>NC_141874.1:441165863-441790863 GCF_056163025.1 Triticum urartu | reverse complement strand
CCACCTAGGGATAGTTGCACTTTCAATCTCCCCCTTTTTGGTAATTGATGACAACATATAGATCAAAGCTTCGACAAATGATAATAAGCATGAAATATATCGTCGCTTTGAGAAGTATGTGATAAGTAGGAGCTCCCCCTAAATTTGTGCATATTTAAAATTTGCTTTGGACTGCAAATGCACAATGAGTTAGAGTCATGGGTTACTCTTCCATGTCACATACATCTTGGTGGAGCGCTCAAAATGATAAGAATGAAATACATGCACTCATCACCAAGAATAGTGAATGATCACAAATGATAGATATAATGATGATATTTAAGCAAGCATTAAGCAAACGTTAAGTGTAGCTTATGATCAAACACATGATCATCGATGTCTCACAAACATAAGGATGTAGTATCTCACACACAAAAGCAAACAAAGTTCGAAGAAACCACCAAATAGAACAAGAGAGAAAAGCAACACTCTCTCTCTCTCTCTCGAAGCCTATGATCTATACATCTTCTCCCCCTTTGGCAACAAGTTACCAAAAAGTTCCTAGAAAATGCATAGTGCTAAGTCGTCGCTCAGGCTTGATCTTCAGGTGGTGGTGGAGTCCGGATCACTCCAAGGACGAAGGCTTCTGTAGATGTTGAAGTAGTCGCTGGAGTTGGAGCTGAAGTAGACGCTGGAGCTGAGGCTGTGGCTGGTGCAGACGTTGTAGCTCTGGTGTCAGCAACTGGCAGTGCAGACGACCTCGGACCTCGTGGCACTCTAGAAAAAGCATGAGTCATGGTCCTGCCTCTCCTCTCATTCATGTCCTCCTGAAGCTGCTCCACTACAGACTGAACTTCCGTTACCTTGACATCCAAGTCATAGAACTTCTGTTCCATAATCCTTTCTAGGCTCTGCTGATTCTTAGTGAGGTTGGCTAGACTTTGCTCAATTCTCAGCGTGGATGCAATCAAGTAACTGAGCTGCTCTTGCTTGGTCTTCAAGAAATAGTCAGATGCCTCCTCTTGAGTAGGCATCCTGGCAGCTTTTTCCTTCTTCGCCTTCTCCTTCTTTGCAAATGCTTGTGCAGACGATGGCTCATTCTCTGTCATCACAACTTCATTGTCCTTGAAATCTGGACGGATGGGCAGGTGTTCCTTATCCAACAGATATACGCCCGTGCCCATCTTGGAGTTGATGAGCTCCTGAATCTGAGGGGCATATCCACAACTCCTCTTCTGATCTGCAGCCGTCCTCTTAATGGTTTCCACAATGAGACTCATGACCTTGAATTTCTGAGGCACGTCAAAGACATGAAGCAGGTTGATCGCGTGACCTCTGATCATCTTGTGATCTCCAGACTTAGGCAACAGAGTGTGCCTTAGTATCCAATTGATAGTAGGCAATCCTGAGAGCAGATAGTGCACTGACCCAAACTTGAATGTGTCAAGAGCTTCATTGGGAATTTCCTTGTACATGTTGGACATGGAGTTATGGTCCATCTTCTTCTTGGCATAGATGTCCAAGTCCTCATCTTGCTCTTCTGGGGCATTGATGATCTGTGCCCACTCAGCCACTGTAGATTGGTACCTTGTACCCTCTGACATCCGCATAATCCTTCCATCCGGATAAAAGTGAGCTGTGGAGTAGAACTGCATGATGAGTTCCTCGTTCCACTTTGTGAGCTTCTGCCCAACAAAGTCCTCTACTCCACACGCTCTGAAGCTGTCCTGAACTCCTGGGAAGTACTCCTCATTCTCCTTGATGTAGGTCCAGTCGATCCATCTCATGTCACAAACGATTGGCTTCTTGTCAAGAAAAACAGTCTCATAAAAATCTTGTTGCTCCTTTGTGTGAAATTTGTAGTCCACGACAGTCCTTCTCCTAGAAGCATACGGGTCTGCTTCTCTCCACTTTCTCAGCCCTGAGTCTCTCCTGAGCTTCATGTCCTCAGCCATAGGATGAGCATCGTTGTGGTCTGGGATCTTGGGCTTGAGCTTCCAGAGGACACTCTCTTCCTCTTCTTCAATAGCTTCAGGCACTGGGGCCTTGTTCTTTTCTGCAGCAGGTGTACTCCTTGTGTTTCTCTTTGGAGCTGTCTTAGGCTTAGATGCAGCCTTAGGAGCTTCCTTGGGCTTGGATGCAGCTCCCCCTGACCTTATGGCATCTCCCATAAGTTTGGCTGCCTTGGGTGCTGGTGCAGCAACCTCTTCTTCCTCCTCCTCTTCTACCATGATGGAGGCTCTCCCAAGCACTTTGGCTACAGTCTTCTTTACTCTCTCTTTCCTCTTTTTGCTTTCAGCAGCAATGGGCTCAATGGGAGCAGGTGCAGGCTTCTCAGTTGAGACTCTAGCCTTTGACATTGGCTGCCTCCCTGCTGGCCTCTTGATTTTCAGGCCTGGCTTTGAGCCTTGAGCTGGCTCAACTCTCTTGGAAGTGGCCTCTTCCTCTGCCACATAGTCTTCATCCTCAGAATCAGACGTTCTCTTCTTCCTTTGACGTGTGGCAGCCTTAGGCAGATTGCTGGGTGTGCTCCTGCTGCCATCATCAGAAGAACTTGAGGGGCTATTGCCCTCACTCATCACAACTTGCTACTCTGAGAGGTTTTGGCTGTCACTTTGATCAGACATGTTGCTCACTGACTGCTGACCCTGTGAATAGATTATAGAAGAGATAGATTGGATGAGCATCACAAAAAGCAGAGATTTTTGCAAAAGATTAACTCAAAAACTTAGTTTTAGTTTTCCACAGAAAGCATCTCGGATCTACCGATTTTCAAACTCGGTGACACCGAAGCAGTTTTGGCACCAGAACTGGTGAACTCGGTCAGACCGAGTCACAGTTCGGTGGCACCGAGATTGCTAGGGTTTCACAAAATTCCAAAATCGGTCACACCGATAAGTTATTCTCGGTCAGACCGAGTTTCACTTGTGCAATGGCAAAAGCCAGATCGGTGGGACCGAGTTTTTCAACTCGGTGGGTCCAAGATGGTTTCGGCGGAAACCTAAACCTAGAAATTTTCGAATTAAACCTAATCTATGAGCGTTTTGACTGGATAGGAGTTTATCAAACGTGGCAAGAATCATGATGATCACAATGTGCTAGGAATCGGAGTGGAGAATAGCACAAAGATCAAGTCCATACCCTAGTTCGGCGTGGACTTGCTACGGCGGCAACGGCGGGGCAGAAATCCGTTGATGGCGGCGAAGACCAGCGACTGGAGGCTGCTGGCGGCGAGGAGACGATCCGGAGACCACGAAGGCAGAGCAGGCTATCGCGCGGGCGAGGAGGTTTCGGAGAAATTTCCAAAATTCCGCCCGTCACTATATATAGCCCGACCCTGTCGGTGTGACCGAGTGGAACAACTCGGTGGCACCGAGATGCAAAACTGTGTGCAGTTTTTGCAACTCGGTGTGACCGAAAATTTCAAATCGGTTGCACCGAGATCGAAAACCTAGATCAACTTAATGAACTCGGTAGGACCGAAATGGAGTATCGGTCAGACCGAGATTCATAAAGAGGTTTTGGAAGTTTAAGTCTATGACGAATCGGGGACTCCGAGCGCTCCTCACACAGAGTGGTTCGAATCTGACTTGATCAAATTTTGTGATGCAGCATGAATAGAGTTTGAGACGAGAAAAGCATAGATAGCTAGAGGAGGTTCTTAGGCATTCTTGTCCATCCACTTGGAAAAAGAAGATAAAGCCAAACAATCAAAGCAACAAGTGGATGTCCTCGTATGAGTAAAATATGCAATCAGCATGCTCACACAATAAGATGGAAAATGAAATATGTGGCAAGGCATGCACAACCAATTCTAGCATCTATCAAACAATTTGCGATGACTAGGTCATCTATATATGAGTATATTGACTTAGGAGTCAAGTGAGAACACTTGATCGTAGGTCATACTCATCGTTTAAGCTCAAGTGGGGTTACCACTTTTACATAAAGCATTGTTTTGTTCACATCTTTAGAGTTGCTTTAGCTCAAGTCTTAGAGTAAAGCTCCCCCTAGATGTGATATCCCCCCTAAGAGGGATGAACTAACCTTGGGTTTTGTCGATGATGACTTCATGTAGATATTGAAGATGTGGATGCTCAATGTTGATGTAGATCTCTTGGAGCTATCCTTTTGAGTGAATTGCACTTTCAATACCTACATGGGTTAGTCCCACAAGGAACAAACAAGGATATCCATAGACATAGAGTGATGCACACAAAAGATGATGTCCATGAAAACTTTAGGTTACCTTGTCCCTTGTCTTACCAACAAGAGGGTTTGTGACTCCTTGAACTAGTGCAAGATGTGGAAGTTGATTGCACTTGTTCTTGCCAAAATGATAAGAGTGAAGTATGTTGGCGGAGTCACCCTCAAGAACTCTCTAGTTCTTCTTCTTTTGGATCCACATCATCTTGATGGGAATCCTTGGAGTTGTAGTCGTACTTGATGAAGTGGAACTTGAAGTAGTCTTGGGAATCCACTTGACTAAGGTCTTAGGAGCTTCTTTAAATGCATCAATTTCCTCTTGAAGCTTGTCCTTGCCTTTTTGCTCGTAGTCTTGTGGTGGAAGATCATCTTGAGCTTGTGTCCCTTTGAAAAACTTCTCTTGTTGAGGGACAAACTTCGTCTTGGGGTATTGATCTTATTCCCATTCAACTCCATTGGCATTGAACTTTCGTTCAAAACCAACACCTTGATTCTTCCGGTGCATTCCTTGCTTGCGCACAATTTCCTCGAATTGCTTACTCCCGGCAAGGCTTTTGTACACTCCTTTCTCTATAATTCCCTTCAATAAGCTATTTTCTTGCTCAAGTGTAACTTGGCTAAGAGAATCATTAGTGGAATCAAGAGAACTACTAGAAGCAACAATATTGGATTTAGCATGATCATTGTTACTATTAGCGGAAGAATCTTTCTTGTTAGGCTTGACTTGAGGCATGTAAGTGGATAAGAGTAAACTCTTGGCAATGTAAGAAGAACTTTTCTTGCGGAGATCATCATTGATTGCCTTTAAGAACTCATGATCTTGCTCAAGATTGAGCTTTTCAAAGCGTAGCTTCTCATGAGCTCTTAAAAGTTCTCGATGATCTTCGAAGATAGTGTCATGAGCTAACTTAAGAGTTTTTAGTTCTTTAGTTAGGGCCTAAATCTTCTCCTTATCATTGTCACTCGTTTTATCTTGATTAGCATGATTAATTGGTCTTCCATAATAGTATTCATCACTAGAGTTGTCACCAATCAAATCATCTCCTAACAAGTCATCCTCATCACTATTGAAATCAACATACTCGGGGTGTGTTACCTTAGGACCTTTGGCCATGAAGCATCTTCCAATTCCTTCATTTGGTGAGTCAAATATGTCGTAGGAGTTGGTTGACACAAGTGCTAGACCGGCAACACCTTCATCTTGAGTATCTTCGGAGTCGGAGTGATAACTTCTCTCGGAGTGGCTGTCGGAGTCGGAGCCGGATACCCATTCACCAACATGAGCTTGATGTCTTCGTCTTGTGTAGCTCCTTGATGATTTTTCCTTCCTTTCCGAGTCCTTGCTTCTCCGTGAGTATCTTCGTTCATAACGATCATCTCTACTCCTTCTCTCTCTTGGTGGTGATCCTTTGCTTCTTCTTTTTGGAGAATCTTCTCTTCTCTTGTAGGGAGCCGTACACTCGTTGGAATAGTGTCCGGGTCTTCCACAATTGTAACAGTTTCGCTCTCGACTAGAAGATCTTTTGTCATTGTAGGACCTTGATTTGGAGCTTCTATCTTTGCTTCTATTCTTGTAGAACTTGTCGAAGTTCTTCACCATTAAGCTCAATTCTTCATTGAAGTCCTGTTTCTCACTTGATGATGTAGGGGCTTCACATGAGGCTTTATAGGCACCACTTGATTTGTTGTGAAGTTCCTCTTTATCCTTAAGTGACATCTCATGAGCAACAATTCTTCCAATCACTTCCATTGGTTTGAGATCTTTGTAATTGGGCATCATTTGGATCAATGTGCACACGGTATCATATTTTCCATCCAAGGCTCTTAGGATCTTCTTGATGATGAATTTATCGGTCATCTCTTCACTTCCTAAGCCGGCGATCTCATTTGTGATGAGAGCAAGCCTAGAGTACATTTCAGCGACACCTTCACCATCCTTCATCTTGAACTTGTCAAGTTGGCTTTGAAGCACATCCAACTTGGATTCCTTGACGGAGTCGGTACCTTCGTGCATATCAATCAAAGTATCCCAAATTTCCTTTGCATTCTCAAGGCGGCTGATTTTGTTGAATTCTTCGGGGCACAATCCGTTGAAGATAATATCACAAGCTTGAGCATTGTATTGCAACATCTTCAACTCTTCCGCGGTAGCTTCACGGTTTGGTTCTCTCCCGTCAAAGAAGTCACCTTGCAAACCAACACACACAATAGCCCAAACAGCGGGGTTATGTCCAAGAATATGCATTTTCATTTTATGCTTCCAACTAGCAAAATTAGTACCATCAAAGTAAGGACCTCTACGGTGATAATTTCCCTCGCTAGACGCCATACTCTCCTAGGTTGTGAAACCAAGGCTATGACCACCAAAAGCTATGGAGATCAAGCAAATGGAGACCAAAGCTCTGATACCACTTGTAGGATCGAAAGTATGTCTAGAGGGGGGTGATTAGACTACTTTACCAACTAAAAACTTAACCTTTTCCCAATTTTAGTTCTTGGCAGATTTTAGCTATTTTAGGACAAGTCAAGTAATCATCACACTATTCAAGCAAGCATGCAAAGAGTATATTGGCAGCGGAAAGTAAAGCATGCAACTTGCAAGAATATAAAGGGAAGGGTTTGGAGATTTCAAACGCTATTGGAGACACGGATGTTTTTCCCGTGGTTCGGATAGGTGGTGCTATCCTACATCCACGTTGATGGAGACTTCAACCCACGAAGGGTAACGGTTGCGCGAGTCCACACAGGGCTCCACCTAAGGGCAACGGTTGCGCGAGTCCACGGAGGGCTCCACCCACGAAGGGTCCACGAAGAAGCAACCACCCACAAAGGGTCCACGAAGAAGCAACCTTGTCTATCCCACCATGGCCATCACCCACGAAGGACTTGCCTCACTAGCGGTAGATCTTCGCGAAGTAGGCGATCTCCTTGCCCTTACAAACTCCTTGGTTCACTCCACAATCTTGTCGGAGGCTCCCAAGTGACACCTAGCCAATCTAGGAGACACCACTCTCCAAGAAGTAACAAATGGTGTGTAGGTAATGAACTCCTTGCTCTTGTGCTTCAAATGATAGTCTCCCCAACACTCAACTCTCTCTCATAGGATTTGGATTTGGTGGAAAGAAGATTTGAGTGGAAAGCAACTTGGGAAGGCTAGAGATCAAGATTCATATGGTAGGAATGGAATGTCTTGATCTCAACACATCAGTAGGTGGTTCTCTCTCAGAACAAATGAGTTGGAATGGTGTGTGTGTTCTGATGGCTCTCTCTTAGAATGAGAAAGAGGTGGAGGGGTATATATAGCCTCCACACAAAATCCAACCGTTACACAGTTTTCCAATCTCGGTGGGACCGAATCATAAAACTCGGTCGGACCGAAAATGTAAACCTAGTGACCGTTAGGAATTTCGGTGGGACTGACATGCAACTCGGTAGGACCGATTCGGTTAGGGTTTGGGCATAACGTAATCTCGGTGAGACCGATTACACAAACTCGGTGAGACCGAGTCTGGTAATTAGCTAAGCAGAGAGTTGGTCAGGCAAACTCGGTGGGACCGATTTGCTCTTTCGGTGGGACCGAGTGGAACTCGGTGAGACCAAAAAGTTACAAAGGGGAAACACTGAGTTTACATTGCAATCTCGGTGGGACCGATTCGCTCTTTCGGTGGGACCGAAAAGTTACGAAAGGGAAACAGAGAGATTGCAACCCCATCTCGGTGGGACCGAGAACCTTATCGGTAGAACCGAATTGCTAGGGTTTTGGCAGTGGCTAATGACAAGTGAAACTCGGTGGCGCCGGATAGGAAAAATCGGTAGGACCGAGTTTGGCTTAGAGTTTAGGTCATATGTGGATATGGGAAAGTGGTTGAGGGTTTTGGAGCATATCACTAAGCACATGAAGCAAGAGGCTCATTAAGCAACACCTCATCCCTCATTAATAGTATTGGCTTTTCCTATGGACTCAATGTGATCTTGGATCACTAAAATATGAAATGAAGAGTCTTGAGCTTTTGAGCTTGAGCCAATCCATTGTCCTTAGCATTTTGAGGGTTCCACTTTCATATCCATGCCATGCCAATCATTGAGCTTTCCTGAAATAATCATCTTGGAATAGCATTAGCTCAATGAGCTATATGTTGTTATGAATTACCAAAACCACCTAGGGATAGTTGCACTTTCAATCTCCCCCTTTTTGGTAATTGATGACAACATATAGATCAAAGCTTCGACAAATGATAATAAGCATGAAATATATCGTCGCTTTGAGAAGTATGTGATAAGTAGGAGCTCCCCCTAAATTTGTGCATATTTAAAATTTGCTTTGGACTGCAAATGCACAATGAGTTAGAGTCATGGGTTACTCTTCCATGTCACATACATCTTGGTGGAGCGCTCAAAATGATAAGAATGAAATACATGCACTCATCACCAAGAATAGTGAATGATCACAAATGATAGATATAATGATGATATTTAAGCAAGCATTAAGCAAACGTTAAGTGTAGCTTATGATCAAACACATGATCATCGATGTCTCACAAACATAAGGATGTAGTATCTCACACACAAAAGCAAACAAAGTTCGAAGAAACCACCAAATAGAACAAGAGAGAAAAGCAACACTCTCTCTCTCTCTCGAAGCCTATGATCTATACATCTTCTCCCCCTTTGGCAACAAGTTACCAAAAAGTTCCTAGAAAATGCATAGTGCTAAGTCGTCGCTCAGGCTTGATCTTCAGGTGGTGGTGGAGTCCGGATCACTCCAAGGACGAAGGCTTCTGTAGATGTTGAAGTAGTCGCTGGAGTTGGAGCTGAAGTAGACGCTGGAGCTGAGGCTGTGGCTGGTGCAGACGTTGTAGCTCTGGTGTCAGCAACTGGCAGTGCAGACGACCTCGGACCTCGTGGCACTCTAGAAAAAGCATGAGTCATGGTCCTGCCTCTCCTCTCATTCATGTCCTCCTGAAGCTGCTCCACTACAGACTGAACTTCCGTTACCTTGACATCCAAGTCATAGAACTTCTGTTCCATAATCCTTTCTAGGCTCTGCTGATTCTTAGTGAGGTTGGCTAGACTTTGCTCAATTCTCAGCGTGGATGCAATCAAGTAACTGAGCTGCTCTTGCTTGGTCTTCAAGAAATAGTCAGATGCCTCCTCTTGAGTAGGCATCCTGGCAGCTTTTTCCTTCTTCGCCTTCTCCTTCTTTGCAAATGCTTGTGCAGACGATGGCTCATTCTCTGTCATCACAACTTCATTGTCCTCGAAATCTGGACGGATGGGCAGGTGTTCCTTATCCAACAGATATACGCCCGTGCCCATCTTGGAGTTGATGAGCTCCTGAATCTGAGGGGCATATCCACAACTCCTCTTCTGATCTGCAGCCGTCCTCTTAATGGTTTCCACAATGAGACTCATGACCTTGAATTTCTGAGGCACGTCAAAGACATGAAGCAGGTTGATCGCGTGACCTCTGATCATCTTGTGATCTCCAGACTTAGGCAACAGAGTGTGCCTTAGTATCCAATTGATAGTAGGCAATCCTGAGAGCAGATAGTGCACTGACCCAAACTTGAATGTGTCAAGAGCTTCATTGGGAATTTCCTTGTACATGTTGGACATGGAGTTATGGTCCATCTTCTTCTTGGCATAGATGTCCAAGTCCTCATCTTGCTCTTCTGGGGCATTGATGATCTGTGCCCACTCAGCCACTGTAGATTGGTACCTTGTACCCTCTGACATCCGCATAATCCTTCCATCCGGATAAAAGTGAGCTGTGGAGTAGAACTGCATGATGAGTTCCTCGTTCCACTTTGTGAGCTTCTGCCCAACAAAGTCCTCTACTCCACACGCTCTGAAGCTGTCCTGAACTCCTGGGAAGTACTCCTCATTCTCCTTGATGTAGGTCCAGTCGATCCATCTCATGTCACAAACGATTGGCTTCTTGTCAAGAAAAACAGTCTCATAAAAATCTTGTTGCTCCTTTGTGTGAAATTTGTAGTCCACGACAGTCCTTCTCCTAGAAGCATACGGGTCTGCTTCTCTCCACTTTCTCAGCCCTGAGTCTCTCCTGAGCTTCATGTCCTCAGCCATAGGATGAGCATCGTTGTGGTCTGGGATCTTGGGCTTGAGCTTCCAGAGGACACTCTCTTCCTCTTCTTCAATAGCTTCAGGCACTGGGGCCTTGTTCTTTTCTGCAGCAGGTGTACTCCTTGTGTTTCTCTTTGGAGCTGTCTTAGGCTTAGATGCAGCCTTAGGAGCTTCCTTGGGCTTGGATGCAGCTCCCCCTGACCTTATGGCATCTCCCATAAGTTTGGCTGCCTTGGGTGCTGGTGCAGCAACCTCTTCTTCCTCCTCCTCTTCTACCATGATGGAGGCTCTCCCAAGCACTTTGGCTACAGTCTTCTTTACTCTCTCTTTCCTCTTTTTGCTTTCAGCAGCAATGGGCTCAATGGGAGCAGGTGCAGGCTTCTCAGTTGAGACTCTAGCCTTTGACATTGGCTGCCTCCCTGCTGGCCTCTTGATTTTCAGGCCTGGCTTTGAGCCTTGAGCTGGCTCAACTCTCTTGGAAGTGGCCTCTTCCTCTGCCACATAGTCTTCATCCTCAGAATCAGACGTTCTCTTCTTCCTTTGACGTGTGGCAGCCTTAGGCAGATTGCTGGGTGTGCTCCTGCTGCCATCATCAGAAGAACTTGAGGGGCTATTGCCCTCACTCATCACAACTTGCTACTCTGAGAGGTTTTGGCTGTCACTTTGATCAGACATGTTGCTCACTGACTGCTGACCCTGTGAATAGATTATAGAAGAGATAGATTGGATGAGCATCACAAAAAGCAGAGATTTTTGCAAAAGATTAACTCAAAAACTTAGTTTTAGTTTTCCACAGAAAGCATCTCGGATCTACCGATTTTCAAACTCGGTGACACCGAAGCAGTTTTGGCACCAGAACTGGTGAACTCGGTCAGACCGAGTCACAGTTCGGTGGCATCGAGATTGCTAGGGTTTCACAAAATTCCAAAATCGGTCACACCGATAAGTTATTCTCGGTCAGACCGAGTTTCACTTGTGCAATGGCAAAAGCCAGATCGGTGGGACCGAGTTTTTCAACTCGGTGGGTCCAAGATGGTTTCGGCGGAAACCTAAACCTAGAAATTTTCGAATTAAACCTAATCTATGAGCGTTTTGACTGGATAGGAGTTTATCAAACGTGGCAAGAATCATGATGATCACAATGTGCTAGGAATCGGAGTGGAGAATAGCACAAAGATCAAGTCCATACCCTAGTTCGGCGTGGACTTGCTACGGCGGCAACGGCGGGGCAGAAATCCGTTGATGGCGGCGAAGACCAGCGACTGGAGGCTGCTGGCGGCGAGGAGACGATCCGGAGACCACGAAGGCAGAGCAGGCTATCGCGCGGGCGAGGAGGTTTCGGAGAAATTTCCAAAATTCTGCCCGTCACTATATATAGCCCGACCCTGTCGGTGTGACCGAGTGGAACAACTCGGTGGCACCGAGATGCAAAACTGTGTGCAGTTTTTGCAACTCGGTGTGACCGAAAATTTCAAATCGGTTGCACCGAGATCGAAAACCTAGATCAACTTAATGAACTCGGTAGGACCGAAATGGAGTATCGGTCAGACCGAGATTCATAAAGAGGTTTTGGAAGTTTAAGTCTATGACGAATCGGGGACTCCGAGCGCTCCTCACACAGAGTGGTTCGAATCTGACTTGATCAAATTTTGTGATGCAGCATGAATAGAGTTTGAGACGAGAAAAGCATAGATAGCTAGAGGAGGTTCTTAGGCATTCTTGTCCATCCACTTGGAAAAAGAAGATAAAGCCAAACAATCAAAGCAACAAGTGGATGTCCTCGTATGAGTAAAATATGCAATCAGCATGCTCACACAATAAGATGGAAAATGAAATATGTGGCAAGGCATGCACAACCAATTCTAGCATCTATCAAACAATTTGCGATGACTAGGTCATCTATATATGAGTATATTGACTTAGGAGTCAAGTGAGAACACTTGATCGTAGGTCATACTCATCGTTTAAGCTTAAGTGGGGTTACCACTTTTACATAAAGCATTGTTTTGTTCACATCTTTAGAGTTGCTTTAGCTCAAGTCTTAGAGTAAAGCTCCCCCTAGATGTGATATCCCCCCTAAGAGGGATGAACTAACCTTGGGTTTTGTCGATGATGACTTCATGTAGATATTGAAGATGTGGATGCTCAATCTTGATGTAGATCTCTTGGAGCTATCCTTTTGAGTGAATTGCACTTTCAATACCTACATGGGTTAGTCCCACAAGGAACAAACAAGGATATCCATAGACATAGAGTGATGCACACAAAAGATGATGTCCATGAAAACTTTAGGTTACCTTGTCCCTTGTCTTACCAACAAGAGGGTTTGTGACTCCTTGAACTAGTGCAAGATGTGGAAGTTGATTGCACTTGTTCTTGCCAAAATGATAAGAGTGAAGTATGTTGGCGGAGTCACCCTCAAGAACTCTCTAGTTCTTCTTATTTTGGGTCGACATCATCTTGATGGGAATCCTTGGAGTTGTAGTCGTACTTGATGAAGTGGAACTTGAAGTAGTCTTGGGAATCCACTTGACTAAGGTCTTAGGAGCTTCTTTAAATGCATCAATTTCCTCTTGAAGCTTGTCCTTGCCTTTTTGCTCGTAGTCTTGTGGTGGAAGATCATCTTGAGCTTGTGTCCCTTTGAAAAACTTCTCTTGTTGAGGGACAAACTTCGTCTTGGGGTATTGATCTTATTCCCATTCAACTCCATTGGCATTGAACTTTCGTTCAAAACCAACACCTTGATTCTTCCGGTGCATTCCTTGCTTGCGCACAATTTCCTCGAATTGCTTACTCCCGGCAAGGCTTTTGTACACTCCTTTCTCTATAATTCCCTTCAATAAGCTATTTTCTTGCTCAAGTGTAACTTGGCTAAGAGAATCATTAGTGGAATCAAGAGAACTACTAGAAGCAACAATATTGGATTTAGCATGATCATTGTTACTATTAGCGGAAGAATCTTTCTTGTTAGGCTTGACTTGAGGCATGTAAGTGGATAAGAGTAAACTCTTGGCAATGTAAGAAGAACTTTTCTTGCGGAGATCATCATTGATTGCCTTTAAGAACTCATGATCTTGCTCAAGATTGAGCTTTTCAAAGCGTAGCTTCTCATGAGCTCTTAAAAGTTCTCGATGATCTTCGAAGATAGTGTCATGAGCTAACTTAAGAGTTTTTAGTTCTTTAGTTAGGGCCTAAATCTTCTCCTTATCATTGTCACTCGTTTTATCTTGATTAGCATGATTAATTGGTCTTCCATAATAGTATTCATCACTAGAGTTGTCACCAATCAAATCATCTCCTAACAAGTCATCCTCATCACTATTGAAATCAACATACTCGGGGTGTGTTACCTTAGGACCTTTGGCCATGAAGCATCTTCCAATTCCTTCATTTGGTGAGTCAAATATGTCGTAGGAGTTGGTTGACACAAGTGCTAGACCGGCAACACCTTCATCTTGAGTATCTTCGGAGTCGGAGTGATAACTTCTCTCGGAGTGGCTGTCGGAGTCGGAGCCGGATACCCATTCACCAACATGAGCTTGATGTCTTCGTCTTGTGTAGCTCCTTGATGATTTTTCCTTCCTTTCCGAGTCCTTGCTTCTCCGTGAGTATCTTCGTTCATAACGATCATCTCTACTCCTTCTCTCTCTTGGTGGTGATCCTTTGCTTCTTCTTTTTGGAGAATCTTCTCTTCTCTTGTAGGGAGCCGTACACTCGTTGGAATAGTGTCCGGGTCTTCCACAATTGTAACAGTTTCGCTCTCGACTAGAAGATCTTTTGTCATTGTAGGACCTTGATTTGGAGCTTCTATCTTTGCTTCTATTCTTGTAGAACTTGTCGAAGTTCTTCACCATTAAGCTCAATTCTTCATTGAAGTCCTGTTTCTCACTTGATGATGTAGGGGCTTCACATGAGGCTTTATAGGCACCACTTGATTTGTTGTGAAGTTCCTCTTTATCCTTAAGTGACATCTCATGAGCAACAATTCTTCCAATCACTTCCATTGGTTTGAGATCTTTGTAATTGGGCATCATTTGGATCAATGTGCACACGGTATCATATTTTCCATCCAAGGCTCTTAGGATCTTCTTGATGATGAATTTATCGGTCATCTCTTCACTTCCTAAGACGGCGATCTCATTTGTGATGAGAGCAAGCCTAGAGTACATTTCAGAGACACCTTCACCATCCTTCATCTTGAACTTGTCAAGTTGGCTTTGAAGCACATCCAACTTGGATTCCTTGACGGAGTCGGTACCTTCGTGCATATCAATCAAAGTATCCCAAATTTCCTTTGCATTCTCAAGGCGGCTGATTTTGTTGAATTCTTCGGGGCACAATCCGTTGAAGATAATATCACAAGCTTGAGCATTGTATTGCAACATCTTCAACTCTTCCGCGGTAGCTTCACGGTTTGGTTCTCTCCCGTCAAAGAAGTCACCTTGCAAACCAACACACACAATAGCCCAAACAACGGGGTTATGTCCAAGAATATGCATTTTCATTTTATGCTTCCAACTAGCAAAATTAGTACCATCAAAGTAAGGACCTCTACGGTGATAATTTCCCTCGCTAGACGCCATACTCTCCTAGGTTGTGAAACCAAGGCTATGACCACCAAAAGCTATGGAGATCAAGCAAATGGAGACCAAAGCTCTGATACCACTTGTAGGATCAAAAGTATGTCTAGAGGGGGGTGATTAGACTACTTTACCAACTAAAAACTTAACCTTTTCCCAATTTTAGTTCTTGGCAGATTTTAGCTATTTTAGGACAAGTCAAGTAATCATCACACTATTCAAGCAAGCATGCAAAGAGTATATTGGCAGCGGAAAGTAAAGCATGCAACTTGCAAGAATATAAAGGGAAGGGTTTGGAGATTTCAAACGCTATTGGAGACACGGATGTTTTTCCTGTGGTTCGGATAGGTGGTGCTATCCTACATCCACGTTGATGGAGACTTCAACCCACGAAGGGTAACGGTTGCGCGAGTCCACACAGGGCTCCACCTAAGGGCAACGGTTGCGCGAGTCCACGGAGGGCTCCACCCACGAAGGGTCCACGAAGAAGCAACCACCCACAAAGGGTCCACGAAGAAGCAACCTTGTCTATCCCACCATGGCCATCACCCACGAAGGACTTGCCTCACTAGCGGTAGATCTTCGCGAAGTAGGCGATCTCCTTGCCCTTACAAACTCCTTGGTTCACTCCACAATCTTGTCGGAGGCTCCCAAGTGACACCTAGCCAATCTAGGAGACACCACTCTCCAAGAAGTAACAAATGGTGTGTAGGTAATGAACTCCTTGCTCTTGTGCTTCAAATGATAGTCTCCCCAACACTCAACTCTCTCTCATAGGATTTGGATTTGGTGGAAAGAAGATTTGAGTGGAAAGCAACTTGGGAAGGCTAGAGATCAAGATTCATATGGTAGGAATGGAATGTCTTGATCTCAACACATCAGTAGGTGGTTCTCTCTCAGAACAAATGAGTTGGAATGGTGTGTGTGTTCTGATGGCTCTCTCTTAGAATGAGAAAGAGGTGGAGGGGTATATATAGCCTCCACACAAAATCCAACCGTTACACAGTTTTCCAATCTCGGTGGGACCGAATCATAAAACTCGGTCGGACCAAAAATGTAAACCTAGTGACCGTTAGGAATTTCGGTGGGACTGACATGCAACTCGGTAGGACCGATTCGGTTAGGGTTTGGGCATAACATAATCTCGGTGAGACCGATTACACAAACTCGGTGAGACCGAGTCTGGTAATTAGCTAACCAGAGAGTTGGTCAGGCAAACTCGGTGGGACCGATTTGCTCTTTCGGTGGGACCAAGTGGAACTCGGTGAGACCAAAAAGTTACAAAGGGGAAACACTGAGTTTACATTGCAATCTCGGTGGGACCGACTCGCTCTTTCGGTGGGACCGAAAAGTTACGAAAGGGAAACAGAGAGATTGCAACCCCATCTCGGTGGGACCGAGAACCTTATCGGTAGAACCGAATTGCTAGGGTTTTGGCAGTGGCTAATGACAAGTGAAACTCGGTGGCGCCGGATAGGAAAAATTGGTAGGACCGAGTTTGGCTTAGAGTTTAGGTCATATGTGGATATGGGAAAGTGGTTGAGGGTTTTGGAGCATATCACTAAGCACATGAAGCAAGAGGCTCATTAAGCAACACCTTATCCCTCCTTAATAGTATTGGCTTTTCCTATGGACTCAATGTGATCTTGGATCACTAAAATATGAAATGAAGAGTCTTGAGCTTTTGAGCTTGAGCCAATCCATTGTCCTTAGCATTTTGAGGGTTCCACTTTCATATCCATGCCATGCCAATCATTGAGCTTTCCTGAAATAATCATCTTGGAATAGCATTAGCTCAATGAGCTATATGTTGTTATGAATTACCAAAAACACCTAGGGATAGTTGCACTTTCAGTCGCGCACTCGCTAGAGGAACGGCGAAGGTCACAGAAGCCCGCGTGGTGTCACCACCATCCCGAGCCACGGCCTCGGACGCCGGAGAGGATTGGGGGGTCTTGTCAGCCGATGCCCTCTTGTGCCTCCTCACTCTCAACGGACCATTGTCGTCGTCATCCGGGAGGTCGGTAACATGAGGAGGGGCTACAAGAGAAACATTCAATCGACCAGAGTTGCAATAAATGATCAGTTGACTCAAAGCAGAACGTCAGTAATCGTACCAGGGTTGGAGGTAACAGCATCCTCCATCTCTTGGTCGTCGCCCTTGGCGGAGACCTCAGAAGTAGCAGCGCTGAAAATCTCGAAAGTCAGTCAGTTGGTTCAATGAATCGACCAAGGATCTGTCCATGGTCGACGAAGGAAAGCAAGTTTTGTTATTACCCGAAAATGGTAGGGACAACTATCTTCATCTTGGGCAGAGCCTTGGGCGGCTTGGACAGCGTCGTGCGTGGGTGCTTGGGAACCTTCCCAGTCGGCGTAGGAGAAGAGGTCCGAGGGCGTTTCGACGACTGCCCAACAGAAGCAGTCGCCTTGCCACGTTCCCACGCTGGGTCGTGTGTCTGGTTGGACCGCCCCTCTGGGCGGGGGGGGGGGGGGGGGGTTCGACCTCCTCCTCTCCTCTTCGCTGGAGTCGACGTTGTCGTCTCCCTCTCCTTCACCGTCGGACTCCCACTCGCCTTGGTCGTCCCCACTCTCACCTTCGCTCGCCTCCCCTTCCTCAGTTGGCTCCTGAGCCCCGTTGGGCGTCGAGTACATCTCGGTGGTCGCCTGGAAAGCAATAGACAAGACGAAAGTCAATCGACCAACTCAAAGAAGACCAATGCAGAAAACAAGATTTCAGTCGAGAGCATAAAGACATACCTGGTCCACTTCATACGAGTTGTCGAGTGGAGTTACCCTCCTGGCTCCTCGGGGGTTGTCTTTGTTCCCCGTGATGCTCGACAGCCACCCCTCCAGCATCTCGTCAGTGGCCTCCTCCAGGTGGATCCGAGTGGTGTCATCGAGACCCGAGTACAACCACATCGGGTGGTCACGGGCCTGGAGCGGTTGGATGCGCCTCTGGAGGAAGACCTCCAGCAGGTCCATCCCAGTCACACCCTCACAGACAAGCTCGACCACTCGACCGGCCAACACTTTTACTTGGGCCCTTTCCTCCGGCGTCACTTTCAGAGAAGCGGGTTTTTCAGCTCGGTCGAGGGAGAAAGGAGGAAGACCAGTCGACTGTCCTGGGGTCGCCTGGTCCTGACAGTAGAACCAGGTCGCCTGCCAACCACGGACCGACTCCGGGAAAGTAATAGATGGAAAACAGCTCTTCCCCCTCGTCTGGATCGCCAAACCCCCGCACAACTGGATCACCTGCGTCCTCTCGTCACTTGACTTGGCCTTCTTGACCGATTGAGAACGACAGGTAAAGATGTGCTTAAAAAGTCCCCAATGGGGGCGGCAACCCAAGAAAGCCTCACACATGGAAATGAAAGCGGCAAGGTATACAATGGAGTTGGGAGTAAAGTGGTGGAGCTGCGCTCCGAAGAAGTTCAAGAAGCTCTGGAAAAAAGGATGGGGCGGCAGAGAAAACCCTCGGTCGATGTGGGTGGCTAGGAGCACGCACTCACCGTCGCGGGGTTGAGGTTCGATCTCTCCCCCCGGAAGACGCGTGGCTTTGTGGGGAATGACTCCCCCCTCGACCATGTCGTCGAGATCCTCTTGCCGGAGCACCGACGGCATCCAGTCACCCTGGATCCAGCCTTTGGGCAAAGAGGTCCTAGAGGAAGATCCGCCCCGAGCAGACCTCTTCCCTTTCCCCGCCGCCGCCGCCTTCTTCGCGCGCTCCAGAGCGGAGGTCTTGCCCTTCGTCATCGTCACCGGCGAAGTCTCGCACGGGCCTGCTGCGCTGGGGCGAGAACGGAGGCAGCGGAAGGACTTGCGAAGGGAGAGAGGAAGAAGAAGAAAGCAGAAGGGAGCGCATTGTGTGGAAACCCCGAGCCGGCAACTTATAAGGGACCGCTTCCAAGTGGCTGACTGGTAGGCCCAGGCTATCCAGTCAAATCCCGCAGCAGACGCGCGCACAGTACGTGGCGAAAAAGGCGACGCGGGGATCGAGGAGCTTCCGCTTTATCGCTTCCGATTACTACGGCCGCTCCCGTCCCGCGCGCTTCCCAAAATCCGAATCCTGCGACATCCGCGGGCCACAGAACAACTTGTCAAAACAGAAGACCCCGATCGCATCGGCGCTCAGTATGTCACAAGTAAAGAAATTCACTCGACGATAGGCCTGGAATGGATCAAGGCGACTAAAAGAGGTTGATGACGTCATCCGTGACGATTGGCCCAAAACGAGGCACTCATGTAGCCCAAAGAACCAGTCGGGAAGATCCCCAACTCTCTCCCCACTCTAACCTCGATCCATTCGGGGGCTAATGATGAAACTATGTACCTAGGGTAGGGGCACGGACCCGTCCAAAGAGCCCTACCGAAGGACATCCCTAGAAGAAGTCACCTTTCAATCGACTTGAAGGTATCTCACTCGACGGGTTCAAGACACTTGACCAAGAAGCTACCACTCGACCATGAAGCTAGCCACTCGACCGCCAGGGGATCTGAAGTCACTCCGTAGGCAAACGGTCGACTATTAAGTAGTCTTTATGGTCATTGTAGCACTCTATTAGGGGCGTTACTAGTAACGCCCAACCTTAAATGTACCTTAAACCCTGCATTACTGAGGGTGGGAGAGGGCCGGCGAACTCTATATAAGCCACCCCCCTCCTCAGTATGAAGGGTTCGCACCCCTGTTATTCACACGCCAGTAATCCAGTCGACCGCCTCCGGGCACCGAGACGTAGGGCTGTTACTTCCTCCGCGAAGGGCCTGAACTCGTACATCTTGGTGTGTTTACAACTTCCCAATAGCTGAGATCTAGCCTCTCCATACATACCCCCCTACATCACTGTCAGAGTTAGAACCACGACAGGCGGTACACTCCACCAGTCAGGACTTGGTCAATTATGAAGGGACCTTCCCACTTGGGCTTGAGTTTGTCCTTTTTCTTGTCCGGTAGTCGTAGAACTAATTCGCCAATGTTGTAATTTTTGGCCCGTACTTCTCTGCTTTGGTATCTTCGAGCCTGCTGATGATAGAATGCGGAACGGGCTTTTGCCACATCACGCTCTTCCTCCAATGCGTCCAAGTTGTCCTGCCGATCGAGCTCGGCTTCTCTTTCTTCGTACATGCGCACTCGAGGTGAGTCATGAATTATGTCGCATGGCAAAACTGCCTCTGCGCCGTACACCATAAAGAATGGTGTGTATCCGGTGGTGCGATTCGGCATGGTCCGCAACCCCCAGAGTACGGAGTCGAGCTCCTCTACCCAGTGCATGTTAGATTCCTTGAGGGACCGCACTAGTCTGGGTTTGATGCCGCTCATGCTAAGACCATTTGCACGTTCGACCTGGCCGTTAGTTTGTGGGTGATAGACGGAAGCATAATCGAGCTTGATGCCCATGTTTTTGCACCAGAGTTTTACCTCGTCGGCCGTGAAGTTCGTGCCGTTATTAGTGATGATGCTGTGGGGGACGCCGTAAAGGTGTACAACCCCGGATATAAAGTCTATCACCGGTCCGGATTCGGCCGTCTTAACAGGCTTGGCTTCTATCCATTTGGTGAACTTATCCACCATGACCAGTAAGTATTTTTGCTTGTGGGTTCCTCCTTTAAGGGGTCCAACCATGTCAAGCCCCCAGACCGCGAAGGGCCAAGTAATGGGGATAGTTTGGAGGGCAGTGGGTGGCATATGTCTTTGGTTTGCAAAGAGCTGGCAACCGGTGCATCGTTGGACTAAGTCCTGAGCGTCTGCCCGGGCCGTCGGCCAATAAAAGCCTGTACGGAAGGCCTTGCTTACAAGGGACCGAGCTACAGCGTGATGACCGCCCAGTCCGGCATGAATTTCAGCCAGGAGGTTCCGCCCCTCCTCTTCGGAGATGCACCTTTGAAGGACTTCGGTAGTGCTTTTCTTATAAAGCTCTCCCTCGTGGACTCTGTAGGCTTTGGATCGCCGCACTATGCAGCGTGCCTCATTTTGGTCCTCGGGGAGTTCCTGCCTAGTAAGGTAGGCGAGGAATGGTTCTGTCCACGGGGCGATGACGACCATTATTACGTGGGCCGAAGGTGTTATTTCATTGGCAGAGCCTCTGATTGTGTCAGAATGTTCGGTGTCGGGCAGTGCGGTTGGGTCCGGGCTGTTATTGTTTGGCTCCCCTTCCCATACTACGGATGGCTTGAACAGCCTTTCCAAGAAGATGTTGGGGGGACTACATCGCGTTTTGCGCCGATGCATGCCAGGACATCTGCCGCCTGATTATTTTCCCGGGCTATATGGTGAAATTCAAGCCCCTCGAACCGAGCTGACATTTTTAGGACGGCGTTGTGGTAAGCTGCCATTTTTGGATCCTTGGCATCGAAGTCTCCATTTATTTGGGATATTGCGAGGTTCGACTCCCCGCGCACCTCTAGGCGTTGAATGCCCATGGATACTGCCATCCGGAGACCATGTAAAAGGGCCTCATATTCGGCTACATTGTTGGAGTCCGTGTACATAATCTGGAGTACGTATTGAACTGTGTCTCCTGTGGGGGACGTCAAAACGACGCCGGCCCCTAGTTCGTCCAACATCTTGGAGCCATCGAAATGCATGATCCAATTTGAATATGTGCCGTACTCTTTAGGGAGTTCGGCCTCCGCCATTCTGTGACGAAGTCGGCCAAGACTTGCGACTTGATGGCTCGCCGTGGCTTATAAGTTATGTCGAACGGGAGGAGCTCAATGGCCCATTTTGCAATCCGGCCCGTTGCGTCACGGTTGTTTATAATATCGCTAAGTGGTACTTCTGAGGCTACTGTTATTGAACACTCTTGAAAGTAGTGTCGTAGCTTCCGGGATGCCATGAATACCGCGTACACAATCTTTTGATAATGCGGGTACCGTGATTTGCAGGGAGTGAGGACAGTGGACACATAATAGACCGACTTTTGAAGGGGGAATTTGTGCCCGTCCGCTTCTCGTTCGACGACGAGCACTGCGCTTACAACCTGGTGTACTGTTTATCATGTTCATAACCAGGAGAAGTTAATGGAATCGCGTCTTCCTCGCGGCAGTCCTTTATCCTGTTCATAACCAGGAGGAATCTGGCCCAGTAATGATGTAATGTTTCTTCGGGCTCTTGCCTAATTTGGGATAGATCGCTAATGTTCGGGTGGGTGGGTGGAATTAAATCCGAAGCCTCGCCCCATCTGAGGCTCAGAGGCCGAGGAATTTCCGAACTCGAAAATTTGGATTCCTGGATGTTGTCCAATGAATCCAGTCCGTCGCCTGACTCTAGGTTCAGGTCTTGAGTGATATCCTCCCCTCCGCAGGTATCCGGCTTGGAGGGATCGGGAATCCGGACGTAGCTAGTCCTTAAGATAGATGAGGGGTCGTCGCACTGTCCCTCTACCACGACAATGTGATGGGTGACTTGGGGATAGTTCATCTCTCTCAGATCGGGCTTGGGCCCAATCTGGTCGTAATCCGTAGCGACTCCCAGGGCGGCGATGCGATCCAAGAGCTCGTTTATGGAGGAGAGATCCATTGGATCTAACTGCTCGGCGAGTTCCGAGCTGACATGAAGATTGTTTTCGATGGCTCGAGAGGTCATCGTCGGCGCAGAAGCCGAACATGCGGTCATAAGAAAACCACCTAGTCGGAGGGTTTGGCCGACAGCCAAAGCTCCCTTAGCAATGGTGCCGTATTTAAAGATGGGGCGAGGCATCCTTCCTGATGGCGACGACACAGAGGAACTCTCAATGAAAGCACCAATGTCGGTGTCAAAACCGGCGGATCTCGGGTAGGGGGTCCCGAACTATGCGTCTAGGCCGGATGGTAACAGGAGGCAAGGGACACGAAGTTTTACCCAGGTTCGGGCCCTCTCGATGGAGGTAAAACCCTACGTCCTGCTTGATTAATATTGATGATATGGGTAGTACAAGAGTAGATCTACCACGAGATCAGAGAGGCTAAACCCTAGAAGCTAGCCTATGGTATGATTGTGTTTGAATATGATGTCCTACGGACTAAAACCCTCCGGTTTATATAGACACCGGAGAGGGTTAGGGTTACACAAAGTCGGTTACAATGGTAGGAGATCTGCATATCCATATCGCCAAGCTTGCCTTCCACGCCAAGGAAAGTCCCTTTCGGACACGGGACAAAGTCTTCAATCTTGTATCTTCATAGTCCAGGAGTCCGGCTGAAGGTATAGTCCGGCTATCCGAACACCCCCTTATCCAGGACTCCCTCACTACCTAACATATTTCTCTAAGTAATTCTTCTTTATTGTGGCAAGAATATTCAGATCCATAAGATTGAAGACAAAAGTTTAATATTGACATAAAAATAATAATACTTCAGGCATACTAACAAAGCAATTATGTCTTCTCAAAATAACATGGCCAAAGAAAGCTATCCCTACAAAATCATATAGTCTGGCTATGATCCATCTTCAATACACAACATATTTAAATCATGCACAACCCCAATGACAAGCCAATCAATTGTTTCATACTTTTGATGTTCTCAAACTTTTTCAATCTTCACGCAATATATAAGCATGAGCAATGGATATAGCACTATAGGTGGAATAGAATGGTGGTTGTGGAGAAGGCAAAAAGGAGAAGATAGTCTCACATCAACTAGGCGTATCAATGGGCTACGAAGATGCCCATTAATAGATATCAATGTGAGTGAGTAGGGATTGCCATGCAACTGATGCACTAGAGCTATAAATGTATGAAAGCTCAACAAAAGAAACTAAGTGGGTGTGCATCCAACTTGCTTGCTCACGAAGACCTAGGGCACTGGAGGAGGCCCATTGCTGGAATATACAAGCCAAGTTCTATAATGAAAATTTCCCACTAGTATATGAAAGTGACAAAACAAGAGACTCTCTATCATGAAGATCATGGTGCTACTTTGAAGCACAACTGTGGTAAAAGGATAGTAGCATTGTCCCTATTATTTTATTTTATTATTTTTTATTTGGCCTTCCCTTTTTTTATTTGGACTTTCTCTTTTTTTGGCCTTTCTTTTTTCTCTATTTTTTGGGACAATACTCTATGAATGATGATCATCACACTTCTATTTATTTACAACTCAATGATTACAACTCGATACTAGAACAAAGTATGACTCTATATGAATGCCTCCGGCGGTGTACCAGGATGTGCAATGACTCATTAGTGACATGTATGAAAGAATTATGAACGGTGGCTTTGCCAAAAATACGATGTCAACTACATGATCATGCAAAGCAATATGACAATGATGAAACGTGTCATAATAAACGGAACGGTGGAAAGTTGCATGGCAATATATCTCGGAATGGCTATGGAAATGCCATAATAGGTAGGTATGGTGGCTGTTTTGAGGAAGGTATATGGTGGTTTTATGATACATGCGAAAGGTGCGCGGTATTAGAGAGGCTAGCAATGGTGGAAGGGTGAGAGTGCGTATAATCCATGGACTCAACATTAGTCATAAAGAACTCACATACTTATTGCAAAAATCTATTAGTTATCGAAACAAAGTACTACGCGCATGCTCCTAGGGGGATAGATTGGTAGGAAAAGACCATCGCTCGTCCCCGACCGCCACTCATAAGGAGGACAATCAATAAACAAATCATGCTCCGACTTCGTCACATAACGGTTCACCATACGTGCATGCTACGGGAATCACAAACTTCAACACAAGTATTTCTAAAATTCACAACTACTCAACTAGCATGACTCTAATATCACCATGTCCATATCTCAAAACAATTATCAAGTATCAAACTTCTCGTAGTATTCAATGCACTTTATCTGATAGTTTTTATTATATCCCTCTTGGATGCCCATCATATTAGGACTAAATTCATAACCAAAGCACATTACCATGCTGTTCTAAAATACTCTCAAAATAATATAAGTGAAGCATGAGAGATCATCTATTTCTTCAAAATAAAACCACCACCGTGCTCTAAAAAGATATAAGTGAAGCACTAGAGCAACAACAAACTACTCCGAAAGATATAAGTGAAGATCAGTGAGTAGTCGAATAATTATGCAACTACATGAAGACTCTATAACATTAATGAATTTCAGATCTTGGTATTTTATTCAAACAGCAAGCAAATCCTAACAAAATAAATTGACGCTCCAAGCAAAACACATATCATGTGGTGAAGAAAAATATAGCTCCAAGTAAAGTTACCGATGAACGAAGACGAAAGAGGGGAGCTTAGGCTATTGGTTGTCCTTGAATATTACCTTGGGGTGCCTTGGTCATCCCCAAGCTTAGGCTCTTGCCACTCCTTATTCCATAGTCCATCGAATCTTCACCCAAAACTTGAAAACTTCACAACACAAAACTTAACAGAAAACTCGTAAGCTCCGTTAGTATAAGAAAATAAATCACCACTTAGGTACTGTTGTGAACTCATTCTAAATTCATATTGGTGTAATATCTACTATATTCCAACTTCTCTATGGTTCATACCCTCCGATACTACTCATAGATTCATCAAAATAAGCAAACAACACATAGAAAACAGAATCTGTCAAAAACAGAACAGTCTGTAGTAATCTGTATCAAACGTATACTTATGGAACTCATAAAATTCTCAAATAAATTGGTGGACCTGATTAATTTGTCTATTAATTATCTTCAAAAATAATTAACTCAATAGCACTCTCCAATAAAAACAGGCAGCAATTCTTGTGAGCGCTAAAGTTTCTGTTTTTTACAGCATGATCGCAAAGACTTTCCCCAAGTCTTCCCAAAGGTTCTACTTGGCACAAACACTAATTAAACACAAAAAACACAACCATAAAAGAGTCTAGATAAATTATTTATAACTAAACAAGAACAAAAATCAAGGAACAAAAATAAAGTTGGATTGCCTCCCAACAAGCGTTATCGTTTAACGCCCCTAGCTAGGCATGATGATTTCAATGATGCTCACATAAAAGATAAGAATTGTAACATAAAGAGGGCATCATGAAGAATACGAATAGCACATTTAAGCCTAACCCACTTCCTATGCATAGGGATTTTGTGAGCAAACAACTTGTGGGAACAAGAATCAACTTGCATAGGAAGGTAAAGCAAGTATAACTTTAAAACTTTAAGCACATAGAGAGGAAACTTGATATTATTACAACTCCTACAAGCATATATTCCTCCCTCAAAATAATTTTCAGTAGCATAATGAATGAATTCAACAATATAACCAGCACCTAAAGCATTCTTTTCATGATCTACAAGCATAGAAATTTTATAACTCTCCACATAAGCAAAATTCTTCTCATTCAGAATAGTGGGAGTATCATAAGAGACTCGAATACTATAAATTGTTTCCACATTAAAAGAATAATGTTCAGAAAAGGGTAATCATAATCATGAAAAGTTTTATAAATATAATCATCACTACTTTTTATAGCATAAGTGTCATCACAATAATCATCATAAGTAGCAACTTTGTTCTCATCATAATCAATTGAAACCTCTTCCAAGATAGTGGAATCATTACTAAATAAAGTCATGACCTCTCCAAATCCACTTTCATAATTATCACAATGAGATTCAACATCCTCCAAAATAGTGGGATTACTACTTCCTAAAGTTGACACTCTTCCAAACCCACTTTCATCAATATAATCATCATAAGTAGGAGGCATGCTATCATTATAACAAATTTGCATGTCAAAACTTGGGAGACTACAAATATCATCTTCATTAAACGCAGCATCCCCAAGCTTGGGACAAACATTAATTGCAGTAAATATATTCTCAAAAACATCATCTTCATCAAACATAACATCCCCAAGCTTGGGCCTTATCATATCATAAGCATAATCACTCTCATCATTAATAGTATGGATAGCACCAATAGTATAACAATTATCATATTCTTCCAAGCAAGTGCCAAGAAGATTTTCAAGATCATAAGAAGTATCATTATCTTCCACAATTATATTTTCATGAGGAACAATAGTAATAGGAGCAACATTATTTGGGGGAGATATCTTTTTACCTCTCTTCCCTTTTCTTTTCTTCTTCTTCACCACATCTTGTGTGGGTTCAATCCTCTTTTTGGAGCTCCTTATTAATGAGATTGGTTGAATAGGAGGCTCCTCCTCGTTACCTGATTCATCATAAGAAATAATAGGAGGGTATTGGGAAGTCTCTTCCCTTTCATTAGTATTCTCTTCATCTTCTGTTTGTTTTCTTTTCTTTATGTAGTTGGCAATATAAGGATTTTCAATACAATTCACCACAGAATACATATAAATTTCCTCTAGATCAAAGCTAAGAAGTTTATCACGGGCAAATACTAGAAGATAGTTAGTTATACGTTTCATTTCTTCGTAACCCATAAGCAAACTAAGTTCATTATGATGTGCAAGAGAAATCAAGTCATCGCAATTTTTGGAAACGATTAGATCATGAAATTGTTTGCATTGGATGGTTAAATGACCACGTTCATTGCAAAGTTCACAAGTACGGCCAAGAAAATTTAAATTTTCAGCACAAACATCTAGCCTTTCTTGGAACAATTTATTTTCTAAATGCTTATGCCTCTTGCAATATCTATCTTCCCTATTTGGTGTGTACTTGCAAACCCAATGCACTCCACAAAAATTGACATGTTTATAGGAGACATTTTCATCATAACTAGTGCAATCATCATTAGTACTATGGATATTCAAGGAGTTCATACTAACAACGTTGCAATCATGCTCATCATTCAAAGATTTAGTGCCAAACATTTTAATGCATTCTTCTTCTAACACTTTGGCACAATTTTCCTTTCCATCATACTCACGAAAGATATTAAAAAGATGAAGCGTATGAGGCAAACTTAATTCCATTTTTTTGTAATTTTCTTTTATAAACTAAACTAGTGATAAAACAAGAAATTAAAAGACTCGATTGCAATATCTAAAGATGTACCTTCAAGCACTCACCTCCCCGGCAACGGCGCCATAAAAGAGCTTGATGTCTACTACACAACCTTCTTCTTGTAGACGTTGTTGGGCCTAGACAGTAGCAAATTTCCCTCAAGTGGATGACCTAAGGTTTATCAATCCGTGGGAGGCGTAGGATGAAGATGGTCTCTCTCAAGCAACCCAGCAACCAAATAACAAAGAGTCTCTTGTGTCCCCAACACACCCAATACAATGGTAAATTGTATAGGTGCACTAGTTCGGCGAAGAGATAGTGATACAAGTGCAATATGGATAGTAGATAATGGTTTTTGTAATCTGAAAATATAAAAACAGCAAGGTAACTAATGATAAAAGTGAGCAGAAACGGTATCGCAATGTGTTGAAACAAGGCCTAGGGTTCATACTTTCACTAGTGCAAGTCCCCTCAACAATAATAACATAATTGGATCACATAACTATCCCTCAACATGCAACAAAGAGTCACTCCAAAGTCACTAATAGCGGAGAACAAACGAAGAGATTATGGTAGGGTACGAAACCACCTCAAAGTTATTCTTTCCGATTAATCCATTGGGCTATTCCTATAAGTGTCACAAACAGCCCTAGAGTTCGTACTAGAATAACACCTTAAGATGCAAATCAACCAAAACCCTAATGTCACCTAGATACTCCAATGTCACCAAAAGTATCCGCGGGTATGATTATACAATATGCATCACACAATCTCAGATTCATCTATTCAACCAACACATAGAACCTCAAAGATTTCCCCAAAGTTTCTACCAGAGAGTCAAGACGAAAACGTGTGCCAACCCCTATGCATAGATTCCCAAGGTCACGGAACCCGCAAGTTGATCACCAAAACATACATCAAGTGGATCAAATAGAATTCCCCATTGTCACCACGGGTATCCCATGCAAGACATACATCAAGTGTTCTCAAATCCTTAAAGACTCAATCCGATAAGATAACTTCAAAGGGAAAACTCAATCCATTACAAGAGAGTAGAGGGGGACAAACATCATAAGATCCAACTATAATAGCAAAGCTCGCGATACATCAAGATCGTACCACCTCAAGAACACGAGAGAGAGAGATCAAACACATAGCTACTGGTACATACCCTCAGCCCCGAGGGAGAACTACTCCCTCCTCGTCATGGAGAGCATCGGGATGATGAAGATGGCCACCGGAGAGGGATTGCCCCCACTGGCAGGGTGCCGGAACGGGTCTAGATTGGTTTTCGGTGGCTACAGAGGCTTCTGGCGGCGGAACTCCTGATCTATTGTTGTCTTTGATAGTTTTAGGGTATATGGATATATATAGGCGGAACAAATACATTAGGGCAGCCACGAGGGGTCCATGAGGGTGGAGGGCGCACCCAGGGGGTTGGGCGTGCCCCCTGCCTCATGCCTTCCTCGTTGCTTCCCTTACGTACACTCCAAGTGTTCTGGATTGCTTCTGTTCCAAAAATAAGTTCCCTGAAGTTTCAGGTCAATTGTACTCCGTTTGATTTTCCTTTTCTGCGATACCCTAAAACAAGGAAAAAGCAGAAACTGGCATTGTTCTCTAGGTTAATAGGTTAGTCCCAAAAATCATATAAAATAGCATATAAATGCATATAAAACATCCAAGGTTGATAATATAATAGCATTGAACAATCAAAAATTATAGATACTTTGGAGACGTATCAGCATCCCCAAGCTTAATTCTTGCTCGTCCTCGAGTAGGTAAATGATAAAAAACAGAATTTTTTATGTGGAATGCTACCTAACATATTTCTCTAAGTAATTCTTCTTTATTGTGGCAAGAATATTCAGATCCATAAGATTGAAGACAAAAGTTTAATATTGACATAAAAATAATAATACTTCAAGCATACTAACAAAGCAATTATGTCTTCTCAAAATAACATGGCTAAAGAAAGCTATCCCTACAAAATCATATAGTCTGGCTATGCTCCATCTTCACCACACAACATATTTAAATCATGCACAACCCCGATGACAAGCCAATCAATTGTTTCATACTTTTGATGTTCTCAAACTTTTTCAATCTTCACGCAATATATGAGCGTGAGCCATGGATATAACACCATAGGTGGAATAGAATGGTGGTTGTGGAGAAGGAAAAAAGGAGAAGATAGTCTCACATCAACTAGGCGTATCAACGGGCTATGGAGATGCCCATTAATAGATATTAATGTGAGTGAGTAGGGATTGCCATGCAACGGATGCACTAGAGCTATAAATGTATGAAAGCTCAAAAAAAGAAACTAAGTGGGTGTGCATCCAAATTGCTTGCTCATGAAGACCTAGGGCACTTGAGGAGGCCCATTGTTGGAATATACAAGCCAAGTTCTATAATGAAAATTTCCCACTAGTAAATGAAAGTGACAAAACAAGAGACTCTCTATCATGAAGATCATGGTGCTACTTTGAAGCACAAGTGTGGTAAAAGGATAGTAGCATTGTCCCTATTATTTTATTTTTTATTTCTTTATTTGGCCTTCCATTTTTTATTTGGCCTTTCTTTTTTTATTTGACCTTTCTCTTTTTCAGCCTTTCTTTTTTATTTGACCTTTCTCTTTTTTGGCCTTTCTTTTTTTCTCTTTTTTGGGACAATACTCTATGAATGATGATCATCACACTTCTATTTTTTTACAACTCAATGATCACAAATTGATACTAGAACAAAGTATGAATCTATATGAATGCCTCCGGCGGTATACCGGTATGTGCAATGACTCATTAGTGACATGTATGAAAGAATTATGAACGGTGGCTTTGCCACAAATACAATGTCAACTACATGATCATGCAAAGCAATATGACAATGATGAAACGTGTCATAATAAACGGAACGGTGGAAAATTGCATGGTAATATATCTCAGAATGGCTATGGAAATGCCATAATAGGTAGGTATGGTGGCTGTTTTGAGGAAGGTATATGGTGGGTTTATGATACCGGCGAAAGGTGCGCAGTATTAGAGAGGCTAGCAATGGTTGAAGGGTGAGAGTGCGTATAATCCATGGACTCAACATTAGTCATAAAGAACTCACAAACTTATTGCAAAAATCTATTAGTTATCGAAACAAAGTACTACGCGCATGCTCCTAGGGGGATAGATTGGTAGGAAAAGATCATCGCTCGTCCCCGACCGCCACTCATAAGGAGGACAATCAATAAACAAATCATGCTCCGACTTCGTCCCATAACGGTTCACCATACGTGCATGCTACGGGAATCACAAACTTCAACACAAGTATTTCTCAAATTAACAACTACTCAACTAGCATGACTCTAATATCACCATCTCCATATCTCAAAACAATTATCAAGTATCAAACTTCTCATAGTATTCAATGAACTTTATATGATAGTTTTTATTATATCCCTCTTGGATGCACTCTCCAATAAAAAGTGGCAGCAATTCTCGTGATTGCTAAAGTTTCTGTTTTTTACAACATGATCGCAAAGACTTTCCCCAAGTCTTCGCAAAGGTTCTACTTGGCACAAACACTAATTAAACACAAAAAACACAACCATAAAAGAGTCTACATAAATTATTTATTACTAAACAGGAACAAAAAGCAAGGAACAAAAATAAAGTTGGGTTGCCTCCCAATAAGCGCTATCGTTTAACGCCCCTAGCTAGGCATGATGATTTCAATGATGCTCACATAAAAGATAAGAATTGTAACATAAAGAGGGCATCATGAAGAATATGACTAGCACATTTAAGCCTAACCCACTTCCTATGCATAGGGATTTTGTGAGCAAACAACTTGTGGGAACAAGAATCAACTTGCACAGGAAGGTAAAATAAGCATAACTTTAAAACTTTAAGCACATAGAGAGGAAACTTGATATTATTGCAACTCCTACAAGCATATATTCCTCCCTAAAAATAAGTTTCAGTAGCATCATGAATGAATTCAACAATATAACCAGCACTGTAACTTCCCAAAATTCTAAATTTTGGAATGTTATATTAAATAAATAGTTTTGATTGTTTGTTTGATTGTTTGGGTGATTGATTGATTGAAATTGAGTGGAATTTGAAACTTTTTGAAAATTTGAATGAGAGGGAATGAAATGACTTTCCCAAACTTTCACTTTGCATTTTGATCTCAAAGAATTCAATTTCAATTCAAACACAAAACCCTAGAGTGAAGATGGCATGACTTCTTCCATTTGAAATGAAAAAGGGTTTTGAAAAGATTTGAATTCCATTTGGACATATTTCAAAGCTTTATGCAACTCAATGATTTTCACGAGAGAAGATTAAATGACTTCTTCAAATTATATGAAATAGAGTTGGAAGTGGTTTGAAATTCAAATTCAAAACCATTTAGGAGTTATTTGGGTTTTATTCAAATTATTTTTCTCCAAAAATAAATTATTTGGAAATTAAGGTAAAATGATTCCCTACAATATAAAATTGGAGGAAAGTAAATTTGAAATCATTCTGGTGTTTTAAAAATGATTTTTATTGGGTTTTCTTTCAACAACAGCATTGTTTGACTTTTGTGAGTTTTTTGTGTATCTTATATGTACATGAAAATATGTTCATGTTTTAGGAAATTTTATTCTGAAAATTTTGGTATATAATACATCTATATAAAATTCTTATTGTTTTTCCTTTATTTTTCTTGTGTGTGCTTATATATAATACGTCTATATAATACGCCGAATCCCGTGATCCTCGGGATCCTCTCCCCGACTCACCCCTCCTCCAAGAATCCCCCCTATATATATACTCTCCCCCTCGACCCGTTCCCCTCCTTTCCACGCACCAATAACCCCGGCCTACTCCTCAATTTCTCGTCGGAGCCGAAGCCGCCACCGCGCCATTGCCGCCCCACCGAGCTACTCCGACCCCCTCGCCGCCTCCCGAGACCATCTCTGCACTCCCCTCGCTCGTCCGCACCCCCCCCCCCGTGCCCTCTCCCGAGCCCTAAACCCACTGGAGCGCCGCCAGCCGACGACCACCGTACGCCCTCGCCGCCACGAACTCACCGCCGTCCGTCTCCGTCGTCCCCGAGCGCACCGGCGACCATCGTTGGAACTGCCTTCGACCGCTGCATCCCCTTGTCTCCTCCGCCGACCCCGCCGATGACCGGAGCGACGCCGACGACGTCCGAGCCGCATCGCCGGCGACCACCCCACTGTAAGCCGGCCAACTTCCCACCTCCGTTCGATCTTATTTCAACGCTCTAGATTAGATCTATCGAATAGTTAGGTTTTTTCTATATAGATCAGTTTAGTACGGTTTATTATATGTTTAGATCGAACCGTCTTGCCGGTTTATTTTTATTAAACGTCCATGCACAATTTTGTTAAGTATCGCCTGGGAGCATTTTAGTTACCGAACCCCACCTGTTTAGCTCGATAGTAGTAGGCCACGTAGCTAGTGCCCACTTGTTTTTATTATTATTATTATTTTCGTTTCTGTTTTAAAAACAGAATAGTTCTGATTTCATATTGCTTAGAAATTTGATGTTTTAGATCCAAATTGATTGATTCTTTTTGCACTGTGTCACAAATTTGTTGAAGTTTCTGTTTATGTACTTGGATTTCAATTTTGAGTAGTTGTAGTTTGAATTTGCATGAATTTTCCTCAAACACTATTTTGGCCATAACAAGGGTTTGAAAGTATATTTTATGTTGATTCTTTTTGCTCCTGGTCACTAGGACTTTTGCCTATCCAGTAGATTATAATGATTTATTTTTAATTTATTTAAATTAGGGTTTTAGCAAAAAACAATACTGTTTTCTATGTAGTTTTGTTTTGCTTGTAACTTAGTAAGTTTTGTTTAGATTTAATTAATTCTTTTCGCAAAGTTTTGTTGATTTAATTATACATATGTTAGACTTTGGTACATAATTTTAGAAATTATTTCTATTAGTTTTGCTACTGTTTAGGATTTCAGCTTAGCATAGCTAGTGTATAGTGTATGTAATAGCAAGTATTGTAGTTATTGTTGCTAGAAATTATTTTAGATAATTTATTTATGTTGTTTTAATGGAAATAGATTTTATTTTTTGTTAAGAAATTGTTTAGATTAATTTAGTGTGGTTATGAAAGTTATTGGTTGATAGTGTCTGGGTTTTCCCTAGTTTTCTTTAAAGTTTTCTTTGGATATTTATTTTGGTCTTCTTTGATTTCATTATTATTTTCTTTATTTATTTTATTTAGTTGGGTGTTATTTTGATTGATAGTATTGATTGCTTGAATTGATTGCTTATGTGAATACTATGTTTGATTATATAGATTCCAACAGAGGGACGAATAGTTCTACAAGTCATTAATTTTGAGAGCGTATTTATCTTCATCAACTTACCAGGCAAGTTCACTTTGACCATGTTCTCCATACCTATGTTTATTTGCATGTAGTAGCACCCTTTCAACAATCTCTCCAGTAGTGTTATTGAATCTTGTAGTTGAGTAGAATGCATGAGGTAGAAGCCCATCCCCCTGTTACCAAACCCGGGACGTTACATAATTATAATGCTACGCTATAGTAGACGGGGTTTGGTATGAGTGCATGAGAGTGGTGTGAAGAAGGAGGACTCTACGTCAATGGCGACAACTTCATGATGGCACCGGCAAGGACTGCATCTTCAGGACTCCTCAAGATTTCGAGACTCGATACAAGAATTCAATACACACTACTGGGTGAAGGACGATTTATGGGCACCCTGGAGAAACCAGTGGTTGGCCGGGATGCATGGAGAAGCGCCATGACATCTTGCGGAAAGCTTCACCCAGACTCAAAGAGACGGAAGAATACTTCATGCCCGGAAGCTTACGTGTGCAACCGCAAGTAACTGTGGGCTCTGGCTTGGTTGACCTTAGTTGTGACTCTGGCTGGGATGGTGCTAGCAGATGTAGAACTACGGTAGGATTGGATGAGCAGTGGACAGTGGTCTGAGGAACTCTTCGGAAGACCATGATTTGGTCATCTTGTTCTCAAACACCCTGAAGTGCGAGAATGTAAAGAGAGGGATCGAGTCTTGTGGGTAAAGTGTACAAACCTCTGCAGAGGGTTAAAACCTAATCGATTAGCCGTGTCCCCGGTTACGGACAATTTGAGCATCTGGACTTGGATCTATCTCAAAACTCTCAACACCGGACTGTTAACTTAATTGTGGGCAACTTATGATGATTTGGGCTATGAGACATCAGTTGGCGGAACCATGTCATGATAGAAAACTTCGTAGTATAGACTCCGAATAGTTCCTTTGTTGTAGGGAAAATAAAACCAGCTTTTACGCAAACCAAACTCAGACCCAGAGCCACAAAGCCATATTGCATATAGAATAGTTTTATCAATCTGCTTTCTCTTGTTGTGATCTTGCCGGTACATTCTATGTACTAACCTACACGGCTCCAACGTATCATGTTGCAGATATTTTTCTTCGACGAGTAAGAGTTACGATACAGGGTTACGGTCTACACTCAACCTGCCGATGGCGTTGATGGGACTCCACACCCGTTGATTGTTTCTGCTGAGACTTATAAGGTATATATATCAGTTTTACGTTATTTACACAAGTGATTGCACTTTGAAATATACATTGATGTACTGTGTGTGCCAGCATACTGATCCAGGGATGGCACAGATACACAAAGACTTGACCGTCTGAGGTCGGGTCGCTATAGATATGGTATCAGAGCTCATGTTGATTGTAGGACGTGACCCTAGAAATCGGAAAGCCCCAGGACAGGAAATCTCTAAAATCTTATTTTCAAAAACATCCCTTACTTCTTATCTTTTCTGATTTTATAAAACCTCAAATAGTTAGAATATACCCCTTTCCCTTTTGACCACACGGAGGATCGACTGAAGCCGCTCCAAGAAGGACAAGATATCGGACAACCGATGACCATTTCAGAGTAAACATGATTTGACCATGCATTAGAAGAGCTGAAGCTACACCAGTTGAAGACTCCAACGACTTGAAGAATCAGAAGAATTATTTGACCATTAGAGGACCAAACCCTTGTTATACACTTACGTTAGATGCGACGATTTGTGAGCTATCATTTGTTTGATGTTTTTCCGACAGCCACAAAATAAAACTCGTTTCTTGAAAACTATTGTTTGTATTATGTGTATCCCTCCCCACCTCTCTCTTATCCCACCCTAAAACCCTTGGACCCAGTAGATGATGAATGAAGTTACACTGGTATTCTCTAGACCGAAAACCCAGCCGGAAGCAGAGCTATGGATTCAGAACATGGAGAATCACTTCGGGAGCAATTTGATTTCAAGGAAGAATGAAGTATCGTATGCTCTTTAGTACTTTGAAGGAAGTGTTGCAACATGGTGGCAGATGCATCAAGCTATACAGGGATGGAATGGAGCAAGGACTTGGGAAGAATTCAAGAGGACTCTGACAAGATCCTGTCTTATCCGGAAGCACCATGATACCCCAAGAAATAAACCTTGTGCCTGCAAGATTTGCAGAGAAATAGGACACACCCAGGAGGAACACAAGGATGGATGCCCTCATTGTGAGTAGAAACACCCAGCTGAGGAATGCCCTACTAGTCAGGTGACTTGTTTCTTGTGTGAAGGAACCACCCACTACCCAGCTCAGTGTCACATTTACCCCATGGTGCCACAAACTATTCAGAAGCAGGAAGAAGGAATGAAAGAAGCCCTCCGAGAAGTTATGAAAGAACATGTGATTAAGGAAAATGTTGAAGACCCTGATGGAGAAAGGCTCAACAGATTTTACTCCAATGCCTGTTATTCATGTGGAGAAGAAGGACATTTTTCACAGTATTGCACCAAGGAAAGAAAAGAGTATCTGGGATACTTCCCAACAGAAGCAGTGGAGTTTGATCCACGGGGAATAGAACATTTGATTAGAACGAAGAAAACCAGGAAGATAAAACAAAGACACCCTCAGAACAACCCAATTTCTGCAAAGAGGGACAAGAGTCATATTACCTGTTTTGAATGTAAGGACGTCGGGCATTATGCCAATGATTGTCTCGAAAGGAAGCAAGGAACTCAAGGAGCAGGCACCATCACCAAGAAGCCTCGAGACATGCCGGAAGTTATTTGTTTTCGTTGCAAGGAAGCAGGAAATTTTGCTAGGGATTTTACAAATCATGAGAAAGCTGGAGCTGAGTAGTGGAGATGTTGATATTAGTAATAAGGGTAGTATGGAAAACACTTTTTCATGAGAATGCGGTGTTGAGTTATGTAATAGATTACTCAGAGATTGTAATAATTCATGACTCAATAAAGTTGATATGTCATATGCTGAAAGGCTTTAAGGAGTTGTTATGTTTTATCTTGGAAATTAATATTCTGGGTGAACATGGAAGAAAATGAGTTGTGATGCATAAACTGGATGTTGGAAATTGAGTTTGAAGTTTTGTTTGGATGATATGAATGTGTACCCAAGGAGATATGTACCTTATCCGAGCACCATTTTTGTTTTACAACTGCAAATGACGACCCTTTATGAGTCTTTCCTTAAGGGCCCGGAAACGATCATGACCCTGACAAGTCATCATGATTACCCGAAGATCCTGAAGGACATGATGAAGCATATTCACCTTGAAGGAGATGCAGTCTACAAAGGCTACCCCTTCATGCAAAAGGGAGTGGAACTTTGGTATGTGGAGGTACACCTCCACCGTATGAAATGAGTTTGCCCAACGACGATGGGGCAGTACTTTTTCATCTCATGTGTACCACAAGCAACTTTCTTCGACGCTGTTCGTGAAGCAACCATGGAAGCCATACGCCAGATCGAAGAAATATTTGAAGCAAGACTCCGTTATACTCAGGAATACCTAAGAGAAGTGCATGCAGAGATGATGGAGATGAAGCTCAAGGCCAGCACGATGAAACAGAAGATTGAAGATTTCAAGGCGCATGTTGCACAATTCTAGTGGGACTGAAGAATCCTCAAGGAGAATTTTTTTAATAAAGTTGGACGTAACGCCTGACCATACCAAACCATGTGGGTGGCAGCATTTGTAATAAAGTACTTTTTGGAATTTGGATTTATGAAAAATGGTTAAGGATGTAATAAAAGATTTGATATGAAAATAATATGATTTATGGATAAACTAGTGCATTTTTTGGTGTGGTAGTACTCCGTAAAGACACAGGATCAATGAAGAAAGAAATGTGTTATTCATGATGGTCCATAGAAGGGAGATGGACCAAATAAGTTGGAGTTTTGTATGATCGTCACCACAAGGGTTTGAGGGAAGAAGTACTATTGGATTTAAAGGAGATGTAATGTTGGAATATGGAATGATAATCCTCGAATAGATGAGTTAAAATTGTACAAGAGTTGAAGTGGGCCATAACCCACAGGCCCAGGAGTTAATAAGAAGCAAGCACACTCTTGCTGAAGGAAGATATTTTGGAAGAAAACTCTGAGTTAATCAGCCAACATTTTTAGGAGGATACGAAAACCCGAGAGTTGTGAAGAAATGTTAGATGTCTTGTTCAGCTTGCAGAAACAATGGATTTATTCGAACTCAGTTCGTTGACAAGAGAAATTCTGCAATGCTTGTGAGTATGCCCAAGTGCTAGAATACGTGATTCGATGTCTGCATATGTAGTAATGGTTCAAGAACGGGATGGATTGGCCCCCATACCGGAGACTTCTATCATGAAATAACATATGTTGATGGAAAATCAGAGAGCCTTGAAAACCCTAGAAGAGTGTCGACACGATAAGCCAAAACCATAGAATGGTAGGATGATTGATCCATGTACCAGGCACCCATTGCCAAATGTAGGATATACGGTGAGATTCAACCAAACCCATTTTTCTGCAGGAGAAACCATACATGGTTGACCACCATGAGAATTTCAATAGTTATTTAGTATTGGCGACAGACCAGTCAGCTAAGAAGACCCAGTCTCGGAAGAACGTCACCAGGATGAAATGACAGGTGTTTAAGGAAAAGGTTATGCCTCGACCAGAAGAGCACCCGTGAAAGAGCTATTCCGGAGTATATGAGAACACCGACACCAGCAACCCAAAAGGATGGAGTACATGAGTTTTGTCGGAACCATACCCATGCTTTTAAGTGTGGTAGCACATTAGACCATTCCGACCAAAATATTTGCTAGAAGACCCCCAACCCCTAACCTTTTCTTGCTAGCCTCTTCGAATCTTGAGGACGAGATTCATTTTAAGTGTGGTAGGTTTGTAACATCCCAACATTCTAAATTTTGGAATGTTATATTAAATAAATAGTTTTGATTGTTTGTTTGATTGTTTGGATGATTGATTGATTGATTGAAATTGAGTGGAATTTGAAACTTTTTGAAAAGTTGAATGAGAGGGAATGAAATGACTTTCCCAAACTTTCACTTTGCATTTTGATCTCAAAGAATTCAATTTCAATTCAAACACAAAACCCTAGAGTGAAGATGACATGACTTCTTCCATTTGAAATGAAAAGGGTTTAGAAAAGATTTGAATTCCATTTGGACATATTTCAAAGCTTTATGCAACTCAATGATTTTCATGAGAGAAGATAAAATGACTTGTTCAAATTATATGAAATAGAGTTGGAAGTGGTTTGAAATTCAAATTCAAAACCATTTAGGAGTTATTTGGGTTTTATTCAAATTATTTTTCTCCAAAAATAAATTATTTGGAAATTAGGGTAAAATGATTCCCTACAATATAAAATTGCAGGAAAGTAAATTTGAAATCATTCTGGTGTTTTAAAAATGATTTTTATTGGGTTTTGTTTCAACAACATTGTTTGACTTTTGTGAGTTTTTTGTGTATTTTATATGTACATGAAAATATGTTCATGTTTTAGGAAATTTTATTCTGAAAATTTTGGTGTATAATATGTCTATATAAAATTCTTATTGTTTTTCCTTTATTTTTCTTGTGTGTGCTTATATATAATATGTCTATATAATACGCCGAATCCCGTGATCCTCGGGATCCTCTCCCCGACTCACCCCCTCCTCCAAGAATCCCCCCTATATATATATACTCTCCCCCTCGACCCATTCCCATCCTTTCCCCGCACCAATAACCCCCGCCTACTCCTCAATTTCTCGTCAGAGCCGAAGCTGCCGCCGCGCCATTGCCACCCCACCGAGGTACTCCGACCCCCTCGCCGCCTCCCAAGACCATCTCTGCACTCCCCTCGCTCGTCCGCACCCCCCGTGCCCTCTCCCGAGCCCTAAACCCACTGGAGCGCCGCCAGCCGACGACCACCATACGCCCTCGCCGCCACGAGCTCACCGCCATCTGTCTCTGTCGTCCCCGAGCGCACCGGCGACCATCGTTGGAACTGCCTTCGACCGCCGCATCCCCTTGTCTCCTCCACCGACCCCGCCGACGACCGGAGCGACGCCCCCGACGACGTCTGAGCCGCATCACCGGCAACCACCCCACTGTAAGCCGGCCAACTTCCCACCTCCGTTCGATCTTATTTCAGCGCTCTAGATTAGATCTATAGAATAGTTAGGTTTTTTCTATATAGATCGGTTTAGTACGGTTTATTATCTGTTTAGATCGAACCATCTCGCCAGTTTCTTTTTATTAAACATGCATGCACGGTTTTGTTAAGTATCGCCTGGGCGCAGTTTAGTTACCGAACGCCCACCTGTTTAGCCCGATAGCAGTAGGCCAGGTAGCTAGTGCCCGATTGTTTTTATTATTATTATTTTCATTTCTGTTTTAAAAACAGAATAGTTCTGATTTCATATTGCTTATAACTTTTATGTTTTAGATCCAAATTGATTGATTCTTTTTGCACTGTGTCACAAATTTGTTGAAGTTTCTGTTTGTGTACTTGGATTTCAATTTTGAGTAGTTGTAGTTTGAATTTGCATGAATTTTCCTCAAACACTATTTTGGCCATAACTTGGGTTTGAAAGTATATTTTAAGTTGATTCTATTTGCTCCTGGTCACTAGGACTTTTGCCTATCCAGTAGATTATACTGATTTATTTTTAATTTATTTAAATTAGGCTTTTAGTGAAAAACAGTACTATTTTCTATGTAGTTTTGTTTTGCTTGTAACTTAGTAAGTTTTGTTTAGATTTAATTAATTCTTTTCGCAAAGTTTTGTTGATTGAATTATACATATGTTAGACTTCGGTACATAATTTTAGAAATTATTTTTATTAGTTTTGCTACTGTTTAGGATTTCATCTTGGCATAGCTAGTGTATAGTGTATGTAATAGCTAGTATTGTAGTTATTGTTGCTAGAAATTATTTTAGATAATTTATTATGTTGTTTTAATGGAAATAGATTTTATTTTTGTTAAGAAATTGTTTAGATTAATTTAGTGTGGTTATGAAAGTTATTGGTTGATAGTGTCTGGGTTTTCCCTAGTTTTCTTTAAAGTTTTCTTTGGATATTTATTTTGGTCTTCTTTGATTTCATTATTGTTTTCTTGCTTTATTTTATTTAGTTGGGTGTTATTTTGATTGATAGTATTGATTTCTAGAATTGATTGCTTATGTGAATACTACGTTTAGATTCCAATGGAGGGACGAATAGTTCTACAAGTCATTAATTTTGAGAGCGTATTTATCTTCATCAACTTACCAGGCAAGTTTACTTTGACCATGTTCTCCATACCTATGTTTATTTGCATGTAGTAGCACCCTTTCAACAATCTCTCTAGTAGTGTTATTGAACCTTGTAGTTGAGTAGAATGCATGAGGTAGAAACCCAGCCCCCTGTTACCAAACCCGGGACGTTACATAGTTATAATGCTACGCTATAGTAGACGGGGTTTGGTATGAGTGCATGAGAGTGGTGTGAAGAAGGCGGACTCTACGTCAATGGCGACAACTTCATGATGGCACCGGCAAGGACTGCATCTTCAGGACTCCTCAAGATTTCGAGACTCAATACAAGAATTCAACACACACTACTGGGTGAAGGACGGTTGACGGGCACCCTGGAGAAACCAGTGGTTGGCCGGGATGCATGGAGAAGTGCCATGACATCTTGTGGAAAGCTTCACCCAGAATCAAAGAGACGGAAGAATACTTCATGCCCGGAAGCTTACCTGTGCAACCGCAAGTCACTATGGGCTCTGGCTTGGTTGACCTTAGTTGTGACTCTGGCTGGGACAGTGCTAGCAGATGTAGAGCTACGGTAGGATTGGATGAGCACCGGACAATGGTCACAGGAACTCTTCGGAAGACCATGATTTGGTCATCTTGTTCTCAAACACCCTGAAGTGCGAGAATGTAAAGAGAGGGATCGAGTCTTGCGGGTAAAGTGTACAAACCTCTGTAGAGGGTTAAAACCAAATCGATTAGCCATGTCCCCGGTTACGGACAATTTGAGCCTCTAGACTTGGATCTATCTCGGAACTCTCAACACCGGACTGATAACTTAATTGTGGGCAACTTATGATGATTTGGGCTATGAGACATCGGTTGGCGGAACCATGTCATGATAGAAAACTCCATAGTACAGACTCCGGATAGTTCCTTTGTTGTAGGGAAAATAAAACCAGCTTTTACGCAAACCAAACTCAGACCCAGAGCCACAAAGCCATATTGCATATAGAATAGTTTTATCAATCTGCTTTCTCTTATTGTGATCTTGCCGGTACATTCTATGTACTGACCTACATGGCTGCAACATATCATGTTGTAGATATTTTCTTCGACAAGTAAGAGTTACGATACAGGGTTACGGTCTACACTCAACCTGCCGACGGCGTTGATGGGACTCCACACCCATTGATTGTTTCCGCTGAGACTTATAAGGTATATATCAGTTTTACGTTATTTACACATGTGATTGCACTTTGAAATATACATTGATGTACTGTGTGTGCCAGCATAATGATCCAGGTATGGCACAAATACACAGAGGCTTGACCGTCTGAGATCGGGTCGCTACAAGTACCAAAAGCATTCTTTTCATGATCTACAAGTGTCGGTGTCAAAACGGGCGGATCTCGGGTAGTGGGTCCCGAACTGTGCGTCTAAGGCGGATGGTAACAGGAGGCAGGGGACACGATGTTTTACCTAGGTTCGAGCCCTCTTGATGGAGGTAAAACCCTACGTCCTGCTTGATTTATTCTTGATGATATGAGTATTACAAGAGTTGATCTACCACGAGATCGGAGAGGCTAAACCCTAGAAGCTAGCCTATGGTATGATTGTTGTTGTCCTACGGACCTAAACCCTCCGGTTTATATAGACACCAGAGGGGGCTAGGGTTACACAAGGTCGGTTACAAAGGAGGAGATATACATATCCGTATTGCCTAGCTTGCCTTCCACGCCAAGTAGAGTCCCATCCGGACACGGGATGAAGTCTTCAATCTTGTATCTTCATAGTCCAATAGTCCGGCCGAAGGATATAATCCGGCTATCCGGATACCCCCTAATCCTGGACTCCCTCAACAAGCATAGAAATTTTATTACTCTCCACATAAGCAAAATTCTTCTCATTCGGAATAGTGGGAGTATCATAAGAGACTCGAATACTATAAATTGTTTCCATATTAAAAGAGTAATTTTCAGAAAAAGGGTAATCATAATCATGAAAAGTTTTATAAATATAATCATCACTACTTTTTATAGCATAAGTGTCATCACAATAATCATCACAAGTAGCAACTTTGTTCTCATCATAATCAATTGAAACCTCTTCCAAGATAGTGGAATCACTACTAAATAAAGTCATGACCTCTCCAAATCCACTTTCATAATTATCACAATGAGATTCAACATCCTCCAAAATAGTGGGATTACTACTTCCTAAAGTTGACACTCTTCCAAACCCACTTTCATCAATATAATCATCATAAGTAGGAGACATGATATCATTATAACAAATTTGCATATCAAAACTTGGGAGACTACAAATATCAGCTTCATTAAACGTAGAATCCCCAAGCTTGGGCCAAACATTAATTGCAGCAAATATATTCTCAAAAACATCATCTTCATCAAACATAGCATCCCCAAGCTTGGGCCTTTTCATATCATAAGCATAATCACTCTCATCATAAATAGTATGGATAGCACCAATAGTATAGCAATTATCATATTCTTCCAAGCAAGTGCCAAAAAGATTTTCAAGATCATAAGAAGTATCATTATCTTCCACAATTATATTTTCATGAGGCACAATAGTAATAGGAGCAGCATTATTTGGGGGAGATATCTTTTTACCTCTCTTCCTTTTTCTTTTCCTCTTCTTCACCACATCATGTGTGGGTTCAATCCTCTTTTTGGAGCTCCTTATTAATGAGATTGGTTGAATAGGAGGCTCCTCCTCGTTACCTGATTCATCATAATAAATAATAGGAGGGTATTGGGAAGTCTCTTCCCTTTCATTAGTATTCTCTTCATCTTCTATTTCTTTTCTTTTCTTTATGTAGTTGGCAATATAAGGATTTTCAATACAATTCACCGCAAAATACATATAAATTTCCTCTAGATCAAAGCCAAGAAGTTTATCACGGGCAAATACTGGGAGATAGTTAGTAATACGTTTCATTTCTTCGTAACCCATAAGCAAACTAAGTTCATTATGATGTGCAAGAGAATTCAAGTCATCACAAATTTTGGAAACGATTAGATCATGAAACAATTTGCATCGGATGGTTAAATGACCACGTCCATTGCAAAGTTCACAAGTATGGCCAAGAAAATTTAAATTTTCAGCACAAACATCTAGCCTTTCTTGCAAAAATTTAGTTTATAAACGCTTATGCATCTTGCAACATCTATCTTCCCTATTTGGTGTGTACTTGGAACCCAATGCACTCCACAAAAATTGACATGTTTATAGGAGACATTTTCATCATAACTAGTGCAATCATCATTAGTACTATGGATATTCAAGGAGTTCATACTAACAACATTGCAATCATGATCATCATTCAAAGATTTAGTGCCAAACATTTAATTGCATTCTTATTCTAACACTTTGGCACAATTTTCCTTTCCATCATACTCACGAAAGATATTAAAAAGATGAAGCGTATGAGGCAAACTTAATTCCATTTTTTTGTAATTTTCTTTTATAAACTAAACTAGCGATAAAACAAGAAACTAAAAGACTTGATTGCAAGATCTAAAGATATACCTTCGAGCACTCACCTCCCCGGCAACGGTGCCATAAAAGAGCTTGATGTCTACTACACAACCTTCTTCTTGTAGACGTTGTTGAGCCTCCAAGTGCAGAGGTTTGTAGGACAGTAGCAAATTTCCCTCAAGTGGATGACCTAAGGTTTATCAATCCGTGGGAGGCATAGGATGAAGATGGTCTCTCTCAAGCAACCCTGCAACCAAATAACAAAGAGTCTCTTGTGTCCCCAACACACCCAATACAATGCTAAATTGTATAGGTGCACTAGTTCGGCGAAGAGATAGTGATACACGTGAAATATGGATAGTAGATAATGGTTTTTGTAATCTGAAAAAATAAAAACAGCAAGGTAACTAATGATAAAAGTGAGCAGAAATGGTATTGCAGTGTGTTGAAACAAGACCTAGGGTTCATACTTTCACTAGTGCAAGTCCTCTCAACAATAATAACATAATTGGATCACATAACTATCCCTCAACATGCAACAAAGAGTCACTCCAAAGTCACTAATAGCGGAGAACAAACGAAGAGATTATGGTAGGGTACAAAACCACGTCAAAGTTATTCTTTCCGATCAATCCATTGGGCTATTCCTCTAAGTGTCACAAACAGCCCCAGAGTTCGTACTCGAATAACACCTTAAGACGCAAATCAACCAAAACCCTAATGTCACCTAGATACTCCAATGTCACCACAAGTATCCGCGGGTATGATTATACAATATGCATCACACAATCTCAGATTCATCTATTCAACCAACACATAGAACCTCAACGAGTGCCCCAAAGTTTCTACCGGAGAGTCAAGACGAAAACGTGTGCCAACCCCTATGCATAGATTCCCATGGTCACGGAACCCGCAAGTTGATCACCAAAACATACATCAAGTGGATCAAATAGAATACCCCATTGTCACCACGGGTATCCCACGCAAGACATACATCAAGTGTTCTCAAATCCTTAACGACTCAATCTGATAAGATAAATTCAAAGGGAAAACTCAACCCATTACAAGAGAGTAGAGGGGGAGAAACATCATAAGATCCAACTATAATAGCAAAGCTCGCGATGCATCAAGATCGTACCACCTCAAGAACACGAGAGAGAGAGAGATCAAACACATAGCTACTGGTACATTCCCTCAGCCCCGAGGGAGAACTACTCCCTCCTCGTCATGGAGAGCACCGGGATGATGAAGATGGCCATCGGAGAGGGATTGCCCCCTCCGGTAGGGTGCCGGAACGGGTCTAGATTGGTTTTCGGTGGCTACGAGGCTTCTGGCGGTGGAACTCCTGATCCATTGTCTTCTTTGGTAGTTTTAGGGTATATGGATATATATAGGCGGATGAAATACATCAGGGGAGCCACGAGGGGCCCATGAGGGTGGAGGGCGTGCCCAGGGGGGTGGGCACGCCCCCTGCCTCGTGCCTTCCTCGTTGCTTCCCTTACGTACACTCCAAGTGTTCTGGATTACTTCCGCTCCAAAAATAAGTTCCGTGAAGTTTTAGGTCAATTGGACTCCGTTTGATTATCCTTTTCTGCGATACTCTAAAACAAGGAAAAAACAAAAACTGGCACTGGGCTCTAGGTTAATAGGTTAGTCGCAAAAATCATATAAAATAGCATATAAATGCATATAAAACATCCAAGGTTGATAATATAATAGCATGGAACAATCAAAAATTATAGATACGTTGGAGACGTATCATTGACTTGGTTTGGTGCTGGGTTTCTTGGTGAATCATACCCTTGAGCCGCTGGTCCGGCTTAATGTGTACTTACCCTGGCGGTGAGAAAGATCCACTGCGCCACAGCTCCGTGTGCTTAAGTGAGGATGCATTCAATGAAATGACAAAGACCCTTCTGAATGAGAGCCTGGAAAGCTGTAGCAAAGTGGGACTGAACCCTTTCTGCAAAATTAACCCGCCACCAGATGTGAGTCTCTAAATCACATACTTTCCCTTATCATTCACATGTTCCTTTAACTCAACTTCGATGAATTTTACAGGCTGAATCCGAATTTTGGGAGAAGGAATATGACCATGAGGCTGCCAAGAAAGCAAGGGCCAAAGTGAAAGCCGCCAAGAAAGCCGCCAAGAAAGCCTCCAAGAAGAATAAGAAGAAATTGAGCGCTTTTGAACTATTGAGCTGGATGACAGTTCTGAGTCGGAGGTAGCCCTTGACTCCCTTGGCTCCTTTTTCAATCATCTTATTGACACTGATTATTATCAGGATCACACGGGGCCCAGTCAAGCGGTCGAAGAAGAGGTAACTATTATTTCCTCCGACCCAGAGCCTTTGCCAAGATAGAAAATTCGACGGGTAACCCGGAAAGTAAGCTTTTCACACCCTTTAGCTTATTTGGATCCTCACTTTCTTTTGAAGCAACATCAGCACGGGAACCGGTGACAAACTCGGAACAGCAGAGGTGAAGAGCTATCCTCCGGCTTACCAAATACTCCAGCTTCGCGGAAACTTCGAAACGAGGTCCTTCCAAATTTAAACTCCTTTTATCCATTGGCGGATCTCATTCGCCAACCACTTAATTCTTCTGATTCAAACTACCAGGAGGTTTCTCGCTCTTCTTCTGGTGACTCATCACTGACCCAGCTGCTGGCTTTCAAAACTGCCCCTAGGTAACAACAATTACTTATTATTCTATCCTTATGCTCTTATTCTTGTACTGACCTCTCATGACTTATGCAGTGGAAAAGAAAAGCCCAGCAAGAAGTCAAGGGTGGTTAAGCCGGCTGAAGATCCTAAAGTCCATGAGCCGAAACAGCAAATTCCAGTATCTGACACCTCCGTGTTATAACCTGATGAGCCTGTCCATGATGTTCCACCAGAAGTTCCTGACCTCTCCAGTGACCTCAATCTTGTGAACACTGAATCAAAAAGCCCACTTAAACCATCGGGAACACATGCTGACGATGTTGTGATCACTGGCACCGGCTTTATAGAGCCGAGAAATCCTACTGTCTTGGCCAAGCACTCTGCCAAATAGGAAGTCATTGAAATGCGGAAAGTGAGATTTGGCATCACCAACTATTCTCAATTGAGTACTAGTGAAGTACTTTCTAGCTACCTCAACCAAGTGCACACCAGCCGCGACCTTGAAATTGATATGGTGAAGCAGATGCATAAAAAATATGAGGTATGAATTCTTCTCTTTAATAAATTATGTATATCCTGCCAGCCCCCAAGTCTATTGTGTATGATAGGATTGAATATGCGATAGACTTAGAATAACCATGAGTATAAGAAGCATGTTGGTTAGAATCCTTCAAAGGCCGACTTTCACTTTCAGAACTAAACCGGGCCTTTAACAATTAACATTGCATCCGTAGCCCCCAAGGACCTGTTTAATCAGCATGAATGAACCGGTAGTGTTCACCATTGTTTATAAATTAAAGTTTACTTGTGTAGCCCCCATGAACCGGCTATGGTTGTTTGCAGCACAACCAGGTCATCATAAAGTAGTAAGAAATCAACTTTGCTTCCATAGTCCCCAAGTGGCGGCTTAATCCATCATGAATAAGCTGACACTAATCATCATTGTTTGAAATCAACCATCCAAGTTGTAGCCTTTATAAAACGTATCACCTCATTTGTCCGGGGCAGCCAATGGTTCTACCTTAGCAGGAGAGCAACATAAATTAGCCCCCAAGTGCCAAGTATAATATTTATATTGTGCTTGGGACTTAAAAAATTGTTCGTAAGAGCAAATGTGCATTAGCCCCCAAGTGCCAAGTACTCTTGCTTGCAAAGTGCTTGGGACTTATTCATATAAGCCGTTGTATAAAGAATTTTTCAGTAGGCATTACCCCCAAGTGCCAAGCATTGTTTCTTGCAAAAAGCTTGGGACTTATATTCCTGTAACCCAGATATGACCGTGGTTGCAAATCTGTGCTTGTATAGGACGCCACTGCTCAACTTCAATCAGAATTAGCTGATGTGAAAACCCGGCTGGAGCATCAAGAATCTGAAACCCGGAAAGCTGACTCAAAATTCAAATTTAGTATGGAGGAGATACAAAAATTGAAGACCAGTTTTGATGCTGAAAGAACCGCCTGGGCTGAAGAGAAAACTGCTCTGACGCAGCGGGCTGAAAAAGCAGAAGCTGATATTCAAGAGGTGACTACTGAGCTTACCGGTTTAAAGCACCGTGTATCCGAGATGGTTTCTGCTATCTTTCGTGAGTAGCCTTACCAACATCAAAATTGAATATTTTCTTTGATGGTATAAGCCGCCTCTAACCAACCCATAATTATTACTCAGGTCCGAGGAGCAGCAATCTTAGCCAAGATATGCTGGTGAAGCTCAAGGCTGTATATACACCTGTTGAACAGCTATATGCTGTGTAGCGACCCGACCACAATGGATCAAGTCTCTGTGCTTAAGTGTCATCCCTAGATCGGTATGCTGACACACACAGTACTCGAGGATTTATAGCGGAGGTAAATCACATGTATAAGTAACGTAAAAATACTATTACCTCAATCCAAAATAGCGGAAGTAACAAGGTTGTGGATTCCCATCAACACCAACGGCAAAGTTGAGTGTAGAAATCGTAACCCTAACGTATCACTTACTGGTCGTAAGATATCCTGCAACATGAGACGTTGCAGCCACAAAGGGTCAATACATTGAATGTACTGGCAAATTCACACCATAGAGAATGATGAACAATGGCTATCACTACATGCATATTTGGCTGGTGGAAAAGCTCTATGGTTATAAGGTTTTTGCGAAAAGCCAATTTTTCCCAACTGCAAAGGAATAAATTTTATGTAACTATCATGGTGGTTGTTGAACATTGGGAATGGTTGATAGCATTCTCAATCCCCATTAAGTAACATCATTAAACCCAGCAATATTCGTTTAAAGTAACGTGATGAGATTCACATGATAATCCAGGTACTAGATACTCAAGACATCCATAACTGGGGACATGGCTAATCATGATTAGTTTATACACTCTGCAAAGGTTTGCGCACTTTTCCCCACAAGACTCGATCGCCTCAGTTTGGTTTCTCGCACTACATGGTGTTTGAGAAACGGATGACCGAGACATAGTCTTTCAGAAGTGCTAGCACCTTACGATGGGTAGACCGTTACACCTACTTTCCCCTACATCTGCTAGTCTACCTTGTAAGAGTTTGCATGACTTACTCAACTACACTAGTGCCCATAATAGCTTGTGGCTGCACACGGAAGTTTCTAGTATGAATAATCTCATGATCCCTTTGAGCCTGGGTGGCGGTCCAAAAAAAACAGGCAATCCTGGTCTACCCAGGTGCCTAGACAGGCAATCCTAGAATAACGAGGTGCCTCAATCCACCCAGATGTGTGTTTAAGTTGCCACCTTAAGTAAACCATTTATTAACAATCTCACATCTGTCATGAATACTCTCAAAACCCAATCCACATCTATGAGCATAGCATGGCAATGTAAGCATAACGTAATAGTAACTCCCAAGTGTTTGATAATAATCAGGTAATAGGTACTACCTCAACTACTTCCCATCCCACAATTTAATTAGATCCTAATCATGCAATGTTTGAGGATTGATCTAATGCAATAAAACTGTGTGGTAGGAGGTATGATCAAAGTGTGAACTTGCATGCAATGTTTATGAAGATGATTCGCACTCAAAAATCTTGATAGCTCTACTCGTCACACTCCGGTCAATCTATCGTAATCAAGCAATAGTAACCACACATAAGCAATCACTCAAAAGACCAGAAAGAACGAAGAAGACGATTCGGAAAACATCAAAACCAAGCAAATAACTCTTGCAACATAAAACAATTTCTAACAGTACCAAAATTATGTGAATTTGGCCTTATTAGAATGTTTAGGTCAAGAGCTTCGATTTGCAAAAAGAATCAACTCAAATGGAGCTACGAAACTCAAGTTATGATCAAATGAAGTTTGAATACAAATCTGGTCTAATTCAATTTTTAAACTTTTCAAAAACATGTTTAAGTTGTTTTACTGGATAGAGGAGATCGTAACGAAGACATGAGCGTTGGTTTCGTTGGATTTGGACTAACGAGTAAAAAGTTACGGTGTTTTGAAGATCAGGGGCTATTCTGCAAATAATTTTTTCACAAACGGGTCCCTGGCAGAAAAGTTAAAAAGGAAAGAAGAAAAATCCTATCGAGCGAACGCTCACTAAACAGATCTAATCTAATGAACGGTTCGCTACAGAGCCTAAACTAGCGAACGTCCACTAAATAAATCTAACTAAAAGGAAAAACCAGCTAAAAGAAAAACCAAAGAAAACCCTACAAAGTAAATCGAACCGGGCGGTTTATTACCGGTTCGGCGGTTTTCTTTGAAAACCGACGAAAGCGGCGGATCGGCGACGGCGGCGGTTCCGGCGAACTCGGGGACGGTGGCCCTGGGTTGGCGGCGACGGGCGAAGGCGGCGGCGAGCATGGTGTGGGGCGGCGGAGTCGAGGGTGGCGGTGGTGGCGGTCAACAGCGATGCGGCGGCGCGATGCAAAGCAGCGGCGGCTCCGGCAGCAAAGTGCGGCGACGGCGGGCGGCGTGCTCCGGCGAGATGCGGGCGGGGAGAGAAGAGGAGGCGGGGCCGGGCGCGCTATTTAAGGGCGGCGTAGGCGAGGTGGTGGCGTGGGCGAGGGGGCGACGGGTGCCGTGGAGGCGGCGGACTCCGGCGAGTCCCGCTGGGGCACGCGAGGAGGAAGGCGGCGGCGCGCTGGCTGGGCTGGGCCGTGGCCTGTTGGGCCGGCCCAGTTCGGCGGCGGAGGAGATTTTTTTTAAACATTATTTTCCGGACAACAAAATAACAAAACCAAAATAAATAAAAATATTATATAGGCATATAATATATCAAAATTTTCAGAAAAAGATTTTCTACGACGTGAACATTTTTATAACTTCAAATAAAATCCACACAAATTCAGATAATTCAAAGAGTGCTACTGGTCTATTAAAATCCAACAAAAATCATTTTAAAAAAAATACCAAAATGATTTCAAATTAATTTTTCTCCAATTTTCTATTGTAGGGAATCATGTTACCCTATTTTCCATATATTTTATTTTTGGAGAAAATAATTTGAATAATACTCAAATAAATCCAAATTGAAAAATAACTTCAACTGGATTTTTTTAAATTTGAGTTTCTTTGAAACTCCCAACTCATATTTCATATAATTTGAAGAAGTCATTTTATCTTCGCTCGTGAAAATCATTGAGTTGCATAAAGTTTCAGAATTGGAAATATTCTCAAATGAAATTCAAATATTTTCAACACCCCTTGTCATTTAAATAAATGGAAGAAGTCATGTCATCTTCTCTCCAGGGTTTCGTGGTGAAAATAATTTGAATTCATGGAGATCAGAAAGCAAATATGAAAGTTTGGGAAAGTCCTTTTATTCCCTCTCATTTAACTTTCAAAAAGTTTCGAATTCACTCACTCTCAGACAATCAATCAAACAATCAATCAAATCTATCTATTTATTATAACATTCCAAAATTTAGAATTTTGGGATGTTACAAACCTACCACCCTTAAAATGAATCTCGTCCTCGAGATTCGGAGAAGCTAGCAAGAAAAGGTTAGGGTTTGGGGTCTTCTCAAAATCCATCGATCATCACAGGGGTCTGGGGTGCTACCACCCTTAGAAGCATGGTTACTGTTCCATCAAAACTCATATACTCCATCCTTATTCTTGACAATGTCGGTCTTCTCAGATCCTCGAGAAAATTCCTTCTCTGAGCTCTTCCGGTAGTGGCATAACCTTTTCCTCAATTCTTCTGTCTTTCATCTAGGTAAGGTTCTTCCGAGATTGGGTCTCCTTAGTTGACGGGTCTGGCGCCAAAACTAAACAACTATCGATATCTCATGGTGGTCAACCATTTATGGTTTCTCCTGCGGGAAATGGGTCTGGGTTGAACCTCACCGTATAACCTACGGTTGGCAACAACTGCCGTGTACAAGGGAAAAATATATATACCATTCTAAGGCTTAAACAAGGTTTTGGTCGTCGTCTCTCTACTATAGGTAAGTCACTCAGATTTACCATCCCATATAGCAAGGCGAATAATAGGAGTAAGTCGGTATGGTGATCAATCTATCCCGCACCCAAATTATTACCGTGTATACGGTTTAGTGAATCTCGTATTCTAACACTCGGTCATCCTCACAAGCATTGCAGAATTTCTCTTGTCGACGAACTGGGTTCGGATAAATCCATGGATTCTGCAAGCCAAACAATCATCTATCGTTCCTTCACCACTCTCAGGTTTGTGTAAACTCCTATAAGATCGTCTATCGATAAACGTCGTATCTTCCTCCAGGGTTTTTCCTTCAACAAGAATGTGCTTGCTTCTTGGCAGGTCCTGGGGCCTGTGGGTTATGGCCCATCTTATTACTTGTAATCCTTGAACTCATCCTCGGGGCAGCTGATCGTTATTCCGACATCCAACTTCCAGCTTCCAAGCATACTTAAAATCCATCCAATTGTAGTGTCTTTCTTCCTTCTATTGGCACCAAACTAGGACATGATTACTCAGACTCATCATGGAGTTTCCATTGATCCATATTTCCGTCATCATACCTCCTTTATGTCCAATAGTAATTTATCTCTTCATCCTCGTGGGATATCCCTCATACCGAGATAAAAACTTATACTTATGAAGTCCATATTCCACTTCGTGGAACATCATTATCCTTTCCAGGGTCAAGCATCCTTACAGGGGAATATTGGCCATATCTGCATGGCACTTCTTCAACTGGGAAACGTGAAACACATCATGAACTCCTGACAGTCCTTCAGATGACTCCAACTTGTTGGCCACTTCTCCCATACGCTCCAAAACTCGGTATGGTCCTATAAATCTCGGGGATAACTTTCCCTTAACTCCAAATCGTTTAACTCCTCGCAGAGGGGCACACGAAGACATGCTCTGTCTCCAATTTCATAGACTACCTCCTTGCGTTTTTAAGTCTGCATAACTCTTCTGCCTGGACTGAGCTACCTTCAGTCTATCTCGAATCAACTTAACATTCTCTTCTGACTCCTTGATCACATTTGGTCCAACAACTGATGGTCTCCAACTTCATCCCACACACTCTTGGGGTATCACACATATCGAGACAAAACTCGTATTCATTTTGTCCGAAATCCACTCAGTGGAGTATCCTTATCTTTTCCAGGGGTCAAGGGTTCTTACAGGGTACTACCACCCTTAAAATGCACAAATCTTCCATAGACCATATTTCTCTTATCCTCAAAAATGGTTAAAATCCTTCTTCATAGAGTAACAACTCATAAAATCCATATCAGCACCAACGATGCTAACTTTATTCATTCTCAAGTGATTACAATCTCTCGCTTTTCCATTACATTTCTTAACTCAACACCTCAATATAAAAGAAAATGTTCTCACTTCTACTACTCCATTTCTTTTGTTGCAAACTCAACTACACAAGTTTCCTTCTCCTTGGGGCATTCTCTGGCAAAGTGCCCTGCTCCATTACAACTAAAACAAATTACTTCTGACAAGTATCGATGTTTCCTTTTTGGGCAACTGTTGAGGTAGTGCCCTGACTCCTTGCACCTGTAATAGGTGATATGACTCAGGTCCCTCCTGGGCTCCAATCGGTTTCTCTTCCTGGACTTTTCCATTCCAATCAGGGCTTCTATTTCCTGTGGGTCATATTCTACTTCCTCTGTCGGGAATTCTACTAGATCCCCATTCATACAATTCTGGGAGATGTGTCCTTCTCCACATGAATAGCATGACTTGGTGCAGGGTTTAATTGGTTCTTCTTTGGGCATGTCCCCGACATCTTCCTTCATCGCGGGTTCTTCTAAAATTTCCATAAGGGCTCCTTTCATTACTTCTTTCTTCTGCTGGATGGTTCGTTGTACCATGGGGTAAATGTGACACTGAGCAGGATAGTGGGTAGTCCCTTCACAAAAGAAACAAGTAATCGGCCTAGTTGGGCATTCTTCAACTGGGTGACTTCCTTCACAATTAGGGCATTCATCCTTGTGTTCTTTATGGGTGTGTCCTATTTCTCCACAAATCTTGCATGCACAAGGTTTCTTCATATCCTTTCCATAAGGCTTCAACTTCTGGGACACAAGCCGAGGCTTTGGCATAGTCAACTTAAATTCTCTCCAAGTGGTTACTCCTTGCCATCCATTCATGGTTTGGTACATTCTCCACCAAGTAGCAGCACCTCTTTCAAAGCACTGAAGAGCATGCTGGGTCATATCCTTTCTGACTACAGGGTTATTCTTCATGTGATCCTCCATGTTCTGAATCCATCGGTCCGTCTCCAATTGACTTATCGGTCCAGAAAATATAAGCTCATCTTCATTCATCCTCTATTGGGTCCATGGGTTTGGGGTGAGATAAGAGAGATAGAGAGGGATGCAAACAATACAAAAAAAGTTTTGAAAAGGGAGATTTTATTTGTGGCTGTTGGGAAAAAACATCAAACAAATGACAGCTCACAAATGTCGCATCTAACGTAGGTAGATAACAGGGGTTGGGTCTTCTTTAGGTTAATAAATCTTCAAAGTCATCAAACTCTTCAAGTCTTGTTCATGCCTCCAATGGCTTCTTCTAATCATGCTTGTCTTTCTCAAGTCCTTTTTCCAGATAAATCTCTGTTGACGTGAAATCTCTCGTGGCATCCTTTAATATTCCCGAGTTGCATTTCAAACTTCTGGTTTCAACATCCTTCACATGAACCATGGTCCTACTGTCCTTCAGTTCCTGACAAATCTCCGGTATCTCGAGGTTGTAGCTCCTCCAGCTTGGCTACTTTCAGCTTTTGGTTCCTGAGTTCTTCACGAAATGCTTCCTTGTTTAATACGGCTTCATGGAGCTCCTCCTTAAACTTCTTGATGTACCACTCCAGATCCTGGTGACACACCGGCTAAGGTTAAAACTTCATCTTTTGCCGATAGATGTTCCATCATCCTTCTTCCATCCAATCCATTTTGAAGAAATGCATCCTTAACTCAGCATGGTCACAATAGCATCAACGAGTGGTATCATCAGGGATGGACGTGTTTCTGCCCTTGTCATTGCCATGAGCTATCTTCCATAATTGATATCTCCTGCCTTAGGATTTTCTTGACAAAACTTTGAGGTTTTGAACTCTCCATGCTCCGGTCTTTCTCCGATACACCTTGATCTCGGGTATTGACAATTTCCATGGTCTGCCAAGTTCCATAAGGGTAGCCTTCCTAGGTCATAAAATCTGGGAATTCTTCAGAGCCTTCAAAATCTCCTAGTCTTCGGTCTTCAACCGTTGTAGTTTCCATTATTCAGATGCACGAAAAATACTCTTCATTCCGAAGTGGTCTTAGTTGTCCGATATCTTGTACTTCTTGGAGTGGTCTCATCAGCCGAATATTCGAGTGATCCAAAGGGAAAAGGGGTATGGTCTCACTAAAAGGGAACCTTTGAATAAGCTCAGAAGAGAAGAGAGGTAAAAAAATCTTTTGAAAAGGAAAGTTGTAGAGAAAAATCTTTGCTATGGGCTTGCCAGTTTCTAGGGTCACGTCCTACAGTCAACATGTGCTCTGATACCATCTTGTAGCGACCCGACCCGAATGGATCAAGTCTTTGTGCTTAAGTGTCATCCCTGGATCGGTATGCTGACACACACAGTACTCGAGGATTTATAACAGAGGTAAATCACATGTATAAGTAACATAAAAAATAGTATTACCTCAATCCAAAATAGCGGAAGTAACAAGGTTGTGGATTCCCATCAACACCAACGGCAAAGTTGAGCGTAGAAATCGTAACCCTAACGTATCACTTACTGGTCGTAAGATATCCTGCAACATGAGACGTTGCAGCCACAAAGGGTCAGTACATTGAATGTACTGGCAAATTCACACCATAGAGAATGATGAACAATGGCTATCACTACATGCATATTTGGCCGGTGCAAAAGCTCTATGGTTATAAGGTTTTTGCGAAAAGCCAATTTTTCCCTACTGCAAAGGAATAAATTTTATGTAACTATCATGGTGGTTGTTGAACATTGGGAATGGTTGACAGCATTCTCAATCCCAATTAAGTAACATCATTAAACCCAACAATATTCATTTAAAGTAACGTGATGAGATTCACATGATAATCCAGGTACTAGATACTCAAGACATCCATAACCGGGGACATGGCTAATCATGATTAGTTTATACACTCTGCAAAGGTTTGCGCACTTTTCCCCACAAGACTCGATCGCCTCAGTTTGGTTTCTTGCACTACATGGTGTTTGAGAAACGGATGACCGAGACATAGTCTTTCAGAAGCGCTAGCACCTTACGATGGGTAGACCGTTACACCTACTTTCCCCTACATCTGCTAGTCTACCCTGTAAGAGTTTGCATGACTTACTCAACTACACTAGTGCCCATAATAGCTTGTGGCTGCACACGGAAGTTTCTAGTATGAATAATCTCATGATCCCTTTGAGCCTGGGTGGCGGTCCAAAAAAAAACAGGCAATCCTGGTCTACCCAGGTGCCTAGACAGGTAATCCTAGAATAACGAGGTGCCTCAATCCACCCAGATGTGTGTTTAAGTTGCCACCTTAAGTAAACCATTTATTAACAATCTCACATCTGTCATGAATACTCTCAAAACCCAATCCACATCTATGAGCATAGCATGGCAATGTAAGCATAACGTAACAGTAACTCCCAAGTGTTTGATAATAATCAGGTAATAGGTACTACCTCAACTACTTCCCATCCCACAATTTAATTAGATCCTAATCATGCAATATTTGAGAATTGATCTAATGCAATAAAACTGGGTAGTAGGAGGTATGATCAAAGTGTGAACTTGCCTGCAATGTTGATGAAGATGATTTGCACTCAAAAATCTTGATAGCTCTACTCGTCACACTTCGGTCAATCTATCGTAATCAAGCAATAGTAACCACACATAAGCAATCACTCAAAAGAGCAGAAAGAACGAAGAAGACGATTCAGAAAACATCAAAACCAAGCAAATAACTCTTGCAAGATAAAACAATTTCTAACAGTACCAAAATTATGTAAATTTGGCCTTATTAGAATGTTTAGGTCAAGAGCTTCGATTTGCAAAAAGAATCAACTCAAACGGAGCTACGAAACTCAAGTTATGATCAAACGGAGTTTGAATACAAATCTGGTCTAATTCAAATTTTAAAATTTTCAAAAACATGTTTAAGTTGTTTTAATGGATAGAGGAGATTGTAACGAAGGCATGAGCGTTGGTTTCGTTGGATTTGGACTAACGAGTAAAAAGTTACGGTGTTTTGAAGATGAGGGGCTATTCTAAAAATAATTTATTCACAAACGGGTCCCTAGCAGAAAAGTTAAAAAAGAAAGATGAAAAATCCTATCGAGCGAACGCTCACTAAACAGATCTAATCTAATGAATGTGTTCGCTACAGAGCCTAAACTAGCGAACGTCCACTAAATAAATCTAACTAAAAGGAAAAACCGGCTAAAAGAAAAACCAAAGAAAACCCTACAAAGTAAATCGGACCGGGCGGTTTATTACCGGTTTGGCGGTTTTCTTTGAAAACCGGCGACAGCGGCAGATCGGCGACGGCGGCAGTTCCTGCGAACTCGGGGACGGTGCCCCTAGGTCGGCGGCGACGGGCGAAGACGGCGGCGAGCGCGGTCCGGGGCGGCAGAGTCGAGGGTGGCGGTGGTGGCGGTCAACGGCGGCGCGGCGGCGTGATGCAAAGCAGCGGCAGCTCCGGCGGCAAAGTGCGGCGATGGCGCACGGCGTGCTCCGGCGAGATGCGGGCGGGGAGAGAAGAGGAGGCGGGGCCGGGCGCGCTATTTAAGGGCGGCGGAGGCGAGGTGGTGGCGTGGGCGAGGGGGCGACGGGTGCCGTGGAGGCGGCAGACTCCGGCGAGTCCTGCTGAGGCACGCGAGGAGGAAGGCGGCGACGCGCTGGCTGGGCTGGGCCGGGGCCTGTTGGGCCGGCCCAGTTCGGCGGCGGAGGAGAATTTTTTTTAAACATTATTTTCGAGACAACAAAATAACATATCCAAAATAAATAAAAATATTATATAGGCATATAATATATCAAAATTTTCAGAAAAAGTTTTTCTACGACGTGAACATTTTTATAACTTCAAATAAAATCCACCCAAATTCAGATAATTCAAAGAGTGCTACTGGTCTATTAAAATCCAACACAAATCATTTTTAAAAATACCAAAATGATTTCAAATTATTTTTTCTCCAATTTTCTATTGTAGGGAATCATGTTACCCTATTTTCCATATATTTTATTTTTGGAGAAAATAATTTGAATAAAACTCAAATAAATCCAAATTGAAAAATAACTTTCAACTGGATTTTTAAAATTTGAGTTTCTTTGAAACTCCCAACTCATATTTCATATAATTTGAAGAAGTCATTTTATCTTCGCTCGTGAAAATCATTGAGTTGCATAAAGTTTCATAATTGGAAATATTCTCAAATGAAATTCAAATATTTTCAACACCCTTTGTCATTTAAATAAATGGAAGAAGTCATGTCATCTTCTCTCCAGGGTTTCGTGGTGAAAAGAATTTGAATTCATGGAGATCAGAAAGCAAATATGGAAGTTTGGGAAAGTCCTTTTATTCCCTCTCATTTAACTTTCAAAAAGTTTCGAATTCACTCACTTTCAGACAATCAATCAAACAATCAATCAAATCTATCTATTTATTATAACATTCCAAAATTTAGAATTTTGGGATGTTACATGCTGGAACTCAGCGCGTGCTGGCTATGATTTCTCCAACTAACCAAGCACCCACTCTTTTGAGTGATGTCTTGAAAAAACTTTCTATTCTGCCTGCTAGGGTTGACGAAATGAAGCGGTCTTCTGCAAGAGCCGGTGCCGTTATGGCCTTAAGCCGGGCCAAGGCATGACAGGAAGAGCTAGACCCGGCCAAGCTAGCTACCGGGTATCCAAGTTTAATGGAAGATGGCACTCCCTTTGATAAGAAAGACTTCGCTGCCTGCGTGAAGGAGAACATCCCCTGGCCAGTCTGATTGCCAATGAAACAGATCTTTCAAGATATCAACCGGCTTATGATATGGAGAATCAGAAGATGCCTACTCCGCTTATAAAGTGATGGATCTGATCCCCCAATTCGTAAGCATACTTTCGCCCCTGAAGTTGATCCATCTGAACTGCTAGATGACGAAGCTGAATTCCAAGCCTTGTGTGGCATCGATTGGTCATCACCAAACTTCCAGACGGCAGAGGAGGATGAAGAACCAGAGAAGGATGATCCAGAAGCTTCAAGTCGTCAAGGCCAAGAAGATTGATGCGCTAGGCGGTTCAAATATTTGATCTTCCAAAAAATACTTGATCTTTTTGGCTCACTGAGTCATGTAATAGGCTAGTGAAACTTTGATCTACCCTGTCATCGTGCATGTTTTGTTTTGCGCAAACTGCTGATCCGCCAGTTGAAAAACTACCACTTTATGCTTATGATAGCATCGATTTATGTAGATCAGTTTTGTCAATACCCTGCACACAAAACATATGACAAGGATCCTGGCGGCTTACCGCAGGACGGGTCAAAATATCCTATAAAAACCACTAGTGACTAAAAATAGTCCATAACCAGGGTCAGTTTAATCATGACCTATATGAAAAAATATCATACCTGTGATATACAACCGGCTTAGCAAGCCAAAGCAGTAAGGATATTAACCCAAAATGTGGACACCTTAGGTAGTAAGGGGTATCGTCCCAAAGTTTAAAGCCAAAACTCCAAGCACATAGGCTATTATTATATATTGGCGACTTATAGTCCGAAGCCAGTCCGGGTTATCAAACTCCAGATATTCTTAAGTATGATCCATAAGGATGAAGGCTTCATGGCCTGAATTGTCTCAAGCCATATGTTAATATTGCGTAAATACATGACTCCAAAAAATGCTCAGAAAAAGACAATGAATCAAAATCGAGAAAACGAGGCTTTCATAGGCCGCCAAGCCTAAAGCTCCAAGGCTTTCATGGGCCGCCAAGCCACTGAGTTAACCTTTTACACGTTGTGAATCCGGCCTCACATGACCGCTGTTTTAACCTTGACCAGTTCAGGGTCCATATAAGATTGACTGTCAAGAGTTCAGCTTGTCATTCCGGGATTACTTGGGCGGAGTGGCCGTTTCTACAAAGCAGGAGAACCCGGAAAATTTTGGTGAATACACCTGGCATTCCAAGTCAGCTCACGAGGGTAGTAACGCTATGTTCTCTTTGGTGAATACACCTATGTTTGAACAGGAAGCCCCCAAGTGCTTTATGACGTATAAGCCGAATCAAGAGGGAAATTCACAGCTATGCTCAATGAGCATGAAGCCCCCAAGTGATTTGTAAGAGTGGTGTTGTGCCGAATCAAGAGGGATATTTATAGCTATGCTCAATGAGCAGGAAGCCCCCAAGTGACCATCTGAAGATGTGGCGTTGCACCGGATCAAGAGGGATATTCACAGCTATGCTCAATGAGCAGGAAGCCCCCAAATGTCGTGTAACTATGGCTATGAGCCTGATCAAGAGGGATATTCACAGCTATGCTCAATGAGCAGGAAGCCCCCAAGTGTCCATTTGTAGTGAAAAAGACTCAATATTCTTTGAGATGAAACAAACCGAGGCCCTGTATTAGCAGGAGTGCCATCTTTATTATAATCATCATAATATATACATTATCAATATATGTACATTGTAAGAGCCGATGGCTCAAGTGTAGTAAGGCCGAAGATGAGCAATATTCCATGGCCGACGGGTCTCCTCCTCCAACGTGCGTGAGTCCTTGTGGTCTCGAACATCGACAAGGTAGGATGATCCGTTGTTCAAATTCTTGCTGACCACAAAAGGCCCTTCCCAAGATGGGGATAGTTTATGCATATCAGTCTGATCTTGAATAAGCCGGAGCACCAAGTCACCTTCTTGAAAGGTTCTGGTCTTAACCCAGCGGCTGTCATAACGACGCAGATCTTGCTGATAAATCGTTGATCGAGCCGCCGCGAGGTCACACTCCTCATCTAACAGGTCAAGTGCATCTTGACGTGCTTTTTCATTGTCAGCTTCAACATAAGCTGCCACACGGGGTGAGTCATGATGGATGTCACTAGGGAGAACCGCCTCTGCTTTGTAAACCATGAAGAAAGGCGTGTAACCCGTAGATCTGTTGGGGGTAGTATTGATACTCCATAATACTGAGGGTAACTCCTCCACCCAACAACCCGGTGTTCTCTGCAAAGGAACCATAAGCCGGGGCTTGATGCCTCTCAGGATCTCTTGATTGGCTCTCTCAACTTGACCATTGGACTGGGGGTGAGCCACTGATGATACATCAAGTCGGATATGCTCACGTTGACAAAATTATTTCATAGCACCCTTGGACAGATTAGTGCCATTATCAGTGATAATGCTATGGGGAAAGCCAAAACGGAAAATCACCTTTTAGATGAATTGAACTGCCGTCGCCGCGTCACACTTACTGACTGGCTCTGCTTCAACCCACTTTGTGAACTTGTCAACCGCCACCAGGAGGTGTGTCTTTTTATCTTTGCACCTTTTGAAAGGCCCGATCATATCAAGCCCCCAGACTACAAATAGCCAAGTAATTGGAATCATCCACAATTCTTGAGCAGGCACATGAGCTCATCGTGAAAACTTCTGACAGCCATCACATTACTGACTAGATCCTTAGCATCAGCGTGAGCCGCCAGCCAATAAAATCCATGACAGAAAGCCTTGGCTACAAGAGATTTAGAGCCGGCATGATGACCACAATCTCCTTCACGAATCTCTCGTAGAATCTCACAACCTTCTTTAGGAGAAACACAACATTGAAACACCCATGTGACACTGCGATGATGCAACTCTCCATTGACAATAGTCATTGACTTAGACCGCTGGGTTCCCTGCCTGGCCAAAGTTTCATCCTCATGTAACTTGCCCCGGGTCATATAAGCCAAATATGGAACTGTCCAATTAGGAATAACATGAAGAGCTGCGACCAGTTGTGCTTCCGGGTCAGGAACAGTAAGATCCTCCTTTGTAGGCAATTTGACAGAAGGGTTATGCAGAATATCTAGGAAGGTGTTAGGTGGCACCGGCTTACGCTGAGACCCTAACCGGCTTAAAGTATCAGCCGCCTCATTTTTTCTGCGATCAATATGTTCAACTTGATAACCCTTGAAGTGACCCGCAATAGCATCATCCTCTCGACGATAAGCCACCATGAGCGGATCCTTAGAATCCCAAGTGCCAGAAACTTGCTGAGCTACCAGATCTGAGTCACCGAAACATCTCACCCGGCTTAAGTTCATCTCCTTAGCCATTCGAAGACCATGGAGCAAGGCCTCATACTTAGTTGCATTGTTAGTACAAGGGAATGTCAACCGGAGAACATAAGAGAATTTATCACCTCATGGGGAAGTCAAGACAACTCCAGCCCCCGAGCCTTCCAAATGCCTAGACCCATCAAAGTGAATAGTCCAATATGTGTTACCCGGCTTCTCCTCAGGCATCTGCAACTCTGTCCAATCATTGATAAAATCCACAAGTGCTTGAGACTTGATGGTTGTACAAAGCACATACTTTAAACCATGAGGTCCAAGCTCAATGGCCCACTTGGCTGTCCGACCTGTGCCTTCTCTGTTTTGAATGATATACCCTAAAGGGGTAGAACTAACCATAGTGATAGGATGACTCAGAAAATACTGCTTCAGCTTCCGGCTAGCCATAAAAACCCCGTACACAAGCTTCTGCAAATGTGGATACCTCTGTTTGGACTCAATAAGGATCTCACTGATGTAATAAACCGACCATTGAACCGGATATTCTTTGCCTGCTTCCTTCCTTTCCACCACAATGGCTACACTAACAGCTCGGCTATTGGCAGCCACATATAACAACAAAGGCTCCTTGTCAATGGGAGCAGCTAGAACGGGCGGCTCAGCCAACCGTTTCTTCAAATCCTCAAACGCTTGATTAGCAGCATCACTCCAAATAAAGTGTTCTGTCTTCTTCATCATCTGGTAAAGAGGAATAGCTTTCTCACCCAACCGGCTTATGAACCGGCTTAGGGATCCAATACGACCCGCCAAACGCTAGACATCGTTAATACATGCCGTTTTAGCTAGAGAGGTGATAGACTTTATCTTCTCCGGGTTAGCTTCAATACCTCGTTCAGAAACCAGAAAACCCAAAAGCTTACCAGCTGGTACACCAAAAACACACTTGGCCGGGTTAGGCATCATCTTATAAACCCAGAGATTGTCAAAGGTCTCCTTAAATCATCAATTAGTGTCTCTTTCTTCCTGGACTTCACCATAATGTCATCCACATAAGCATGAACATTACGCCCGATTTGATCATGAAGGCAATTTTGCACACATTGCTGGTAAGTCGCCTGGGCACTCTTGAGCCCATAAGGCATGGACACATAGCAGAAGGCTCGAAATGGAGTAATGAAAGATGTCTTCTCCTGGTCCTTGACTGCCATCTTGATCTGATGATAACTAGGATAAGCATCCAAAAAGCTCAAACGCTCACAACCTGCCGTAGCATCAATAATTTGATCAATACGAGGGAGAGCAAAGGGATCATTCGGACAAGCCTTGTTTAGATATGTGTAATCCACACACATACGCCAAGTACCATTCTTCTTAAGTACTAATACCAGGTTAGCCAACCACTCAGGATGAAAAACTTCAACAATGAACCCAACCGCCAAGAGCCGGACCACTTCTTCACCAATGGGCTTGCGCCTCTCTTCGTTAAAACGACGAAGGAATTGCTTGACCGACTTAAACTTCAGATCAATATTAAGAGTGTGCTCAACGAGTTCCCTCGGTACACCTGGCATGTCAGAAGGTTTCCATGCACAGATGTCCCGGTTCTCATGGATGAACTCGATGAGCGCGCTTTCCTATTTCCGATCCAGATTAGCACTGATGCTGAACTTCTTGGATGAATCGCCAGGGACAAAATCAACTAGCTTAGTGTCATCTGGTGACTTAAACTTCAGGACTTGATCATGCTCCGCAGTTGGCTTTTTCAAAGATGTCATATCTGCCGGGTCAACATTGTCTTTATAAAACTTCAATTCTTTTGTCGCGCAGACAAACTCAGCATAAGCAGCATCACCTTCTTCACACTCTAAAGATATCTTCCGGCTTCCATGCACCGTGATGGTCCCCTTGTAACCCGGCATCTTGAGCTGCAGATAAACATAACAAGGCCGTGCCATGAACTTGGCATAAGTCGGTCGCCTGAACAGAGCATGATAAGGGCTCTTGATTTTAACCACTTCAAAGGTCAACGTCTTAGATCTGGAATCATACTCATCTCCAAAAGCAACTTCCAAAGATATCTTACCGACCGGATATGCCGACTTACCAGGTACCACACCATGAAAAACAGTGTTTGACGGTTTAAGGTTTTTATCAGTCAACCCCATACGACAGAAAGTTTCATAATAAAGGATATTCATGCTGCCGCCTCCATCCATGAGCACCTTAGTAAATTTGTATCCTCCAACCTGAGGTGCCACCACCAGCACCAAATGACCCGGATTATCAACTCGGGGTGGGTGATCCTCATGACTCCAGACAATGGGCTGCTCAGACTACCGTAGATAACGGGGAACCGCCGGCTCAACCGTGTTTACTGCCCTTTTATGAAGCTTCTGATCCCTCTTACATAAACTTGTGGTGAAGATGTGGTACTGCCCACTATTCAATTGCTTCAGATTACTTTGACAACCAGATTGCTGCTGCTGATCCCCCTGACCAGACTATTGATGATAACTGCCCTGATTGCCTTGATTGCTTGGGTGACCCTGGAAACCGGAATTAGAACTACCGCCGCCGTAACCCGGACCATGAGAGCTGGAACCTGAGCCGCCGCCCAGCCCATGATTGTTCTGGAACAAATTGGAATTTTTTAACTCCTTCATAATGTGGCAGTCTTTCCAAAGGTGACCGGACGGCCTTTCCCGTGTACCATGCTTTGGGCAAGGTTCATTCATCATCTGCTCAAGATTGATAGTTGTCCCTCCTGCCCGAGGAGGTGGCTTTCCCTTACGACGCTGACCATTATTCTGCGTGTTGGTATTGGCCACAACATCTGAATTACCATCGGCCTTGCGCTTACCATTGCCCCCCTGACTCGCCGGGTTATGATGCTGGCCCTTGGTGTTGCCACTCTTCTTTCCCTTTCCCATCTTTTCATCATCAGAATCGGGGTCCTTGGTACTATCAGAGTCGGCATATTTAATCAGAGCTGCCATCAGCTCCCCCATGTCATTGAAGTGGCGCTTGAGTCACCCTATCTTCTGTTTAAGAGGCAAAAATGACAATTTTTCTCCAACATTAGGACCACTGAGCCGGCATTAATGTTATCCGATGAGTGAAGGATGGCTTTAACCCGGCACACCCAATGGGTCGTTGACTCGCCCTCTTCATGGGCACAGGCATCCAAATCCACAATCGACATGGGTTGCTTGCACATATCTTTAAAATTTTGGATGAACATGGCCTTTAACTTGGCCCACAACCCAATGGAATTGGCAGGCAGTCCCTTTAGCCAAGTACGGGCCATCCCATCCAGCATCATGGTGAAGTACTTGGCACACGCAACATCGCTGACCTCCAACATCTCCATGGCCATCTCGTAACTCTCAAGCCACGCCTCAGGGGTTAAGTCGGCTGTATAGTTAGGCACCTTACGAGGTCCTTTGAAATCCTTGGGCAAACGCTCATTCTGCAGAGCCGGTACTAAACATGGTACGCCCGTGGTTTTAGAGGTCACGCCTGCCTCCACCGAAGTTGTTGGATAAGGTGGAGATGGTTGATGGGCTGTGTACTGAGCCGCCAGCTCAGCCTCCCGATGTGCTCTATCCTAATCCATCTGGTCCTGAGCATTAACACGACACGCGCTAGGTCATGTCCACGAGGCCAGTTACGGCGCTGCTCACTACTTGGTACTGCTGGGGAGTCCATGTGCCCGCTATAACTCCGGCTCGGGCGAGGGGTTGAGTGGATACGATCATGACTGTATGAATAAGCCGCCTGCTAGGCCACAACCGTCTGAAGCAACTCTCCGGCTCATCGTATTTCCATTCCTGCTGGCGATTCACCCTCAACCGGCAGAGCCGCCAGTCGTGTTACCATAGCAATCATATTATCCAAAGTATTAGAATAGTGACCTGGTGGCGTCGGAACATATTGATTCAGAGTAGTATTCAAACGGGGTGGCTCCGTCTTATGTGGCTAAGCTGACACTCCAGCCCTAGGTGCTACAACCCGGTTTATCTCGGCGGATTACTAGTCCCCGCTCCAGGCGTGTTGAAGAGGTTCCTCGCCTCATAGACCGAAGGTAAATGAGTCTGATGCCTCCTTCTCATGACCTCATTTGAAGCATTCTGATCCATTGTGAGCCGGAAAGAGTCTACCTGAATTCGTTGTGCCTGAGCATCCAAGGCAGCCCACTCTGTGGCATCCTGGCATTCTCTGTGTTTAGCTCCTCCTTGGCCTGCGCTATCTCATCCCACAATTTTGCAATCTCTGCATTGTGCTGAGCTTGATTCGCCGGGTTAACCATTGCTGTTAACAGTGTCGCCAGAGCGTCTAACAAACCGGAGAAGACCTGAGCCGGCGGGCGCACAGGGCCTCCTGCCCCGGCAACCATGGCCATTGCTGACCCAGAGATCATTGCCGCTGCGGCCGTAGAACCCTGCACTGGCTGTGTACCGGCCATGAAAATCGCAACCCGGTTCGGCGACTTATAGGGGTCCGGAATACTGTCACCATCGGAACAGCCCCCAAGCCGGCCATCTTGCAATTGATATAATGATGTAGTCTCGCTTGTGGACGACTCACCATCTGTAACATCCCAAATTTTCAATTTGGAATGTTATACATAGATCATCATGCATAGCATATTTTCTTGCATTTTGGTTGATCCTAGAAATTTCACGCAACTCAAGGACCCTCGGAGAGAGTTGGAGATTTCGTATTTTCATATTTGAGAGTTTTCTTGAATTTTGAAAAGAGGATCATTTGATTTATTTATTTTATCTTCAATAATTTTTCTGGTGTCAAAATATATGAGAGAGGGAATAATATGACTTTCCCAAATTTAGGAAAAAATGAAGATTTAATAAATAGATCAATTTTTGTTTTCCAGTGTTTATTTGCATTTTATTTGGATAGGGAAAAATGCGCGTTTTCGAAAATTGCATTTTAGGTCCGGAGAAAAGTTCATTTTGTTCGGCTCATTTTTAGGAGTCGGGGAAAATTTACTTTAGATTTTTCGGAGTTCGTTTAGTTCTCTTTTTGTTTTTTTTCTGCGCGCTGAACCGTTTAAAAAAAAACTTACCGCAGGCCCAGCCGAGCCAAGGCCCAGCCAGCCACCGCCTCAGCCTCCCTGCGCGCGCAGCATGCAGCAGCGCCAGGAGCCGGCCGGCCGCCGCCGCCTCTTGCTAGGACCGAATCCTAGTAGGACTTTGGTCCTACTTCCGTATATTCCTTTTCTATTACTAGATCTTTTCCTTCCCTCTTTTCTATTCCTATTCCTACTCTAATTCCTTGCCCCCTACCCCAAGTCTCCTCACCCCTCCCCAATATAAATACCCAAGCACCCCCCCCTCTAAACATCAAATCAAAACCCCTCTCTCCACCACACCCCGCGCCGCGCCACCCCTCACCCGCGCGCCGCCCTAAGCCGCCGCCCGCGCCCTGCGGCACCTTGCCGCCGCCGCCGGAGCCCCTCGCCGGAGACCTCACCGAGGTTGCCCCGCGTCTCTTTTTCTCGGATTGTTTTCTTCTAATCGTTCCAATTCTTTTCTTCTCTAAACCGTTCCAGTTTTCTAGCTCGGTTTTTCGTTCATTTTTCTTCTCCGAAACCCTAGATCGGATTCGTTTTCTTCTCCGATTTAGTTACCTTTGGACCGTTCGCCGGACCGTTCGTCCTAACGAACGTGATCACCGGATTCTTCTAGGTTAACGACGTCCGTTCGTTTAACCGTTCTTCTTTTTCTTCTCGTCGGATTTATTCCGCGTCTTTTCCGCGATCGTGATCTCAGATCCGATCTTTGTTCTAGTTTATCTTTTCGCTCGTTTATCGGAATCAGGTGATTCAAGCGCCTGGAGTTTCGTTTCGAAACTGCCATTCCGTCTAATCAACTTAAACAAGTTTTTGCCCCGGTAAAATTTGACCTAGTTTCAACTTGCTAGAACCGAGTTGTTTTCTTTTGCCGTTTGTTTCTTTGTTCGGTTCTTTCTTTCTGTGCAACCGGAGTTTTTAAGTTGAACTACCTGGTTCGTTCTTTTGTTCGAGTTTTACCTGTGCATTAGATGAGTACTTATTGTGTGCTTGTTGTTTGTCTGCGATAGATTACCCGGATTGCGCCGCTTGTTACTTCAAAACCCTAGGACTCGCGGATCATCAGCAAGGCAAGTAACACTTTGATCATACCTTTTCTACAACCCAGTTTTTCTTGCATTAGATCAATCCTCTCACACTGCATGATTAGGATCTAATTAAACTGTGGGATGGGAAGTAGATGAGGTAGTACCTATTACCTGTTTTACTATGAAACCCTTGGGAGTTACTTCTACGTTTGCCTATTATGCCATGCTATGCTAGTAGACGTGGATTGGGTGAGTGATATCCATCCCAGATGTGAGATTGATAATTTTAATGGTTTATCTAAGGTGGCAACCTAACACACATCTGGGTGGATTGAGGCACCTGATGTCTATCGGGACTTGCCTGTTTTTTTTAGACCGCCACCCAGGCTCAAAGGGATCATAAGATCTTTCATGCTAGAAACTTCTGTGTGCAGCCACATGCTACTATGGGCTCTGGCATAGTTGACTAAGTTGTGCGAACTCTTACGGGGTGGACTAGCAGATGTAGGGGATGTAGGTGTACCGGTCTACCCCACATGTAAGGTCCTAGTGCTTCTGAAAGACTATGTCTCGATCATCCGTTTCTCAAACACCATGTAGTGCGAGAAAACAAACGGAGGCGATCGAGTCATGTGGGGAAAAGTGCGCAAACCTCTGCAGAGTGTACAAACTAATCATGATTAGCCGTGTCCCCGGTTATGGACAACTTGAGTATCTAGTACTTGAATATCATGTGAATCTCAACATGTTACTTCTAATTAATATTGTTGGGTTTTAATTGTTCACTTAATTGGGATTGAGAATGCTGTCAACCATTCTCAATGTTTCACAACCACCTTGATAGTTAAATAAATTTATTCCTTTGCAGTAGGGAAAAATTGGCTTTACGCAAAACTGTAACCATAGAGCTTTCCACCAGCCATATATGCATATAGTATAGATGTTTCATTCCATTACTCTCTATGTGTTACTTTGCCAGCATATTCCATGTGCTGACCCGTTTTCGGGCTGCAACGTTAATGTTGCAGACTTTTCAGACGACGATTGAGGTGCTTTTAGGTCGTGGTTCTATACTCAGTGATGCCGCTGGAGTTGATGGACCCATTTATCTTCCGAGTCTTCCGCTGTTATCGATATTAGATGGCCTTCAGCCATATTTATTGTAATAAGTTCTTTTGAGCCATCGATGTAATAAGTGTGTGATTGCAACTCTGCTATAAAACCTCGATGTACTGTGTGGTGTCAGCATTACTGATCCAGGGATGACACCGTAGCACAGTAGACGTGATCCATTCAGGTCAGGTCGCTACAGAGATGGTATCAGAGCACACGCTGACTGTAGGACACGACCACTAAGTTAAAGCCATAGATCACCATTCTCTTCTCATTTTCTATCTCCTCATCTTTTCTACTCTTTAGGATGACGCACACGAAGACTAAGTATGCTCAGCCGGATGAAGGCACACCTTTTGGATTTCACCTGCAGGAAGTCACCATGTACCTGAACATTGGATTACCAAGCTTCACGGGAACCTTCAACGCCACTCTGCCTGAAGAGGAGCGTTGGAAGATTCAAGCTCATGTTCTGGGAAGGACATTCGCGCCAATCACGAAACCCATAGATAGTGTTTTCAATGCACCAACCTGGAGTCTGGGAAAGAGCATGGCAGCTCATATCACCATAGGACGCATTGGAGAAGTTTACCAAGAAGACCTCAAGGACACTATCTACCAGATTTGCGGACGCCGAGATGAACAATGGGAGTTAGTCAGCACCAAGAAGGATAGATCCATTGCATCTTTCATCCAGGAGTTAAACCAGCACATTCGATGCCACGAGAACCAGATGTGCAATGATATGATAGAGTTGAAGAATGCAAAGGCAAGGATCATCGAGCTAGAAGGAGAACTGAAGTCTACACGCAAGGACTACATGGACGAGATCGTAGCTCTAGCAAGGCACAATAACGATCTTAAGCAGGAGATTGAAGAACTCAAGAGGAAGTTAGCATCCATGGAGGAAGATGAGTACGTCGCATGTCCGAACAACTACATCATCATCGACGACACCGATTCGGATCCAAGTGAACCTGACTTTGAAGACGAAGCTGGAGCAGATATCATGGAGTCTTCCACCGGTTCAAATTTCTAGATGACCACCAGATAGTAGTAGTATTCCCCCATGTAAACGTTATAGTCGAGCACTTTTGCGATAGTTAGACCGTTTGTAAGCCCTTGTTTGATTGATTGAAGTGAATTGTGTGCTTTTGCCTCATGTGCGTATGGGTAGTGTTTTCCCTTTAGACCCCCTCTATTCTTAATTCTCGTCTTTTCTAAACCCTCAGATGCCTCCGAGACATGCTAATGGATTTCCACCGGAGCTCACTCAGTTGATCCAGCAACAGAATCAGTTGATGCAGATGTTAGTCCAGAACCAACAGAACAACAACAACAACCCACCACCACCACCACCACCTGTTGACCACTTAGCCCGTTTCCTTAGGCTGAATCCGCCGGTGTTTTCCAGTAGCACCGAGCCGATAGTAGCAGACGACTGGCTCCGCAAGATAGGAAGGGAGTTGACCACTGCAGGATGCACGGATGGTGAGAAAGTGAAGTTTGCCGCACATCAGCTTGACGGACCCGCGGCAGCATGCTGGGAGAATTACACAGCCACTTACCCAGTTGACACTGTCACATGGGATCAATTTCAGCAAGCTTTCCGCACTGCCCATGTTTCAGCAGGAGCTATGGCCATAAAGAAGCGTGAGTTTCGCAACTTACGCCAAGGAGGAAGGACTGTTGGCCAGTACGTTGACGATTTCAGCAAGTTAGCACGTTATGCCCCAGATGACGTTGCTACGAATGCAGCTAAGAAGGAGAAGTTTCTGGAAGGATTGAATGATGAATTAAGCATGCAGTTGATGGTAGCGAGTTTCAACAACTACCAGGAGTTGGTAGATCGTGCCATCATGATTGAAGGGAAGCAACAGCAGATTGAAAACCGTAAGAGGAAGTATGGACAGGGGAAGTATAACTCTGGATCCCAGCAGAAGCCCCGTTTTACCCCTAAACCGGGATTTAAGTTTCAGCACACCCATGGTGGATGTAGCTCGCACAACCATAATGGCCACAAGAATGGTAATGGGAATGGAGGAAGCAACGGCCAGAACCGGACAACCCCATCGACCCCAACCAAGAGAGACCTGAGTCAAGTCACCTGTTTCAAGTGTTCGAAGACCGGACATTATGCCAATGAATGCCCAGAAGGCCAGAATGGAAATGGCAATGGAAGCTCTGGGAAGAAGCCGAACCCTTTCAATAGGGGACAGGTGAACCACGTTAATGTGGAGGAGATTGAAGATCAGCCCGATGCAGTAATCGGTAAGTTTTTGGTTAAGTCATTTACTGCACTCGTTCTTTTTGATACTGGTGCATCGCATTCATACATATCAAGGGGATTTGTGGAAAAGTATAGCCTGCCCACTAGGATTCTTAAAACACCTATGCTAGTAAGCTCGCCAGGAGCAGAGTACATGGCCAGACAAGGATGTTTCCAAGTACCATTGAGTATAGGAAGGCATGTTTTCCCAACGGATTTAATTATTCTGGAGTCCCAAGGATTGGATGTGATTCTTGGTATGATTGGCTGTCGATGTATGGAGGAAACATCGATTGCGCCAGTAAGACAATTTTGCTTACCACACCAGAAGGAAGAAGGATCAAGTACGTATCCCGGCATGTGCCAAACAGGACACAAGTGAATTGCCTAACAGGAGTTGTGCAGGAGGAAGTACCAGTGGTAAAGGATTTTCCTGATGTATTTCCTGAGGAATTACCAGGCATGCCACCGGATAGAGACATTGAGTTTTTGATTGAGTTATTGCCAGGTATAGGCCCAATATCGAAGCGACCGTACCGGATGCCAGCAAAGGATTTGGTGGAAATTAAGAATCAAATTAAGGAGTTATTGGATAAAGTTTACATTCGCCCAAGTTCTTCGCCTTGGGGATCACCCGTACTTCTAGTGGAAAAGAAGGATGGATCATTAAGGATGGTTGTAGATTATCGGGGATTGAATGAAGTAACCATCAAGAATAAGTACCCACTGCCAATGATCAACGATCTGTTTGATCGGTTGCAAGGAGCTAAAGTGTTTTCCAATATCGATTTGCGATCAGGGTACCATCAGTTGAAGATTCGAGAGCAGGACATACCTAAGACAGCATTCACCACGAGATATGGACTGTATGAGTATACCGTTATGTCATTTGGATTGACTAACGCACCTGCCTATTTTATGAACCTGATGAACAAAGTGTTTATGGAGTTTTTGGATAAGTTCGTCGTAGTGTTCATTGATGACATCTTGGTTTATTCAAAGAATGAAGAGGAGCATAAGGAGCATTTGCGTTTGGTTTTGGAGAAACTAAGGGAACATCAGTTATATGCCAAATTCAGCAAATGCGAGTTTTGGTTGAAGGAAGTTGGAATCCTCGGACACGTTATATCCGGAGAGGGTATAGCAGTTGACCCCACAAAGGTTGAGACCGTAACCGAATGGGAAGCCCCAATGACAGTTGGAGAGATCCGGAGTTTTCTTGGGCTCGCAGGATATTACCGGAGATTCATTGAGAACTTTTCAAAGATTGCAAAGCCTATGACTGAATTGTTGAAGAAGGATACTAAGTTCAAATGGACTGAGGAGTGTGAGGCTAGTTTCCAGGAGTTGAAGAAACGTTTGGTCACCTCACCAGTATTGATTTTGCCAGATCAGACCAAGGATTATGAGGTGTATTGCAACGCTTCACGTCGAGGACTTGGAGCAGTGCTTATGCAGGAAGGGAGAGTTGTTTCGTATGCTTCACGGCAACTGAAGCCTCATGAGTTGAATTATGCCACGCATGATTTGGAGTTAGCAGCCGTAGTGCATGCATTGAAGACGTGGAGACATTTCCTCATTGGAAATCATTGTGAGGTGTACACGGATCACAAGAGTTTGAAGTACATTTTCACGCAGAAGGAGTTGAACCTCCGACAAAGGAGATGGTTGGAGCTCATCAAGGATTATGACATGAGATTGCATTACCATCCCGGAAAAGCTAATGTAGTAGCTGACGCATTGAGCTGTAAGAGCCATGTCAATACGATAACGACGGGAAGTATACCCAAGGAGTTAGCAGAAAACCTTCGTGAACTAAGTTTAGAGATAGTTCCGAAAGGCTATGTAGCAGCATTGGAGATTCAGTCAACATTGATGGATAAGATCAGAGAAGCTCAGAAATCTGACAAGGAGATTGCTGCTATAAAAGAGAAATTGAGCGAAGGAAAAGCAAAGGGATTCCGTGAGGATGAGCACGATACCTTATGGTTTGAGGACCGTGTTTATGTGCCAAATGACCAGGAGATCAGGAAGTTGATTTTGCAAGAGGCACATGATTCACCGTATTCGATTCACCCAGGGAATACCATGATGTATTTGGATTTGAAGGAAACATTTTGGTGGACCGGAATGAAGAAGGATATTGCAGCATATGTAGCAGTTTGTGACGTATGTCAGAGAGTAAAGGCAGAGCATCAAAAGCCAGCGGGATTGTTACAACCATTGACGATACCCGAATGGAAATGGGATAAGATAGGCATGGATTTTATCACAGGACTACCCAGGACGAAAGTAGGATATGACTCGATATGGGTAGTAGTTGATCGTTTGACGAAGGTAGCACATTTCATTCCAGTTAAGACCACTTACACCAGTGCTAAGTTGGCGAAGATATACATGACAAGGATCATTTGTTTGCATGGAGTTCCGAGGAGTATCGTATCAGATAGAGGAACCCAGTTTACCTCAAAGTTTTGGAATCAGTTGCACGAAACTTTAGGAACCAGACTAGAGTTCAGCACAGCTTTTCATCCGCAGACAGATGGACAGACCGAGAGAGTCAATCAGATTTTGGAAGATATGCTGAGAGCTTGTGCACTAGATTATGGATCTAGTTGGGACGATAATTTGCCGTATGCGGAGTTTTCTTATAACAACAGTTACCAAACCAGTTTGAAGATGGCACCTTTCGAAGCTTTATACGGAAGGAGGTGCAGGACACCGTTGTCATGGAACGAAGTTGAAGACCGTCAATTCTTTGGACCAGATTTGATTAAGGAGTCTGAACGGAAAGTTAAGTTGATTCGCGACAGGCTCAAGGTAGCCCAATCCAGGCAGAAGAGCTACGCAGATTCAAAACGCAAGGAGATAGTTTACGAAACCGGAGACAGAGTTTATCTCCGAGTATCCCCACTTCGAGGAGTTAAGCGCTTTGGAGTTAAGGGAAAGTTAGCACCGCGTTTGGTTGGACTGTTTAAGATCTTGAAACGTATGGGAGAAGTCGCTTATAAGTTGGAATTACCAGAAGGACTATCAGGAGTTCATGATGTATTCCATGTTTCTCAGCTGAAGAAATGTCACGCCGAGATGGCGGAGATACCGCTAAGAGATACCGTGCCGCTTGAAGCGATTCAGTTGAAGGAAGACTTAACGTATGAGGAGAAACCAGTCAAGATTCTCGAGTATGCCAGCAGAGTTACTCGCAGCAAGGTTATCAAGTTTTGCAAAGTTCAGTGGAACCACCACTCAGAGGATGAAGCCACCTGGGAGAGAGAAGAAGATTTGCTCAAGGACCACCCTCAATTATTTTCTAGCCAACCCGAATCTCGAGGGGGAGATTCATCTTAAGGGGGGTAGGTTTGTAACATCCCAAATTTTCAATTTGGAATGTTATACATAGATCATCATGCATAGCATATTTTCTTGCATTTTGGTTGATCCTAGAAATTTCACGCAACTCAAGGACCCTCGGCGAGAGTTGGAGATTTCGTATTTTCATATTTGAGAGTTTTCTCGAATTTTGAAAAGAGGATCATTTGATTTATTTATTTTATCTTCAATAATTTTTCCGGTGTCAAAATATATGAGAGAGGGAATAATATGACTTTCCCAAATTTAGGAAAAAAATGAAGATTTAATAAATAGATCAAATTTTGTTTTCCGGTGTTTATTTGCATTTTATTTGGATAGGGAAAAATGCGCGTTTTCGAAAATTGCATTTTAGGTCCGGAGAAAAGTTCATTTTGTTCGGCTCATTTTTAGGAGTCGGGGAAAATTTACTTTAGATTTTTCGGAGTTCGTTTAGTTCTCTTTTTTTTTCTGCGCGCTGTACCGTTTAAAAAAAACTTACCGCAGGCCCAGCCGGGCCAAGGCCCAGCAAGCCACCGCCTCAGCCTCGCTGCGCGCGCAGCATGCAGCAGCGCCAGGAGCCGGCCGGCCGCCGCCGCCTCTTGCTAGGACCGAATCCTAGTAGGACTTTGGTCCTACTTCCGTATATTCCTTTTCTATTTCTAGATCTTTTCCTTCCCTCTTTTCTATTCATATTCCTAGTCTAATTCCTTGCCCCCTACCCCAAGTCTCCTCACCCCTCCCCAATATAAATACCCAAGCACCCCCCCTCTAAACATCAAATCAAAACCCCTCTCTCCACCACACCCCGCGCCGCGCCACCCCTCACCCGTGCGCCGCCCTAAGCCGCCGCCCGCGCCCTGCGTCACCTTGCCGCCGCCGCCGGAGCCCCTCGCCGGAGACCTCGCCGAGGTTGCCCCGCGTCTCTTTTTCTCGGATCGTTTTCTTCTAATCGTTCCGATTCTTTTCTTCTCTAAACCGTTCCGGTTTTCTAGATCGGTTTTTCGTTCGGTTTTCTTCTCCGAAACCCTAGATCGGATTCGTTTTCTTCTCTGATTGAGTTGCCTTTGGACCATTCGCCGGACCGTTCGTCCTAACGAACGTGATCACCGGATTCTTCTAGGTTAACGACGTCCGTTCGTTTAACCGTTCTTCTTTTTCTTCTTGTCGGATTTATTCCGCGTCTTTTCCGCGATCGTGATCTCAGATCCGATCTTTGTTCTAGTTTATCTTTTGGCTCGTTTATCGGAATCAGGTGATTCAAGCGCCTGGAGTTTCGTTTCAAAACCGCCGTTCCGTCTAATCAACTTAAACAAGTTTTTTCCCCAGTAAAATTTGACCTAGTTTCAACTTGCTAGAACCGAGTTGTTTTCTTTCGCCGTTTGTTTCTTTGTTCGGTTCTTTCTTTCTGTGCAACCGGAGTTCTTAAGTTGAACTACCTGGTTCGTTCTTTTGTTCGAGTTTTACCTGTGCATTAGATGAGTACTTATTGTGTGCTTATTGTTTGTCTGCGATAGATTACCCGGATTGCGCCGCTTGTTACTTCGAAACCCTAGGACTCGCGGATCATCAGCAAGGCAAGTAACACTTTGATCATACCTTTTCTACAACCCAGTTTTTCTTGCATTAGATCAATCCTCTCACACTGCATGATTAGGATCTAATTAAACTGTGGGATGGGAAGTAGATGAGGTAGTACCTATTACCTGTTTTACTATGAAACCCTTGGGAGTTACTTCTACGTTTTCTTATTATGCCATGCTATGCTAGTAGACGTGGATTGGGTGAGTGATATCCATGACAGATGTGAGATTGATAATTTTAATGGTTTATCTAAGGTGGCAACCTAACACACATCTGGGTGGATTGAGGCACCTGATGTCTATCAGGACTTGCCTGTTTTTTTTGGACCGCCACCCAAGCTCAAAGGGATCATAAGATCTTTCATGCTAGAAACTTCCGTGTGCAGTCACATGCTACTATGGGCTCTGGCATAGTTGACTAAGTTGTGCGAACTCTTACGGGGTGGACTAGCAGATGTAGGGGATGTAGGTGTACCGGTCTACCCCACATGTAAGGTGCTAGTGCTTCTGAAAGACTATGTCTCGGTCATCCGTTTCTCAAACACCATGTAGTGCGAGAAAACAAACGGAGGCGATCGAGTCATGTGGGGAAAAGTGCGCAAACCTCTGCAGAGTGTACAAACTAATCATGATTAGCCGTGTCCCCGGTTATGGACAACTTGAGTATCTAGTACTTGAATATCATGTGAATCTCAACATGTTACTTCTAATTAATATTGTTGGGTTTTAATTGTTCACTTAATTGGGATTGAGAATTGTGTCAACCATTCTCAGTGTTTCACAACCACCTTGATAGTTAAATAAATTTATTCCTTTGCAGTAGGGAAAAATTGGCTTTACGCAAAACTGTAACCATAGAGCTTTCCACCAGCCATATATGCATATAGTATAGCTGTTTCATTCCATTACTCTCTATGTGTTACTTTGCCAGCATATTCCATGTGCTGACCCGTTTTCGGGCTGCAATGTTAATGTTGCAGACTTTTCAGACGACGATTGAGGTGCTTTTAGGTCGTGGTTCTATACTCAGTGATGCCGCTGGAGTTGATGGACCCATTTATCTTCCGAGTCTTCCGCTGTTATCGATATTAGATGGCCTTCAGCCATATTTATTGTAATAAGTTCTTTTGAGCCATCGATGTAATAAGTGTGTGATTGCAACTCTGCTATAAAACCTTGATGTACTGTGTGGTGTCAGCATTACTGATCCAGGGATGACACCGTAGCACAGTACACGTGATCCATTCGGGTCAGGTTGCTACACCATCAGAATAGATGGCCGTCTCACCGCCAGACACAGATCCTTCCTCAAATTTCGCCCCGTGGATAAATCCCACAAAGGCGCGCTTCACGACGGGTTGAACACGGGTGGGCCATGCACGCTGAGCCGTCTCGAAGATGTCATTATAGGTGTCCAGCTCAGGGCCTGGTTCACCGATCTTGCCGATGAAAACATGAATTCCGCCGAAGGGGACCCGATACACGTACTCAATTGATCTGTCCTCAGGGCCCCAGCCTGCATCGTCGATGTAGAGCTTACTGCGATGACTCTTGGTCATTCAGCCCACAGCGTATCCCTTGATGCCTTCGAAGTTGCCCTTCAAGAACTCAAAAGCACCATGCGCTGGCCCCATGGTGGGCGCCAACTGTTGTGGAATTTTCACGGCAGATGTCCTAGCAGAAGGACTTAGTCGTGGAGCCATCGCAACAGGGTTAGCTTAAAGGGGTTAAACGGGACAGATGATACAAGGAGTTTATACTAGTTCGTCCCCTTGTAGTGAAGGTAAAGGTCTAATCCAGTTTGAGGTGGTATTGCTTATGTCTCGATTACCACAGAGCGAATACGCTTGACCTAGCTTTCGATCTGTTTTCTCTTGCCCTAAGCCGCCACTAGGTCGTCCCTTTATATACACAGGTTGACGCCCAACGACTTACAGAGTCCTGGCCGGCTCATCAGCAACGTGTCCGGCCTGGTGACTAATTATACTTGCCATACAATACAAGTTATACATATATGGTGGTTTACACTTATGGGCTTTAAGCCGCCTTTGGGCTTTGGGCCCTTTAACAAGTCTGCTTCATGATCTGCCATCTTACCATCTTCATAGGCTTCGTCTTAATGAACCGCCATTGGGATAACCCGGCCCCTCCTGGGCGGGTCATACCCAATAGTCATATCCCCAATACCCTAGATTGGTTCCGCCAAGGTTCTGCCTCGAGAGGGCGGTGCTTCGTCCCGAAAGCTTCCTTCTGATTTTTTTTCCAGGGCAAAAGACACCTTATACCAGAAGATGGGCATCGGGGGCTTCCAGGTGGCCCACGAGGCAGGGGGTGCGCCCTCCACCCTCGTGGACAGTGGGTGCCCCCCTCTGGTGCTTCCTTCACCCAATATTTTTTATATATTCCAAACCGACTTTCGTGGAGTTTCAAGACTTTTGGAGTTGTGCAAAATAGGTCTCTAATATTTTCTCCTTTTCCAGCCCAGAATTCTAGGTTCCGACATTCTCCCTCTTCATGTAAACCTTGTAAAATAAGAGAGAAAAGGCATAAGTATTGTGACATAATGTGTAATAACAGCCCATAATGCAATAAATGTTGATATAAAAGCATGATGCAAAATGGAGTATCAACTCCCCCAAGCTTAGACCTCGCTTGTCCTCAAGCGGAAGTCGACATAAAAAAATATGTCCACATGTTTAAAGATAGAGGTGTCGATAAAATAAAATACGGACACGAGGGCATCATGCTCATTCTTAGATTAGCAACATATATATATATATATATATTCACAATGTCAAGTATGAATCAGAAACTTCATTGAGAAACTAGCAAACTATAATCTCAGTCATTGAAGAAATTGCAATTTATCATACCATCGGAAAGAGTCAATATAAGAGCTTTACAGCAAGTCCACATACTCAACTATCATATAGTCTTTCACAATTGCTAACACTCACGCAATACTTATGGGTATGAAGTTTTAATCAGACACAGAGAAAGATAGGGGCTTATAGTTTTGCCTCCCAACCTTTTACCTCAAGGGTAACGTCAACAATAATGCTTTATGAAAACCCACATCCAATTATATATATATATATATATATATCAGGATCTTTCCAACACATAGTGCTTGCCAGAGGATAAAGTGTAAAAAGGAAAGGTGAAGATCACCATGACTCTTGTATAAGGGATAAGACAAAAATAAAAGATAGGCCCTTAGCAGAGGGAAGCAGAGGTTGTCATGTGCTTTTATGCTTGGATGCACAAAATCTTAACGCAAAAGAACGTCACTTTATATTGCCACTTGTGACTGGGACCTTTATTATGCAGTCTGTCGCTTTTATTTCTTCCATATCACAAGCTCGTATAAAGCTTATTTTCTCCACACTAACAGATCATACATATTTAGAGAGCAATTTTTATTGCTTGCAACAATGACAACTTACTTGAAGGATCTTATTCAATCCATAGGTAGATATGGTGAACTTTCATGGCAAAACTGGGTTTAAGGATATTTGGAAGCACAAGTAGTATCTCTACTTGGTGCAAATAATTTGGCTAGCATGAGGGGGAAAGGCAGGCTCAACATGTTGGATGATCCATGACAATATAATTTATTTCGGATATAAGAAAACATAACCCATTACGTTGTCTTCCTTGTCCGACATCAACTTTTTAGCATGTCATATTTTAATGAGTGCCCACAATCATAAAATATGTCCAAGATAGTATTTTTATATGTGAAAACCTCTCTTTCTTTATTACTTCTTATTAATTGCAATGATGACCAAAACTATGTTTGTCAACTCTCAACAACTTTTATTCATCATACTCTTTATATGTGAAGCCATTACTCTCCATAAGATCAATATGATCTCTTTATTTCTTTTTTTATTTTATTTTTATTTTATTCCCTCAAGATCATAGAAAGATAACCAAGCCCTCGACTCAAGACTAATCTTTATTATATATAGCTCATGGACTCGATTACATAGATAAGGATCAAGACAAAAACTCAAAGCTAGATCATACTAAACTTTATTCTACTAGATCAAGATATAACCAAAAGGATCAAATTAAGAAAAACGGTAAAGATAGAAGTGTGATGGTGATACGATACCGGGGCACCTCCCCCAAGCTTGGCAGTTGCCAAGGGGAGTGCCCATACCCATGTATTTATGTCTCTTTCTTCAGAGGTAGTGATGTGATATTCTTGGCGATGATGCCCCTTAGGATACGGTTCTCTTCCTCGAGCTTATTGACTTGCTTCTTAAGATCCATTGTTTCCTTCGGGAGTTTACCCACGACGGCTAAAGCTTCTTTCACCCATGGATGTTGCATAGCTACGGGAGAACAAGTAACATTCTTTTACATATTTTCATAAGAAAGAAATCTAGCATTGGGAGGGATGACCGAATTTGGAATTGCCGAGCTTTGGAGTTCCTCCATCATAAATCTGGCTTGGAGACGAGAGGTAAATTCTTGATCTTCCTCCATGGCATCTATCCTTTTCAAGTCGGCCTCCATCTCTTCCTCAGTTGATGGCCCAAGGTGATCGGCATCGCTGTTTGCTTTTGGCCACGGTGTGGGTGAGATACCCGGCTCTCCCCGACTGACTCTTGAGAAGACATCTTGATCTAATCTGTGACAGGGGCAACTCAAAACAAAAACATAGGATTTTGTCGTGGTACGGTGGTCAAAACCTTCAGGAGATTATATAATGAATTTTTACCGACCAAAAGAAGTATCGTGCAAGAAAACGGAGTCCGGAGGGCACACGAGGTGCCCATGAGGTAGGGGGCGTGCCCAGGTGGTAGGGCGCGCCCTCCACCCTCGTGGATGCCTCATGTCCCTTTCGGAATACTTCTTATTTTCCTATTTTTTTGAATATTCCAAAACAGAGAAAATTTGCTATTAGAACTGTTTTGGAGTCGGTTTACTGACCGTACCACATATCTATTCCTTTTCAGAGTCTGAAACATTCTGGAAAGTGTACCTTATGTACTCCTCCGGGGTTACGGTGTCAATAACATTGGTTTCAACATTTGTGGGATTATCTGAGATATAATGTTTGATTCTTTGACTGTTCACCACCTTCGGATTTGTGCCTTCGAAGTTGTTGATTTTTATGGCACCGGAATGATAGACCTCCTCGATAACGTAAGGACCTTCCCATTTAGAGAGGAGTTTTCCTGCAAAAAATCTTAAACGAGAGTTGTATAATAGAACATAATCACCTACATTAAACTCACGCTTTTGTATCCTTTTGTCATGCCATCTTTTAACTTTTTGTTTAAACAGTTTGGCATTCTCATAGGCCTGGGTTCTCCACTCATCAAGTGAGCTAATGTCAAATAGTCCCTTCTCACCGGCAAGTTTGAAATCATAATTGAGCTCTTTAATGTCCCAATATGCTTTATGTTCTAGTTCGATAGGTAAGTGACATGCTTTTCCATAAACCATTTTATACGGAGACATGCCCATAGGATTATTATATGCAGTTCTATAGGACCATAATGCATCATCAAGTTTCTTGGACCAATTCTTTCTAGATCTATTAACAGTATTTTGCAAAATTAATTTAATCTCTCTATTACTCAGTTCTACTTGACCACTGGACTGTGGGTGGTATGGAGATGCAATTCTATGATTAACATCATACTTAGCAAGCATTTTACGAAAAGCACCATGAATAAAATGTGAACCACCATCAGTCATTAAGTATCTAGGGACTCCAAACCTCGGAAAATAGCTTCTTTAAGCATCTTAATAGAGGTGTTATGATCAACACTGCTAGTTGGAATAGCTTCTACCCACTTAGTAACATAATCAATAGCAACTAAAATATGTGTATACCCATTAGAGGAAGGAAACGGTCCCATATAATCAAAGTCCCAAACATAAAATGGTTCAATAACAAGTGAATAGTTCATAGGCATTTCTTGACGTCTACTAATATTACCAATTCTTTGACATTCATCACAAGACAAGACAAACTTACGGGCATCTTTGAAAAGACTAGGCCAAAAACCGGATTGCAATACCTTATGTGCGGTTCTATCTCCAGCTTGGTGTCCTCCATAAGCCCCTGAGTGACACTTGCGTAGGATCTGTTCCTGTTCATGCTCAGGTACACAATGTCTAATAACATCATCTACTCCTTCTTTATAAAGATGTGGGTCATCCCAGAAGTAATGTCTCAAATCATAGAAAAACTTTTTCTTTTGCTGGTATGTGAAACTAGGCGGTATAAATTTAGCAACAATGTAATTAGCATAATCAGCATACCATGGAGTAGTACGAGAAGCATTTATGATAGCTAATTGTTCATCAGGAAAACTATCATCAATAGGGAGTGGGTCATCAAGAACATTTTCTAACCTAGACAAGTTGTCTGCAACGAGGTTCTCAGCTCCCTTCCTATCAATAATATGCAAATCAAATTCTTGTAGCAAGAGAGCCCATCTAATAAGTGTAGGTTTAGCATCTTTCTTTTCCATAAGGTATTTAATAGCAGCATGATCAGTGTGAATAATTACTTTAGAATCCACAATATAAGGTCAGAACTTATCACATGCAATTACAACTGCTAAAAATTCTTTTTCAGTAGTAGCATAATTTCTCTGGGCACTGTCTAGAGTTTTACTAGCATATTGGATAACATTTAATTTATTATCAACTCTTTGTCCTAGAACAACACCTACAGCATAATCACTAGCATAACACATAATTTCAAAGGGTAAATTCCAATCGGGTGGCTGAACAATAGGTGCAAAAATCAAGGCTTTCTTAAGTATTTCAAATGCTACTACACAATCATCATCAAAGACAAAAGGAACATCTTTTTGTAAGAGATTATTCAGAGGCCTAGAAATTTTTGAGAAGTCTATAATGAACCTCCTATAAAAATCGGCATGACCAAGGAAACTTCTTACACCTTTAATGTCCTTAGGACACGACATCTTTTCAATAGCATCAACTTTAGCTTTATCAACTTCAATACCTCTTTCAGAAATTTTATACCCCAAGACGATACCTTCATTAACCATAAAGTGGCACTTGTCCCAATTCAAGACAATATTAGTTTCTTCACATCTCTGCAAAACTTGATCAAGGTTGCTTAAGCAATCATCAAAAGAAGTTCCATACACGGAGAAATCATCCATGAAAACCTCAACAATCTTTTCACATAAGTCAGAGAATATAGCAGTCATACATCTTTGAAAGGTAGCAGGTGCATTACATAAACCAAAAGGCATATGTCTATAGTCAAAGGTACCAAAAGGGCAAGTAAAAGTGATCTTTTCCTGATCCTCTTTCGATGCAGGTATTTGAGAGAAACCAGAATAACCTTCTAGAAAGCAAAAATGTGTATGTTTGGATAATCTTTCTAGCATTTGATCAATAAAAGGTAAAGGGTAATGATATTTTCTAGTAGCTTTATTTAATTTGCGGAAATCAATTACCATTCTATAACCTGTAACAATTCTTTGTGGGTTAGGAACAACAGTAATACCTCCCTTCTTAGGGACACAATGGACATGACTTACCCACTGACTATCAGCAACATGATAAATTATACCTGCCTCCAGAAGCTTTAGTATTTCATTTCTTACCACTTCTTTCATCTTAGGATTTAACCGCCGTTGGTGATCAACAACCGGTTTAGCATCTTTCTCCAATTTTATTTTGTGTTGGCATAGAGTGGGACTAATGCCATTAAGATCATCAAGAGTATATCCAATAGCAGCACGATGCTTCTTCAGAGTTTTTAATAATTTCTCTTCTTCCTGCTCTGAAAGGGTAGCACTAATAATAACAGGATATATTTTCTTTTCATCAAGATGAGCATATTTAAGAGTATTGATACGTCTCCAACGTATCTATAATTTTTGATTGTTCCATGCTATTATATTATCCACCTTGGATATTTTATATGCATTTATATGCTATTTTATATGATTTTTGGGACTAACCTATTAACCTAGAGCCCAGTGCTAGTGCCAGTTTCTGTTTTTCCTTGTTTTTGAGTTTTACAGAAAAGGAACACCAAACGGAGTCCAATTGACAAGCCAATTTTTGATGATTTTTTATGGACCAAAAGAAGCCCCTGGAGTAAAATAGTTGCGCCAGAAGAGGCCCGAGCCGTCCACGAGATAGAAGGGCGAGCCAAGGGGGTAGGGCGCGCCCTCCACCCTCGTGGACGACTCGGAGACCCCCCCTGACTTGTTCCCGATGCCAAAAATTCCTATAAATACTGAAACCTCTAGAAAATAACCTAGATCGGAAGTTCTGCCGCCGCAAGCCTCCGTAGGCACCGAAAACCAATCTAGACCCGTTCCGGCACCCTGTCGGGGGGGGGGGGGAATCCCTCTCTGGTGGCCATCTTCATCATCCCGGCGCTCTCCATGACGAGGAGGGAGTAGTTCACCCTCGGGGCTGAGGGTATGTACCAGTAGCTATGTGTTTGATCTCTCTCTCTCTCTCGTGTTCTTGATTTGGCACGATCTTGATGTACCGCGAGCTTTGCTATTATAGTTGGATCTTATGATGTTTCTCCCCCTCTACTCTCTTGTGATGGATTGAGTTTTCCCTTTGAAGTTATCTTATCGGATTGAGTCTTTAAGGATTTGAGAACACTTAATGTATGTCTTGCATGTGCTTATATGTGGTGACAATGGGATATCACGTGATCCACTTGATGTATGTTTTGGTGATCAACTTGCAAGTTCCATGACCTCGTGAACTTATGCATATGGGTTGGCACACATTTTTGTCTTGACTCTCCGGTAGAAACTTTGGGGCACTCTTTGAAGTTCTTTGTGTTGGTTGAATAGATGAATCTGAGATTGTGTGATGCATATCGTACAATCATACCCACGGATACTTGAGGTGACATTGGAGTATCTAGGTGACATTAGGGTTTTGGTTGATTTGTGTATTAAGGTGTTATTCTAGTACGAACTCTATGATAGATCGATACCAAAGAATAACTTTGAGGTGGTTTCGTACCCTACAATAATCTCTTCGTTTGTTCTCCGCTATTAGTGACTTTGGAGTGACTCTTTGTTGCATGATGAGGGATAGTTATATGATCCAATAATGTTATTATTGTTGAGAGAGCTTGCCCTAGTGAAAGTATGAACCCTAGGCCTTTCTTCCTAGCATTGCAATACCATTTACGCTCACTTTTATCACTTGCTACCTTGCAGTTTTTATATTTTCAGATTACAAAAACCTATATCTACCATCCATATTGCACTTGTATCATGATACGTCTAATTTTTGATTGTTCCATGCTATACTATATTCTGTTTTGGACATTATTGGGCTTTATTATACACTTTTATATTATTTTTGGGACTAACCTATTAACTGGAGGCGCAACCTAGAATTGCTGTTTTTTGCCTATTTTAGGGTTTCGAAGAAAAGGAATATCAAACGGAGTCCAAACGGAATGAAACCTTCGGGAACGTGATTTTTGGAACGAACATGATCCAGAGGACTTGGACCCTACGTCAAGAAATCAACCAGGAGGCCACGAGGTAGGGGGGCGCGCCTACCCCCCAGGCGCGCCCTCCACCCTCGTGGGCCCCCTGTTGCTCCACTGACGTACTCCTTCCTCCTATATATAACTACGTACCCCCAAACTACCAGATACGGAGCCAAAACCCTAATTCCACCGCCGTAACTTTCTGTCTCCACGAGATCCCATCTTGGGGCCTGTTTCGGAGCTCCGCCGGAGGGGGCATCGATCACGGAGGGCTTCTACATCAACACCATAGCCTCTCCGATGAAGTGTGAGTAGTTTACTTCAGACCTACGGGTCCGTAGTTATTAGCTAGATGGCTTCTTCTCTCTTTTTGGATCTCAATACAAGTCCCCCCCCTCTGTTGTGGAGATCTATTCGATGTAATCTTCTTTTGCGGTGTGTTTGTTGAGACCGATGAATTGTGGGTTTATGATCAAGTTTATCTATGAACAATATTTGAATATTCTCTGAATTCTTTTATGTATGATTGGTTATCTTTGCAAGTCTCTTCGAATTATCAGTTTGGTTTGGCCTACTAGATTGATCTACCTCATGGCCTCCTCTTTTGTGTCTAGACATAGGGTCCAAGTCTCCTGGGTCTTGTTCATTGAGAAAATCACGTTCCTGAAGGTTTCATTCCATTTGGACTCTGTTTGATATTCCTTTTCTTCGAAACCCTAAAATAGGCAAAAAACAATTCTGGGCTGGGCCTCCGGTTAATAGGTTAGTCCCAAAAATAATATAAAAGTGGAAAATAAAGCGCAATAATGTCCAAAATAGTAGATAATAAAGCATGGAGCAATCAAAATTATCGATACATTGGAGACGTATCAAGCATCCCCAAGCTTAATTCCTGCTCGTCCTCGAGTAGGTAAATGATAAAAACAGAATTTTTGATGCGGAGTGCTACTTGGCATAGTTTTAATGTAATTATTCTTAATTGTGGTATGAATATTCAGATCCGAAAGATTCAATACAAAAGTTTAATATTGACATAAAAATAATAATACTTCAAGCATACTAACAAAGCAATTATGTCTTCTCAAAATAGCATGGCCAAAGAAAGTTATCCCTACAAAATCATATTCTGGCTATGCTCCATCTTCACCACATAAAATATTTAACTCATGCACAACCCCGATGACAAGCCAAGCAATTGTTTCATACTTTTGACATTCTCAAAACTTTTTCAATTTTCACGCAATACATGAGTGTGAGCCATGGACATGGCACTATAGGTGGAACAGAATGGTGGTTGTGGAGAAGACAAAAAGGGAGAAGATAGTTTCACATCAACTAGGCGTATCAACGGGCTATGGAGATGCCCATCAATAGATATCAATGTGAGTGAGTAGGGATTGCCATGCAACAGATGCACTAGAGCTATAAGTATATGAAAGCTCAAAAAGAAACTAAGTGGGTGTGCATCCAACTTGCTTGCTCATGAAGACCTAGGGCATTTTGAGGAAGCCCATCATTGGAATATAAAGCCAAGTTCTATGATGAAAAATTCCCACTAGTATATGAAAGTGATAACATGAGAGACTCTCTACTATGAATATCATGGTGCTACTTTGAAGCACAAGTGTGGTAAAAGGATAGTAACATTGTCCCTTCTCTCTTTTTCTCTCATTTTTTAATTTGGGCCTTTTCTCTTTTTTATGGCCTCTTTTCTTTCTCCTTTTATTTATTTTTTATTTTTTGTCCGGAGTCTCATCCCGACTTGTGGGGGAATCATAGTCTCCATCATCCTTTCCTCACTGGGACAATGCTCTAATAATGATGACCATCACACTTTTATTTTTATTACAAATCAACAATTACAACTCGATACTTAGAACAAAATATGACTCTATATGAATGCCTCCGGCGGTGTACCAAGATATGCAATGAATCAAGAGTGACACGTATGAAAGAATTATGAATGGTGGCTTTGCCACAAATACGATGTCAACTACATGATCATGCTAAGCAATATGACAATGATGAAGCGGAACGGTGGAAAGTTGCATGGCAATATATCTCGGAATGGCTATGGAAATGCCATAATAGGTAGGTATGGTGGCTGTTTTGAGGAAGGTATATGGTGGGTGTATGATACCGGCGAAAGTTGCGCGGTATTAGAGAGGCTAGTAAAGGTGGAAGGGTGAGAGTGCGTATAATCCATGGACTCAACATTAGTCATAAAGAACTCATATACTTATTGCAAAAATCTACAAGTTATCAAAGAAAAGTATTACACGCATGCTCCTAGGGGGATAGATTGGTAGGAAAAGACCATCGCTCGTCCCCGACTGCCACTCATAAGGAAGACAATCAAAAAATAAATCATGCTCCGACTTCATCACATAATGGTTCACCATACGTGCATGCTACGGGAATCACAAACTTTAACACAAGTATTTCTCAAATTCACAACTACTCAACTAGCACAACTTTAATATCACCATCTTTATATCTCAAAACAATTATCAAGCATCAAACTTCTCATAGTATTCAACACACTCATAAGAAAGTTTTATTATTAATCTTGTATACCAAGCATATTAGGATTTAAGCAAATTACCATGCTATTTAAGACTCTCAAAATAATCTAAGTGAAGCATGGGAGATCAATAGTTTCTATAAAACAAATCTACCACCGTGCTCTAAAAGATATAAGTGAAGTACTAGAGCAAATCTATATAACTCAAAAGATATAAGCGAAGCACATAGAGTATTCTAACAAATTCCAAATCATGCATGGTTCTCTCAAAAGGTGTGTATAGAAAGGATGATTGTGGTAAACTAAAAAGTAAAGACTCAAATCTTACAAGACGCTCCAAGCAAAACACATATCATGTGGCAAATAAAAATATAGCTCCAAGTAAAGTTATCGATAGAAGTAGACGAAAGAGGGGATGCCTTCCGGGGCATCCCCAAGCTTTGGCTTTTAGGTGTCCTTAGATTATCTTGGAGGTGCCATGGGCATCCCCAAGCTTTGGCTCTTTCCACTCCTTATTCCATAATCCATCAAATCTTTACCCAAAACTTGAAACCTTCACAACACAAAACTTAAAGTAGAAAATCTCGTGAGCTCTGTTAGCGAAAGAAAATAAAAGACCACTTCAAGTTACTGTAATGAACTCATTCTTTATTTATATTGGTGTTATACCTACTATATTCCAACTTCTCTATGGTTTATAAACTATTTTACTAGGCATAGATTCATCAAAATAAGTGTAGCGACCAGACCTCAAACGGTCCAATCTCTATGCTCCGGTGTCATCCCTGGATCAGTAATGCTGACACCACACAGTACTTGAAGGATTTATAGCAGAGTAGCAATCACACACTTATTACATCGAGTGTCTCAAAAGAGAACTTATTACAATAAATATGGCTTAAGGCCATCTAATAACGATAACAGCGGAAGGCTTGGAAGATAAGTGAGTCCATCAACTCCAACGGCATCACTGAGTATAGAACCACGACCTAAAACTCCTTAATCATCGTCTGAAAAGTCTGCAACATTAACGTTGCAGCCCGAAAACGGGTTAGCACATGGAATATGCTGGCAATGTAACACATAGAGAGTAATGGAAAGAAACAGCTATTCTACATGCATATTTGGCTGGTGGAAAGCTCTATGGTTACAGTTTTGCGTAAAGCCAATTTTCCCCTACTGTAAAGGAATAAATTTATTTAACTATCATGGTGGTTGTTAAACATTGAGAATGGTTGAAAGCATTCTCAATCCCAATTAAACATCATCATTAAACAAACCCAACAAAATTAATTTTAGAGTAACATGTTGAGATTCACATGATAATCCAGGTACTAGATACTCAAAATGTCCATAACCGGGGACACGGCTAACCATGATTAGTTTATACACTCTGCAGAGGTTTGCGCACTTTTCCCCACAAGACTCGATCTCCTCCGTTGGTTTTCTCGCACTGCATGGTGTTTGAGAAATGGATGACCGAGACATAGTCTTTCAGAAGCGCTAGCACCTTATCAACGGGTAGACCATACCAACCTACATCCCCTACATCTTCTAGTCTACCACTGTAAGAGTTCGCACGACTTAGTCAACTATGCTAGAGCCCATAATAGCTTGTGGCTGCACACAGAAGTTTCTAGTATGAATAATCTCATGATCCCTTTGAGCCTGGGTGGCGGTCCAAAAGAAAACAGGCAATCGCTGGAATACCCAGGTGCCTCAATCCACCCATATGTGTGTTTAGGTTGCCACCTTAAATAAACCATTAATCAACAAAGCTCACATATGTCATGGATACACTCACCCAATCCACGTCTACTAGCATAGCATAGCAATAATAAGCAAACGTAGAGTAACTGCCAAAGGTTTGATAATAAACAGGTAATAGGTTCTACCTCAACTACTCCCCAATCCCACAATTTAATTAGATCCTAATAATGCAATGTGTGAGGATTGATCTAATGCAATAAAACTGGGTAGTAGGAGGTATGATCAAAGTGTTACTTGCCTTGCTGATGATCCGGGAAACCTAGCGATTCAAAGTAACAAGTTGCGCACTCCGGGTACTCTATCGCAAACAAACAAACACACAATAAGTACTCAACTAATGCACACGTAAAACTCAAATAAGAGATCTAACCAGAAAGTTCAACTTAAGAACTCCGGTTGGCAAAAAGAATCAAATCGAACGAAGCAACGAAAGACAAACAGCAAAAGAAACAGGCTTCGTTTACTATTCCGGATCTATGGCAATTTTTACAGAAGCAAAAACTTGTTTAAGTTGGTTAAACGGAAAGAGGGTTTCGAGACGAAACTCCAGGCACTTGAATCGCCTGATTCCGATAAACGAGCGAAAAGTTATACTAAAATGAAAATCGGATCAGAAATCACGATCAGAAATAATCGCGGAAAATTCGAGAAAAAGAAAAACGACGAACAGATTAACGAACGAACGTTCATTATCTGGATCTAACCGACGAACACATTCGTTAAAACGAATGAACGAGCGAAGGCTCGCTAAATAACTAAACCGTAAACAAACCGTTCTAATAAAAAAAAGCGGATCTAAAAAAACCGGGCGGTTTTCTGAGGAAAACCACTGGCGACGGCGGCTAACTTGGGCAGCGGGGCGACGGCGAGGCGGCGGCGGGGCAGCGCGGCGCTAGGGTTTCGGCGGGCGGGCTGGTGGGCTTCGGTGGCTCGGCGGGGTCGGCTTAAAAGGCCCCCCGGGCGGAGTCCCGCTCGGGTACGGCCCGGAGTCGGTTCAGATTTTTTTTAAATAATTCCGAGCAGAAAAACTAACGAAAGAAATACTAAACGGACTCCAAAAATCCCGAAATAAATTTTCCCCGGCTTCTAAAATCAAGCCGCACATGATGAACATTTATTTGGGGCCTAAATGCAATTTTGGAAAACGCACATTTTTCCTAAATTCAAATAAAATAGCAAATAAAACCAAATAAAATCTTATTTGATTTTTTTATTAAATCCTCAATATTTCTTTATTTTGGGAAAGTCATTTTATTCCCTCTCTCATAATTTTTATAGTAGAAATAATTGAAGATAAAATAAATAAAATCAAATGATCCTATTTTCAAAATTTGAGACAACTCAAATATGAAAATAACAAAATCCCCAACTCTCTCCGAGGGTCCTTGAGTTGCGTGAAATTTCTAGGATCAACCAAAATGCAATAATTATGATATGCAATGATGATCTAGTGTATAACATTCCGGGATGTTACAAACCTACCCCCCTTAAGATGAATCTCGCCCTCGAGATTCGGGTTGGCTAGAAAATAGGTGAGGGTGGTCTTTCAGCAAATCTTCCTCTCGTTCCCAGGTGGCTTCATCCTCCGTGTGATGGCTCCACTGAACCTTGCAAAACTTGATAACCTTGCTGCGAGTGACTCGACTGGCATACTCTAGAATCTTAACTGGTTTCTCCTCATAGGTCAAATCACTATCCAACTGAATCGATTCTAGTGGTACCGTATCTCTCAGCGGTATGTCAGCCATCTCTGCGTGGCACTTCTTCAACTGGGATACATGAAACACGTCGTGAACTCCTGACAGTCCTTCAGGTAATTCCAACTTGTAGGCTACTTCTCCCATACGCTCCAAAACTTTGTATGGGCCTACAAAATGTGGCGCTAGTTTTCCCTTAACTCCAAAGCGCTTAACTCCTCGAAGTGGAGATACTCGAAGATAAACTCGGTCTCTGACTTTGTAAACTGTCTCCTTGCGTTTAGAGTCTTCATAACTCTTCTGCCTGGACTGAGCTACCTTGAGCCTATTGCGAATCAATTTCACTTTATGTTCAGACTCCTTTATCAGATCCGGTCCAAACAACTGGCGGTCTCCAACTTCAGCCCAAGACAATGGGGTCATGCACCTCCTTCCGTACAAGGCTTCGAAAGGGGCCATCTTCAAACTGGTTTGATAGCTGTTGTTGTAAGAGAACTCTGCATACGGCAAATTCTCATCCCAACTAGATCCATAATGTAGCGCACAAGCTCTTAGCATATCCTCCAAAATCTGATTGACTCTCTTGGTCTGTCCATCTGTCTGCGGGTGGAAAGCTGTGCTAAACTCCAGTCTAGTTCCGAAAGTCTCATGCAACTGATTCCAGAACTTTGAGGTAAACTGGTTTCCTCTATCTGATACAATGCTCCTTGGAACTCCATGCAGACATACGATCCTGGTCATGTATATCTTTGCCAACTTTGCACTGGTATAGGTAGTCTTCACTGGAATGAAATGAGCTACCTTTGTCAAACGATCGACTACAACCCATATCGAGTCATAGCCTGAACGTGTTCTGGGCAATCCTGTAATAAAATCCATGCCTAGCTTATCCCACTTCCATTCGGGTATCGGCAATGGTTGTAGCAATCCTGCTGGCTTCTGATGCTCTGCCTTCACTCTCTGACATACATCACAAACTGCTACATATTCCGCAATATCCTTCTTCATTCCGGTCCACCAGAAAATATCCTTCAAATCCAAATACATCTTGGTATTTCCAGGGTGAATCGAGTATGGTGAGTCATGGGCCTCTTGTAGAATTAGCTTCCTGATCTCCGAATCATTTGGTACATAGACACGGTCTTCAAACCATAGGGTATCGTGCTCATCCTCACGAAATCCCTTAGCTTTTCCTTTGCTCATTTTCTCCTTAATAGAAGCAATCTCCTTGTCAGTCCTTTGAGCTTCTCTGATCTTATCCATCAAAGTAGACTGAATCTCCAATGCTGCTACATAGCCTCTTGGAACTATTTCCAAACATAGCTCTCGAAGATTTTCGGCTAACTCCCTTGGTAAATCTCCCGTCATTAGGGTGTTGACATGGCTCTGATGGCTCAACGCGTCAGCTACTACGTTAGCCTTTCCAGGGTGATAATGCAATCTCATATCATAATCCTTGATGAGCTCCAACCATCTCCTTTGCCAGAGATTCAACTCCTTCTGTGTGAAAATATACTTCAAACTCTTGTGATCTGTGTACACCTCGCAATGGTTTCCAATCAGAAAATGTCTCCAAGTCTTCAATGCATGCACTACGGCTGCTAACTCCAAATCATGCGTAGCATAATTCAACTCATGAGGCTTAAGCTGTCGTGAGGCATATGAAACAACTCTCCCTTCCTGCATAAGCACTGCTCCAAGTCCTCGATGTGAAGCGTCGCAATAAACCTCATAATCCTTAGTCTGATATGGTAAAATCAACACGGGTGAGGTAACCAAACGTTTCTTCTACTCCTGAAAACTAGCCTCACATTCCTCCATCCATATGAACTTGGTATCCTTCTTCAACAACTCCGTCATAGGCTTCACAATCTTTGAGAAATTCTCAATAAACCTCCGGTAGTATCCTGCAAGTCCAAGAAAACTCTGGATCTCTCCCACGGTGGTTGGTGATTCCCACTTGGTCACGGTATCAACTTTAGTGGGATCTACTGCTATACCTTATCCGGATATAACGTGTCCGAGAAATCCAACTTCATTTAACCAAAACTCACACTTGCTAAACTTGGCATATAATTGATGTTCTTTGAGCTTTCCAAGAACCAAACGCAAATGTTCCTTATGCTCCTATTCATTCTTCGAGTAAACCAGGATATCATCAATGAACACTACGACGAACTTATCCAAGAACTCCATAAACACTTTGTTCATCATGTTCATAAAATATGCAGGTGCGTTAGTCAAACCAAATGACATAACGGTATACTCGTACAGCCCATACCTGGTGGTAAAAGCCGTCTTAGGTATATCCTGTTCTCGAATCTTCAACTGGTGGTATCCTGATCGCAGATCGATCTTGGAAAATACCTTAGCTCCTTGCAATCGATCAAACAGATCATTGATCATTGGTAGTGGGTACTTGTTCTTGATGGTTACTTCGTTCAATCCTCGATAATCGAGAACCATCCTTAATGATCCATCCTTCTTCTCCACTAGGAGTACTGGCGATCCCCAAGGAGATGAACTTGGGCGAATATATCCTTTATCCAGTAACTCCTTAATCTGCTTCTTAATTTCCACCAAATCCTTTGCAGGCATCCTATATGGTCTCTTTGATATTGGCCCTGTGCCTGGCAAAAGCTCAATCAAAAACTCAATATCTCTATCGGGTGGCATGCCTGGCAACTCTTCTGGAAATACTTCGGGGAAATCCTTCACTACTGGTAGTTCCTCCTGCACAACTCCGGTTAAACAATTTACTTGAGTCCTTTTTGGCACATGTCGGGATACATACTTGATCCTTCTCCCTTCTGGGGTGGTAAGTAAAATTGACTTACTGGCACATTCAATATTCCCTTCATACTTTGACAACCAATCCATGCCTAATATCACATCCAATCCTTGGGATTCCAACACTATTAGGTCTGAGGGAAAAACATAGTTACCAATTCTTAATGGTAACCGATCACACCATAGACTAGCCATATATTCTGCTCTAGGCGAAGTTACTAACATGGGTGACCTAAGGGCTTGGGTTGGCAGTTTATAATTATCCACAAATCCCCTTGATATGTATGAATGCGATGCACCAGTATCGAAAAGAACGAGTGCAGTAAATGACTTAACCAAAAACTTACCGATTACTGCATCCGGCTGCTCTTCAACCTCCTCCATGTTAATGTGGTTCACCTGTCCCCTGTTGAAAGGGTTCGGCTTCTTCCCAGAGCTTCCATTGCCATTTCCATTCTGGGATTCAGGACATTCATTGGCATAATGTCCGGTCTTCTGGCACTTAAAACAAGTGACTTGGCTCAGGTCTTTCTTGGCTGGGGTTGATGGGTGGGTGCGGTTCTGGCTGTTGCTTCCTCCATTCCCATTACCATTCTTGGGGCCATTGTGATTGTGCGAGCTTCCTCCTCCATGGGTATGCTGAAAATGTCCTCCCGGCCTAGGGGTAAATCGTTGCTTCTGCTGAGCTCCTGAATTGTCATTTCCTTGTGCATACTTCCTCTTGCGATTCTCAATTTGCTGCTGCTTCCCTTCAATCATGAGAGCACGATCTACCAACTCTTAGTAGTTGTTGAAGGTTGCTACCATCAACTGCATGCTCAACTCATCATTCAGTCCTTCTAGAAATTTCTCCTGCTTTGCTGCATCTGTAGCAACGTCATCTGGGGCATAACGTGCTAACTTACTAAAGTCTTCCACATACTGGCCAACTGTCCGTCCTCCTTGGCGCAAGTTGCGAAACTCTCGCTTCTTCATGGCCATAGCTCCTGCTGAAACATGGGCAGTATGAAAAGCCTGCTGAAACTGGTCCCACGTGACAGTGTCGACAGGGAAAGTGGCTGTGAAATTCTCCCACCATGATGCTGCGGGTCCTTCAAGCTGATGTGCGGCAAACTTCACATTTTCCGCATTCGTGCATCCTACTGTGGTCAACTCTCTAGCTGTCTTGCGGAGCCAATCATCTGCTACTATCAGCTTGGTGCTACTGGAAAACACCGGCGGATTCAGCCTAAGAAAACGGGCTAAGTGATCAGTAGGTGGTGGTAGTGGTGGGTTGTTGTTGTTGTTGTTGTTCCCCTGGTTCTGATTCTGGACTAGTAACTGCATCAATGTGTTCTGCTGCTGGATCAACTGAGTGAGCTCCGGTGGGAAGGTAAATCCGGGGTCACGTCTCGGAGGCATATGAGGGTTTAGAAAAGATGAGATTTAAGAATAGAGGGGGCCTAAAGAGAAAACACTACCCATATGCACATGAGGCAAAAGCAAACAATTCACTTCATTCAATCAATCAAACAAGGGCATACAATCGATCTAACTATCGCAAAAGTGCTCGGACTACTATATTTACATGGTGGACTACTACTACTGTTGGGGTGGTTTACTAGAAATATTCTTCAGTTGTAGACTCCATGATATCTGCTCCAGCTTCATCAACATAGTCATCATCGCTATCATCTGGATCCGAGTCGGTGTCGTCGATGATGATGTAGTCTTCCGAGCGATTCTCCTTGGGTTCTTCGTCTTCTTCTACGGGTGTAGGGTCTCCCATGAATATTCCAATCTTCTTGATCAGATCGTCATTCTTTTCCACTAATACTTCAATTTCTTCTTCAAAATCTTCACGTGTAGCCTTGAGTTCTTCCTCGAGTTCCTTGATTCTTGTCTTTGCCTTCTTCAGGTCTATCATGTCGGTGCACATCTGGTTCTCCTGACGTCGAATGTGCTGGTTTAACTCCTGGATAAAAGCTACAATTGATCTATACTTTCTGGTGCTGATCATCTCCCAGTGCTCATCTCGGTGCCCACAAATCTGGTAAATAGTATCCTTGAGATCATTGCGGTAGACTTCTCCAATGCGTCCCATGGTGATGTGAGCTGCCATGCTCTTTCCTAGATTCCAAGTTGGTGCATCGAAAGAAAACTCTATGGGCTTAGTGACTGGCATGAACGTCCTTCCTGGAACTTGAACTTGAATCATCCAGCGCTCTTCTTCAGGTAGAGTGGTGTTGTAGGTTCCGGTGAAGCTTGGTACTCCTATGTTCAGGTATCTAGTGACTTCCTTCAAGTGACATCCAAAGGGTGTATCTTCATCCGGTTGAGTGAACTTGTTCCTTGCATCCGCCATCCTAAAAGAGTAGAAAAGATGAGAGGTCATAAGAGAAGAGAGTGAGTAATGATCTAGGTCTTTAGCTTAGTGGTCGTGTCCTACAGTCAGCGTGTGCTCTGATACCATCTTGTAGCGACCAGACCTCAAACGGTCCAATCTCTGTGCTCCGGTGTCATCCCAGGATCAGTAATGCTGACACCACACAGTACTTGAAGGATTTATAGCAGAGTAGCAATCACACACTTATTACATCGAGTGTCTCAAAAGAGAACTTATTACAATAAATATGGCTTAAGGCCATCTAATAACGATAACAGCGGAAGGCTTGGAAGATAAGTGAGTCCATCAACTCCAACCGCATCACTAAGTATGGAACCACGACCTAAAACTCCTTAATCGGCGTCTGAAAAGTCTGCAACATTAACGTTGCAGCCCGAAAACGGGTCAGCACATGGAATATGCTGGCAATGTAACACATAGAGAGTAATGGAAAGAAACAGCTATTCTACATGCATATTTGGCTGGTGGAAAGCTCTATGGTTACAGTTTTGCGTAAAGCCAATTTTTTCCTACTACAAAGGAATAAATTTATTTAACTATCATGGTGGTTGTTAAACATTGAGAATGGTTGACAGCATTCTCAATCCCAATTAAACATCATCATTAAACAAACCCAACAAAATTAATTTTAGAGTAACATGTTGAGATTCACATGATAATCCAGGTACCTGATACTCAAGATGTCCATAACCGGGGACACGGCTAACCATGATTAGTTTATACACTCTGCAGAGGTTTGCGCACTTTTCCCCACAAGACTCGATCTCCTCCGTTGGTTTTCTCGCACTGCATGGTGTTTGAGAAACGGATGACCGAGACATAGTCTTTCAGAAGCGCTAGCACCTTACAAACGGGTAGACCGTACCAACCTACATCCCCTACATCTGCTAGTCTACCACTGTAAGAGTTCGCATGACTTAGTCAACTATGCTAGAGCCCATAATAGCATGTGGCTGCACACGGAAGTTTCTAGTATGAATAATCTCATGATCCCTTTGAGCCTGGGTGGCGGTCCAAAAGAAAACAGGCAATCGCTGCAATACCCAGGTGCCTCAATCCACCCAGATGTGTGTTTAGGTTGCCACCTTAAATAAATCATTAATTAACAAAGCTCACATCTGTCATGGATACACTCACCCAATCCACGTCTACTAGCATAGCATAGCAATAATAAGCAAACGTAGAGTAACTCCCAAATGTTTGATAATAAACAGGTAATAGGTTTTACCTCAACTACTCCCCAAACCCACAATTTAATTAGATCCTAATAATGCAATGTGTGAGGATTGATCTAATGCAATAAAACTGGGTAGTAGGAGGTACGATCAAAGTGTTACTTGCCTTGCTGATGATCCGGGAAACCTAGCGATTCGAAGTAACAAGCGGCGCACTCCGGGTACTCTATCGCAAACAAACAAACACAAAATAAGTAATAAACTAATGCACAGGTAAAACTCAAATAAGAGATAACTTAAGAACTCCGGTTGGCAAAAAGAATCAAATCGAACGAAGCAACGAAAGACAAACAGCAAAAGAAACAGGCTTCTTTTACTATTCCAGATCTAAGGCAATTTTTACAGAAGCAAAAACTTGTTTAAGTTGGTTAAACGGAAAGAGGATTTCGAGACAAAACTCCAGGCGCTTGAATTGCCTGATTCCGATAAACGAGCGAAAAGTTATACTAAAACGAATATCGGATCAGAAATCGCGATCAGAAATAATCGCGGAAAATCCGAGAAAAAGAAAAACGACGAACAGATTAACGAACAAATGTTCATTATCTGGATCTAACCGACGAACACATTCGTTAAAACGAACGAATGAGCGAACGCTCGCTAAATAACTAAACCGTAAAAAACCGTTCTAATAAAAAAATCGGACATAAAAAAAACGGGGCGGTTTTCTGAGGAAAACCGCCGGCGACGGCGGCTACCTCGGGCAGCGGGGCGGCGGGGAGGCGGCGAGGTGACGGCGAGGCAGCGCGGTGCTAGGGTTTCGGCGGGCGGGCTGGTGGGCTTCGGCGGCTCGACGGGGTCAGCTTAAAAAGGCCCCCCGGGCGGAGTCCCACTCGGGTACGGCCCGGAGTCGGTTCGGATTTTTTTAAATAATTCCGTGCAGAAAAACTAATGAAAGAAATACTAAACGGACTCCAAAAATCCCGAAATAAATTTTCCCCGGCTTCTAAAATCAAGCCGCACAGGATGAACATTTATTTGGGGCCTAAATGAAATTTGAAAAACGTATATTTTTCCTAAATTCAAATAAAATAGCAAATAAAACCAAATAAAATCTTATTTGATTTGTTATTAAATCCTCAGTATTTCTTTATTTTGGGAAATTCATTTTATTCCCTCTCTCATAATTTTTATAATATAAATAATTGAAGATAAAATAAATAAAATCAAATGATCCTATTTTCAAAATTTGAGACAACTCAAATATGAAAATAACGAAATCCCCAACTCTCTCCGAGGGTCCTTGAGTTGCGTGAAATTTCTAGGATCAACCAAAATGCAATAAGTATGATATGCAATGATGATCTAGTGTATAACATTCCAAATTGAAAATTTGGGATGTTACAATAAGCAAACAACACACGAAAAACAGTATCTGTCAAAAACAGAACAGTCTGTAGTAATCTGTAGCTAGCGCAAGATCGGGAACCCCAAAAATTCTAAAATAAATTTCTGGACATGAGGAATTTACCTATTAATAATATGCAAAAATAATTAACTAAATATCACTCTCCAAATAAAAATGGCAGCAGTTCTCGTGAGTGCTAAAGTTTCTGTTTTTTACAGCAAGTGTAACAAGACTTTCCCCAAGTCTTCCTAATGGTTCTACTTGGCACAAACACTAATTAAACACGGAAAACACAACCAAAACAGAGGCTAGATAAATTATTTATTACTAAACAGGAGCAAAAAGCAAGGAATGGAAATAAAATTGGGTTGCCTCCCAACAAGCGCTATCGTTTAACGCCATTAGCTAGGCATAACAGGCAAGAATAGATCTAGGTATTGCCATATTTGGTAGGCAATCCATAAGTGGCTCTCATAATAGATTCATAAGGTAATTTAATTTTCTTTCTAGAAAGTGTTCCATGCCTTTCCTTAATGGAAATTGGAATCTAATATTTCCTTCCTTCATATCAATAATTGCACCAATCGTTCTAAGGAAAGGTCTACCAAGAATAATAGGATATGAAGGATTGCAATCTATGTCAAGAACAATAAATCTATGGGTACATAATTCCTATTTGCAGCAATAAGAACATTGGTTTCTTAATAGTGGAATCCGCAAGGTGCAAGTTTAGAGAGCAATCATCAAAATCATGGAAACCTAACAAATCACACAAAGTCTTTGGAATCTTGGAAACACTAGCACCCAAATCACATAAAGCATAGCATTCATGATCTTTAATTTTAATTTTAATAGTTGGTTCCCACTCATCATAAACCTTTCTAGGGATAGAAACTTCCAATTCAAGTTTTTCTTCATAAGATTGCATCAAGGCATCAATGATATGTTTAGTAAACGCTTTATTTTGACTATAAGCATGAGGAGAATTTAGCACGGATTGTAACAAGGAAATGCAATCAATCAAAGAGCAATTTTCATAGTTAAATTCCTTGAAATCCATAATAGTGGGTTTAGCAACATCTAGGGTTTTAATTTCTTCAATCCCACTTTTATCAATTTTAGCATCAAGATCAAAAAATTCTGAATTCTTGGAATGCCTTCTAGGTAAAGGTGGATCATATTTAGTCCCATCATTATCAAGATTCATATTGCAAAACAAGTATTTAATAGGGGACACATCAATAACTTTTAGATCTTCATCTTTATTTTCATAGGAACTAGAAGAACACACTCTTATAAAGGCATCTTTCTTAGCACGCATCCTAGCGGTTCTTTCTTTGCACTCATCAATGTAAATTCTCATGGCTTTGAGAGACTCATTGATATCATGCTTAGGTGGAATAGATCTAAGTTTCAAAGAATCAACATCAAGAGAAATTCTATCAACGTTCCTAGCCAACTCATCAATCTTAAGCAATTTTTCTTCAATCAAAGCATTACAATTCTTTTGCAAAGTAATAAATTCTTTCATATTAGATTCAAAATAAGAGGGCATCTTATTATAATTTCCAAAAGAATTGTTGTGGGAATTACCATAATTATTAGAGGGATTACTAGGATAAGGCCTAGGGTTGAAATTTCCTCTATACGCGTTGTTACCAAAATTGTTCCTACCAACAAAATTCACATCCATAGATTCATTATTATTCTCAATCAAAGTAGACAAGGGCATATCATTAGGATCAGAAGAAACACTCTTATTAGCAAATAATTTCGTAAGTTCATCCATCTTTCCACTCAAAACATTAATTTCTTCTATCGCATGCACCTTTTTATTAGTAGATCTTTCAGTATGGCATTGAGAATAATTAACCATAATATTATCTAGGAGTTTAGTAGCTTATCCTAAAGTGATTTCCATAAAAGTGCCTCCCCCAGCCGAATCTAAAAGATTTCTAGAAGCAAAATTCAATCCGGCATAAAAAATTTGTATAATCATCCACAAATTTAAACCATGAGTAGGGCAATTACGTATCATTAGTTTCATTCTCTCCCAAGCTTGTGCAACATGTTCATGATCAAGTTGCTTAAAATTCATAATATCGTTTCTAAGAGAGATGATCTTAGTGGGAGGAAAATACTTAGATATAAAAGCATCTTTGCACTTGTTCCATGAATCAATACTATTTTTAGGCAAAGACGAAAACCAAGCTTTAGCACGATCTCTAAGCGAAAAAGGAAATAGCTTCAATTTAACAATATCATTATCCACATCTTTCTTCTTTTGCACATCACACAAATCAACGAAGCTATTTAGATGGGTAGCGGCATCTTCACTAGGAAGGCTGGAAAACGAATCTTTCATGACAAGATTCAGTAAAGTAGTATTAATTTCACAAGATTCAGCATCGGTAAGAGGATCAATCGGAGTGCTAATAAAATCATTGTTGTTGGTATTGGTGAAGTCACACAATTTATTATTATCTTGAGCCATCGTGACAAGCAAGCAAACTAACACACAAGCAAACAAAAAGCAAGCGGGCAAAAATAGGCAAATAGAGAAAGAGAGGGAGGATAGAGAGAGAGAGGGTGAATAAAACGGCAAGGGTGAAGTGGGGAGAGGAAAACGAGAGGCAAATGGCAAATAATGTAATGTGGGAGATAAGGGTATGTGATGGGTACTTGGTATGTTGACTTTTGCGTAGACCTCCCCGGCAACGGCGCCAGAAATCCTTCTTGCTACCTCTTGAGCACTGTGTTGGCTTTCCCCGAAGAGGAAGGGATGATGCAGCAAAGTAGCGTAAGTATTTCCCTCAGTTTTTGAGAACCAAGGTATCAATCCAGTAGGAGGCTACGCGTGAGTCCCTCATACCTGCACAAAACAAATAAATCCTCGCAACCAACGCGAATAGGGTTGTCAATCCCTGCACGGCCACTTACGAGAGTGAGATCTGATAGATATGATAAGTTAATATTTTTGGTATTTTTGTGATAAAGATGCAAAATAAAATAAAGGCAAAGTAAAAAGCAAAGGAAATAATTAAGTAGTAGGAGATTAATATGATAAAGATAGACCCGGGGGCCATAGGTTTCACTAGTGGCTTCTCTCGAGAGCATAAGTATTCCACGGTGGGTGAAAAAAATTACTGTTGAGCAATTGACAGAATTGAGCATAGTTATGAGAATATCTAGGTGTGATCATGTATATAGGCATCACGTCCGAGACAAGTAGACCGACTCCTGCCTGCATCTACTACTATTACTCCACTCATCGACCGCTATCCAGCATGCATCTAGAGTATTAAGTTAAAATCAGAGTAACGCCTTAAGCAAGATGACATGATGTAGAGGGATAGACTCATGCAATATGATGAAAACCCCATCTTGTTATCCTCGATGGCAACAATAAAATACGTGCTTTGCTGCCCCTACTGTCACTGGGAAAGGACACCGCAAGATTGAACCCAAAGCTAAGCACTTCTCCCATTGCAAGAAAGATCAATCTAGTAGGCCAAACCAAACTAATAATTCGAAGAGACTTGCAAAGATAACCAATCATACATAAAAGAATTAAGAGAAGATTCAAATATTGTTCATAGATAGACTTGATCATAAACCCACAATTCATCGGTCTCAACAAACACACCGCAAAAAGAAGATTACATTGAATAGTTCTCCACAAGAGAGGGGGAGAACATTGTATTGAGATCCAAAAAGGGAGAAGAAGCCATCTAGCTAATAACTATGGACCCGTAGGTCTGAGGTAAACTACTCACACTTCATCGGAAAGGCTATGGTGTTGATGTAGAAGCCCTCCGTGATCGATGCCCCCTCCAGCGGAGCTCCGGAACAGGCCCCGAGATGGGATCTCATAGATACAGAAAGTTGCGGTGGTGGAATTTGTTTTTGGCTCCGCATCTGATCGTTTGGGGGTACGTAGGTATATATAGGAGGAAGGAGTACGTCGGTGGAGCAACAGGGGGCCCACGAGGGTGGAGGGCGCGCCTGGTGGGGGTAGGCGCGCCCCCTACCTCGTGGCCTCCTCTTTTGTGTCTTGACGTAGGGTCCAAGTCTCCTGGGTCTTGTTCGTTGAGAAAATCACGTTCCCGAAGGTTTCATTCCGTTTGGACTCCGTTTGATATTCCTTTTCTTTGAAACCCTAAAATAGGCAAAAACAACAATTCTCGGCTGGGCCTCCGGTTAATAGGTTAGTCCCAAAAATAATATAAAAGTGGAAAATAAAGCCCAATAATGTCCAATACAGTAGATAATAAAGCATGGAGCAATCAAAAATTATAGATACGTTGGAGACGTATCACTTAGCTTTGGGTTCAATCTTGCGGTGTCCTTTCCCAGTGACAGTAGGGGCAGCAAGGCACGTATTGTATTGTTGCCATCGAGGATAAAAGATGGGGTTTATTTCATATTGCATGAGTTTATCCCTCTACATCATGTCATCTTGCTTAAAGCGTTACTCTGTTCTTATGAACTTAATACTCTAGATGCATGCTGGATAGCGGTCGATGTGTGGAGTAATAGTAGTAGATGCAGGCAGGAGTCGGTCTACTTGTCTTGGACGTGATTCCTATATACATGATCATACCTAGATATTCTCATAACTATGCTCAATTCTGTCAATTGCTCAGCAGTAATTTGTTTACCCACCGTGACTACTTCTGCTCTTGAGAGAAGCCACTAGTGAAACCTATGGTCCCCGGGTCTATCTTCCATCATATTAATCTTCCAATACTTAGTTATTTCCTTTGCCATTTTATTTTACTTTGCATATTTTATTTCTCTTTATCATAAAAATACCAAAAATATTATCTTATCATATCTATCAGATCTCACTCTCGTAAGTGACCGTGTAGGGATTGACAACCCCTTATCGCATTGGTTGCGAGGATTTATTTGTTCGTGTAGGTGCGAGGGACTCGTGCGTGGCCTCCTACTGGATTGATACATTGGTTCTCAAAACTGAGGGAAATACTTACGCTACTCTGCTGCATCACCCTTTCCTCTTCAAGGGAAAACCAACGCAAGTGCTCAAGAGGTAGCATATCACCATCTCTTCGCCGAACTAGTGCACCTATACAATTTACGATTGTATTGGGTGTGTTGGGGACACAAGGGACTCTTTGTTATTTGGTTGCAGGGTTGTTTGAGAGAGACCATTTTCATCCTATGCCTCCCACGGATTGATAAACCTTAGGTCATCCACTTGAGGGAAATTTGCTACTGTCCTACAAACCTCTGCACTTGGAGGCCCAACAACGTCTACAAGAAGAAGGTTGTGTAGTAGACATCAAGCTCTTTTCTGGCGCCGTTGCCGGGGAGGTTAGCGCTTGAAGGTATATCTTTAGATCTTGCAGTCGAATATTTTTGTTTCTTGTTTTATCACTAGTTTAGTTCATAAAAGAAAATTACAAAAAATGGAATCGAGAGTACCTCATATTCTTCATCTTTTTAATGTCTTTCATGAAAATAAGGATTCCGATAATTGTGCCAAAGTGTTAGAAGAAGAATGCATTAGAATGTTTGGCACTAAATCTTTGTATGATGAGCATGATTGCAATGTTGTTAGTACGAACTCTTTGAATATCCATGATACTAATAATGATTGCTCTAGTCATGATGAAAATGTCTCTTATAAGCATGTCAATTTTTGAGGAGTGCATAGAGTTTGCAAGTACACACCAAATAGGGAAGATAGATTTTGCAAGAGGCATAAGTATTTAGAAACTAAATGGTTGCAAGAAAGGATAGATGTTTGTGCTACAAATTTAATTTTTTCTTAGCCATCCTTGTGAACTTTGCAATGAACGTGGTCATTTAAATATCCAATGAAAATTGTTTCATGATTGAATCGTGTCCAAAAATTATGATGACTTGATTTCCCTTGCGCATCATAATGAACTTAGTTTGCTTCTGGGTTATGAAGAAATGAAATGTATAATTAAGGATATTCCAAAATTTGCCCTCGATAATGTTCTTGATTTTGATCTAGAGGAAATTTATATGTATTGTGCGGTGAATTGCATTGAAAATCCTTATATTGCCAATTATATAAACACAAGAAAACAAATAGAAGATGAAGAGAATACTAATGAAAGGGAAGAGACCTCCCAATATCCTCCTATTATTTCTTATGATGAATCACGTAACGAGGAGGGGCCTTCTATTCAACCAATCTCATTAATAAGAAGCTCCAAAAAGAGGATTAAACCCACACATGATGTGGAGAAGAAAAAGAAAAGACGGAGAAGCAAAGGTAAAAAGGCATCCCTCTCAAATTATGTTGCTCCTACTACTCATTGTGATGATATTAGTTGCTACAATATTGGTGCTATCCATACTATTAATGATGAGAGTGATTATGCTTATGATATGAAAAGGCCCAAGCTTGGGGATGCTATGTTTTATGAAAAGGACATGTTTGAGAATTTATTTGCTGCAATTAATGTTTGTCCCAAGCTTGGGGATGATATGTTTTATGAAGATGATATTTTTAACCTCCCAAGTTTTGATATGCAAATTTATTATGATAATAGCATGCCTCCTATTTATGAGGATTATATTGATGAAAGTGGGTTTGGAAGAGTGTCAACTTTAGGAAGTAATGATCCCACTATTTTGGAGGGTGTTGAATCTTATTGTGACAATTATGAAAGTGGATTTGGATAGGTCATGACTTTATTTAGTAATGATTCCGCTATCTTGGAAGAGGTTTCAATCGATTATGATGAGAACAAAGTTGCTACTTAATAATTATTGTGATGATACTTATGCTATAAAAAGTAGTGATGATTATATTTATAAAACTTGTCATGATTATGATTACCCTTTTTCTGAAATTTATTCTTTCAATGTGGAAACAACTTATAGTATTCGAGTTTCTTATGATACTCTCACTATTCCGAATGAGAAGAATTTTGCTTATGTAGAGAGTAGTAAATTTTTTATGCTTATAGATCATGAAAAGAATGCTTTATGTGATGGATACATTGTTGAATTCATTCATGATGCTACTGAAAATTATTATGAGGGAGGAACATATGCTTGTAGGAATTGCAATAATATCAAGTTTCCTCTCTATGTGCTTAAAGTTCTGAATTTATGCTTGTTTTGCCTTCCTATGCTAGTTGATTATTGTCCCCATAAGTTGTTTGTTCACAAAATCCCTATGCATAGGAAGTGGGTTGGACTTAAATGTGCTAGTCATATTCTTCATGATGCTCTCTTTATGTTTCAATTCTTATCTTTTATGTGAGCATCATTGAAATCATCATGCCTAGCTAGGGGCGTTAAACGTTAGCGCTTGTTGGGAGGCAACCCAATTTTTATTTTTTGTTCCTTGATTTTTGTTCCCGTTTAGTAATAAATAATTCATATAGCCTCTGTTTATATGTGGTTTTATGTTTTAATTAGTGTTTGTACCAAGTAGAACCTTTGGGAAGACTTGGGTGAAGTCTTTGTGATCCTGCTGTAAAAAACAGAAACTTTAGCGCTCACGAGATTAGCTACCATTTTTTAATGGAGATTTATATTAAGTTTATTCTTTTTTAAGATGATTAATATAAAAATTCCTCACATCCAAAAGGTTATTTTAGAATTTTTTGAGTTCCATAAGTATATCTTTGATACAGATTACTACAGACTGTTCTGTTTTTGACAGATTCTGTTTTCTATGTGTTGTTTGCTAATTTTGATGAATCTATGAGTAGTATCGGAGGGTATGAACCATAGAGAAGTTGTAATATAGTATATATTACACCAATATAAATAAATAATGAGTTCACAACAGTACCAAAAGTGGTGATTTTATTTTCTTATACTAACGGAGCTTACGAGTTTTCTGTTGAGTTTTGTGTTGTGAAGTTTTCAAGTTTTGGGTAAAGATTCGATGGACTATGGAATAAGGAGTGGCAAGAGCCTAAGCTTGGGGATGCCCAAGGCACCCCAAGGTAATATTCAAGGAACAACCAAGAGCCTAAGCTTGGGGATGCCCCGGATGGCATCCCCTCTTTCGTCTTCATTCATCGGTAACTTTACTTGGAGCTACATTTTTATTCACCACATGATATGTGTTTTGCTTGGAGCGTCATTTTATTTTATTTTGTTTTGCTTGCTGTTGGAATAAAATACCAAGATCTGAAATTCTTAAATGTTAGAGATTCTTCACATAGTTGCATAATTATTCGACTACTCATTGAGCTTCACTTATATATTTTCGGAGCAGTTTGTCGTTTGCTCTAGTGCCTCAGTTATATCTTCTTAGAGCATGGCGATGGTTTTATTTTATAGAAATAGAGGAACTCTCATGCTTCACCTATATTATTTTGAGAGTCTTTTAGAACAGAATGGTAATTTGTTTGGGTTATAAAATTAGTCCTAATATGATAGGCATCCAAGATGGGTATAATAAAAACTTTCATATAAGTGCATTGAATACTATGAGAAGTTTGATACTTGATAATTGTTTTGAGATATGAAGATTGTAATATTAGAGCCGTGCTAGTTGAGTAATTGTGAATTTGATAAATACTTGTGTTGAGGTTTTCAAGTCCCGTAGCATGCACGTATGGTAACCGTTGTGTGACAAATTTGAAGCATGAGGTGTTTCTTTGATTGCCTTCCTTATGAGTGGCGGTCAGGGACGAGCGATGGTCTTTTCCTACCAATCTATCCCTCTAGGAGCATGCGCGTAGTGCTTGGTTTTTGATGACTTGTAGATTTTTGCAATAAGTATGTGAGTTCTTTATGACTAATGTTGAGTCCATGGATTATACGCACTCTCACCCTTCCATCATTGCTAGCCTTTTCGGTACCGTGCATTGCCCTTTCTCACCTCGAGAGTTGGTGCAAACTTCGCCGGTGAATCCAAACCCTGTGATATGATACGCTCTGTCACACATAAGCCTCCTTATATCTTCCTCAAAACAGCCACCATACCTACCTATTATGGCATTTCCATAGCCATTCTGAGATATATTGCCATGCAACTTTCCACCGTTCCGTTCATCATGACACATATCATCATTGTTATATTGCCTTGCATGATCATGTAGTTGATATCGTATTTGTGGCAAAGCCACCACGCATAATTTATCATACATGTCACTCTTGATTCATTGCCCATCCCGGTACACCACCGGAGGCATTCATATATAGTCATACTTTGTTCTAGTATCGAGTTGTAATCTTTGAGTTGTAAATAAATAGAAGTGTGATGATCATCATTAATAGAGCATTGTCCTGAAAAAAAGAAAAAAAGGAAGGCCAAAAAAGAGAAAAAAGAAAGGCCAAATAAAAAATAAAAAATAAAAGTAAAAGGGGACAAGGCTACTATCCTTTTTTCCACACTTGTGCTTCAAAGTAGCACCATGATCTTCATGATAGAGAGTCTCTTATGTTGTCACTTTCATATACTAAGTGGGAATTTTTCATTATAGAACTTGGCTTGTATATTCCCACAATGGGTTTCCTCAAATGCCCTAGGTATTCGTGAGCAAGCAAGTTGGATGCACACCCACTTAGTTTCTTTTTGTTGAGCTTTCATACATTTATAGCTCTAGTGCATCCGTTGCATGGCAATTCTTACTCCTTGCATTTACATCAATAGATGGGAATCTCCATAGCCCATTGATTAGCCGCGTCAATGTGAGACCTTCTCCTTTTTTGTCTTCTCCACACAACCTCCATCATCATATTCTATTCCACCCATAGTGCTATGTCCAATGCTCATGCTCATGTATTGCGTGAAAGTTGAAAAAGTTTGAGATTACTAAAGTATGAAACAATTGCTTGGCTTGTCATCGGGGTTGTGCATGATGGGAGCATTTTTGTGTGACGAAAATGAAGCACAGCCAAACTATATGATTTTGTAGGGATAAGCTTTCTTTGGCCATGTTATTTTGAGAAGACATGACTGCTTAGTTAGTAAGCTTGAAGATTATTATTTTTATGTCAATATTAAAGTTTTGTCTTGAATCTTATGGATCTGAATATTCTTGCCACAATAAAGAGGATTACATAGATAAATATGTTAGGTAGCATTCCACATCAAAAATTCTGTTTTTATCATTTACCTACTCGAGGACGAGCAAGGATTAAGCTTGGGGATGCTTGATACGTCTCCAACGTATCTATAATTTTTGATTGTCCCATGCTATTATATTATCCACCTTGGATGTTTTATATGCATTTATATGCTATTTTATATGATTTTTGGGACTAACCTATTAACCTAGAGCCCAGTGACAATTTCTGTTTTTTCCTTGTTTTTGAATTTTAAAGAAAAGGAACACCAAACGGAGTCCAATTGACGTGCCAATTTTTGATGATTTTTTATGGACCAAAAGAAGCCCCCAGAGTAAAATAGTTGGGCCAGAAGAGTCCCGAGCCGTCCACGAGATAGGAGGGCGAGCCCGGGGGGTAGGGCGCACCCTCCACCCTCGTGGACGACTCGGAGACCCCCCTGACTTGTTCCCGACACCAAAAATTCCTATAAATACTAAAACCTCCCGAAAATAACCTAGATCGGGAGTTCCGCCGCCGCAAGCCTCCGTAGCCACCGAAAACCAATCTGACCCGTTCCGGCACCCTACTGGAGGGGGAATCCCTCTCCGGTGCCCATCTTCATCATCCCGGCGCTCTTCATGACGAGGATGGAGTAGTTCACCCTCGGGGCTGAGGGTATGTACCAGTAGTTATGTGTTTGATCTCTCTCTCTCTCTCATGTTCTTGATTTGGCACGATCTTGATGTACCGCGAGCTTTGCTATTATAGTTGGATCTTATGGTGTTTCTCCCCCTCTACTCTCTTGTGATGGATTGAGTTTTCCCTTTAAAGTTATCTTATCGGATTGAGTCTTTAAGGATTTGAGAACACTTGATGTATGTCTTGCATGTGCTTATCTGTGGTGACAATGGGATATCACGTGATCCACTTGATGTATGTCTTGGTGATCAACTTGCGAGTTCCGTGACCTCGTGAACTTATGCATAGGGGTTGGCACACGTTGTCGTCTTGACTCTCCGGTAGAAACTTTGGGAACTCTTTGAAGTTCTTTGTGTTGGTTGAATAGATGAATCTGAGATTGTGTGATGCATATCATATAATCATAACCAGAGATACTTGAGGTGACATTGGAGTATCTAGGTGACATTAGGGTTTTGGTTGATTTGTGTCTTAAGGTGTTATTCTAGTACGAACTCTATGATAGATCGATCAAAAAGAATAACTTTGAGGTGGTTTCGTACACTACAATAATCTCTTCGTTCGTTCTCCGCTATTATGACTTTTGGAGTGACTCTTTGTTGCATGTTGAGGGATAGTTATATGATCCAATTATGTTATTATTGTTGAGAGAACTTGCACTAGTGAAAGTATGAACCCTAGGCCTTGCTTCCTAGCATTGCAATACCATTTACGCTCACTTTTATCACTTTCTACCTTGCTGTTTTTATATTTTCCGATTACAAAAACCTATATCTAGCATCCATATTGCACTTGTATCACCATCTCTTCGTCGAACTAGTGCACCTATACAATTTACCATTGTATTGTGTGTGTTGGGGACACAAGAGACTCTTTGTTATTTGGTTTCAGGGTTGTTTGAGAGAGCCCATCTTCATCCTATGCCTCCCACGGATTGATAAACCTTAGGTCATCCACTTGAGGGAAATTTCCTACTGTCCTACAAACCTCTGCACTTGGAGGCCCAACAACGTCTACAAGAAGAAGGTTGTGTAGTAGACATCAAGTATCAGGTAATGGTTTAAGCTCAAACACGGGATCACCCTTGGGTGGAGGAGGATCCCCTAGAATGCCAACAGGCAAGTTGTGTTTCAAAATAGGCCCCTGTTTAAAGAGTACTTCATCTATTTCCCTTCTTTCATTCATAAACAGACCATTTTCATGGTCTAGCAAATGTTGTTCTAAAGGATCATTAGGAGGCACGGCAATAGAAGAAAGGACAATAATTTCATCTTTACTAGGCAATTCTTTATCATGGGGTTGTCTACGAAATTTAGCAAAATTAAAATCATGAGACATATCCCCTAAACCAACAGTAACAATATCCTTTTCTCAGTCTATGTTAGCATTAACATTATTCAAGAAGGGTCTACCAAATATAGTGGGACAAAAGTCATCTTGTGGGGAAGCAAGAACAAGAAAATCAGTAGGATATTTAATTTTCCCACACAAGACTTCAACATCTCTAACAATCCCAACTGGTGAAATAGTATCTCTATTGGCAAGCTTAATAGTAACATCAATATCTTCTATCTCAGCAGGTGGAATATCATGCATAATTTCTTTATATAAAGTATAAGTTATTGCACTGACACTAGCACCCATATCACATAAGCCATCATAACAGTGATCTCCTATTTTAACAGAAACAACAGGCATTCCAACAACAGGTCTATGTTTGTTTTTAGTATCGGATCTAGCAATTCTAGCAACTTCATCACAGAAGTGAATAACATGCCCATCAATATTATCGACCAAGAGATCCTTAACCATAGCAATACTAGGTTCAACTTTAATTTGCTCAGAGGGTGTAGGTGTTCTAGCATTACTCTTATGGATCACAGTTGAAGCTTTAGCATGATCCTTTATTCTAACAGGGAAAGCTGGTTTCTCAATATAAGCGGTAGGAACAATAGGATCAACATTATAAGTGATAGTCTTTTCTTCAACTTTAATAGGTTCAACCACTTTTAATTCCATGGGAGGATGATATTTAAACCACTTCTCCTTAGGGAGATCAACATGAGTAGGAAATGATTCACAGAAAGAAGCTAATATCTCAGAGTCAAGTCCATATTTAGTGCTAAATTCACGAAAAGCATCGGTATCCATAAAATATTTAACACAATCAAACTTAGGTGTTATCCTTGACTCGTTACCTTCGTCGAGTTCCCAATCTTGAGAGTTGCGTTTAATTCTTTCCAATAAATCCCATCTGAATTCAATAGTCTTCATCATAAAAGAACCAGTACAAGAAGTATCGAGCATGGAACGATTATTGAGAGAAAGCCGAGCATAAAATTTTTGAATAATAATTTCTCTTGAGAGCTCATGATTGGGGCATGAATATAACATTGACTTAAGCCCCCCCCCCCCAAGCTTGAGCGATACTTTCTCCTTCGCGAGACCAAAAATTATATATATAATTACGATCACGATGAACCAGGTGCATAGGATAAAACTTCTGATGAAATTCTAATTTCAACCGGTTGTAATTCCATGATCCAATATCATCACATAGCCTAAACCATGTCAATGCCTTTCCCTTCAAAGATAAATGGAATACCTTCTTCTTGATAACATCCTTGGGTATACCTGCAAGCTTAAATAATCCACAAACTTCATCCACATAGATTAGGCGCATATTGGGATGTAATGTTCCATCTCCTGTAAAAGGGTTAGCTAGCAGTTTCTCTATCATACCCGAAGGAATTTCAAAGTAAAAAATTTCAGTAGGTTTAGTAGGTTTAGGAGCAACTCTTTGCTTTACCGGTCGGGTGAAGATACCCCGAACAAGCCCCTCAAAGGATTATTTTCCATAATAATAAGTGACAGTAAATTTCAGCACACTATATAAATTTTTCCTTACCAAATTCCACCTACCAAAGGCACTTCACTCCCCGGCAACGACGCCAGAAAAGAGTCTTGATGACCCACAAGTATAGGGGAACTATCATAGTCCTTTCGATAAGTAAGAGTGTCGAACCCAACGAGGAGTAGAAGGAAATGACAAGCAGTTTTCAGTAAGGTATTCTCTGCAAGCAGTGAAATTATTGGTAACAGATAGTTTTGTGATAAGGTAATTCGTAACGGGTAACAAGTAACAAAAGTAAACAAGGTGCAGCAAGGTGGCCCAATCCTTTTTGTAGCAAAGTACAAGCCTGGACAAACTCTTATATAAAGGAAAGCCCTCCCGAGGACACATGGGAATTATCGTCAAGCTAGTTTTCATCATGATCATATCATTCGCGTTCGTTACTTTGATAATTTGGTATGTGAGTGGACCGGTGCTTGGATACTGCCCTTCCTTGGACAAGCATCCCACTTATGATTAACCCCCCTTGCAAGCATCCGCAACTACTGTAACATCCCAAATTTTCAATTTGGAATGTTATACACTAGATCATCATTGCATATCATAATTATTGCATTTTAGTTGATCCTAGAAATTTCACGCAACTCAAGGACCCTCGGAGAGAGTTGGGGATTTCGTTATTTTCATATTTGAGTTGTCTCAAATTTTGAAAATAGGATCATTTGATTTTATTTATTTTATCTTCAATTATTTCTATTATAAAAATTATGAGAGAGGGAATAAAATGACTTTCCCAAAATAAAGAAATATTGAGGATTTAATAAAAAAATCAAATAAGATTTTATTTGGTTTTATTTGCTATTTTATTTGAATTTAGGAAAAATGTGTGTTTTTCAAAATTGCATTTAGGCCCCAAATAAATGTTCATCCTGTGCGGCTGGATTTTAGAAGCCTGGGAAAATTTATTTCGGGATTTTTGGAGTCCGTTTAGTATTTATTTCGTTAGTTTTTCTGCACGAAATTATTTTTAAAAAAAATCCGAACCGACTCCGGGCCGTACCTGAGCGGGACTCCGCCCGGGGGGCCTTTTTAAGCCGACCCCGCCGAGCCGCTGAAGCCCACCAGCCCGCCCTCCGAAACCCTAGCGCCGCCCCGCCGCCGCCCCGCTGCCTGAGGTAGCCGCCGTCACCGGCGGTTTTTTTAGGTCCGCTTTTTTTATTAGAAAGGTTTTTTTACGGTTTAGTTATTTAGCAAGCATTCGCTCATTCGTTTGTTTTAACGAATGTTTTTTTCGGTTAGATCTAGATAACGAACGTTCGTTCGTTGATCTGTTCGTCGTTTTTCTTTTTCTCTGATTTTCCGCGATTATTTCTGATCGCGATTTTCGTTTTAGTATAAATTTTTGCTCGTTTATCGGAATCAGGTGATTCAAGCGCCTGGAGTTTCGTATCGAAACCTTCTTTCCGTTTAACCAACTTAAATAAGTTTTTGCTTCTGTGAAAATTGCCTTAGATCTGGAATAGTAAACGAAGCCTGTTTCTTTTGCTGTTTGTCTTTCGTTGCTTCGTTTGATTTGATTCTTTTTGCCAAGCGGAGTTCTTAAGTTGAATTTTCTGGTTAGATCTCTTATTTGAGTTTTACCTGTGCATTAGTTGAGTACATATTGTGTGTTTATTTGTTTGCGATAGAGTACCCGGAGTGCGCCACTTGTTACTTCGAATCGCTAGGTTTCCCGGATCATCAGCAAGGCAAGTAACACTTTGATCATACCTCCTACTACCCAGTTTTATTGCATTAGATCAATCCTCACACATTGCATGATTAGGATCTAATTAAATTGTGGGTTTGGGGAGTAGTTGAGCTAGAACCTATTACCTGTTTATTATCAAACCTTTGGCAGTTACTCTACGTTTGCTTATTATTGCTATGCTATGCTAGTAGACGTGGATTGGGTGAGTGTATCCATGATAGATGTGAGCTTTGTTAATTAATGGTTTATTTAAGGTGGCAACCTAAACACACATCTGGGTGGATTGAGGCACCTAGGTATTCCAGCGATTGCCTGTTTTCTTTTGGACCGCCACCTAGGCTCAAAGGGATCATGAGATTATTCATACTAGAAACTTCCGTGTGCAGCCACAAGCTATTATGGGCTCTAGCATAGTTGACTAAGTCGTGCGAACTCTTACAGTGGTAGACTAGCAGATGTAGGGGATGTAGGTTGGTACGGTCTACCCGTTCGTAAGGTGCTAGCGCTTCTGAAAGACTATGTCTCGGTCATCCGTTTCTCAAACACCATGCAGTGCGAGAAAACCAACGGAGGAGATCGAGTCTTGTGGGGAAAAGTGCACAAACCTCTACAGAGTGTATAAACTAATCATGGTTAGCCGTGTCCCTGGTTATGGACATCTTGAGTATCTAGTACCTGGATTATCATGTGAATCTCAACATGTTACTCTAAAATTAATTTTGTTGGGTTTGTTTAAGGATGATGTTTAATTGGGATTGAGAATGCTGTCAACCATTCTCAATGTTTAACAACCACCATGATAGTTAAATAAATTTATTCCTTTGTAGTAGGGAAAAATTGGCTTTACGCAAAACTGTAACCATAGATCTTTCCACCAGCCAAATATGCATGTAGAATAGCTGTTTCTTTCCATTACTCTCTATGTGTTACATTGCCAGCATATTCCATGTGCTGACCCGTTTTCGGGCTGCAACGTTAATGTTGCAGACTTTTCAGACGACGATTTAGGAGTTTTAGGTCATGGTTCTATACTCAGTGATGCCGTTGGAGTTGATGGACTCACTTATCTTCCAAGCCTTCCGCTGTTATCGTTATTAGATGGCCTTAAGCCATATTTATTGTAATAAGTTCTCTTTTGAGACACTCGAAGTAATAAGTGTGTGATTGCTACTCTGCTATAAATCCTTCAAGTACTTTGTGGTGTCAGCATTACTGATCCAGGGATGACACCGGAGCACAGAGATTGGACTGTTTGAGGTCTGGTCGCTACAAGATGGTATCAAAGCACACGCTGACTGTAGGACACGACCACTAAGCTAAAGACCTAGATCACTACTCACTCTCTTCTCTTCTGACTTCTCATCTTTTCTACTCTTTTAGGATGGCGGATGCAAGGAACAAGTTCACTCAACCGGATGAAGATACACCCTTTGGACGTCACTTGAAGGAAGTCACTAGATACCTGAACATAGGAGTACCAAGCTTCACCGGACCCTACAACACCACTCTACCTTGAAGAGCGCTGGATAATTCAAGTTCAAGTTCCAGGAAGGACGTTCATGCCAGTCACTGAGCCCATAAAGTTTTCTTTCGATGCACCAACTTGGAATCTAGGAAAGAGCATGGCAGCTCACATCGCCATGGGACACATTGGAGAAGTCTACTGCAATGATCTCAAGGATACTATTTACCATATTTGTGGGCGCCGAGATGAGCACTGGGAGATGATCAGCACCAGAAAGGATAGATCAATTGCAACTTTTATCCAGGAGTTAAACCAGCACATTCGACGTCAGGAGAACCAGATGTGTGCCGACATGATAGACCTGAAGAAGGCAAAGACAAGAATTAAGGAACTAGAGGAAGAACTCAAGGCTACACGTGAAGATTTTGAAGAAGAAATTGAAGTATTAGTGGAAAAGAATGACGATCTGATCAAGAAGATTGGAATATTCATGGGAGACCCTACACCCGTAGAAGAAGACGAAGAACCCAAGGAGATTCGCCCGGAAGACTACATCATCATCGACGACACCGACTCGGATCCAGATGATAGCGATGATGACTATGTTGATGAAGCTGGAGCAGATATCATGGAGTCTGCAACCGAAGAATATTTCAAGTAGACCACCCCAATAGTAGTAGTAGTCCACCATGTAAATATAGTAGTCCGAGCACTTTTGTGATAGTTAGATCGATTGTATGCCCTTGTCTGATTGATTGAATGAAGTGAATTGTTTGCTTTTGCCTCATGTGCATATGGGTAGTGTTTTCTCTTTAGGCCCCCTCTATTCTTAAATCTCATGTTTTCTAAACCCTCAGATGCCTCCGAGACGTGACCCCGGATTTACCTTCCCACCGGAGCTTACTCAGTTGATCCAGCAGCAGAACACATTGATGCAGTTACTAGTCCAGAATCAGAACCAGGGGAACAACAACAACAACAACCCACCACCAACACCACCTGTTGATCACTTAGCCCGTTTTCTTAGGCTGAATCCGCCGGTGTTTTCCAGTAGCACCGAGCCGATAGTAGTAGATGATTGGCTCCGCAAGACAGCTAGAGAGTTGACCACAGCAGGATGCATGAATGCGGAAAAGGTGAAGTTTGCCGCACATCAGCTTGAAGGACCCGCAGCATCATGGTGGGAGAATTTCATAGCCACTTTCCCTGTCGACATTGTCACGTGGGACCAGTTTCAGCAGGCTTTTCATACTGCCCATGTTTCAGCAGGAGCTATGGCCATGAAGAAGCGAGAGTTTCGCAACTTGCGCCAAGGAGGACGGACAGTTGGCCAGTATGTGGAAGACTTTAGTAAGTTAGCACGTTATGCCCCAGATGACGTTGCTACGGATGCAGCAAAGCAGGAGAAATTTCTGGAAGGACTGAATGATGAGTTGAGCATGCAGTTGATGGTAGCAACCTTCAACAACTACCAGGAGTTGGTAGATCGTGCTCTCATGATTAAAGGGAAGCAGCAGCAAATTGAGAATCGCAAGAGGAAGTATGCACAAGGAAAGTACAATTCAGGAGCTCAGTAGAAGCAACGATTTACCCCTAGGCCGGGAGGACATTTTCAGCATACCCATGGAGGAGGAAGCTCGCACAATCACAATGGCCCCAAGAATGGTAATGGGAATGGAGGAAGCAATAGCCAGAACCACACCCACCCATCAACCCCAGCCAAGAAAGACCTGAGCCAAGTCACTTGTTTTAAGTGCCAGAAGACCGGACATTATGCCAAAGAATGTCCTGAATCCCAGAATGGAAATGGCAACGGAAGCTCTGGGAAGAAGCTGAACCCTTTCAACAGGGGACAGGTGAACCACGTTAACGTGGAGGAGGTTGAAGAGCAGCCGGATGAAGTAATCGGTAAGTTTTTGGTTAAGTCATTTACTGCACTCGTTCTTTTCGATACTGGTGCGTCGCATTCATACATATCAAGGGGATTTGTGGATAAGTATAAACTGCCAACCCAAGCCCTTAGGTCACCCATGTTAGTAACTTTGCCTGGAGTAGAATATATGGCTAGTATATGGTGTGATCGGTTACCATTAAGAATTGGTAACTATGTTTTTCCCTCAGACCTAATAGTGTTGGAATCCCAAGGATTGGATGTGATATTAGGCATGGATTGGTTGTCAAAGTATGAAGGGAATATTGAATGTGCCAGTAAGTCAATTTTACTTACCACCCCAGAAGGGAGAAGGATCAAGTATGTATCTCGACATGTGCCAAAAAGGACTCAAGTAAATTGTTTAACCGGAGTTGTGCAGGAGGAAGTACCAGTAGTGAAGGATTTCCCCGAAGTATTTCCAGAAGAGTTGCCAGGCATGCCACCGGATAGAGATATTGAGTTTTTGATTGAGCTTTTGCCAAGCATAGGCCCAAAATCAAAGAGACCATATAGGATGCCTGCAAAGGATTTGGTGGAAATTAAGAAGCAGATTAAGGAGTTACTGGATAAAGGATATATTCGCCCAAGTTCATCGCCTTGGGGATCGCCAGTACTTCTAGTGGAGAAGAAGGATGGATCATTAAGGATGGTTGTTGATTATCAACGATTGAATGAAGTAACCATCAAGAACAAGTACCCACTACCGATGATCAATGATCTGTTTGATCGATTGCAAGGAGCTAAGGTATTTTCCAAGATCAATCTGCGATCAGGATACCACCAGTTGAAGATTCGAGAACAGGATATACCTAAGATGGCTTTTACCACTAGGTATGGGCTGTACGAGTATACCGTTATGTCATTTGGTCTGACTAACACACCTGCATATTTTATGAAAATGATGAACAAAGTGTTTATGGAGTTCTTGGATAAGTTCGTCGTAGTGTTCATTGATGATATCCTGGTTTACTCGAAGAATGAAGAGGAGCATAAGGAACATTTGCGTTTGGTTCTTGGAAAGCTCAGAGAACATCAATTATATGCCAAGTTTAGCAAATTTGAGTTTTGGTTAAAGTAAGTTGGATTTCTCGGACACGTTATATCCGGAGAAGGTATAGCAGTAGATCCAACTAAAGTTGATACCGTGACCAAGTGGGAAGCACCAACCACCCCGGGAGAGATACGGAGTTTTCTTGGACTCGCAGGATACTACCGGAGGTTTATTAAGAATTTCTCAAAGATTGCGAAGCCTATGACGGAGTTGTTGAAGAAGGATACCAAGTTCATATGGACGGAGGAATGTGAGGCTAGTTTTCAGGAGTTGAAGAAACATTTGGTTACCTCACCCGTGTTGATTTTACCGGATCAGACCAAGGATTATGAGGTGTATTGCGATGCTTCACGTCGAGGACTTGGAGCAGTGCTTATGCAGGAAGGGAGAGTTGTTTCATATGCCTCACGACAGCTTAAGCCTCATGAGTTGAATTATGCTACGCATGATTTGGAGTTAGCAGCTGTAGTGCATGCATTAAAGACTTGGAGACATTTTCTGATTGGAAACCATTGCGAGGTGTACACGGATCACAAGAGTTTGAAGTATATTTTCACACAGAAGGAGTTGAATCTCAAACAAAGGAGATGGTTGGAGCTCATCAAGGATTATGATATGAGATTGCATTATCACCCTGGAAAGGCTAACGTAGTAGCTGACGCGTTGAGCCGTAAGAGCCATGTCAACACCCTAATGACAGGAGATTTACCAAGGGAGTTAGCCGAAAATCTTCGAGAGCTATGTTTGGAAATAGTTCCAAGAGGCTATGTAGCAGCATTGGAGATTCAGTCTACTTTGATGGATAAGATTAGAGAAGCTCAAAGGACTGACAAGGAGATTGCTTCTATTAATGAGAAAATGAGCAAAGGAAAAGATAAGGGATTTCGTGAGGATGAGCACAATACCCTATGGTTTGAAGACCGTGTCTATGTACCAAATGATTCGGAGATCGGGAAGCTAATTCTACAAGAGGCCCATGACTCACCATACTCGATTCACCCAGGAAATACCAAGATGTATTTGGATTTGAAGGATATTTTCTGGTGGACCGGAATGAAGAAGGATATTGCGGAATATGTAGCAGTTTGTGATGTATGTTAGAGAGTGAAGGCAGAGCATCAGAAGCCAGCAGGATTGCTACAACCATTGCCGATACCCGAATGGAAGTGGGATATGCTATGCATGGATTTTATTACAGGATTGCCCAGAACACGTTCAGGCTATGACTCGATATGGGTTGTAGTCGACCGTTTGACAAAGGTAGCTCATTTCATTCAAGTGAAGACTACCTATACCAGTGCAAAGTTGGCAAAGATATACATGACCAGGATCGTATGTCTGCATGGAGTTCCAAGGAACATTGTATCAGATAGAGGAACCCAGTTTACCTCAAAGTTCTGGAATCAGTTGCATGAGACTTTGGGAACCAGACTAGAGTTTAGCACAGCTTTCCACCCGCAGACAGATGGACAGACCGAGAGAGTCAATCAGATTTTGGAGGATATGCTAAGAGCTTGTGCGCTAGATTATGGATCTAGTTGGGATGAGAATTTGCCATATGCAGAGTTCTCTTACAACAATAGCTATCAAACCAGTTTGAAGATGGCCCCTTTCGAAGCCTTGTACGGAAGGAGGTGTAGGACCCCATTGTCTTGGGATGAAGTTGGAGACCGCCAGTTGTTTGGACCGGATCTGATAAAGGAGTCTGAACAGAAAGTGAAATTGATTCGCGATAGGCTCAAGGTAGCTCAGTACAGGCAGAAGAGTTATGCAGACTCTAAACGCAAGGAGACAATTTACAAAGTCGGAGAACGAGTTTATCTTCGAGTATCTCCACTTCGAGGAGTTAAGCGCTTTGGAGTTAAGGGAAAACTAGCGCCATGTTTTGTAGGCCCATACAAAGTTTTGGAGTGTATGGGAGAAGTAGCCTACAAGTTGGAATTACCTAAAGGACTGTCAGGAGTTCACGACGTGTTTCATGTATCCCAGTTGAAGAAGTGCCACACAGAGATGGCTGACATACCGCTGAGAGATACGGTACCACTCGAAGCGATTTAGTTGGATAGTGATTTGACCTATGAGGAGAAACCAGTTAAGATTCTAGAGTATGCCAGTCGAGTCACCCGCAGCAAGGTTATCAAGTTTTGCAAGGTTCAGTGGAGCCACCACACGGAGGATGAAGCCACCTGGGAACGAGAGGAAGATATGCTGAAAGACCACCCTCACCTACTTTCTAGCCAACCTGAATCTCGAGGGCGAGATTCATCTTAAGGGGGGTAGGTTTGTAACATTCCAAATTTTCAATTTGGAATGTTATACACTAGATCATCATTTCATATCATAATTATTGCATTTTGGTTGATCCTAGAAATTTCCGCAACTCAAGGACCCTCGGAGAGAGTTGGGGATTTCGTTATTTTCATATTTGAGTTGTCTCAAATTTTGAAAATAGGATCATTTGATTTTATCTATTTTATCTTCAATTATTTCTATTATAAAAATTATGAGGGAATAAAATGACTTTCCCAAAATAAAGAAATATTGAGGATTTAATAAAAAAATCAAATAAGATTTTATTTGGTTTTATTTGCTATTTTATTTGAATTTAGGAAAAATGTGCGTTTTTTCAAAATTGCATTTAGGCCCCAAATAAATGTTCATCCTGTGCGGCTTGATTTTAGAAGCCGGGTAAAATTTATTTCGGGATTTTTGGAGTCCGTTTAGTATTTCTTTCGTTAGTTTTTCTGTGCGGCATTATTAAAAAAAACCAAACCGACTCCGGGCCGTACCCGAGCGGGACTCCGCCCGGGGGGCCTTTTTAAGCCGACCCCGCCGAGCCGCCGAAGCCCACCAGCCCGCCCGCCGAAACCCTACCGCCGCCCCGCCGCCGCCTCGCCCCCGCCCCGCCGCCCCGCTGCCCGAGGTAGCCGCCGTCGCCGGCGGTTTTCCTTAGAAAACCGCCCGGTTTTTTTAGATCCGCTTTTTTTATTAGAACGGTTTTTTTACGGTTTAGTTATTTAGCGAGCGTTCGCTCGTTCGTTCGTTTTAACGAATGTGTTCGTCGGTTAGATCCAGATAACGAACGTTCGTTCGTTAATCTGTTCGTTGTTTTTCTTTTTCTGGGATTTTCCGCGATTATTTCTGATCGAGATTTCTGATCCGATTTTCGTTTTTAGTATAACTTTTCGCTCGTTTATCGGAATCAGGCGATTCAAGCGCCTAGAGTTTCGTCTCGAAACCCTCTTTCCGTTTAACCAACTTAAACAAGTTTTTGCTTCTGTAAAAATTGCCTTAGATCCGAAATAGTAAACGAAGCCTCTTTCTTTTGCTGTTTGTCTTTCGTTGCTTCGTTCGATTTGATTCTTTTTGCCAACCAGAGTTTTTAAGTTGAACTTTCTGGTTAGATCTCTTATTTGAGTTTTACCTATGCATTAGTTGAGTACTTATTGTGTGTTTGTTTGTTTGCGATAGAGTACCCGGAGTGCGCCGCTTGTTACTTCGAATCGCTAGGTTTCCCGGATCATTAGCAAGGCAAGTAACACTTTGATCATACCTCCTACTACCCAGTTTTATTGCATTAGATCAATCCTCAAACATTGCATGATTAGGATCTAATTAAATTGTGGGTTTGGGGACTAGTTGAGGTAGAACCTATTACCTGTTTATTATCAAACCTTTGGGAGTTACTCTACGTTTGCTTATTATTGCTATGCTATGCTAGTAGACGTGGATTGGGTGAGTGTATCCATGACAGATGTGAGCTTTGTTAATTAATGGTTTATTTAAGGTGGCAACCTAAACACACATCTGGGTGGATTGAGACACCTAGGTATTCCAACGATTGCCTGTTTTCTTTTGGACCGCCACTCAGGCTCAAAGGGATCATGAGATTATTCATACTAGAAACTTCCGTGTGCAGCCACAAGCTATTATGGGCTCTAGCATAGTTGACTAAGTCGTGCGAACTCTTACAGTGGTAGACTAGCTGATGTAGGGGATGTAGGTTGGTACGGTCTACCCGTTCGTAAGGTGCTAGCGCTTCTGAAAGACTATGTCTCGGTCATCCGTTTCTCAAACACCATGCAGCGCGCGAAAACCAACGGAGGAGATCGAGTCTTCTGGGGAAAAGTGCGCAAACCTCTGCAGAGTGTATAAACTAATCATGGTTAGCCGTGTCCCCGGTTATGGACATCTTGAGTATCTAGTACCTGGATTATCATGTGAATCTCAACATGTTACTCTAAAATTAATTTTGTTGGGTTTGTTTAAGGATGATGTTTAATTGGGATTGAGAATGTTGTCAACCATTCTCAATGTTTAACAACCACCATGATAGTTAAATAAATTTATTCCTTTGCAGTAGGGAAAAATTGGCTTTATGCAAAACTGTAACCATAGAGCTTTCCACCAGTCAAATATGCATGTAGAATAGTTGTTTCTATCCATTACTCTCTATGTGTTACATTGCCAGCATATTCCGTGTGTTGACCCGTTTTCGGGCTGCAACGTTAATGTTGCAGACTTTTCAGACGACGATTAAGGAGTTTTAGGTCGTGGTTCTATACTAAGTGATGCCGTTGGAGTTGATGGACTCACTTATCTTCCAAGCCTTCCGCTGTTATCGTTATTAGATGGCCTTAAGCCATATTTATTGTAATAAGTTCTCTTTTGAGACACTCAGTGTAATAAGTGTGTGATTGCTACTCTACTATAAATCCTTCAAGGACTGTGTGGTGTCAGCATTACTGATCCAGGGATGACACTGGAGCACAGAGATTGGACCGTTTGAGGTCTGGTCGCTACAACTACGAAAGAAGAATTAAGGTAAACCTAACCATAACATGAAACATATGGATCCAAATCAGCCCCTTACGAAGCAACACATAAACTAGGGTTTAAGCTTCTGTCACTCTAGCAACCCATCATCTACTTATTACTCCCCAATGCCTTCCCCTAGGCCCAAACAATGGTGAAGTGTCATGTAGTCGACGTTCACATAACACCACTAGAGGAAACACAACATACATCTCATCAAAATATTGAACGAATACCAAATTCACATGACTACTTATAACAAGACTTCTCCCATGTCCTCAGGAACAAACGTAACTACTCACAAATCATATTCATGTTAATAATCAGAGGGGTATTAATGTGCATAAAGGATCTGAACATATATTCTTCCACCAAATAAACCAACTAGCATCAATTACAAGGAGTAATCAACACTACTAGCAACCCACAGGTACCAATCTGAGGTTTTGAGACAAAGATCGAATACAAGAGATGAACTAGGGTTTGAGAGGAGATGGTGTTGGTGAAGATGTTGATGGAGATTGACCCCCTCCCGATGAGAGGATCGGTGGTGATGACGATGGTGACGATTTCCCCCTCCCGGAGGGATGTTTCCCCGGCAGAACAGGTCCGCCAGAGCCCTATGTCGTGGAATTGTCACGGCAGATGTCCTAGTAGAAGGACTTAGTTGTGGAGCCATCGCAACAGGGTTAGCTTAAAGGGGTTAAATGGGACAAAGGACACAAGGATTTTATACTGGTTCGGCCCCTTGTGATGAAGGTAAAGGCCTAATCTAGTTTGAGGTGGTATTGCATATGGTTACAATCAATAAGCATTTCTCCTTTGGATTCATCTGTACTAGTTTTCTTAGGGAACTTTTCATCCATGCCAACCTCTTGTGAAGAAGGATACATTTTTCTAGAATGTAATCAAATGCCCAGGTTAATCATGTCAGATCGAAGCTGGCATGTTAGTGCATTTTACAAATCCTACAAACCTAATAGGCTTGTAGTAATGTTCAAAACTGGAGGTAGGCACTAACACATTTTCTTCTTTTGTAGAGAAGATTAGGCCCAGTGGTGGATAATGTGATACAATATAACACTCACGTCGAATGCCTAGATCTGCATCTCTCAGAAATTACTTTGAAATCCTACCGAGGGACCTTACCGGAGATTATATCGCCAGGTTCTTTGTTCTCAGAGCAAGTGTGCTGAAGGAAATGATTGGTTTGTTGATCAACGCTGACACCTGCGGCAGAATGGAATAGGCTCCAAAAATGCTAAATTTCATTTTGGAACTTCAGATGATAGAGTAATCAGAAGTCATCGTGTCAACCCCATACATGACTTCTCAGTGGCTGACCCCTTTGCAAAAATTGTGAGGTTTTGAAACCAGACTTAGAAGTGGTAATATTAGTTTGAACCTCTCTAATATCCATGTTCAACGGATCAGCGCGAGCGTTTGCAGCTGATGAGCTGAATTTCATTTGTAATATCAGTTTGAACCTTGTAATCTTCGAATTTGAGCCATATAACTCTGGAATTAGAACCTTGTAATATTTCGAGCTTTTGTGGTACAATCGTTGAAATGGCATCATATGAGACTCGTATATTGGTAGCACTATTTTGACCTTAATATGCAATGGTCTTAGATTTTATTAACCATTCTCGAATCTGTTTACCTTGTCGATCTCACAGCACACGATCTGTATAGCTAACCTGACTGCGATCTTCCATATTATTGCACACAGCTGGTTTCTTCCACCGCCAGCCCCGTAGAGCGCAGAAATTATCGCACTCGAGTGTCCATCATCACCCTTCTGTGTAACTTTGACCTCATCACCCATGGGTAAACTTATGACCGAAGTCATTCCACACGCTATGTTTTTACAAAGCTTTTTGCCAATAAATTGTTGGAGAACGTACTATTTAAAAAATATTACCTACGATCACGCAAGATCTATCTAGGAGATGCATAGCAACAAGCGGGGATAGTGTGTCCATGTACCCTCGTATACCGAAAGTGGAAGCATTTAGTAACGCGGTTGATGTAGTCGAACGTCTTCGCAATCCAACCGATCCAAGCACCAAACGTACGACACCTCCGCGTTCAGCACACGTTCAGCTCGATAACGTCCCTCGATCTCTTGATCCAGTTGAGGACGAGGGAGAGTTCCGTCAGCATGACCACGTGGCGATGGTGATGATGAAGTTACCGGTGCAGGGCTTCACCTAAGCACTACAATGATAACCCACAAGTATAGGGGATCGCAACGGTTTTCGAGGGTAGAGTATTCAACCCAAATTTATTGATTCGACACAAGGGGAGCCAAAGAATATTCTCAAGTATTAGCAGCTGAGTTGTCAATTCAACCACACCTGGAAACTTAATATTTGCAGCAAAGTATTTAGTAGCAAAGTAATATGATAGTAGTGGCCTGGTAACGATAGCAAAAGGTAACAGTAGTAAAAGTAGTGTTTTTGGTATTTTGTAGTGATGATAGCAATAGCAACGGAAAAGTAAATAAGTGAAGAACAATATATGGAAAGCTTGTAGGCAATGGATCGGTGATGGAGAATTATGCCGGATGTGGTTCATCATGTAACAGTCATAACCTAGGGTGACACAGAACTAGCTCCAATTCATCAATGTAATGTAGGCATGTATTCCGAATATAGTCATACGTGCTTATGGAAAAGAACTTGCATGACATCTTTTGTCCTACCCTCCCGTGGCAGCATGGTCCTAATGGAAACTAAGGGATATTAAGGCCTCCTTTTAATAGAGTACCAGAACAAAGCATTAGCACATGGTGAATACATGAACTCCTCAAACTACGGTCATCACCGGTAAGTATCCCGATTATTGTCACTTCGGGGTTAACGGATCATAACACATAATAGGTGACTATAGACTTGAAAGATAGGATCAAGAACTCTCATATATTGATGAAAACATAATAGGTTCAGATCTGAAATCATGGCACTCGGGCCCTAGTGACAAGCATTAAGCATAGCAAAGTCATAGCAACATCAATCTCAGAACATAGTGGATACTAGGGATCAAACCCTAACAAAACTAACTCGATTACATGATAAATCACATCCAACCCATCACCGTCCAACAAGCCTACGATGGAATTACTCACGCACGGCGGTGAGCATCATGAAATTGGTGATGGAGGATGGTTGATGATGACGATGGCGACGGATTCCCCTCTCCGGAGCCCCAAACGGACTCCAGATCAGCCCTCCCGAGAGGTTTTAGGGCTTGGCAGCGGCTCTTTATCATAAAACGCGATGAATCCTTCTCTCTGATTTTTTTCTCCCCGAAACCAAATATATAGAGTTGGAGTTGAGGTCGGAGGAGCTCCAGGGGGCCCACGAGGTAGGGGGCGCGCCCTAGGGGGGCAGGCGCGTCCCCACCCTCGTGGACAGGTGGTGGGCCCCCTGGCCTTCATCTTTTGCAAGGATTTTTTATTATTTCCGAATAGATGTTCTGTGAAGTTTCAGGTCATTCCGAGAACTTTTGTTTCTGCACATAAATAACACCATAGCAATTCTGCTGAAAACAGCGCCAGTCCGGGTTAGTTCCATTCAAATCATGCAAGTTAGAGTCCAAAACAAGGGCAAAAGTGTTTGGAAAAGTAGATACGATAGAGACGTATCAAATCCCCCAAGCTTAAACCTTTGCTTGTCCTCAAGCAATTCTGTTGATAAACTGAAAGTGATAAAGAAAAACTTTTACAAACTCTGTTTGCTCTTGTTGTTGTAAATATGTAAAGCCAACATTCAAGTTTTCAGCAAATATTATGACTAACCACATTCACAATAATGCTTAGGTCTCAAGTTTACTCATATCAGTGGCATAATCAACTAGCGAGCAATAATAATAAATCTCGGATGACAACACTTCCTCAAAACAATCATAATATGATATAACAAGATGGTATCTTGCTACCCCTTTCTGAGATAGCAAAACATAAATGCAGAGCACCTTTAAAGATCAAGGACTGAGTTGACATTGTAATTCATGGTAAAAGAGATCCAGTCAAGTCATACTCAATGTAAACTAACAGTAATGAATGCAAATGACAACAGTGCTCTCCAACTGGTGCTTTTTAATAAGAGGAGGATGACTCAACATGAAAGTAAATAGATAGGCCCTTCGCAGAGGGAAGTAGGGATTTGTAGAGGTGCCAGAGCTTGGTTTTGAAACAGAGGTGAATAATATTTTGAGCGATATACTTTAATTGTCAACATAACAACCAAGAGATGGCAATATCTCCCATGCTACACACATTATAGGCGGTTCCCAAACAGAATGGTAAAGTTTATACCCCCCTCCACCAACAAACATCAATCCATGGCTTGCTCGAAACAATGAGTGCTTCCAACTAACAAGAGTCCCAGGGGGAGTTTTGTTTGCAATTATTTTGATTTAGTTTGCATAAAGCATGGGACTTGGCATCCCGGTGACCAGCCACTTTCTCGTGAGTGAGGAGCGGAGTCCACTCCTCTTGAGAATAACCCGCCTAACATGGAAGATACGGACAACCCTAGTTGATACATGAGCTATTCGAGCATACAAAACAGGATATTTATTAAGGTTTAGAGTTTGGCACATACAAATTTACTTGGAACGGCAGGTAGATACCATATATAGGTAGGTATGGTGGACTCATATGGAATAACTTTGGGGTTTATGGAGTTGGATGCACAAGCAGTATTCCCGCTTAGTACAGGTGAAGGCTAGCAAAAACTGGGAAGCGACTAGCTAGAGAGCGACAACAGTCATGAACATGCATTAAAATTAATCAACACCGAATGCAAGCATGAGTAGGATATAATCCACCATGAACATAAATATCGTGAAGGCTATGTTGATCTTGTTTCAACTACATGCGTGAACATGCGCCAAGTCAAGTCACTTAAATCATTCAGAGGAGGATACCACCCTATCATACCACATCACAACCATTTTAATAGCATGTTGGCACGCAAGGTAAACCATTATAAGCTCCTAGCTAATCAAGCATGGCACAAGAAACTATGATCTCTAGTTGTCATTGCAAACATGTTTATTCATAATAGGCTGAATCAGGAACGATGAACTAATCATATTTACAAAAACGAGAGAGGTCGAGTTCATACCAGCTTTTCTCATCTCAGTCAGTCCATCATACATTGTCATAATTGCCTTTCACTTGCACGAACGAATAGTGTGAATAATAATAATAGAGCACGTGCATTGGACTAAACTGGAATCTGTAAGCATTCAATAAACAGGAGAAGACAAGGCAATATGGGCTCTTTTGTCAGATCAACAATAATGCATATAAGAGCCACTTTAACATTTTAATTATGGTCTTCTCCTATCGACCCCCAAAGAAAAGAAAAGAAATAAAACTATTTACATGGAAAAGCTCCCAACAAGCAAAAGAAGAACAGGAAATCTTTTTGGGTTTTCTTTTTAATTACTACTAAAAGCATGTAAAGTAAACTAATTAAAAGCTACAACTAATTTTTTTGGGTTTACCTTAAGGTTTGTTAAACACACAAGAAGAAAGCATAAAAAGGAAAATAAACTAGCATGGATGATACAATGAAAAAGTATGAGCACCGACATCTAGTATGACCACGGCTGCCCTGGCGGATATCCATAATAATAGTTGGGGTCGTACTGAGATGCAGCACGGCGACGAGCGGCCTCCGCCCTCCTCTCGTACTCATCTGCCTTCTCTCTGGTAATAACATATCTTCATTTTGCCTAACAATCAAAGAAGGCAGGAGCAGGGAGAGTAATACGAACAGCATGACGTCTGTCAAAGATTAAACGATACTAGAGAGGTGATTCATTCCTCTCGACAAACTAGTGGTGAACCATAGCATTAAAGTCTAGGTAAGTAGGAGGTAATTCAATATCATCATTATGTATAGTTACACCAAGAAATTCAGCTAAGCGGGTTGCATAAATTCCACCAAAGAAATCTCCATTAAATCTATTCAGATGCAACCTACGTGCAACAATGGCTCCCAAATTATAATATGTGTCTCCCAACAAAGCACTCCTCAGAATACTGAGGTCGGGGACACACATGTGACATGCTTCATCTTTACCGTTAATGCATCTACCTATGAAGAGAGCAAAATAATGTATAGCAGGAAAATGAATGCTCCCTATGGTACCTTGTGTTATATCTCTAAACTCCCCCACAGTTATACTAGCAAGGAAACCTCTAAATTCAGATTTTCGAGGTTCCCTGATACTACCCCATTGTGGAAGTTTGCAAGCAGTGGTAAAATCCTCTTAGTCCATAGTGTAAGAATTTTCATAAAGATCAAATAGGAAAATTGGAGAATTACGTGAAGATGAAAATTCAAACCTCCTCACAAAGGAACTAGTGAGATAGTGATACTGGCTGCACTTCTCTTCCTCGAAGCTCACAAGATCAGCATTACGCAAATATGCGTTAAATTCTTCCTTAATCCCCGCTCGATCCATGAAGTCTTCTGAAGGCCATTCACAAGGACGCACTGGAGCGTCTCTTGGTGGCTCTTCATCAGCATCACGCATTGCAAGCCTGGGTCCTTGCTTCCTTGAAGAACCACCTTGGTACATTTTCCTAAACATATTTCTTCCTCTGAAAAATTTCTGAAATTTTTAGTAACTTCAAAATAAAAGTGAACCAAACTCAATAATATTGATAGCAACTACTCCTACAAGTGCCTAGAGCCTATATCATGCGTCAAAACTAATTTTGACCATATAAATTTGACATGCAAGCTCAAGAACAGGGTCACCTAAGCAGCACAAATTTGCAATGAATAAAGCACTAGAACAAAAAATAATTGGACCAATGGAGGAGTCACATACCAAGGAACAATCCCCCCAAGCAGTTTTGTGAGAGGTGCTTTGAGCAAGGAGATCGAAAATCGCAGCAAAATGAGCTAGAACTCGTGCTTGAGCTGGATATTCGTGTTTGTGGGAGGAAGAAGGAGTGCGTGGGTGAAAGGATAAGTGGAGGAGGGCCACCGTGGGCCCACGAGGCAGGAGGTGCGCCCAGGGGGGTAGAGCGCGCCCCTGACCCTCGTGGCCAGGTGCCAGCTCCTCCTGTTGTGTTCGCAGTGCCAAATATTCTCAAATATTCCAGAAAAAAATCATATTTAAATTTCAGGGCATTTGGAGAACTTTTATTTTCGGGGTATTTTTATATTGCACGGATAATCAGATAACAGACAGAAAAAATACTCTTTTTACTTTATTTAATATGAATAACAGAAAGTAAGAGGAGGGTAGAGAAGGTTGTGCCTTCTAGTTTCATCCATCTCATGATCATCAAAAGGAATCCACTAACAAGGTTGATCAAGTCTTGTTAACGAACTCATTCTGAATAGCATGGAACCGGAGAAATTTTGAATAACACTATGTTACCTCAAAGGGGATATGCACATCCCCAATAATAAGATTATCATATTTCTTCTTGACAGTAGGAAGAGGAAATTCAAAACCTCCAAATATAATCGATGGAATTTTTCCAATGGAGTTGATACTATGAACTTGAGGTTGTTTCCTCGGAAAGTGTACCATATGCTCATTACCATTAACATGAAAAGTGACATTGCCTTTAGTGCAATCAATAACAGCCCCTGCAGTATTCAAAAAGGTTCTTCCAAGAATAATAGACATACTATCGTCCTCGGGAATATCAAGAATAACAAAGTCCGTTAAAATAGTAACATTTGCAACTACAACAGACACATCCTCACAAATACCGACAGGTATAGTAGTTGATTTATCAGCCATTTGCAAAGATATTTCAGTAGGTGTCAACTTATTCAAATCAAGTCTACGATATAAAGAGAGAGGCATGACACTAACACCAGCTCCAAGATCACATAAAGCAGTTTTAACATAGTTTCTTTTAATGGAGCATGGTATAGTTGGTACACCGGGATCTCCAAGTTTCTTTGGTATTCCACCCTTAAAAGTATAATTAGCAAGCATGGTGGAAATTTCAGCCTCCGGTATCTTTCTTTTATTTGTAACAATATCTTTCATATACTTAGCATAAGGATTCATTTTGAGCATATCAGTTAATCGCATACGCAAAAAGATAGGTCTAATCATTTCAGCAAAGCGCTCAAAATCCTCATCATCTTTTTTCTTAGATGGTTTGGGAGGGAAAGGCATGGGTTTCTGAACCCAAGGCTCTCTTTCCTTACCGTTTTTCCTAGCAACAAAGTCTTTCTTATCATAACGTTGATTCTTTGATTGTGGGTTATCAAGATCAACATCAGGTTCAATTTCTATATCATTATCATTACTAGGTTGAGCGTCATCATGAACATTATTATCAGCATTATCACTAGTTTCAGGTTCATTACCAGATTGTGTTTCAGCATTAGAGATAGAAATATCATTTGGATTCTCAGGTGTTTCGGTAATAGGTTCACTAGAAGCATGCAAAGTCCTATCATTTTTCTTTTTCTTCCTTTTAGAAGGACTAGGTGCATCCACATTATTTCTCTAAGAATCTTGCTCAATTCTCTTAGGGTGGCCTTCAGGATACAAAGGTTCCTGAGTCATTCTACCACCTCTAGTCATAACTCTAATAGCGTTATCATTATTCTTACTATTCAATTCATTGAGCAAGTCATTTTAAGCTTTAAGTACTTGTTCTACTTGAGTGGTAACCATAGAAGCATGTTTACTAATAAGTTTAAGTTCACCTTTGACATTAGCCATATAATCAGCCAAGTGTTCAAGCATATTTTAATTGTATTTCAATTGTCTACCAAAATAAGCATTAAAATCTTCTTGCTTAGACATAAATTTATCAAACTCATCTAAGCATGGGCTAGCAAACTTAGTAAATGGGATTTCAGCTTTATCATATCTATAGAGAGAATTTACCTTTACTACCTGTGTCAGGTTATCAAGACCATGTACTTCTTCAATAGGTAATGGATTAAGGTCATATGTTTCTTCAACAGACGGTAAATTAAGACCGTGCATTTCTTCAATAGGAGGTAAATTCTTAACATCTTCAGCTTTAATACCTTTTTCTTTCATAGATTTCTTTGCCTCTTGCATATCTTTAGGACTGAGAAATAGAATACCCCTTTTCTTCGAAGTTGGTTTAGGAATAGGCTTAGGAGCTGGCTCTGGGAGTGTCCAATTATTTTCATTTGTCAACATATTATTCAATAGAATTTTAGCTTCATCTGGTGTTCTTTCCCTGAAAATAGAACCAACACAACTATCCAGGTAATCTCTGGAGGCATCCGTTAGTCCATTATAAAAGATATCAAGTATTTCATTTTTCTTAAGAGGATGATCAGGCAAAGCATTAAGTAATTGGAGAAGCCTCCCCCAAGCTTGTGGGAGACTCTCTTCTTCAATTTGAACAAAATTATATATATCCCTCAAAGCAGCTTGTTTCTTATGAGCAGGGAAATATTTAGCAGAGAAGTAATAATCATATCCTGGGGACTACGCACACAACCAGGATCAAGAGAGTGAAACCATATCTTAGCATCACCCTTTAATGAGAACGGAAATATTTTAAGGATATAAAAGTAACGAGTTCTCTCATCATTAGTGAACAGGGTGGTTATATCATTTAATTTAGTAAGATGTGCCACAACAGTTTCAGATTCATAGCCATGAAAAGGATCAGATTCAACCAAAGTAATATATCAGGATCAACAGAGAATTCATAATCCTTATCAGTAACAAAGATAGGTGAAGTAGCAAAAGCAGGGTCAGGTTTCATCCTAGCATTTAGAGATTGCTTATTCCATTTAGCTAGTAACCTCTTAAGTTCATAACTATCTTTGCAAGCTAAAATAGCTAAAGAAGACTCTTTATCAAAAACATAACCCTTAGGAATAACGGGCAAGTTTCATCATCACTTTCATCAGTATTATCAGATTCAATATTTTCATTCTCTCTAGCCCTAGCAAGTTGTTCATCAAGAAAATCACCAAGTGGCACAGTAGTATCAAGCATAGAAGTAGTTTCATCATAAGTATCATGCATAGCAGAAGTGGCATCATCAATAACATGCGACATATCAGAACAAATAGCAGAAGCAGGTTTAGGTGTCGCAAGCTTACTCAAAACAGAAGGTGAATCAAGTGCAGATCTAGATGGCAGTTCCTTACCTCCCCTTGCAGTTGAGGGATAAATCTTGGTTTTTGGATTTCTCAAGTTCTTCATAATGATAAGAAGATATAAATCCCAAGTGACTCAAAGAATAGAGCTATGTTCCCTGGCAACGGCGCCAGAAAATAGTCTTGATAACCCACAAGTATAGGGGTTCGCAACAGTTTTCGTGGGTAGAGTATTCAACCCAAATTTATTGATTCGACACAAGGGGAGCCAAAGAATATTCTCAAGTATTAGCAGCTGAGTTGTCAATTCAACCACACCTGGAAACTTAATATCTGCAGCAAAGTATTTAGTAGCAAAGTAATATGATAGTAGTGGTAATGATAGCAAAAGGTAATAGTAGTAAAAGTAGTGTTTTTGGTATTTTGTAGTGATGATAGCAATAGCAACGGAAAAGTAAATAAGCGAAGAACAATATATGGAAAGCTCGTAGGCAATGGATCGATGAGGGAGAATTATGCCGAATGTGGTTCATGATGTAACAGTCATAACCTAGGGTGACATAGAACTAGCTCCAATTCATCAATGTAATGTAGGCATGTATTCCGAATATAGTCATGCGTGCTTATGGAAAAGAACTTGCATGACATCTTTTGTCCTACCCTCCCGTGGCAGCGGGGTCCTAATGGAAACTAAGGGATATTAAGGCCTCCTTTTAATAGAGAACCGGAACAAAGCATTAGCACATAGTGAATACTTGAACTCCTCAAACTATGGTCATCACCGATAAGTATCCCGATTATTGTCACTTCGGGGTTAATGGATCATAACACATAATAGGTGACTATAGACTTGCAAGATAGGATCAAGAACTCTCATATATTGATGAAAACATATTAGGTTCAGATATGAAATCATGGCACTCAGGCCCTAGTGACAAGCATTAAGCATAGCAAAGTCATAGCAACATCAATCTCAGAACATAGTGGATACTAGGGATCAAATCCTAACAAAACTAACTCGATTACATGATAAATCTCATCCAACCCATCACCGTCCAGCAAGCTTATGATGGAATTACTCACGCACAGCGGTGAGCATCATGAAATTGGTGATGGAGGATGGTTGATGATGACGATGGCGACGGATTCCCCTCTCCGGAGCCCCGAACGGACTCCAGATCAGCCCTCCCGAGAGGTTTTAGGGCTTGGCGGCGGCTCCGTATCGTAAAACGCGATGAATCCTTCTCTCTAATTTTTTTCTCCCGAAACCAAATATATAGAGTTGGAGTTGAGGTCGGAGGAGCTCCATGGGGCCCACGAGATAGGGGGCGCGCCCTAGGGGGCAGGCGTGCCCCCCACCCTCGTGGATAGGTGGTGGGCCCCCTGGCCTTCATCTTTTGCAAGGATTTTTTATTATTTCTAAATAGATGTTCCGTGAAGTTTCAGGTCATTCCGAGAACTTTTGTTTCTGCACATAAATAACACCATAGCAATTCTGCTGAAAACAGCGTCAGTCCGGGTTAGTTCCATTCAAATCATGCAAGTTAGAGTCCAAAACAAGGGCAAACATGTTTGGAAAAGTAGATACGACGAAGACGTATCATACGACAATATGACCGAGGTGTGTAACTATGGAGGGGGGCACCGCACACGACTAAGAGAAGACTTAGTGTGCCTTTGGGGTGACCCCTCCCATGTATATAAAGGGTGGAGGAGAGGAGGCCGGCCCTAGAGGGGGTGTGCTAAGGGAGGGAGTCCTACTTGGACTCCCGGTTCAAGTAGGATTCGGCCCCCGTTTCCTTTCCGAAGAAGGGGGAAGGGGGAAAGAGAAGGAGGAGAAGAAGGAAAGGGGGGCCGCCCCCCAACCCTAGTCCAATTCGGATTGGGCTTGGGGGGCGCGTGTTGGGTTTCGTAGTAATTTCAAAAAAATTCCTACGCTCACGCAAGATCATGGTGATGCATAGCAACGAGAGGGGAGAGTATGATCTACGTACCCTTGTAGATCGACAACGGAAGCGTGGAGACGGCCCGACCGATCAAGCACCGAAACAACGGCACCTCCGAGTTCTAGCACACGTTCAGCTCGATGACGATCCCAGGATTCCGATCCAGCAAAGTGTCGGGGAAGAGTTCCGTCAGCACGATGGCGTGGTGACGATCTTGATGTACTACTGTCGCAGGGCTTCGCCTAAGCACCGCTACAATATTATCGAGGACTATGGTGGAAGGGGGCACCGCACACGGCTAAGAGTATGATCACGTGGATCAACTTGTGTGTCTCTGGGGTTCCCCTGACTCCGTATATAAAGGATCAAGGGGGGGTGCGGCCGGCCTAGGAGAGGCGCGCCAGGAGGAGTCCTACTCCCTCTGGGAGTAGGATACCCCCCAATCCTAGTTGGAATAGGATTCGTGGAGGGGGGGGAGAGAGAGGGGGCCTCCCCCTCTCCTTGTCCTATTCGGACCAAGGGAGGGGAGGGGCGCGCGGCCCATCTTGGGCTGCCCCTTCTCTTTTCCACTAAGGCCCATATAGCTCCCGGGGGGTTCCGGTAACCTCCCGATACTCCGGTAAAATCCCGATTTCACCCGGAACACTTCCGATATCCAAACATAGGCTTCCAATATATCAATCTTTATGTCTCGACCATTTCGAAACTCCTCGTCATGTTCGTGATCACATCCGGGACTCCGAACAACCTTCGGTACATCAAAATGCATAAACTCATAACATAACTGTCATCATAACCTTAAGCGTGCGGACCCTACGGGTTCGAGAACAATGTAGACATGACCGAGACACGTCTCCGGTCAATAACCAATAGCAGAACCTGGATGCTCATATTGGCTCCCACATATTCTACGAAGATCTTTTATCGGTCAGACCGCATAACAACATACGTTGTTCCCTTTGTCATCGGTATGTTACTTGCCTGAGATTCGATCGTCGGTATCCTATACCTAGTTCAATATCGTAACCGGCAAGTCTCTTTACTCGTTCTGTAATACATCATCCCGCAACTAACTCATTAGTCGCAATGCTTGCAAGGCTTAAGTGATGTGCATTACCGAGAGGGCCCAGAGATACCTCTCCGACAATCGGAGTGACAAATTCTAATCTCGAAATACGCCAACCCAACATGTACCTTTGGAGACACCTGTAGAGCTCCTTTATAATCACCCAGTTACGTTGTGACGTTTGGTAGCACACAAAGTGTTCCTCTGGCAAACGGGAGTTGCATAATCTCATAGTCATAGGAACATGTATAAGTCATGAAGAAAGCAATAGCAACATACTAAACGATCGGGTGCTAAGCTAATGGAATGGGTCATGTCAATCAGATCATTCAACTAATGATGTGATCCCGTTTAATCAAATAACAACTCTTTGTCCATGGTTAGGAAACATAACCATCTTTGATTAACGAGCTAGTCAAGTAGAGGCATACTAGTGACACTTTGTTTGTCTATGTATTCACACATGTATTATGTTTCCGGTTAATACAATTCTAGCATGAATAATAAACTTTTATCATGATATAAGGAAATAAATAATAACTTTATTATTGCCTCTAGGGCATATTTCCTTCAGCGCGCGCCTCCACCTGGCCGCCGCCTCCTCTCTTCCACTAGGGCCCATGAAGGCCCATTAACCCCCCCGGGGGGTGGGGGGGTTCCGGTAACCCCCGGTACTGCGAAAAATGCCTAAACCTTTCCGAAACCATTCCGGTGTCCAAACATCACCTTCCAATATATCAATCGTTATGTCTTGACCATTTTGAGACTCCTCGTCATGTACGTGATCACATCCGGGAATCCGAACAAACTTCGGTTCATCAAATCACATAACTCATAATACAAATCATCATCAAACGTTAAGCGTGCGGACCCTACGGGTTCGAGAACTATGTAGACATGACCGAGACACTTCTCCGGTCAATAACCAATAGCGGAACCTGGATGCTCATATTGGCTCCTACATATTCTCCGAAGATCTTTATCGGTCAAACCGCATAACAACATACGTCATTCCCTTTGTCATCAGTATGTTACTTGTCCGAGATTCAATCATCGGTATCATCATACCTAGTTCAATCTCGTTACTGGAAAATCTCTTTACTCATTCCGTAATGCATTATCCCATGTCTAACTCTTTAGACACATTGCTTGCAAGGCTCATAGTGATGTGCATTACCGAGAGGGCCCAGAGATACCTCTCCGATACACGGAGTGACAAATCCTAATCTTGATCTATACCAACTCAACAAACACCATCGGAGACACCTATAGAGCATCTTTATAATCACCCAGTTACGTTGTGACGTTTGATAGCACACAAGGTGTTCCTCCAGTATTCGGGGGTTGCATAATCTCATAGTCAGAGGAACATGTATAAGTCATGAAGAAAGCAATAGCAATAAAACTAGACGATCATTATGCTAAGCTAACGGATGGGTCTTGTCCATCACATCATTCTCTAATGATGTGATCCTGTTCATCAAATGACAACACATGTCTATGGCCAGGAAACATAACCATCTTTGATTAACGAGCTAGTCAAGTAGAGGCATACTAGTGACATTCTCTTTGTCTATGTATTCACACATGCACTAAGTTTCCGGTTAATACAATTCTAGCATGAATATTAAACATTTATCATGATATAATGAAATATAAATAACAACTTTATTATTGCCTCTAGGGCATATTTCCTTTAGTCTCCCACTTGCACTAGAGTCAATAATCTAGATTACATAGTAATGATTCTAACACCCATGGAGTCTTGGTGCTGATCAGGTTTTGCTCATGAGAGAGGCTTAGTAAACAGGTCTGCAACATTCAGATCCGTATGTATCTTGCAAATCTCTATGTTTCCCTCCTTGACTTGATCGCGGATGGAATTGAAGCGTCTCTTGATGTGTTTGGTTCTCTTGTGAAATCTGGATTCCTTTTCCAAGGCAATTGCTACAGTATTGTCACAGAAGACTTTCATTGGATCCGATGCACTAGGCATGACACCTAGATCGGATATGAACTCCTTCATCCAGACTCCTTCATTTGCTGCTTCCGAAGCAGCTATGTACTCCGCTTCACACGTAGATCCCGCCACGACGCTTTGCTTGGAACTGCACCAACTGACAGCTCCACCATTCAATATAAATATGTATCCAGTTTGTGACTTAGAGTCATCCGGATCAGTGTCAAAGCTTGCATCAACGTAACTGTTTACAACGAGCTCTTTGTCACCTCCATAAACGAGAAACATATCCTTAGTACTTTTCAGGTATTTCAGGATGTTCTTGACCGCTGTCCAGTGATCCACTCCTGGATTACTTTGGTACATCCCTGCTAAACTAATAGCAAGGCACACATCAGGTCTGGTACACAACATTGCATACATGATAGAACCTATGGCTAAGGCATAGGGAATGACTTTCATTTTGTCTCTATCTTCTGTAGTGGTCGGGCATTGAGTCTGACTCAACTTCACACCTTGTAACACAGGAAAGAACCCATTCTTTGACTGATCCATTTTGAACTTCTTCAAAACTTTATCAAGGTATGTGCTTTGTGAAAGTCCAATTAAGCGTCTTGATCTATCTCTATAGATCTTGATGCCCAATATACAAGCAACTTCACCGAGGTCTTTCATTGAAAACTTCTTATTAAAGTATCCTTTTATGCTATTCAGAAATTCAGTATCATTTCCAATCAACAATATGTCATCCACATATAATATCAGAAATGTTACAGAGCTCCCACTCACTTTCTTGTAAATACAGGCTTCTCCAAAAGTCTGTACAAAACCATATGCTTTGATCACACTATCAAAGCATATATTCCAACTCTGAGAGGCTTGCACCAGTCCATAAATGGATCGCTGGAGCTTGCACACTTTGCTAGCACCTTTTGGATCGACAAAACCTTCTGGTTGCATCATATACAACTCTTCTTTAAGATATCCATTAAGGAATGCAGTTTTGACATCCATTTGCCAAATTTCATAATCATAAAATGCGGCAATTGCTAACATGTTTCGGACAGACTTAAGCATCACTATGGGTGAGAAGGTCTCATTGTAGTCAACTCCTTGAACTTGTTGAAAACCTTCCGCAACAAGTCGAGCTTTGTAGACAGTAATATTACCATCAGTGTCAGTCTTCTTCTTGAAGATCCATTTATTTTCTATTGCTTGCCGATCATCAGGCAAGTCAACCAAAGTCCACACTTTGTTCTCATACATGGAACCCATCTCAGATTTCATGGCCTCAAGCGATTTCGCAGAATCTGGGCTCATCATTGCTTCCTCATAGTTCGTAGGTTCATCATGGTCAAGTAACATGACCTCCAGAACAGGATTACCATACCACTCTGGTGCGGATCTTACTCTAGTTGACCTACGAGGTTCGGTAGTAACTTGATAAGAAGTTCCATGATCATCATCATTAGCTTCCTCACTAATTGGTGTAGGAATCACTGGAACTGATTTCTGTGATGAACTACTTTCCAATTCGGGAGAAGGTACAATTACCTTGTTAAGTTCTACTTTCCTCCCACTCACTTCTTTCGAGAGAAACTCCTTCTCTAGAAAGGATCCATTCTTAGCAACGAAAATCTTGCTTTCAGATCTGTGATAGAAGGTGTACCCAACTGTCTCCTTTGGGTATCCTATGAAGACACATTTCTCCGATTTGGGTTTGAGCTTATCAGGTTGAAGCTTTTTCACATAAGCATCGCATCCCCAAACTTTAAGAAATGACAACTTGGGTTTCTTGCCAAACCACAGTTCATATGTTGTCGTCTCAACGGATTTAGATGGTGCCCTATTTAACGTGAATGCAGCCGTCTCTAAAGCATAACCCCAAAACAATAGTGGTAAATCAGTAAGAGACATCATAGATCACACCATATCTAATAAAGTACGATTACGACGTTCAGACACACCATTACGTTGTGGTGTTCTAGGTGGCATGAGTTGCGAAACTATTCCACATTGTTTCAAATGAAGACCAAACTCATAACTCAAATATTCACCTCCATGATCAGATCGTAGAAACTTTATTTTCTTTTTACGATGATTTTCCACTTCACTCTGAAATTCTTTGAACTTTTCAAATGTTTCAGACTTATGTTTCATCAAGTAGATATACCCATATCTGCTCAAATCATCTGTGAAGGTCAGAAAATAACAATACCCGCCGCAAGCCTCAATACTCATCGGACCACATACATCAGTATGTATTATTTCCAACAAGTCTGTTGCTCACTCCATTGTTCCAGAGAACAGAGTCTTAGTCATCTTGCCCATGAGGCATGGTTCGCAAGCATCAAGTGATTCCAAAAGTCCATCAGCATGGAGTTTCTTCATGCGCTTTACACCAATATGACCTAAACGGCAGTGCCACAAGTAAGTTGCAGTATCATTATTAAGCTTGTATCTTTTGGCTCCAATACTATGAATATGTGTATCACTACTATCGAGATTCAACAAAAATAGACCACTCATCAAGGGTGCATGACCATAAAAGATAGTACTCATATAAATAGAACAACCATTATTCTTTGATTTAAATGAATAACCATCTCGCATCAAACAAGATCCAGATATAATGTTCATGCTCAACACTGGCACTAAATAACAATTATTTAGGTCTAAAACTAATCCTGATGGTAGATGTAGAGGTAGCGTGCCGACGGCGATTACATCGACTTTGGAACCATTTCCCACGCGCATCGTCACCTCGTCCTTAGCCAATCTTCGTTTAATCTGTAGCCCCTGTTTCAAGTTGCAAATATGAGCAACATAACTAATATCAAATACCTAGGTGCTACTACAAGAATTAGTAAGGTACACATCAATAACATGTATATCAAATATTGTAGCGACCTGACCCAAATGGATCAAGTCTCTGTGCTTAAGTGTCATCCCTGGATCGGTATGCTGACACACATAGTACTTGAAGGATTTATAACAGAGGTAAATCACATGTATAAAGTAACGTAAATACTATTACCTCAATCCATATAGCGGAAGCAACAAGGTTGTGGATTCCCATTAACACCAACGGCAAATTTGAGTGTAGAAATCGTAACCCTAACGTATCACTTACTCGTCGTAAGATATCCTACAACATGAGACGTTGCAGCCACAGAGGGTCAGTACATTGAATGTACTGGCAAATTCACACCATAGAGAATGATGAATAAAGGCTATCACTACATGCATATTTGGCTGGTGGAAAAGCTCTATGGTGATAAGGTTTTTGCGTAAAGCCAATTTTTCCCTACTGCAAAGGAATAAATTTATTTAACTATCAAGGTAGTTGTTAAACATCGAGAATGGTTGACAGCATTCCGATCCCAATTAAGTGAACAATTAAAACCAAACAACATTAATTATAAGTAACATGATGAGATTCACTTGATATTCAAGTACTAGATACTCAAGTTGTCCATAACCGGGGACACGGCTAATCATGATTAGTTTGTACACTCTGTAGAGTTTGCGCACTTTTCCCCACATGACTCGATCGCCTCCGTTTGTTTTCTCGCACTACATGGTGTTTGAGAAACGGATGACTGAGACATAGTCTTTCAGAAGCACTAGCACCTTACATGTGGGGTAGACCGTACCACCTACAACCCCTACATCTGCTAGTCCACCCCGTAAGAGTTCGCACAACTTAGTCAACTATGCCAGAGCCCATAGTAGCATGTGGCTGCACACGGAAGTTTCTAGCATGAATTATCTTATGATCCCTTTGAGCCTGGGTGGCGGTCCAAAATAAAACAGGCAAGTCCTGATAGACATCAGGTGCCTCAATCCACCCAGATGTGTGTTTAAGTGGCCACCTTAGATAAACCATTAAAAATTATCAACTCACATCTGTCATGGATATCACTCACCCAATCCACGTCTACTAGCATAGCATGGCATAATAAGCAAACGTAGAAGTAACTCCCAAAGGTTTCATAATAATACAGGTGATAGGTACTACCTCATCTACTTCCCATCCCACAATTTAATTAGATCCTAATCATGCAATGTGAGAGGATTGATCTAATGCAATAAAACTGGGTTGTAGAAAAGGTATGATCAAAGTGTGAACTTGCCTGCAATGTTGATGAAGATGATTCGCACTCAAAACTCTTGATAGATCTACTCGTCACACTCCGGTCAATCTATCGTAAGCAAACAATAGTAACCACACATAAGCAATCACTCAAAAGATCGGGAAGAACGAAGAAGACGATTCGGAAAACATCAAAACCAAGCAAATAGCTCTTGCAACATAAAACAATTTCTAACAGTACCTAAATTATGTGAATTTGGCCTTATTAGAATGTTTAGGTCAAGAGCTTCGATTTGCAAAAAGAATCAACTCAAACGGAGTTACGGATAAAAGATATGATCAAAAGAAGTTTGAATTCAAATCTGATCTAATTCAAATTTTAAAATTTTCAAAAACATGTTTAAGTTGTTTACTGGATAGAGGAGATCGTAACGAAGAAGTGGGCGTTGGTTTCATTGGATTTGGACTAACGAGTAAAAAGTTATAGTCATTTGAAGTACAGGGACTATTCTGCAAATAAAGTATTCACAACTAGGTCCCTGGCCGAAAATAACAGAAAAAGAAAAGACTAAAAGGCGAACGCTCGCTTACTAGTTCTTAAACAGAGAACATTCTCTAAATAGATCTTAAAAAAACTAAACCGTTTTTTTAAACGAAAACCGAACCCTAAAAAAACTAGCGAACCGGGCGGTTTTATTACCGGTTTACAGCGGTTCGTGGTTTGGGCGGATCGGACCGGCGTCGGCGGTCAACTCCGGCGAGAAGGGGCAGCGGCGACGGCGAGCTCCGGCGCGGTGCGGCTTCGCGACAAGGGCGAGGGCAGCGCGGGGCGAGGGGGCGAGGTGGTGGCGGTGGCGCGCGGGGTGGAGGCGCGGCGAGGCGGTGGCGCAGAACAGCGGCGGCGGCGGTTGAACGGCGGCAGCGGCAGTGGATCTGGCGATGAGGGGCGGCGGCGGCGAAAACGGGACCCAGGGGTCCCGGGGTGGCCTTTTAAAGAGGGCAGGGGAGGGCAGTGGCGTGGGGAAGGGGCGAGGTCGTCGCGGAGTCCGGCCGGACTCCGGCTGGCGGCGGCGATGCTCGGGACTCTGTCCCGAGCTTGGGGGCGGTGCGGCGTGGCTGGGCTGCGGCCTGGCCCGGTTGGCTGGGCCGGCCCAGTCGGGGAAGGAGAGCTCTTTTTTTTATAAACCTTTTTTTTCAGAGAACTTAAAATAATAAAAACAAAAAAATAACTAAAATATTATATAGGCATATAATATATCAAAATTTTCAGAAAAAGATTTTCTACGACATGAACATTTTTATAACTTCAAATAAAATCCACACAAATTCAGATAAATCAAAGAGTGCTACTGGTCTATTAAAATCCAACTAAAATCATTTTAAAAATACCAAAATGATTTCAAATTAATTTTTCTCCAATTTTCTATTGTAGGGAATCATGTTACCCTAATTTCCATATATTTTATTTTTGGAGAAAAATAATTTGAATAAAACTCAAATAAATCCAAATTGAAAATTAATTCCAAAAGAACTTTGAATTTAATTCTTTGAAACTCCCAACTCATATTTCATATAATTTGAAGAAGTCATTTTATCTTCTCTCATGAAAATCATTGAGTTGCATAAAGTTCCAGATTCGGAAATATTTTCAAATGAAATTCAAATATTTTCAACACCCCTTGTCATTTAAATAAATGGAAGAAGTCATGTCATCTTCTCTCCGGGGTTTTGTGTTTGAAAAGAATTTGAATTCATGGAGATTAGAAAGCAAATATGAAAGTTTGGGAAAGTGCTTTTATTCCCTCTCATTTAACTTTCAAAGAGTTTCGTATTCACTCACTTTCAGTCAATCAATCAAACAATCAATCAAATCTATCTATTTATTATAACATTCCAAAATTTAGAATTTTGGGATGTTACAAACCTACCACCCTTAAAATGAATCTCGTCCTCGAGATTCGGAGAGGCTAGTAAGAAAAGTTAGGGTTTTGGGGGTCTCCTCAAAATCCATCAATCATCACAGGGGTCTGAGGTGCTACCACCCTTAGAAGCATGGTTACAGCTCCATCGAAACTCATATACTCCCTCCTTATTCTTGACAATGTCGGTCTTCTCAGATCTTCAGTATACTTCCTTATCCGGGCTCTTTCGGTAGTGGCATAACCTTACCACAATTCTTTTTTCCTTTCCTCTTGGTAAGGTTCTTCCGAGATTGGGTCTTCTTAGCTGACGGGTCTGGCGCCAAAACTAAACAACTATCGATATCTCATGGTGGTCAACCATTTATGGTTTCTCCTGCAGGAAATGGGTCTGGGTTGATCCTCACCGTATAACCTACTGTTGGCAAAGCTGCCTTGTACAGGGAAAAAATACCTATACCATTCTAAGGCTTAAACAAGGTTTTGATCGTCGTCTCTCTACTATAGGTAAGTCACTCAGATTTACCATCCCATATAGCAAGGCGAATAATAAGAGTAAGTCGGTATGGTGATCAATCCATTCCGCACCCAAATCATTACCATGTATACAGTTTAGCGAATCTCGCATACTAACACTTGGTCATCCTCACAAGCATTGCAGAATTTCTCTTGTCGACGAATCAAGTTCGGATATATCCATAGATTCTGTAAGCCAGACAAACATCTATCGTTCCTTCACAACTCTCAGGTTTTGCGTAACTCCTATAAGATCGTCTGTCGATAAAATCGTAACTTCTTCCAGGGTTTTTCCTTCAGCAAGAGTGTGCTTGCTTCTTGGCAGGTCCTGGGGCATGTGGGTTATGGCCCATCTCATCACTTGTAGTCCTTGAACTTATCATCGGGCAACTAATCATTGTTCCAACTTCCTAGTATTCTCAAATCCATCCAATTGTATTGTCTTCCTTCCTTATATTGGCACCAATCTAGGACATGATTACTCAAACTCATCATGGAGTTTCCATTGATCCATATTTCCGACATCATACCTCCTTTATATCCAATAGTAATTCATCTCTTCATCCTCGTGGGTTATTCCACATACCGAGATAAAAACTTATACTTATGAAGTCCATACTCTACTTCGTGGAACATCATTATCCTTTCCAGGGTCAAGCGTCCTTACAGGGGAATATTGGCCATCTCTGCATGGCACTTCTTCAACTGGGAAATGTGAAACACATCATGAACTCCTGACAGTCCTTCGGGTAACTCCAACTTGTAGGCCACTTCTCTCATACGCTCCAAAATTTGGTATGGTCCTACAAATCTCGGGGCTAACTTTACCTTAACTCCAATTCGTTTAACTCCTCGCAGAGGGAACACATGAAGACATGCTCTGTCTCCAATTTCATAGACTACCTCCTTGAGTTTTTTTTAAGTCTGCATAACTCTTCTACCTGGACTGAGCTACTTTCAGTCTATCTCGAATCAACTTAACATTCTCTTCCGACTCCTTTGATCACCTTTGGTCCAAACAACTGTCGGTCTCCAGCTTCATCCCACATACTCTTGGGGCATCACACATATCGAGACAAAACTCGTATTCATTTTGTCCGAAATCCATTACAGGGTACTATCACCCTTAAATGCACAAACCTTCCATAGACCATATTTCTCTTATTCTCAAAAATGGTCAAAATCCTTCTTCATAGAGTAACAACTCATAAAATCCATATCGGTACCAACGTTGCTACTTTATTCATTCTCCAATGATTACAATCTCTTGCTTTTCCATTACAAGTCTCAACTCAACACCTCAATATAAAAGAAAATGTTCTCACTTCTACTACTCCATTTCTTTTGTTGCAAACTCAACTATCTAGCACAAGTCTCCTTCTCCTTGGGGCATTCTCTGGCAAAGTGCCCTGCTCCATTACAACTAAAACATATTACTTCTGACAAGTCTCGAGGTTTCCTTTTTGGGCAACTGTTGTGGTAGTGCCCTGACTCCTTGCACCTGTAACAGGTGATACAACTCAGGTTCTTCCTGGAATCCAATCTGCTTCTCTTCCTGGACCTTTCCATTCCAATCAGGGCTTTTATTTCCTGTGGGTCATACTCTATTTCCTCCGTCAGGAATTCTACTAGATCCCCATTCATACAATTCTGGGAGATGTGTCCTTCTTCTCCACATGAATAGCAAGACTTGGTGCAGGGTTTAATTGGTTCTTCTTTGGGTGTGTCCTCCACCTCTTCCTTCATCACAGGTTCTTCTAAAATTTCCATAAGGGCTCCTTTCATTGCTTCTTTCTTCTGCTGGATGGTTCGTTGTACCATGGGGTAATTGTGACACTGAGCAGGATAGTGGGTAGTATCTTCACACAAGAAACAAGTAATCTGCCTAGTTGGGCATTCTTCAACTGGGTGACTTTCTTCACAATTCGGGCATTCATCCTTGTGTTCTTTATGGGTGTGTCCTATTTCTCCACAAATCTTGCATGCATAAGTTTTCTTCATATCCTTTCCATAAGGCTTCAATTTCTGGGACACAAACTGAGACTTTAGCAAAGTCAACTTAAATTCTTTCCAAGTGGTTACTCCTTGCCATCCATTGATGGTTTGGTACATCCTCCACCAAGTAGCAGCACCTCTTTCAAAGCATTGAAGAGCATGCTGGGCCATATCCTTTCCGACTATAGGGTTGTTCTCCATATGATCCTCCATGTTCTGAATCCATCGGTCTATCTCCAATTGACTGATCGGTCCAGAAAATATAAGCTCATCTTCAGTCATCCTCTATTGGGTCCATGGGTTTGGGGTGAGATAAGAGAGATCAAGAGGGATGCACACAATACAAACAAAAGTTTTGAAAAGACAGATTTTTGTTGTGGCTGTCGAAAAACATCAAACAAATGACAGCTCACAATCATCGCATCTAACGTAGGTGTATAACAGGGGTTTGGTCTTCTAAGGTCAACGTCGCCAAACTCTTCAAGCCTTGTTCATGCCTCCAATGGCTTCTTCCGATCGTGTTTGTCCTTCTCAATTTCTTCTGCCAGATCCTCGATGTTGACAAAAAGTTTCTCGTGACGTCCTTTAATATTTCTGGAGTGCATTTCAAACTTCTAGTTTCAACATCCTTCACATGAACCATGGTCATATTGTCCTTCAATTCCTGACAATTCTCCGGTATCTCGAGGTTGTAGCTCCTCCAGCTTGGCTACTCTCATTTTCAGGATCCTGAGTTCCTCACGAAATGTTCCTTGTCAAAATACGGCTTCTTGTAGCTTTAAACTTCTTGATGTACTACTCCAGATCCTGGTGATACACCGGCTAAGGGTAAAACTTCATCTTACTAATAGGTGCTCCATCAGCCTTCTTCCATCAAATCCATTCCAATGACATGAATCCTTAACTCAGCATGGTGACAATAGCATCAGCGGGAGATAACTTCTTGGATAGCTGTGTTTCTGCTCTTGTCATTTCCATGAGCTATCATTCCATAGTTGATATCTCCTGCCTTAGGGTTTTCTTGACAAAACTTTGAGTTCTCATACTCCTTGTTTCAGTCTTTCTCCGATACACCTTGATCTCGGGTATTGACAACTTCCATAATCTGCCAAGTTCCATAAGGGTAGCATTCCTAGGTCATACAAATCTGGGGATTCTTCAGAGCCTTCAAATTCTCCTAGTCTTCAGAGTCTTCAACAGCTGTAGTTTCCATTATCATAATGTATGGTAAAATCCTCTTCATTCCGAATGGTCTTACTTGTCTGATATCCTGTACTTCTTGGAGTGGTCTCATCAGTGGAATCTTCGTGGGGTCAAAAGGGGAAAGGGGTATGGCCTCACTAAAATGGAATATTTGAATAAGCTCATAAGCGAAGAGAGGTAAAAGATCTTTTTGAGAGGGAAAGTTGTAGAGAAAAGTCTTTGCTATGGGCTTGCCAGTTTCTAGGGTCAGGTCCTACAGTCAACATGTGCTCTGATACCATCTTGTAGCGACCTGACCCAAATGGATCAAGTCTCTGTGCTTAAGTGTCATCCCTGGATCGGTATGCTGACACACACAGTACTCAAAGGATTTATAACAGAGGTAAATCACATGTATAAAGTAACGTAAATACTATTACCTCAATCCATATAGCGGAAGCAACAAGGTTGTGGATTCCCATTAACGCCAACGGCAAAGTTGAGTGTAGAAATCGTAACCCTAACGTATCACTTACTCGTCGTAAGATATCCTGCAACATCAGACGTTGCAGCCACAGAGGGTCAGTACATTGAATGTACTGGCAAATTCACACCATAGAGAATGATGAATAAAGGCTATCACTACATGCATATTTGGCTGGTGGAAAAGCTCTATGGTGATAAGGTTTTTGCGTAAAGCCAATTTTTCCCTACTGCAAAGGAATAAATTTATTTAACTATCAAGGTAGTTGTTAAACATCGAGAATGGTTGACAGCATTCTGATCCCAATTAAGTGAACAATTAAAACCCAACAACATTAATTATAAGTAACATGATGAGATTCACTTGATATTCAAGTACTAGATACTCAAGTTGTCCATAACCGGGGACACGGCTAATCATGATTAGTTTGTACACTCTACACAGGTTTGTGCACTTTTCCCCACATGACTCGATCGCCTCCGTTTGTTTTCTCGCACTACATGGTGTTTGAGAAACGGATGACCGAGACATAGTCTTTCAGAAGCACTAGCACCTTACATGTGGGGTAGACCGTACCACCTACAACCCCTACATCTGCTAGTCCACCCCGTAAGAGTTCGCACAACTTAGTCAACTATGCCAGAGCCCATAGTAGCATGTGGCTGCACACGGAAGTTTCTAGCATGAATTATCTTATGATCCCTTTGAGCCTGGGTGGCGGTCCAAAATAAAACAGGCAAGTCCTGATAGACATCAGGTGCCTCAATCCACCCAGATGTGTGTTTAAGTGGCCACCTTAGATAAACCATTAAAAATTATCAACTCACATCTGTCATGGATATCACTCACCCAATCCACGTCTACTAGCATAACATGGCATAATAAGCAAATGTAGAAGTAACTCCCAAAGGTTTCATAATAATACAGGTGATAGGTACTACCTCATCTACTTCCCATCCCACAATTTAATTAGATCCTAATCATGCAATGTGAGAGGATTGATCTAATGCAATAAAACTGGGTTGTAGAAAAGGTATGATCAAAGTGTGAACTTGCCTGCAATGTTGATGAAGATGATTCGCACTCAAAACTCTTGATAGATCTACTCGTCACACTCCGGTCAATCTATCGTAAGCAAACAATAGTAACCACACATAAGCAATCACTCAAAAGATCGGGAAGAACGAAGAAGACGATTCGAAAAACATTAAAACCAAGCAAATAGCTCTTGCAACATAAAACAATTTCTAACAGTACCAAAATTATGTGAATTTTGCCTTATTAGAATGTTTAGGTCAAGAGCTTCGATTTGCAAAAAGAATCAACTCAAACGGAGTTACGGATAAAAGATATGATCAAAAGAAGTTTGAATTCAAATCTGATCTAATTCAAATTTTAAAATTTTCAAAAACATGTTTAAGTTGTTTATTGGATAGAGGAGATCGTAACGAAGAAGTGGGCGTTGGTTTCATTGGATTTGGACTAACGAGTAAAAAGTTATAGTCATTTGAAGTACAGGGACTATTCTGCAAATAAAGTATTCACAACTAGGTCCCTGGCCGAAAATAACAGAAAAAGAAAAGACTAAAAGGCGAACGCTCGCTTACTAGTTCTTAAACAGAGAACGTTCTCTAAATAGATCTAAAAAAACTAAACCGTTTTTTTAAACGAAAACCAAACCCTAAAAAAACCGGCGAACCGGGCGGTTTTATTACCGGTTTACAGCGGTTCGTGGTTTGGGCGGATCGGACCGGCGTCGGCGGTCAACTCCAGCGAGAAGGGGCAGCGGCGACGGCGAGCTCCGGCGCGGTGCGGCTTCGCGACGAGGGTGAGGGCAGCGCGGGGCGAGGGGGCGAGGTGGTGGCGGTGGCGCGCGGGGTGGAGGCGCGGCGAGGCGGTGGCGCAGAACAGCGGCGGCGGCGGTTGAACGGCGGCAGCGGCAGTGGATCTGGCGATGGGCGGCGGCGGCGGCGAAAACGGGACCCAGGGGTCCCGGGGTGGCCTTTTAAAGAGGGCAGGGGAGGGCGGTGGCGTGGGGAAGGGGCGAGGTCGTCGCGGAGTCTGGCCGGACTCCGGCTGGCGGCGGCAATGCTCGGGACTCTGTCCCGAGCTTGGGGGCGGTGCGGCGTGGCTGGGCTGCGGCCTGGCCCGGTTGGCTGGGCCGGCCCAGTCGGGGAAGGAGAGCTCTTTTTTTTATAAACCTTTTTTTCAGAGAACTTAAAATAATAAAAACAAAAAAATAACTAAAATATTATATAGGCATATAATATATCAAAATTTTCAGAAAAAGATTTTCTACGACATGAACATTTTTATAACTTCAAATAAAATCCACACAAATTCAGATAAATCAAAGAGTGCTACTGGTCTATTAAAATCCAACTAAAATCATTTTAAAAATACCAAAATGATTTCAAATTAATTTTTCTCCAATTTTCTATTGTAGGGAATCATGTTACCCTAATTTCCATATATTTTATTTTTGGAGAAAAATAATTTGAATAAAACTCAAATAAATCCAAATTGAAAATTAATTCCAAAAGAACTTTGAATTTAATTCTTTGAAACTCCCAACTCATATTTCATATAATTTGAAGAAGTCATTTTATCTTCTCTCATGAAAATCATTGAGTTGCATAAAGTTCCAAATTCGGAAATATTTTCAAATGAAATTCAAATATTTTCAACACCCCTTGTCATTTAAATAAATGGAAGAAGTTATGTCATCTTCTCTCCAGGGTTTCGTGTTTGAAAAGAATTTGAATTCATGGAGATCAGAAAGCAAATATGAAAGTTTGGGAAAGTCCTTTTATTCCCTCTCATTTAACTTTCAAAGAGTTTAGAATTCACTCACTTTCAGTCAATCAATCAAATCTATCTATTTATTATAACATTCCAAAATTAAGAATTTTGGGATGTTACAAATATACCTTTCACTTTGCCATCCTTCTTATCCGCCAAATACTTGGGGTAGTTCCGCTTCCAGTGACCAGTCCCTTTGCAGTAGAAGCACTCAGTCTTAGGCTTAGGCCCAGACTTGGTCTTCTTCACTTGAGCAGCAACTTGCTTGCCATTCTTCTTGAAGTTCCCCTTCTTCCCTTTGCCCTTTTTCTTGAAACTGGTGGTCTTGTTAACCATCAACACTTGATGCTCCTTCTTGATTTCTACCTCCACAGCCTTCAGCATCGCGAAGAGCTTGGGAATTGTCTTATCCATCCCTTGCATATTATAGTTCATCACGAAGCTTTTGTAGCTTGGTGACAGTGATTGAAGAACTCTGTCAATGACACTATCATCAGGAAGATTAACTCCCAGTTGAGTCAATTGGTTGTGGCACCCAGACATTCTGAGTATATGTTCACTGACAAAACTATTCTCCTCCATCTTGAAGCTGTAGAACTTATTGGAGACTTCATATCTCTCAATCCGGGCATTTTCTTGAAATATTAACTTCAACTCCTGGAACATCTCATATGCTCCATGACGTTCAAAACGTCGTTGAAGTCCCGGGTCTAAGCTGTAAAGCATGGCACACTATCAAGTAGTCACCAACTTTTCTCTGCCAGATGTTCATAACGTCCGGAGTTGCTCCTGCAGCGGGTTTTGCACCTAGCGGTGCTTCCAAGCCATAATTCTTCTATGCAGCAATGAGGATAATCCTCAAGTTACGGACCCAATCCGTGTAGTCGCTACCATCATCTTTCAACTTAGCTTTCTCTAGGAACACATTAAAATTCAAAGGAACGGTAGCATGGGCCATTGATCTAAAACAACATAGACATGCAAAATACTATCAGGTACTAAGTTCATGATAAATTAAAGTTCAATTAATCATATTACTTAAGAACTCCCACTTAGATAGACATCCCTCTAGCCATCTAAATGATCATGTGATCCATATCAACTAAACTATGTCCGATCATCATGTGAGATGGAGTAGATTTCAATGGTGAACATCACTATGTTGATCATATCTACTATATGACCCACACTCGACCTTTCGGTCTCAGTGTTCCGAGGCCATATCTGCACATGCTAGGCTCGTCAAGTTTAACCTGAGTATTCTGCGTGTGCAAAACTGGCTTGCACCCGTTGTATGTGAATGTAGAGCTTATCACACCCGATCATCACGTGGTGTCTCGGCACGACGAACTGTAGCAATGGTGCATACTCAGGGAGAACACTTATACCTTGAATTTTAGTGAGAGATCATCTTATAATGCTACCGCCATACTAAGCAAAATAAGATGCATAAAAGATAAACATCACATGCAATCAAAATAAGTGATATGATATGGCCATCATCATCTTGTGCCTTTGATGTCCATATCCAAAGCACCATCATGATCACCATCGTCATCGTCTTGACACCTTGATCTACATCGTAGCATCATTGTCATCTCTCCAACTATTGCTTCTACGACTATCGCTACCGCTTAGTGATAAAGTAAAGCAATTACATGGCGATGGCATTTCATACAATAAAGCGACAACCATATGGATCCTGCCAGTTGCCAATAACTTTTACAAAACATGATCATCTCATACAACAATTTATATATCATCACGTCTTGACCATATCACATCACAACGAGCCCTGCAAAAACAAGTTAGACATCCTCTAATTTGTTGTTGCAAGTTTTACGTGGCTGCTACGGGCTTCTAGCAAGAACCGTTCTTACCTACGCATCAAAACCACAACGATTTTTCGTCAAGTGTGCTGTTTTAACCTTGAACAAGGACCGGGCATAGTCAAACTCGATTCAACTAAGGTTGGAGAAACTAACACCAGCTAGCCGCCTGTGTGCGAAGCACGTCGGTAGAACCAGTCTCATGAATGCGGTCATGTAATGTCAGTCTGGGCTGCTTCATCCAACAGTACCGCCGAATCAAAGTAAGACGTTGCTAGTAAGCAGTATGACTATTATCGCCCACAACTCATTGTGTTCTACTCGTGCATATAACATCTACGCATAGACATGGATCGGATGCCACTGTTGGGGAAAGCAGTATTTCAAAAAATTTACCTACGATCACGCAAGATCTATCTAGGAGATGCATAGAAACGAGCATGGAGAGTGTGTCCATGTACCCTCGTAGACCGAAAGCGGAAGGGTTTAGTAACGCGGTTGATGTAGTCGAATGTCTTCGCGATCCAACCGATCCAACCACCGGACGTACGGCACCTTCATGTTCAGCACACGTTCAACTCGATGACGTCCCTCGATCTCTTGATCCAGTTGAGGATGAGGGAGAGTTCCATTAGCACGACAGCATGGCGGCGGTGATGATGAAGTTACTAGCGCAGGGCTTCGCTTAAGCACTATGACGATATGACCGAGGTGTGTAACTGTGGAGGGGGGCACCGCACATGGCTAAGAGAAGACTTGGTGTGCCTTTGGGGTGCCCCCTCCCATGTATATAAAGGGAGGAGGAGAGGAGGCCGACCCTAGAGGGGGCGCACCAAGGGGGGGAGTCCTACTTGGACTCCCGGTTTAAGTAGGATTCGGCCCCCCTTTCCTTTCCGAAGAAGGGGGAAGGGGGAAAGAGAAGGAGGAGAAGGAAAGCGGGGCCACCCCCAACCCTGGTCTAATTCGGATTGGGCTTGGGGGGGGCGCGCGCCTCCACCTGGCTGCTGCCTCCTCTCTTCCACTAGAGCCCATGAAGGCCCATTAACCCCTGGGGGGTTCCGGTAACCCCCGGTACTCCGGAAAATGCCCGAACCTTTCCGAAACCATTCCGGTGTCCAAACATAACCTTCCAATATATCAATATTTATGTCTCGACCATTTCAAGACTCCTCGTCATGTCTGTGATCACATCCGGGACTCCGAACAAACTTCGGTCATCAAATCACATAACTCATAATACAAATCATCATCGAACGTTAAGCGTGCGGACCCTGTGAGTTCGAGAACTATGTAGACATGACCGAGACACTTCTCTGGTAAATAACCAATAGCGGAACCTGGATGCTCATATTGGCTCCTACATATTCTACAAAGATCTTTATCGATCAAACCACATAACAACATACGTCGTTCCCTTAGTCATTGGTATGTTACTTGTCCAAGATTCGATCGTCGGTATCATCATACCTAGTTCAATCCCATTACCGGCAAGTCTCTTTACTCATTCCGTAATGCATTATCCCGTGTCTAACTCTTTAGACACATTGCTTGCAAGGCTCATAGTGATGTGCATTACCGAGAGGGCCCAGAGATACCTCTCCGATACACGGAGTGATAAATCCTAATTTTGATCTATACTGACTCAACAAACACCATCGGAGACACATGTAGAGCATCTTTATAATCACCCAGTTACATAATGACGTTTGATAGCACACAAGGTGTTACTCCGATATTCGGGAGTTGCATAATCTCATAGGCAGAGGAACATGTATAAGTCATGAAGAAAGCAATAGCAATAAAACTAAACGATCATTATGCTAATCTAACGGATGGGTCTTGTCCATCACATCATCTCTAATGATGTGATCCCATTCATCAAATGACAACACATGTCTATGGCTAGGAAACATAACCGTCTTTGATTAACGGGCTAGTCAAGTAGATGCGTACTAGGGACATTCTGTTTGTCTATGTATTCACACATGCACTAAGTTTCCAGTTAATACAATTCTAGCATGAATAATATACATTTATCATGATATAAGGAAATATAAATAACAACTTTATGATTGCCTATAGGGTATATTTCCTTCATAAACGCGCATGATTTGTCCCTCTTCTAGCCGACGTGTGGCCAAACTAGCCGGGCGGGAAGCTTCCGTGGTAAACTACGCGGTAGCGCGTGAACAGGCTCATCGACGATACATTTGGCGCCTCTCCGAGCCCACACGTGCGGTGCGGTGTTTTCAATCATGCACTGGAATCCTTCACTATGAACGCCATGACAAGACGTGACGATTACAGGCCGGCCGGTCCTCATTTATTACAGCGGCCATTGAACCCTTGTGTCTCTTTAATCTTTCGGTCGCGCCCCACCATTGCAAGAAGCACACCCACAACGAGAAATTCTTAGAGGGTATCATGCACGGCTCCAATGGCGCTCCGAGCGGCTGCCGACACCGAGCAGAAGTTCACCATGTGTGCCATGGTGGACACCCACAGAAGGTTCATGGACCTCTCAGTGGTGTACACCAATGACCCGGTCTAGGTGGAGCACTCCATCCACATCATGGAGTTGTTGCTTGCCGAGGAGAAGTACAAGGTGGTCGGGTTCGACCTCGAGTACACCCGCGCTCATGCCGGGTCTCGTCCCAAGGTCGCCGCCGCCCAGATGTGTGTGCACCACCACGTCCTCGTCTACCACTACTGCCTGGCCACAAGGCCTTGCAAGCATTTTGCCAGGTTTGTCAACAGGCCCCACTACATGTTTGCTACGGTGGACACCACCAAAGATGTAAAGGCGCTCGAGAATTCGGGCATCGCCTGCCAGAATCTTGTCGACATCCAGGGCCAATACAAGATATGGGGAAGCAAGGAGAATGAGAAGGACTCACTAGTTCACCTCGCCGAGGCCATCATTGACCCCTACTACAAAGACATGAAGGATTTGTGCAACAAGGACAAGCGTGCCTGGCACTCGGCCTGGATGGAGAAACTCGACAAAGCTCACCTCGTGTACGCGGCCAAGGAGGTGTACACGAGCTACGACATGTACAGGCGGATCGTTGACATGAGGAAGTGCCTCCTTCCCCAAAACGGCCAGGGATCTAGCCGGAAGGAGAGCAATGGCAAGTGTCGTCGCAACAATAAGTAGATGATTAGATCCTCGTTTCTCCTAGTTTAGTATGCATGTAATTGCTTACTTTGGTGTGTGGAAATGTTACGTGTGTATTCACTTGTGTAATTGTATGCTTAATTTGGTTATGCAATGCTGTCTTTTAAGTATATATATTGATGCTTTGTAGACAAAGCGTAGATGTTGTGCGGACAAAGAAAATCACATCGCACACGGACTAAACAATGGGACTTGATACGTCTGCAATGTATCTATAATTTTTTATTGTTCCATGCTATTATATTATCAACCTTTGATGTTTTATATGCATTTATATGCTATTTTATATTATTTTTGGGACTAACCTATTAACCTAGAGCCCAGTGCTAGTTTCTGTTTTTTCCTTGTTTAAGAGTATCGCAGATAAGGAAAATCAAACGGAGTCATATTGATCTGAAACTTCACGGAACTTAGTTTTGGACCAAAAGAAGCCCACAGAGTGTCGGACATGGACCAAAAGAGTCCCAGGCTTCCCACGAGGGTGGGGGGCGCGCCCACCCCCCTGGGCGCGCCCCCCTGCCTCGTGGACAGCCCGGAGATCCACCGACGTACTTCTTCCTCCTATATATATCCATATACCCTTAAAACTTCGGAGAGCAGAATAGATCGGGAGTTCCGCCAGCAGAAGCCTCCGTAGCCACTGAAAACCAATCTACACCTGTTCCGGCACCCTGCCGGAGGGGGGAATCCCTCTCCGGTGTCCATCTTCATCATCCCAGTGCTCTCCATGACAAGGAGGGAGTAGTTCTCCCTCGAGGCTGAGGGTATGTACCAGTAGCTATGTGTTTGATCTCTCTCTCTCTCTCTCGTGTTCTTGAGGTGGTACGATCTTGATGTATCGCGAGCTTTGCTATTATAGTTGGATCTTATGATGTTTCTCCCCCTCCACTCTCTTGTAATGGATTGAGTTTTCCCTTTGAATTTATCTTACCGGATTGAGACTTTAAGGATTTGAGAACAGTTGATGTATGTCTTGCATGTGCTTATTTGTGGTGACAATGGGATATCATGTGATCCACTTGATGTATGTTTTGGTGATCAACTTGTGAGTTCCGTGACCTCGTGAACTTATGCATAGGGGTTGGCACATGTTTTCGTCTTGACCCTCTGGTAGAAACTTTGGGGCACTCTTTGAAGTCCTTTGTGTTGGTTGAATAGATGAATCTGAGATTGTGTGATGCATATCGTATAATCATACCCATGGATACTTGAGGTGACATTGGAGTATCTAGGTGACATTAGGGTTTTGGTTGATTTGTATCTTAAGGTGTTATTCTAGTACGAACTCTATGATAGATCGATCAGAAAGGATAACTTTGAGGTGGTTTTGTACCCTACCATAATCTCTTTGTTTGTTCTCCGCTATTAGTGACTTTGGAGTGTCTCTTTGTTGCATGTTGAGGGATAGTTATATGATCCAATTATGTTATTATTGTTAAGAGAACTTGCACTAGTGAAAGTATGAACCCTAGGCCTTGTTTCCTAGCATTGCAATACTGTTTACGCTCACTTTTATCATTAGTTACCTTGCTGTTTTTATATTTTCAGATTACAAAAACCATTATCTACTATCCATATTGCACTTGTATCACCATCTCTTCGCCGAACTAGTGCACCTATACAATTTACTCTTTGTTATTTGGTTGCACAAGAGACTCTTTGTTATTTGGGTGTGTTGGGGACACAAGAGACTCTTTGTTATTTGGTTGCACGGTTGCTTGAGAGAGACCATCTTCATCCTACGCCTCCCATGGATTGATAAACCTTAGGTCATCCACTTGTGGGAAATTTGCTACTGTCCTACAAACCTCTGCACTTGGAGGCCCAACAGCGTCTACAAGAAGAAGGTTGTGTAGTAGACATCAAGCTATTTTCTGGCGCCGTTGCCGGGGAGGTGAGTGCTTGAAGGTATATCTTTAGATCTTGCAATCGAATATTTTTGTTTCTTGTTTTATCACTAGTTTAGTTTATAAAACAAAACTACAAAAAATGGAATTGAGTTTGTCTCATACGCTTCATCTTCTTAATATCTTTCGTGAGAATGATGGAAAGGAAAATTGTGCTCAAGTGCTAGGAGAAGAAGTCTATAAAATGTTTGGCACTAAATCTTTGAATGATGAGCATGATTGCAATGTTATTAGTATGAGCTCTTTGAATATCCATAACACTAATGATGATTGCACTAGTTATGATGAAAATATATCTTATATGCATGTCGATTTTTGTGGAGTGCATAGAGTTTGCAAGTACATACCAAACAGGGAAGATAGATTTTGCAAGAGGCATAAGTATTTTAAACTAAGTGGTTGCAAGAGAGGCTAGATGTTAGTGCTGAAAATTTAAAATATCTTATCCATACTTGTGAACTTTGCAATGAACATGGTCATTTAAATATCAAATGCAAATTGTTTCATGATCGAATCGTGTCCAAAAATTGTGATAACTTGATTTCCCTTGCACATCATAGTGAACTTAGTTTGCTTTTGGGTTATGAAGAAATGAAACGTCAAACTAAGCTTATTCCAGAATATAACCTCAAGAAATTCCTCGATATTGATCTAGAGGAAATTTATATGTATTGTGCGGTAAATTGCATTGAAAATCCTTATATTGCCAATTACATAAAGAAAAGAAAACAAATAGAGGATGAAGAGAATACTAATGAAAGGGAGGAGGCTTCCCAATATCCTCCTATTATTTCTTATGGTGAATCAGGTAACGAGGAGGAGCCTCCTATTCAACCAATCTCATTAATAAGGAGCTCCAAAAAGAGGATTAAACCCACACATGATGTGAAGAAGAAAAAGAAAAGACGGAGAAGCAAAGGTAGAAAGGTATCTCTCCCAAATGATGTCGCTCCTATTACTCATTGTGATGATGATAATTGCTATACTATTGGTGCCATCCATACTATTAATGATGAGAGTGATTATGCTTATGATATGAAAAGGCCCAAGCTTGGGGATGCTACGTTTAATGAAGATGCTATTCTTAGTCTCCCAAGTTTTGATATGCAAATTTATAATGATGATAGCATGCCTCCTACTTATGATGATTATATTGATGAAAGTGGGTTTGGAAAAGTGTCAACTTTAGGAAGTAATGATCCCACTATTTTGGAGGATGTTGAATCTTATTATGATAATTATGAAAGTGGATTTGGAGAGGTCATGACTTTATTTAGTGATGATTCCACTATCTTGGAAGAGGTTTCATTCGATTATGATGAGAACAAAGTTGCTACTTATGATAATTATAGTGATGATACATATGCTATAAAAAGGAGTGATGATTATATTTATAAAACTTGTCATGATTATGATTACCCTTTTTCTGAACATTACTCTTTTAATGTGGAAACAATTTATAGTATTCGAGTCTCTTATGATACTCCCACTATTCCGATTGAGAAGAATTTTGCTTATGTAGAGAGTAGTAAATTATCTATGCTTGTAGGTCATGAAAAAATGCTTTAGGTGCTGGTTATATTGTTAAATTCATTCATGATGCTACTGAAAATTACTATGAGGGAGGAACGTATGCTTATAGGAATTGCAATAATATCATGTTTCCTCTCTATGTACTTAAAGTTTTGAAGTTATGCTTGTTTTGCCCTCCTATGCTAGTTGATTATGGTTCCCACAAGTTGTTTGCTCACAAAATCCCTATGCATAGGAAGTGGGTTAGGCTTAAATGTGCTAGTTATATTCTTCATGATGCTCCCTTTATGTTCCAATTCTTATCCTTTGTCGGTGTTCTGGGAACGGGGGTCCCCAGACTTTCCTGCCTGTGGCCCGCTGCGTGGCTAAGCCAGCAGGCCGTACGACCAATCTTCATCAACAAGGAATCCAAGACCCTCGCGAGGGGCCAAGCCTCGCGAGGCGGATGACACAAGACCTCCTCTGGAGCGGCCTAGTCTGGCAGGCTCATGAGGAGCGGAGATATCAAGGCGAGGCGAACTTCACGAGGCCCTCATGACATGAGCCATGACGATCGACACCAGGCGGGCGCCAGGCGGGCAAAAGTGCGCGCATCGTCCTTGTTTCCTCTTTGGTGCTAAGGAAACCAGCGCAGGCGAGGAGTACCGAGGCATCAGGCAAAGGTTGCCATTTTGGTGCAACAAGACCAAGGCCAGAAGGACGGCAAGACGGAGGTCATCGTGGAGCCCAAGACGGCGTCATCACCAGAGCCTTTGGCAGGCGAAGACCACTTTTGTTAGGATTGCTTGTACTAGTTGTCCCCCTTCAAATTTTTCCGCCATTGTTGGCTCCCTTCCCGCTCAAGATTTGGGAAGAGGACCAGGGCCTCTATAAGTAGGACTAGCCACCACCATAGGCGAGGAGGACGACATCTTAGATCATCCCCAGCCACACAAGTTGGCCAAGCACAAGAACACCTCAACCTCAGGAGGCTGTTCTTCCCCTTGTATTGTTCATCATCAGCCCAAGAGGCAATCCACCACCACCACACTGGAGTAGGGTATTACACCAAAATGGTGGCCAGCACCAGTATAAATCTTGTGTCTTTCTGTGTTGCGAGTGCGTCGAGTTCGTCTGCGAGATCTTAGCGAGTTAGGGCGTAGATCGGTGGGAGGAAAAGACTCCGCGTGCACCCGAGTGTTCGAACCTTAAGGGTTTGCCGGAACCCCACATCCGACATTTGGCGCGCCAGGTAGGGGTGCGCCGGAGCTTCTTCTCCGACAACTGACTTGCAGATGCTCCGCGGCCGCGATGTCCGACGACCCAAGAGCTGACTCCGACCGCAGGGCGGCCTGGCCAGCCCAGTTGGCACCGCCCGCCTAAGAAGATCTCAACCCCGCGCTCCAGGCGGCACGAGCGCCGTCCAATCCGATGGGGCGCGGGTGACGCGGCAGGGCGTCATCTACCCCCACTCCACAGCAAGTGCGGGCCGCTGCCAGAGCAGCAAGCCGCGCCGCAGCGACGGCGCCGCACTCACGGCGGGAACAAGCAAACATGCGGGCAGCACTCACCGTGGCAACGGAGTTGCTGAGGTGCCGGCTAATGGAAAGCGGCCGGGACACACTGCTGGAACACGTCGCCGAGCTGCTGGACGCGGCGGCCTCGGGAGCCCCGCCCTTCTGCCACCAGCTTCCTCCTCAGGCCGCTATGGGGATTCTCGGTGGGCCACGCCGCCACCACGCACCATCAGGCGCGTCAGGGGGCTTCGTCAACACCAGCATGGTCGGCGGCGCCGGGGGCTCTACCACCCCCGTACCACCTGCAACAAGCATGGGCACAAGCGTCGCCTCCCATGGCCCAAGTTGGATGCCACGCTATCACCCCCAGGACGTCACGCTGGGTCGGGCGACATGGAGTGTGGGGCACCACGGCGAGGTGTTCGGGGTAACAGCCTAGAAGCCTACGTGCCCTGCATGACGGACCAGGAGTACATGCTGGAGGACGACTCCGGATCGCTTGTTGGAGAAGATTGGGAAGAAGGGATGCTAGGAGTCGAAGCCTTCCAGGAGCTTCCGGGGAACCACCACGACCGTGTGTGCGACGGTCAGTACTGGGTACCCCTAATCCCTCAGGAACAAGCTTACGCTAACCACGAGTCGCAGGAGGAGTAGGTCACCGCAGCGGCAGGCGGCCCCAGCTCGACGGCCCCCCTGGCAGTGGGAGGATCACGTTGGGGGCTGCAGGAGAGGGGCCGGGAGTCAGGCCCCTCCCCAAAGGATGCAAGGCCAGGGGATACCCAGATGTAGGCCCTCTGCCGGGGAGGCTTCGACGACCCTTCCCCGGTAGAGGACCTGTGGTCGCCGAGGGAACCGCTGGCGTCCCCTTTCCCTCCTTTGTGTCATCCTGGTGACCGGTCAGCACAGAGGAGGTCGAGGGCGGTGCAAGGCGGGGCCCTCATCTAGCAATATGTAGCAAGGCCGGTTCCTGTGAAGATGGCCCAGTTCCTGTGAAGCTCACCGCCCGTGACACTCTCACGTAATAATGAGTTGGGGTTGTACACTCCCCGGAGTCTCAGGAGCGCCGGCCTCAGGCCCTGGGCCCCCCTCCCACGCCTAGTGGCAGCAATTAGCTCCGCGCTGGTGAGAAGACTTGAAGACCTGAAGACTAGACTAGGTGCCAGACGCGGCCTTTTACTTTGGATCTCTCTTTCTGTGGCTTTGCTTTCTGGATCTGGATTTAAGTTGAAGCTGATTTTTTATCGATGTGCGCGCGGGGTGCCTTTTCTCGTTCGAGCCATTTCTCGCCTTCTGGATCTCGTTTGGTTTGGGACTCATGTCCATCTCCTTTCCCTCGCAAGCTCCTCGCGAGCCGGACTGCGCAAAGCGCATGCTCGTCAAGAACGCGCCAGCGCTGCGGCTGGCACTCACCTCTTGAGGGGTCCCCCTTAGACGGGGCGATAAGCTCCACAGGATTCTCAGGAGCTCGTCGCTTCATGACCCTGCCCGGAGCCGGTGCTGACTAAGGTAAACCATGACGGGAAGCTCTCCCCCGGCTTCACGGGTTCACGAGGACACATACCCACATCGCATAGGAAAGTAAAAACTGCAATTTGCTTACATGAGGGGCTGCCCCTCTCAAAATGCTCTTACAAGTCTTCCAGGGCCACTCCCGAGTTCTGCGTGCAGGATGAAACAACAGGAGAACATGGGATCAACCCGAAATATCACTCGCTACATCACCCACGGACGCGTCACTCGCGTCGTCGTCATCTTCGTCGGCGTCATCGCCACCGTCGGCGATGCCCCCATCGCCGTTGTCAACCACGTCGCCTTCTTCTGCGACGACCACCACCGCGTCATCCTCCGAGGTGAAGGCCCTGACCAATGCGTCCACATGGTCCTCTACCCAACGTGCCAGGTCACCCCGGACGACCGTGGGTACGGGGGCAATGGTGGCGTCGAAGTCAAAGCTGGGGTCGGCATTCAGAAGGTGGCTGAAGACACAGGAGAAGGCGCGTTGAAGCAGGCCACGACCCCTTTCCTCCACAAGCTGGCGAGCCCTGGCAGATCGAGCCTCCAGGCGCATCACCACCTCGGTAAAGAAGGTCAGGTGGCTGGCATAGTCATTCGAGTGGGGGTCGGAGCGTTCTCATCGCAGATATAACCCAGGGCGGTGTTGGCCCTGTTCCGGAGGCCTTGAAGCATAGGAGCATGCTCGTGCTCCAGCGTCCGGCGCCGGAGCACCTCCTCCCTGTTTTGCCGTGCGACGGCCTTGGCATCGTCAACCCGGTTTCGGAGAGAAAGCAGCTCGGCACGGGCGGAGGCCAAGTCCGCCTGCGCCGTAACCAGGGCGGCGGCTATGGCCTCCGCATGCCTCTCGGCCTCATCCAGCCTAGGCCTGAGGGCGACGGCTCTGCCCGCATCATCCAGACCCGCGAGCTTCAGCTTCAAGTCGTACCTGCCCTCCAGATCTGTGTGAACCTCAGCCGCCCGGCAATTGATCTCCTCCTCGACTCCGGCCTCATGGGCCCCGACAGCGTCTTCTGCCTGAGCAACTTGACGCTCCCTCATCTCCAGTTGCTCGAGCTCGAGGCTGTGCTCCACGGCTTCCAGGGCCAGCGTCTCCTCGCGCTTTCGGACCTCCTCTTCCTCCGCGGGCGTCCCCCTCAGTGATGCAAGAGCGGCCCCGCGTGCCTCCACCTGCTGCTCAAGGGACACACTCCAGGCCTGGAGCCCCCACACGCGCTCTTTCGCTGCCTCACGATGACGATCAGCCTCGCGAGCCTCTTCCAAGGCTCGCAAGCGGGCTTCATGGGCGATCTTGAGGGACGCCTCGGCCTTCGCATTCTCCAGGTCGCGCTGGTAGCGACCGAGGTTGATGGCCACCTTCAGATTGCGCCGCTCCTCCACCAGCCGGAGACCTTCAGCCTCTTCACCAAGGCGGCTCATCGCGCCCATCGCCTCCTGGAAGAGCTCATGACGAAGCACGCTCCGCCCGCGCTCGATCTCGAACGCTCGACCCGCCTTGTCCTCCACCTCAGGGGCAGCGAGCGGAGCATCAAGTGGCGCGCCACCTCCCGGTGGGGGGCTGGGGGCTGGCACCGCGCCTGACGTCAGCCCGTCCTCACGAGGAGCCCAAGCTGATCGGGGCTTGCCGCTTGAAGAGTAACCGAAGATCGAGGTCAACCAACGGCTGTTCATGAGCAAAGGAGGAGTCTTGGGCACGCCCGCCGAGCTCCACACCAGACCATTGGGAGGGGCGGCCGAACCGCGGACTCAGCGCGCCACGAAGGCGAGGACGCTCCCCCGACCGACCCTGCTCCAAGGGCGGCAGGCAGGCCAGGAACGCTCAAGGCTGATGGGGGAGTTGGTGAAGGAGGAGGCCGCCTCTTGGAAGACACAACAGCTTCAGCGGAAGGAGCCCTGAAAGACAGACGTCAGAATAAGAAGACCACACGCAAGAAGCCACGGCAATAAGATGCTTACGCGTCAATGGCGATGTACTTCCATCCCTTCAACGGCCCGAAGATATTGCTGCCGCTGAGGGATCCCTTCCTCTTGCGGAGCTCCTCGAAGTCCACACAAAGACGACCAAAGCGCTAAACGTGACGGCCGGTGCGCGGCGGAGCCGAAGAAGAACCAAGAGGGATGGCTTCAGGGGAGCCCGATCGTGGAGAACGGCCCTGCGCCCAATCACTTCAACCTCCCGAGGCTCCTGGAGCCTCAGCCTCGGGAGCCGCATGCCGCATCTCCTCAGCAACCAATGCCTCAGGAGGGGGGTCGCAGGCGCCCGAGGACGACGCCCCCGGATCACCGCTCGTCATGTGCTCCACGACAGCCGCCGGCCCCCGTCGGAGCTCGCCCCCCCCCCCCCCGCACCATCACCTGGGGCGAGCTCGGCACCGGCGGCAAGGAGGGGGACCACGATGATGGGGTTCTCGCAGGGCCCTTCAAGCCGATTGGGCGCAGCCCCCACTCATCAAAGGAAGGCATGTTCGCGGCAAATGTGACTTTGTTCTCGCAGCGGTACAATAGGCAGCTGTTCCTGGGCATCTCATCTGGCAGAGGTACACCTGATAGGACCGTGAGCACTGTTTGCCGTGTCGCAAGAGGAAGCCCCTCCTCCTGAAACCTCATGTTGTCCTGGCTGCGGAGCAAGTCCCACATCAGGCGGGAGTGGCGCTGAAGTGGAGCGACTCAACGCCTGACGAACTCCCTCACCACCATGGGCGCAGTCACGCCGAGGTCCTTCAACCACCTCAGCCTGGCCCAGACAGGGGCAAGGCAGGGGCTCGTGAGCTTCTGATGACCCCAACCGAAGTTTGGAATAGCAGGCCCCACCGGAGCTTGGAGCAAAGGGTTGAGCACGCCGGCGTCAACAAACACCCATTGAGTACGGAACTCGCTCGTGGATGAAGGAAGCTCGAAGTTGATCCCCGCGCCTGCCGTTGCAGCCACGGCCTGGAAGCCCACGCACCCCGAGCTCTGCCGGGGACCGGTGAGATGCAGCGAGAAGAAGTGGCAGAAGAGTGCCACGGAAGGAGCGATGCCCACCATGGCCTCGCACAAGAAGGCGAAGACAGCAAGAAGGGTCACAGATTGAGGGTGGAGATGGAGCATGTGGATCTGATAGTGCTCGAGCACCGCATTGAAGAAGGCGGAGAAGGGAGGAATCAGGCCAGCCCAGAGGGCCTCAATGAAGATCAGAACCTCGGTGACTGCCCGAGCCATGCGAGTGCGAGACGCGGGCCACGCTGCCGTTGCTCCCCACTCGTTGAAACTGGAGGCAAGCATGGGGCACACCTTGTCCATGGCCTCGTCGTTGAGCACCTGGGGCCGGCCGAGCGCCGGCTCGAAGGATGGAGGCGTAGTTGGCGAGGACAGAGGTTTCTTCCCCTTCTCCACTTGTTTCAGCGCCATAGCGGTGAAGCAGGCGGAGCGCAATCAGATTGGGAGGACGGAGCAGGGCCTCAAGGAAGCAGGGAGATTGCAAGAGCCAGGCGCGGCAGAGGAAGAATAACTAAGTAAGAGGCGGGGGCCGCATAGCCAGGCGGATTTAAGGGCAGCGTGGGGAAGTGGAGACGCCCACGTCCAATCAGCCACCACGCGTCAACCGAGGCCGCAGGCTTTTGAGGCCCGTGGCACTCTGTACTTGGCCCTTGGCTTCGCCGCGAAGCCAGGCTCGAGCGCGCCTTGGGCCCGGGGGCTACTGTCGGCGTTCTGGGAACGGGGGTCCCCAGACTTGCCTGCATGCGGCCAGCTGCATGGCTAAGCCAGCAGGCCATACGACCCATCTTCATCAACAAGGCATCCAAGACCCTCACGAGGGGCCAAGCCTCGCGAGGCGGATGACACAGGACCTCCTCTCGAGCGGCCTAGTTAGGCAGGCTCACGAGGAGCGGAGATATCAAGGCGAGGCGAACCTCACGAGGACCTCGTGACGTGATCCATGACGATTGACACCAGGCGGGTGCCAGGCGGGCGCCAGCACGCGCAGCGTCCTTGTTTCCTCTTTGGTGCTAAGGAAACCAGCGCAGGCGAGGAGTACGAAGGCATTAGGCAAAGGTTGCCATTTTGGTGCAACAAGACCAAGACCAGAAGGACGGCAAGACGGAGGTCATCATGGAGCCCAAGACGGCATCATCACCAGAGCCTTTGGTAGGCGAAGACCACTTTTGTTAGGATTGCTTGTACTAGTTGTCCCCCTTCAAATTTTTCCGCCATTGTTGGCTCCCTTCCCGCTCAAGATTTGGGAAGAGGACCAGGGCCTCTATAAGTAGGACTAGGTACCACCATAGGCGAGGGGGACGACATCTTAGATCATCCCCAGCCACACAAGTTGGCCAAGCACAAGAACACCTCAACCTCAGGAGGCTGTTCTTCCCCTTGTATTGTTCATCATCAGCCCAAGAGGCAATCCACCACCACCACACTGGAGTAGGGTATTACACCACAACAGTGGCCCGAACCAGTATAAATCTCGTGTCTTTCTGTGTTGCGAGTGTGTCGAGTTTGTCCGCGAGATCTTAGCGAGTTAGGGCGTAGATCGGTGGGAGGAAAAGACTTCGTGCGCACCCCAGTGTTAGAACCTTAAAGGTTTGCCGGAACCCCACATCCGACATCCTTTATGTGAGCATCATTGAAATCATCATGCCCAGCTAGGGGCGTTAAACGATAGCGCTTGTTGGGAGGCAACCCAATTTTATATTTTTTCCTTGCTTTTTGTTCCTGTTTAGTAATAAATAATTTATCTAGCCTCTTTTATGATTGAGTTTTTATGCTTTTAATTAGTGTGTGTGCCAAGTAAAGCCTTTAGGATCTTCTTGGGTGATTGTTATTTGATCTTGCTGTAAAAAACAGAAAGTATGCGCTCACGAGAATAATTTTCATTTTTTATAAGAGAGCGACAAAATACTAATTCCAACTGCAGTAGATCAATAAACAAATTTCCTAGGACTTCCTAATTTCTCCGGATTTTTGGGGTTTCAGAAGTATACGTTTGATCCAGATTACTACAGACTGTTCTGTTTTTGACAGATTCTGTTTTTCTATTTGTTGTTTGCCTATTTTTATGAATCTATGAGTGGTATCGGAGGGTATGAACCATAGATAAGTTGGAATATAGTAGATATTACACCAATATGAATTTAGAATGAATTCACAACAGTACCTAAGTGGTGATTTATTTTCTTATACTAACGGAGCGTACGAGTTCTCTGTTAAGTTTTGTGTTGTTAAGTTTTCATGTTTTGGGTGACGATTCGATGGACTATGGAATAAGGAGTGGCAAGAGCCTAAGCTCGGGGATGCCCAAGGCACCCCAAGGTAATATTAAAGGACAACCAAGATCCTAAGCTTGGGGATGCCCCGGAAGGCATCCCCTCTTTCGTCTTCGTTCATCGGTAACTTTACTTGGAGCTATATTTTTATTCACCACATGATATGTGTTTTGCTTGGAGCATCATTTTATTTTATTTTGTTTTGCTTGCTATTTGAATAAAATACCAAGATCTGAAATTCTTAAATGTTAGAGAGTCTTCATATAGTTGCATGATTATTCAACTACTCATTGATCGTCACTTATATCTTTCGGAGTAGTTTGTCGTTTGCTCTAGTGCTTCACTTATATCTTTTAGAGAACGACAGTGGTTTTATTTTTAAGAAATAGATGAACTCTCATGCTTCACTTATATTATTTTGAGAGTCTTCAGAACATCATGGTAATTTGCTTGGGTTATAAAATTAGTCCTACTATGATGGGCGTTCAAGATGGGTATAATAAAAACTTTCATATAAAGTGCATTGAATACTATGAGAAGTTTGATACTTGATGATTGTTTTGAGATATGAGGATGGTAATATTAGAGTCATGCTAGTGAGCAGTTGTGAATTTGAGAAATACTTGTGTTAAAGTTTGCGATTCCCGTAGCATGCACGTATGGTGAACCGTTATGTCATGAAGTTGGAGCATGATTTATTTATTGATTGTCTTCCTTATGAGTGGCGGTCGGGGATGAGCGATGGTCTTTTCCTACCAATCTATCCCTCTAGGAGGATGCGCGTAGTACTTTATTTGATAACTAATAGATTTTTGCAATAAGTATGTGAGTTCTTTATGACTAATGTTGAGTCCATGGATTATACGCACTCTCACCCTTCCACCATTGCTAGCCTCCCTAGTACCGCGCAACTTTCGCCGGTACCATAAACCTACCATATACCTTCCTCAAAACAGCCACCATACCTACCTATTTTGGCATTTCCATAGCCATTCCGAGATATATTGCCATGCAACTTTCCACCATTCCGTTTATTATGACACGCTCCATCATTGTCATATTGCTTTGCATGATCATGTAGTTGACATCGTATTTGTGGCGAAGCCATCGTTCATAATTATTTCATACATGCCACTCATGAGTCATTGCACATCCCGGCACACCGCCGGAGGCATTCATATAGAGTCATATCTTGTTCTAAGTATCGAGTTGTAATTCTTGAGTTGTAAGTAAATAAACGTGTGATGATCATCATTATTAGAGCATTGTCCCTGTGAGGAAAGGATGATGGAGACTATGATTCCCCCACAAGTCGGGATGAGACTCCGACGAATAAAAAGAAGAGAAAGGCCATAAAAAAGAGAAGGCCCAAAAAACAAAAAAAACAAAAAAATGAGAGAAAAAGAGAGAAGGGGCAATGCTACTATCCTTTTACCACACTTGTGCTTCAAAGTAGCACCATGATCTTCATGATAGAGAGTCTCCTATGTTTTTACTTGCATATACTAGTGGGAATTTTTCATTATAGAACTTGGCTTGTGTATTCCAATGATGGGCCCCCTCAAAATGCCCTAGGTCTTCATGAGCAAGCGAGTTGGATGCACACCCACTTAGTTTCTTTTTGAGCTTTCATACACTTATAGCTCTAGTGCATCCATTTCATGGCAATCCCTACTCACTCACATTGATATCTATTGATGGGCATCTCCATAGCCCGTTGATATGCCTAGTTGATGTGAGACTATCTTCTCCTTTTTGTCTTGTCCACAACCACCCTTCTATTCCACCTATAGTGCTATATCCATGGCTCACGCTCATGTATTGCGTGAAGATTGAAAAAGTTTGAGAACATCAAAAGTATGAAACAATTGCTTGGCTTGTCATCGGGGTTGTGCATGATTTAAATATTTTGTGTGGTGAAGATAGAGCATAGCCATACTATATGATTTAGTAGGGATAGCTTTCTTTGGCCATGTTATTTTGAGAAGACATGATTGCTTTGTTAGTATGCTTGAAGTATTATTGTTTTTATGTCAATATTAAACTTTTGTCTTGAATCTAATGGATCGGAATATTCTTGCCACAATAAAGAAGATTACATGGATAAATATGTTAGGTAGCATTCCACATCAAAAATTCTGTTTTTATCATTTACCTACTCGAGGACGAGCAGGAATTAAGCTTGGGGATGCTTGATACATCTCCAACGTATCTATAATTTTTGATTGTTCCATGCTATTATATTATCAACCTTGGATGTTTTATATGCATTTATATGCTATTTTATATGATTTTTGGGACTAACCTATTAAACTAGAGCCCAGTGCCAGTTTTTGTTTTTTTCCTTATTTTAGAGTATCACAGAAAAGGAAAAAAACGGAGTCCAATTGATCTGAAACTTCACGGAACTTATTTTTGGACCAGAAGAAGCCCACGGAGTATCGGAGATGGACCAGAAGAGTCCCGGCCTGCCCATGAGTGTGGGGGGCGCGCCCACCCCCCGTGGGCGCGCCCCCCTGCCTCGTGGACAGCCCGGAGATCCACCGACGTACTTCTTCCTCCTATATATATATCCATATACCCTAAAAACTTCGGAGAGCAGAATAGATCGGGAGTTCCGCCAGTAGAAGCCTCCGTAGCCACCGAAAACCAATTTAGACCCGTTCTGACACCCTGCCGGAGGGGGGGGGAATCCCTCTCCGGTGGCCATCTTCATCATCCCAGTTCTCTCCATGACAAGGAGGGAGTAGTTCTCCCTCGGGGCTGAGGGTATTTACCAGTAGCTATGTGTTTGATCTCTCTCTCTCTCTCTCTCTCTCGTGTTCTTGAGGTGGTAAGATCTTGATGTATTGCGAGCTTTGCTATTATAGTTGGATCTTATGATGTTTCTCCCCCTCCACTCTCTTGTAATTGATTGAGTTTTCCCTTTGAAGTTATCTTATCGGATTGAGTCTTTAAGGATTTGAGAACACTTGATGTATGTCTTGCATGTGCTTATATATGGTGACAATGCGATATCACGTGATCCACTTGACGTATGTTTTGGTGATCAACTTGCGAGTTCCATGACCTCGTGAACTTATGCATAGGGGTTGGCACATGTTTTCTTCTTGACTCTCTGGTAGAAACTTTGGGGCACTCTTTGAAGTCCTTTGTGTTGGTTGAATAGATAAATCTGAGATTGTGTGATGCATATCGTATAATCATACCCACGGATACTTGAGGTGACATTGCAGTATTTAGGTGACATTAGGGTTTTCGTTGATTTGTATCTTTAGGTATTATTCTAGTACAAACTCTATGATAGATCGATCAGAAAGGATAACTTTGAGGTGGTTTCGTACCCTATCATAATCTCTTCGTTTGTTCTCCGCTATTAGTGACTTTGGAGTGACTCTTTGTTGCATGTTGAGGGATAGTTATATGATCCAGTTATGTTATTATTGTTTTGAGAACTTGCACTGGTGAAAGTATGAACCCTAGGCCTTGTTTCCTAGCATTGCAATACCGTTTACGCTCACTTTTATCATTAGTTTCCTTGCTGTTTTTATATTTTCAGATTACAAAAACCATTATCTACTATCCATATTGCACTTGTATCACCATCTCTTCGCCGAACTAGTGCACCTATACAATTTACTATTGTATTGGGTGTGTTGGGGACACAAGAGACTCTTTGTTATTTGGTTGCAGGGTTGCTTGAGAGAGACCATCTTCATCCTACGCCTCCCACAAATTGATAAACCTTAGGTCATCCACTTGAGGGAAATTTGCTACTGTCCTACAAACCACTGCACTTGGAGGCCCAACAACGTCTACAAGAAGAAGGTTGTGTAGTAGACATCAGAACCCATCCGTGATGTTTTCATCAATCACTCACAATTATATACCAGCAATCGTTTGCTCACAACACACATAGCTTGTTAGCAGCAATCATCCATGTTCTTATTGGTCTTCGCACATGTTTCCGATTACAGACCTGTTTGTCGCGTATCACACACATCTTGTTAAGTTTAACTGTTTCTGTTCTCTTGTCTCAACGCAAACAGCTCATCCGAGTGAACCGCATGCCTTATATCGCACACATCTTGATATGGCTAACTGTTTCTTTTGTGTTGCCTAATCACAAACAGTTCATCTGAGTGAACCGTATGTTGTACATCACACACACCTTCATCTGGCTGCCCGTTTCTTTTGTTCCTCCTCATCACAAACAGTTAATTGAAATAAACAGTATGCCCTGCATCGCACACGCAACTAAAATCTGAACCATGTTTGATGCATCCTCCATCGCAAACGATTGCACCTTTTTTGACAGTTTTTACACCACCGTTTGCGATTATTGCATCGCACACAGTTTCATCAAAGGGTCTCTGATTGTAGTGTCATGTTAGCAGCATCCTGCAGTAGTGTTACTAGAGTCAATAATCTAGTTCACATCGACATGTGATTAACACCCAAATAGTACTAAGGTGTGATTATGTTTTGCTTATGATAGAGGTTTAGTCAACGGGTTTGTCACATTCAGACCCGTATGTATTTTGCAAGTTTCTATGTCTGCAATGCTCTGCATGGAGCTATTCTAGCTAATTGCTCCCACTTTCAATATATATCCAGATTGAGACTCATAGTCATCTGAATTGGTGTTAAACCTTGCATCGATGTAACTCTTTACGATGAACTCTTTATCACCTCCATAACCGAGAAATATTTCCTTAGTCCTCTTAGGTAACTAAGGATAATTTTGACCGCTGTCTAGTGATCTACTCCTGGATCACTATTGTACCCCCTTGCCAAACTCATGGCAATCACTACAAAAAAATACACTTTCGTGAGGATACGTGTTTGTCATAGTAGGTCACGTTTTCTGTCATGCATTTACATCCATGACGATTTTATGAAAGAATCAAGATAGTCATACCCGTGCTGTCGTAGAAGTGTTCCATGACATTACCAAAATTATCATCACGGAAGTGTCCACTTCCATGACGATAAATCGCGAGCCATAGAAGTGCTTTCGTCAAGGGTGACCAGCACGTGGCATCCACCGTAACGGGTCGCCGTTAAGCTATCGGGTTCCGGTTTGGATCCGATAACCTATTAACAATCCGGACCAATGGCGATTTTCAACGTGTAAAATTCTCATTCGCTGACGAACCACGTGTCGCCTCAGTGTTGGGACAGATGTCAACCATCCATTTGACAAGAATCGCCAATGAAACGTTGACATGTGGGAATGCCCAATAGAGGCCCATATAGGTCTAAAAGCCGGCCCAGGAACAGGCCCACAAGATTTCATCAGATCTAATGGGCCAGCCCATTAACAGCCTAACATTTTCTAGACCAAATTATAGCCCACATCAGATACGGGCCGTTAAATGACTGCAATATTCTGGGCCAGTTTACGGCCCATGTCAGATCCGGCCCGTTAACATCTTGCAATAGTTTGGGCCAAAATATGGTCCACACCTGATCCAGCCTGTTAATTGACTTTTATTTCTTGGGCCAAATTACGGCCCATAACAGATACGACCCTTTTAACAGCTATTGTGCCATTGGGCCCATTGGCGGCCTGATTTGCTCTTCGGCCTCTTAATGGCCCGTTTGACAGTTCGGCCTGATACTAGTTTCGGCCTGTCAGCGGCCCTATCTATATATGGGCCTCTTTCGGCCCGGTTTCACTTTTGGCCATTTAAAGGCCCGAGTTGCACCTAGGCCTAATTATGGTTCGTAGTTACTTTCGGCCTCTTAACGACCCGTAGTCTTCATGGATACATTCTAGCCCAAACTGCCTATCGGCCTGTTAAAGGCCCTTGAGAGTGTTCGGCCTAATTTAGGCCTATTATACATCCGTCCTGCTTCCTACCCATCATGTGATTGGGTCAGGCAAGGCCCAAAAACATTTCAATCCGTTAAAAGCCTATTTAATTTTTGGGCCCAATTAAGGCAAGCGGTTTACTCGACCTTTTAAAGGCCCGAAACTAATAGTGGGCCAGATTAAGACTAGACCAAACTAATGGCCAAGATGATTGCAGGCCCACGGTTCGGCCCGTACTAACGATTGGCGACCGACCAGATTTAGTACATCAATTATTATTTTATAGACCTAACATATTGGCTCATTGTGCATCGATCGAAGATTACGACCTTTTCTCAGAAACAGCAAATAAATTACAACATCGTGACGAGGAATAAACCTAGACTATACAACAAAGAAATTACAGCATATTACGTCCCTTGGGCATCAAAGTTCGCCACCAGTGATAATAAAGGGCAACCAGACATCAGATTACATAACTGGGCAGGTCGCCACTAGTGGAAGTTAACAGGCGAACAAAATAATAGACAGAACCGACATCACTTCAACACAGTTCAAGAAAGGTTAGCCCGGCCCAGGAGCTGCAGCGCAAGCAGCTTAGCAACCTGATGAGACTATGCTTATTTGGCGCTCATATCCACCAACTTAAGCTGCATAGTATCAATAAACATCCTGTACTTATGGTTAATCTTTCATAGAGACTGGAGTTCCAGTCGGATTTGAGTGGAAGTATGTATTTCTTCTTAAATTTCAGACTGAAGAAGTCGAACAGATTCAGGCGGCGACTTCATCGAGCTTGTGTCACTGAGTAAGTTTGACACTACATCAAGATGTGACTTCGTGGGTGTATCCCTACCCTCAAGATGTGTTTCCTTCTCCTCTGGAATATGTGTTAGAGGAACATACAATGGGTTCATCTCACTATCATTGTGGCAGTTCTTCCTAGCAGCAGTGTTGTCACCCTGAAAGAGAAACAAGTAGGTAGATAACAGGTTTTGCACATATAAGCATCATCGCTGTCAATTCATCTCATTTCTTTATCAGAAATAAAGAGACACGGTTTAAAATAGCATTAACATAATAGGCATTGTTCATAGTTAAGACGGAAGGAAATGGCATTATGCAGGAGCTGCCAACTTCACCAGACCACTGGATTACAGATCAAGAACACAAGCATAGATGTAGTTCTAAACAACGTATAAGCATGAATTGTGAGTGTACTGTCAACTTATACCATTTCAGATTGGTAAACAAAGAGACATGATTTAACTAACATTAATATAATATGGCATTGTTCATAGTTGAGACATAGCAGGATATGACATTGTGGTGTTGTTGGTAGTCTCACCACACCACTGGATTACAGATCAAGAACACAAGCATACACATAGTGCTAAAGAAGATAACTTGCTATGTTTAGTTTAATTCACATGGTACACATAAGGAACTAGGTTGTACAACTAAAGACTGAAATTGAGAAGGACAAACTTATGTTTATGTACTTCTACTTTATAAACATTGAACAAGAAATTTGATGCAGACGACAAAAATAAACAGCCTTTGCACTCATAGCTATCCAAATATACACAACAAAGTTTGAAGTCTCGAGGAGGACAAACTTACATTAGTAGTGAAGACAGGCTCTATAAAGGCCTTGTCCATATTGATGGGGGGGGCAATTCAAGAAGTTTACCGCACACTCTTCTTCAAGAGTATTGCCTTTATTCTACATTTTGTTAAGAGTAAATATAGATGTGAAAATATAGGAACAAATGGCGACTATTTAACTTAAGATGCAGAGTACAAATGTAAATACAACATACAGGCAGAAGGCACTAACAAGAGCAATGAGAAGCTAAACTTGTTCAGTAACATTGGTTTTATTCAATATTTTGGCAAGAGTAAATGTAGATCTGATGTGTAGAAAAATGGAGGACAAGGGAAAATAAGTTGCAAAGTGTACATGAAGAACTAGCTGACAAATATGAGGACAGTGATGAAGGACAGCAGATACTTACAAGAACAATGCAGAACTAAGTTTCTTCATAAGCATTGGGTTTATTGTACATTAATTTAAGAATTAATATAGATCTGATAATTTGGAGCGAACAGTGGATAAGCAAGCTATAATGCACAATGATGTCACATAATCCACCAGGTATGAATGTAAGGACATCGATAGGACAATAGGTACTCACAAGAGCAAAGCAACGACCAACATAGTTGCGATATCCTAAGTTTTGCGGCGCTGGTTCTATTGCCAATATACATCGGGTGTTATGTGATTTCTCCGGTAGCACCACCTTTTCAAGGACATTGCTTGTATTCCTTCAGGTTCTGCAATCACGCTCTTCCTTTTGGATGTCTGAAACACAAGAACATCATTTGAATGGAAAAACATGGTATGATGATAAATGGAATAGGTGTTGATAATGGATGGGCATGGCATCTTCACATATATCATGAGTAAACTAAGCATATGGCAGTGTGTGACTTCCCCGATTCAATCGTACACTAATCATACACGCAAACGTGTACGATCAAGATCAGGGACTCACGGGAAGATATCACAACACAACTCTACAAATAAAATAAGTCATACAAGCATCATATTACAAGCCAGGGGCCTCGAGGGCTCGAATACAAGAGCTCGATCATAGACGAGTCAGCGGAAGCAACAATATCTGAGTACAGACATAAGTTAAACAAGTTGCCATAAGATGGCTAGCACAAACTGGGATACAGATCGAAAGAGGCGCAGGCCTCCTGCCTGGGATCCTCCTAACTACTCCTGGTCGTCGTCAGCGGGCATCACGTAGTAGTAGACACCTCCGGTGTAGTAGGAGTCGTCGTCGACGGTGACGTCTGGATCCTGGGCTCCAACATCTGGTTATGACAACCAGGTAGAAGGGATAGGGGGAAAAGAGGGAGAAAGCAACCGTGAGTACTCATCCAAAGTACTCGCAAGCAAGGAGCTACACTACATATGAATGGGTAAATGTGTAAAGGGCCATATCGGTGGACTGAACTGCAGAAAGCCAGAATAAGAGGGGGGATAGCTAATCCTGTCAAAGACTACGCTTCTGGCCACCTCCATCTTGCAGCATGTAGAAGAGAGTAGACTGAAGTCCTCCAAGTAGCATCGCATAGCATAACCCTACCCGATGATCCTCCCCTCGTCACCCTGTTAGAGAGCGATCACCGGGTTATATCTGGCACTTGGAAGGTTGTGTTTTATTAAGTATCCGGTTCTAGTTGTCATAAGGTCAAGGTACAACTCCAAGTCGTCCTGTTACCGAAGATCACGGCTATTCGAATAGATTAACTTCCCTGCAGGGGTGCACCACATACCCCAACACGCTCGATCCCATTTGGCCGGACACACTTTCCTGGGTCATGCCCGGCCTCGGAAGATCAACACGTCGCAGCCCCACCTAGGCAAAACAAAGAGGTCAGCACGCCGGTCTAAACCTAAGCGCACAGGGGTCTGGGCCCATCGCCCTTAGCACACCTGCACGTTGCGAACGCGGCCGGAAGCAGAACTAGCCCCCTTAATACAAGAGCAGGCTTACGTTCCAATCCGGCGCGCGCCGCTCAGTCGCTGACGTCACGAAGGCTTCGGCTGATACCACGACGCCGGGATACCCATAACTACTCCCGCGTAGATGGCTAGTGCGTATAGACCAAATGGCCAGACTCAATTCAAATACCCAGATCTCGTTAAGCGTGTTAAGTATCCGCGAATGCTGACCAGGGCCAGGCCCACCTCCCTCCTAGGTGATATGAACCTGCCCCATCGCTCCGCCTCAAAGATCCACTCGCGGGTGCTCCTACGAGCCGACCCGTCTTTAATCACGACATGTATCAAGTATAAAATACATAGTATAAACCCGCGATCACCTCCCGAGTGATCACGGCCCGATAGTATAGCACAGCAGACGGACAAGAATGTAGGGCCACAGATGGAAATACTAGCATCCTATACTAAGCAAGTAGGATTGCAGGTAAAGGTAACAATAGTAGTAGCAAGGACAGCCTATGCATCAGGATAGGATTAACGGGAAGCAGTAACATGCTACACTACTCTAATGCAAGCAGTATAGAGAAGAGTAGGCGATATCTGGTGATCAAAGGGGGGGCTTGCCTGGTTGCTCTGGCAAGAGAGAGGGGTCGTCAACACCGTAGTCGTACTGGGTAGCAGCGGCGTCGGTCTCGGTGTCTAGCGAGAGAAGAGGGGGAAAAACAATAAATATAATGCAAACAAAAGCATGACGATGCATGACATGACAAGGCGTGATGCTAGGTGCGTCCTAACGCGGTACGAGGTGGTACCGATGAAGGGGGGAAACATCCGGGAAATTATCCCCGGTGTTTCGCATTTTCGGACAGAGGAACCGGAGGGGTAAAGTTGCGTGTTCGCTATGCTAGGGATGCGTGGCGGATGAACGGGCTGCGTATTCGAATTCGTCTCGTCGTTCTGAGCAACTTTCATGTTGAAAGTATTTTAATCCGAGTTACGGATTAAAAGATATGATTTTCTGAAGATTTTATTAATTTCTGGTATTTCATTAATTATTTAAATTAATTCGAAATGAATTAATGACATCACCATGATGTCATGCTGACGTCAGCAGTCAACTGCGTTGACTGGGTCAAACTGACATGTGGGTCCAGTGGGACCCACCTGTCATACCCTGTTTAGGTTAATTAGGTCTTAGTTAAACTAAGTACTATTTAATTAAACTAACTAGTTAATTAGCTTAATTAAACATGATTAATTAACTTAATTAATTTAGTTAATTAATCAATTAATTAATTAAATTCATTTCTATTTTTATTTATTATTTATTTTTCTAATTAATTTTCTAATTCCTTTTTTTAATGGGGGCGTGGGCCCCGTTTGGCAGTGGCCCAGAGGGGGCCTAACGGGCGCTGGCGTTAGCGGGGCTGCGGGCTCTGGGCGGGGCGTACCCAGCGCCCAGCACGAGGGGGCAAGGCCGGCCGGCCGGAGCAGCATGCCGCGGCAAGGGGCAGCGCTGGCGGCGCGGCTAGCCGGAGCCGGCGAGGCAGGGGGAGGCGGTGCTGCAGGGGGGGCAGCAGTGGCGAGCGGCTGCTGGGGTGGCCGCTACGGGCGCGCGCGCGTGAGCGCTGGAGGCGCGGGCGCGGCCTCGCGCGTGTGAGCGCGCGTGGGTGCGCGGGCGGCAGGGGGAATAGCACGGCGGGGGCGCGCACTACGCGGCACGGGCTCGCGGTGCGCGGCGGGAGCGAGGCAGAGGGCGGCGAGCGCGCGCGTGCGCGTGCGTGCGTGATTGGCGGGTGGCCCGGAGCGTGAGCTCCGGCACGCGGGCGCAGCCGAGCTGCGCGGACGGTGAACGGAGAGAGAGGAGGGGCGCAGGGACATGGGAAGGAGGAGGGCGGAGGCCGTGGCCTCACCGGGCTTTGTAGGGGCAACGGCAGCGGGTGTCCAGGTGGGGGACGGGGACGGCGCGATGCGACGCAGGGGAGGACGACGGTGTGGCGGTCCGGCGAGGAGGCGTGGTCGAGGCGGCGTTCCGGGCGACGACGGGGCGACTAGGTCGGTGAAGGCCGTTGGGGAGGAGGACGGGGACACGAGGTGGCTGATCTGGCAACGAAGCTCGGTGGCGGGGCGCGGGATCCACGGCGGCAACAGCGACGTCGGCAGGGGCGCGGGCGGGGTTGAGCCCCGATCCAGATCGGGGGGCGAGAGGGAGGAGAGAGTGGGGGGTTACGGTTAGGGTTTCCCCCCCTCCTGGGGATAAGGTAGGGGCGGGTCGGCCGGCTGGGCCAGGTGGGCCGGCCTGGCCGGTGAGCTGGGCCGCCTGGCCCAGTTGGCCAGGGGGGCCCTTTTATTCTTTTTTTTGCTTTTGTATTTTCTTTTCTTTTATTTCTGTTTTATCTTTGTTTCTTATTGTTTTAGTTTTTTGTGAAATATATACTTGGCATCTAATTTGGTATTTCAATTTAGTCCACTGCCACAAAAACTCTAGTCCCCAAATAATTTAGTTTGATATTTTATTTAAGTAGTGAAGGCATTTAAATAATTAGTTTTGCTACTATTTAAATCATTATGGTGTAGTTAAGCATTTCATAAAAGTTTGGTTTCACCACCCCATTTACCTATGATTTATCTGACACATTTAGAACATTTTAGTGTTATTTTTGGAAAACTTTTGTTGTTTGCCTTAATTTCAAATTTGAATTTGAATCGTTTTCGAACTAACACGAGATTAGCGACAATAACAGAGGTGACGTGGTGTCATTAGCAGAGGTTACTGTAGCTTGATTATCCGGGCGTTACAAATCTCCTCCACTACAAGAAATCTCGTCCCAAGATTTAAGGGGGGTGTAAGGGGGGAGACTAGGTTACACAATTTCTAACGATTCTTCACAGTCTAGGTAGCTCTTCTCGAAGAGGTTGATCCATTACGTCGACGTCTTCATTTCTTTGCTTCAGGTCATCATGATGAAGTCGTCTTCCTCTTTTTTTTGTGTCTTCATCGTACTTACGATAAGGAAAAACGGTAGATTCGGAAGAACAAACCTCTACAAGGTTGCTCATCTGGTAGATAACATCGGGGAAGGTGGCGGAAAGTAACTCTCGAATTGAAACTTAAGAAAATATCGAGAGCAAAGTAATAAGGTACCATGAGAAGTTTCGAGCGCATAGGCAATCATTCGTTGCCTGAAGCGAAGTGTGAAAGGGGTTCAGAGCAATGGGAATAAGTATTGCGTCAGATACCAGATTGATGATCTCATCGGAAGGTGGCTCATGAATTACACACGAGGCCACGCGTGAGGAATAACTTTGGGAATAGGGGGTGTACAGGAGAGTCAGGTTTCGATCCTGAGGAACTGTGGGTTATGGGCCCACCATGTGGGTTAAAACCAGGAAGGGCGGTGACGTATTGCACGATCATGAAAGCAAGGCATGTCAGAGGATAGTCTGTCGGTTAGGTCGGCAACAACATCGGTACCAAGGGCGAGGGACGAAGAGAACCATTTTCCTGCTCGTTGAACGAGGCGGTCCAATAGGTAGAGTTCTCGTCCATCGGCGGTTACCGGAAAGTTTTCAACAATAGTAACAGGGTCTTGCTGACAGAATGGTACACCGAGATGTTTACATAAGCAGGAGAATATTACTGCTTAGATCATATAGATCACAAGAAAGGTTAAACCAACAATGGAAAGGAAAATATGATTATCAAATTAAACAGAACAAGGGGAAGGAAAATGTGTTTAAACACATATTTCAGGGGTATATCCTTCCCAAGGACAAGCAGAGCACGATATCCATGACAGGATATAATGTTGAAAACTCTTGAGGTAAGGGGAGAGAAATTTCATGACATTACCCATACAGCGGTGTTTGGATAATTGAGCAGGAAACATTTAACATTGGGCTTCAAATGTTCTTGTTGAAAATTGGAGTACCATAGACATGCTTCGAGATAGCATTGACAAGGCCAACAGGTGAAGATCAGACTTTGGAAACACAAAGGATCCATCAGGAACAACTTATAGAATAAATCTTACAATTTCCTCATGGAAGAATGGCTAACCTTGATAAAAGGATACATATACTACAACAATAGGTCCTCTGGCCAGGGATGCTAAGGAAAGACACCACCTTACCGAGTTATTTAGAGACCAATGTTATAACTCTTGGAAAATGTTCCAACCATCATATCTGACCGAGTTTCAGATCTGATTGGTGTCAGGATACCTCAGACTCGGGATGTCTGAGAAGCAAAGGTGCAACACAATTTGACGGGATGACATTGTAAGATTCTCGGGAAATGAACTATGGAAGAAAGTTCCAAAACAAGAGTTTATCATTAAACCAATGATAGGATGATGAGGTGGCTGATGGTCTCAGCGACAATTTATCGAGATTAACAAAAGATGGATTTCCACAATTATGTGAACAAGGAGATAACAATTGTCAGATCAAATGATATAATGATGTATGGTCGAGGAAAACATCCACAATTAAACATTGGTTGACAGGTGCACCCAAAATATGGCTGGGTCGCACGAACAATGTTAGAATGGTGACTTAATGAACAAAAGAATTAGAATGAAACTATCAATCATTCACTTCAAAGCATTAGGATTGCTAGAAGTTTTGAATTCACACCTCTAGGTTCAATTGTCGGTATTCCGATTCGAATCAACACGGGGACCAAGAAATGAACATAGATGGCGAGAAGTAATTCTATAACAAGAATCCTTAAGAGGTGGGGCATTCCTATGACATTCTTGACATAACATATGGTAATACTCCAAGGTAGAACACAACATAAGCTGGATGGCAGGAACCTAAGGTGTAATACAAAACACGAACAAGTTTGTGTTGGAGAGAAGGCAAGGATGTTGTCGATGGTAACTCAAATTACCAAGGAACAAGGGTGGTACTTATCATCATGAATTCGATTGGTATCCTGAAAGGATTCAAAATGTTGATGATGACCCCGACAATTTTTGTCAAGAGATTTCATGAGGATGTAATCGATCAGCGATGACATCAAGTCAAAGGGATGATGAAGCAAGAGGTCAATGGAAGCACAGGTACCACACAAACTTGAAATCAAGCTTGCTATTCAAGGTGAAATGATATGACAAGGAAAATCGACGTAAGCTTAGCTCATCGTCGAAAATTGTGCTCCGGGAAGGACCAGGTTGTACAGTCAAAATTGGCACAATAATGATGTAGCCGATTAGGCTAGGAATGACTTGAAGAGTTATTAAACTCATAAGCAACAAAAATTACTTAGAGTTATTGAATCCGAGTGCGGAATCGATTCACTTATCGGTGTTCTCGAGTGATTATTAACTCAGAACCTGGGGGGGTTGGAATCGGTGAGAATAATAGTTGATGAAGAACTCATAAGAAGTTATGTAGTTCCGTGATAATCTTGAGATACTAGAGTGTAATACACGACGGTAGATCAAAGTAAAGGTTGGTCGGGTGCAATGATCTGTAGAAGACAATTACTTCAACTTGTTCGAGAAATGGTATTTAAAGGAGAACATGGTCGGAAACACTATTGCAAAAGGCCAGATCCCGGATAAAAGATGAACTTATACCAAAGGAATAATTTAATTTAAAAGAAGCTTTAATGATAAGATCTACATCGTGTCCATGGGCATGAACTCAAAGTTCAAGGTCGACTCCCACTTCTCCAATGCATAACCTTTCATTCACTTCTCACTTTCGAAGAAGTTGTAGTGTTGAAATTTTATCTGGTAAAATACCAGAAGTGTATGACTCGTGAAAACTTTCGAGTTCACACAGTTTAGAGAAGGCATATGTTCAACCCATAGGGGCTTCTTAGAAACATATACCACAAGTTTCAAGAGTAAATATCACAAGCTCAAAAGTAGAGCAAGGTTGAGAAAGTAGATGATACATTTTACCAAAGGCATTATGTATCCGAGGGTAGGCTCACAAGGTTATTGAATATGAAGGACGCTGTCAGATAAAATCCATTAAAGGATCTGCCGGTCCATAACAGAGCTGACGTGAGCATCGGCACACAACCAGAGGAAGTAACAATGCAAAGGCATTGGATTATGGAAACAACTGACTAATCCAGAGCCCAAATGCAAAGGAATTATTATTTTCAAATCAAGGGATCAGAAGCAATGTTCTGATTAGGAATGGATAAGTTGAATAGCCTTAGGGGTACAATCGATGGCAATTGGATTTGTTGAGAACCAGCTCATGTTTAAGATGATGTCTGAGCCGGAAAGATAATTTAAAAGGATCAACTGATGATTGCGTGCATTCGAACTCATGTTGAATCAAAGGGATCAAAATGACGGTGCCTAAGGATACTAACGAATATTGCCGGACATATGGAAAGCATCCATCATGCAAGCGGACAAGTATTGCAGAGCAATAAGCTACTAAGGATTTTTGGAGGATCGAATAGTATTTCGATGACCATTGTGAAACACATGAACAACTAGGGGATGAGCGGATACTCGATAAGTGTGAGAATTATCCGTAGGGGTATTCAGGTGACAAAGAACAGCAAGGCAGTAAGCTCGAAGGATTACCGAAACAACGACGAGTATTTCGGGGTATCTTGTAATAACAAGACCAACTAGGAATAAAAGTAAGAACAACATGTGTAAGTATTTATCCATAGGGATTTTTCGGTGGTAGGGAATTGCAAAAGCAACGGGCACAAGGTATCGAGAAAATATCGGAGAGTATTGTCAGAATCTTCTATTGAAGCAGTCGACCATCCGTAATGAAAGGGTTCTCCGGCAGGAAGTGGTAACGAGAACCTAGAGTTAGATTTTAGCAAAATCATTTAACCCGAATAGAAGAGAGATCAGAGTCCCAGAGTATAGATCGAGGAATAAAAGATCCTAACAACACCCGATGGCGACGTGGGCCCAAGGGCCGCACAGCCAAGTTAGTAAAACAATTTTCATCGACTAGACTCAACTTCGGCCAAGGAGTGTGGAAGGGGGATTCCTACAGGCAGTCGGCTCTGATACCAACTTGTGACTTCCCCGATTCGATCGTACACTAATCATACACGCAAACGTGTACGATCAAGATCAGGGACTCACGGGAAGATATCACAACACAACTCTACAAATAAAATAAGTCATACAAGCATCATATTACAAGCCAGGGGCCTCGAGGGCTCGAATACAAGAGCTCGATCATAGACGAGTCAGCGGAAGCAACAATATCTGAGTACAGACATAAGTTAAACAAGTTGCCATAAGATGGCTAGCACAAACTGGGATACAGATCGAAAGAGGCGCAGGAAGCAGAACTAGCCCCCTTAATACAAGAGCAGGCTTACGTTCCAATCCGGCGCGCGCCGCTCAGTCGCTGACGTCACGAAGGCTTCGGCTGATACCACGACGCCGGGATACCCATAACTACTCCCGCGTAGATGGTTAGTGCGTATAGACCAAATGGCCAGACTCAGATCAAATACCCAGATCTCGTTAAGTGTGTTAAGTATCCGTGAACGCTGACCAGGGCCAGGCCCACCTCTCTCTTAGGTGGTCTGAACCTGCCCCGTTGCTCCGCCTCAAAGATCCACTCGCGGGTGCTCCTACGAGTCGACCCGTCTTTAATCACCACATGTATCAAGTATAAAATACATAGTATAAACCCGCGATCACCTCCCGAGTGATCACGGCCCGATAGTATAGCACAGCAGATGGACAAGAATGTAGGGCCACAGATGGAAATACTAGCATCCTATACTAAGCAAGTAGGATTGCAGGTAAAGGTAACAACAGTAGTAGCAAGGACAGGCTATGCATCAGGATAGGATTAACGGGAAGCAGTAACATGCTACACTACTCTAATGCAAGCAGTATAGAGAAGAGTAGGCGATATCTGGTGATCAAAGGGGGGGCTTGCCTGGTTGCTCTGGCAAGAGAGAGGGGTCGTCAACACCGTAGTCGTACTGGGTAGCAGCGGCGTCGGTCTCGGTGTCTAGCGAGAGAAGAGGGGGAAGAAACAATAAATATAATGCAAACAAAAGCATGACGATGCATGACATGACAAGGCGTGATGCTAGGTGCGCCCTAACGCGGTACGAGGTGGTACCGGTGAAGGGGGGAAACATCCGGGAAATTATCCCCGGTGGTTCGCGTTTTCGGACAGAGGAACCGGAGGGGGAAAGTTGCGTGTTCGCTATGCTAGGGATGCGTGGCGCATGAACAGGTTGCGTATTCAAATTCGTCTCGTCGTTCTGAGCAACTTTCATGTTGAAAGTATTTTAATCCGAGTTACGGATTAAAAGATATGATTTTCTGAAGATTTTATTAATGTCTGGTATTTAATTAATTATTTAAATTAATTCGAAATGAATTAATGACATCACCATGATGTCATGCTGACGTCAGCAGTCAACTGCGTTGACTGGGTCAAACTGACATGTGGGTCCAGTGGGACCCACCTGTCATACCCTGTTTAGGTTAATTAGGTCTTAGTTAAACTAAGTTCTATTTAATTAAACTAACTAGTTAATTAGCTTAATTAAACATGATTAATTAACTTAATTAATTTAGTTAATTAATCAATTAATTAATTAAATTCATTTCTATTTTTATTTATTATTTATTTTTCTAATTAATTTTCTAATTCCTTTTTTTAATGGGGGCGTGGGCCCCGTTTGGCAGTGGCCTAGAGGGGGACTAACGGGCGCTGGCGTTAGCGGGGCTGCGGGCTCCGGGCGGGGCGTACCCAGCGCCCAGCACGAGGGGGCAAGGCCGGCCGGCCGGAGCAGCATGCCGTGGCAAGGGGCAGCGCTGGCGGCGCGGCTAGCCGAAGCCGGTGAGGCAGGGGGAGGCGGTGCTGCAGGGGGGGCAGCAGCAGCGAGCAGCTGCTGGGGTGGCCGCTACGGGCGCGCGCGCGTGAGCGCTGGAGGCGCGGGCGCGGCCCCGCGCGTGTGAGCGCGCGTGGGTGCGCGGGCGGCAGGGGGAATAGCAGGGCGGGGGCGCGCACTACGCGGCACGGGCTCGCGGTGCGCGGCGGGAGCGAGGCAGAGGGCGGCGAGCGCGCGCGTGCGCGTGCGTGCGTGAGCGGCGGGTGGCCCGGAGCGTGAGCTCCGGCACGCGGGCGCAGCCGAGCTGCGCGGACGGTGAACGGGAGAGAGGAGGGGCGCAGGGACATGGGAAGGAGGAGGGCGGAGGCCGTGGCCTCACCGGGCTTCGTAGGGGCAACGGCAGCGGGTGTCGAGGTGGGGGACGGGGACGGCGCGATGCGACACAGGGGAGGACGATGGTGTGGCGGTCCGGCGAGGAGGCGTGGTCGAGGCGGCGTTCCGGGCGACGACGGGGCGACGAGGTCGGTGAAGGCCGTTGGGGAGGAGGACGGGGACACGAGGTGGCTGATCCGGCAACGAAGCTCGGCGGCGGGGCGCGGGATCCACGGCGGCAACGGCGACGTCGGCAGGGGCGCGGGCGGGGTTGAGCCCCGATCCAGATCGGGGGGCGAGAGGGAGGAGAGAGTGGGGGGTTACGGTTAGGATTTCCCCCCCTCCTGGGGATAAGGTAGGGGCGGGTTGGCCAGGGGGGCCCTTTTATTCTTTTTTTTTGCTTTTGTATTTTCTTTTCTTTTATTTCTGTTTTATCTTTGTTTCTTATTGTTTTAGTTTTTTGTGAAATATATACTTGGCATCTAATTTGGTATTTCAATTTAGTCCACTGCCACAAAAACTCTAGTCCCCAAATAATTTAGTTTGATATTTTATTTAATTAGTGAAGGCATTTAAATAATTAGTTTTGCTACTATTTAAATCATTATGGTGTAGTTAAGCATTTCATAAAAGTTTGGTTTCACCACCCCATTTACCTATGATTTATCCGACACATTTAGAACATTTTAGTTTTATTTTTGGAAAACTTTTGTTGTTTGCCTTAATTTCAAATTTGAATTTGAATCGTTTTCGAACTAACACGAGATTAGCGACAGTAACGGAGGTGACGTGGTGTCATTAGCAGAGGTTACTGTAGCTTGATTATCCGGGCGTTACACAGTGCAACGATGCAAAAGAAATGCAAGACACCTTATGCAAGATATGTGCAACCAATAAAATCTTGCCAAATTAGAACATGCACCTTATTGGGTGAACAGGATAGGCCACCTGCCTTTGACTCCTTGAGCTCAGAATAGTCATTAGGATCATATTCTGAATATGAATCTATAGGTCGGGAGGATGTGGGTTTTCATTGCATCCACAATGGACCTCAACCCCTTGATGCCAAGTTTGTTATCCATTGAACTGTTTCACAATATTCTTCTGATGTGCACATTCTTATATTCATTGTGATTACATACCATATCTGTAAAGCATGAAAACACAAATAGTAGTGAGATTATCTTTGTAATGCAGAGGATATTGTAATATAATAGAGGATCCTTGTAAACCCTTGTGTGCTATCACTGGATTCTGATGAGAGAGCCCATGTGTGCTGTAATATGGTGAGTAGATTAATATAATCTGGCACAACTACATAAAAAATAGGCTTCCTGTTGGGAGCCCCAGATGTAAGGATAGTTGGCAGATGATAGGTTCATAATATACCGTATAAAAAGTTTATTGCCAAACCATGATAACGAGAGCGCAAGCCAGTCATATCATAGTGTAGATAATAGGGGTACACCATAACCACCATAAATAAATCGGGAAAGCGGAACTGGCTGGAAACCACAAGGTTTTGTCGCTACTAATATGCAGCCTATCAATCACCTACAAGCCAGCTCTATTCATCTGAAGGCGCCCAACTGTTACTATCAGTTCAGTCTATCAAAGACCGCGCAGCTCCCACCATTTCTGGGGTATTATGGCAGACCACCTCGAAGTGCGAAATCATTTAGTAGAACCGGCCCAATAGAGCCGTCGACTGCACATGTCCCTCCCCTTCCTGACAAGGAACATACTGTGCTTACTAAAGAAGAATAGGAGAGGAACATGTTAAAGAATAGAAGGGGAAGCATATTATTGAGATTCCCCTTCTTTCTATTCAATGTTGGTTGCCCACCCATGATGAATCAGAGCACCCAAAGATATGCAATTCCATGATGTCTCTCTATATGCATTTGGAAACTCAATTGGGAGCATCATCTAACCAATTAAATGTGTGTCTGTTAGCTAATGTCAGTATCATATCACATTCATACTTGAAGAACCTTAGGACGTATGATTGGTGTGTTATTTAGCTTTAAAGGGTGGACAGCTGCTAGTAGGACACAAAGCACCTACGTAGATCGAGTGTAGATATAATGGGAAAACCCTAAGCATCAGGAGTAAAATCAGGAAAGTGGAACTTGCTGGAATATATGTGCTAGTATTGCCGGTACAACTAGAAAGGCTTCGGATACCAACTCTCTTCAACTGAAGGTGCAACACTGTTAATATCAGTGTAACTCTCAAAGGTGACACAGCTCCCCGCATTTCCTTGCTAATATTATAGGATTCAAGTGGGCAAGCCACTACAATTCCTATTCCTATGTTTACAAAATCATACAAATCAAAGAGGCCCGAAGAGTTGAAAGTGTCCATGACAACCGATCGAATAGACCTCTACACTGTAAATGTCCCTGCTCCTCTTCACTACAAGGAACATACTATACGACTGGTAACCCACAAGTATAGGGGATCGCAATAGTTTTCGAGGGTAGAGTATTCAACCCAAATTTATAGATTCGACACAAGGGGCGCCAAAGAATATTTGAAGGTATTAGCAGCTGAGTTATCAATTCAACCACACCTAGAGATTAATTATCTGCAACAAGTGATCAGTAGCAAAGTAATATGATAGTTTTGATAGTGGTGACAATAGCAATAGTAACGGTAACAGTGATAGCAGTAGTTTTGTAGCAAGTGTAATAGTGATGATAGCAGTAGTAACTTAGCAAGAACAATATAAGATAAATTCATAGGCATTGGATCGGTGGCTTGTTGGATGATATTCATCATGAGACAGTTATAACCTAGGGCGATACGACACTAGCTCCAGTTCATTGATATAATGTAGGCATGTATTCCGTAAATCGTCATGTGTGCTTATGGAAAGAACTTGCATGACATCTTTTGTCCTACCCTCCCGTGGCAGTGGGGTCCATATTTGAAACTAAGGGGTATTAAGGCCTCCTTTTCATAGAGCACCGGAACAAAGCATTAACACATAGGGAATGCATGAACTCCTAAAACTATGGTCATCACCGGAGTGGGCCCGGCTATTGTCACTCCGGGGTTTCTGGATCATAACACGTAGTAGGTGACTATAACTTGCAAGATCGGATCTAGAACATGGATATAATGGTGATAACATAAACGTTTCAGATCTGAAATCATGGCACCTGGGCCCAAAGTGACAAGCATTAAGCATGGCAAAGTCATAGCAACATCAATCTAAGAACATAAGGATCAAGCCCTAACAAAACTAACTCGATTACATGATGAATCTCATCCAACTCCCCATCGACCAGCGAGCCTACGAAGGAATTACTCACTCCCGGTGGGGAGCATCATGGAATTGGCGATGGAGAAGGGTTGGTGATGATGAAGAACGAAGATCCCCCTCTCTGGAGCCCCAAACGGACTCCAGATCAGGCCTCCTGAGGAAGAACATGAGGTGGCGGCGGCTCCATATCATGGATCGCGATAATTCTTTCTCCCTGATTTTTTCTGAAAAAATAGGATTTTATAGTGTCAGTTTTAGGGTCTGCGGGGCCACCGGGTGGGGACAACCCACCTGGGCACGCCAGGAGAGGGGGGCGCGCCCTGGTGGGTTGTGCCCACCCAGGTGCCCCTCTCTGGTGGATGTTTGCTCCAGAAATTCATATTTATTGCATAAAAATTCCTCGCAAAGTTTCGTTCCATTCCGAGAACTTTTATTTTTGCACAAAAACAACACCATGGTAGTTCTGCTGAAAACAGCGTCAGTCCGGGATTAGTTTCATTCAAATCATGCAAATTAGAGTCCAAAACAAGAGGAAAAGCGTTAGGAAAAGTAGATACATTGGAGACGTATCAACTCCCCCAAGCTTAAACCTTTGCTTGTCCTCAAGCAATCTAGCTGATAAAGTGAAAATGAAAAGGAAAAACTTTTACGAACTGTTTTGCTCTTGTTTGCATAAATAAGCTAAAACAGCACCCAGGTTTTCAACCAACATTATAACTAACCATGCCGACAATAACTCTTAAAGATTATATTAACTCATATCAATGACATAATCAGCTAGCGAGCAGTAATAAGGTATCTCAAACGGCAACTTGTTGTCAAAACAACCATGATATAATATGACAATAGTGGTATCTCGCTAGCCCTTTCTAAGACCGCAAAACATAAATGCACATCACCTCCAAAGTTCAAGCAGCGACTAAACATTGTAATTCATGGTAGAAGAGATCCAATCATGATGCACCCATAATTAGCTACACACAATGCATAAGTCATGACAACTATGCTCTCAGGTTCTAGCGCTTGTTTTAGAAGGTGATGACACAACATAAAAGTAAATAGATAGTCCCTTCAGAGAGGGAAGCAGTGATTTGCAGAGGTGCCAGAGCTCAAGTTTTAAAACATAGGTAAATGATATTTTGAGACATGCACCCTTCTCATTTACTTCACGACTATCAGTTATCAATATCTTCCATGCTAAACACGCTAGTGGCGGTTCCCAAGCGATAAAAGTAAAGGTTTTGACTCCATTGGGAGTTTTTGTTTGATTATTTGAGAGATTAAGTCTTTTTTTGTTTACAGTTTGGGACTGGGCATCCCTATTACCGCCCTTTTCTCGTGTGATGGCGAGTGAATAAACACTCGACCTGAGAATAACCCGCTTAGAACGAAAGATATCGACCACCTCCTGTCGTTCCATGAACGATCCAGACACACACAAAGGATATTTTTTAGAAGTTTTTAGAGGTGGCACATGCATATTTACTTAGGACGACAGGGTAATACCGCATATAGGTAGGTATGGTGGACTCATCTGGAATAACTTTGGGTTCAAAGTTTTTGATGTACAATCAGAATCCCCACTTAGTACAGGCGAAGGGTAGCAATTAGATTGAGAAGCGGCCAGCTAGAGAGCAATAACAGTCATAAACATGCATTATGCATAAGTAACACTGGACACTAGCATGAGTAGGATATGAACACCATGAACATAAATATGATAGAGGCTATGTTGGTTTTGATTCAACTACATGCATGAACATGTGCCAAGTCAAGCCACTCGAACATTCAGAGGAGGATACCATATCATCATACTACATCACAATCATTTTAACGCAATGTTGATATCCAAGATAAATCATTATCCACTCCCAGCTACTTATGCATGGCATGAGGAACTATAATCTCTAATTGTCATTGCAAACATGTTTAATCATAAGGGGCTGAATCATGGATACTAGATTAAACATATTTACACAAACAGAACAAGTCGAGTTCATACCAGTTTCTCTCTACCACGGCCAGTTCATCGAATATCGTCATTATTTCCTTTCACTTGCATGACCGAATGATATGAAAATAATAATAGTGAAAGAGCACCGTGGACTAAGCTGGAATCTGCAAACATTTTATTCAACAGGAGAAGACAAGGTAAAATGTGCTCTTTATTAGTTCAACAATTATTCATATGATAGCCACTCAACATTTTCATCGTGGTCTTCTCCTTGGTAAAACTCAAATAAAAAGAAGAGAAATTCAGAGAAACACACTAAAATATTTTTGGAGTTTTTGGTTTTCTTGAACAAGCAAATAAAAAGGGAAAAAGTAAAAACGAGAAAAACTATTTACACGGGAAGACTCCCAACAAGAAAAAGAAGAAAAAGGAAATCTTTTTGGATTTTGTTTTTAATATTACTACTAAGCATGCATAGAAAGTAAACTAACTACAACTAATTTTTTTGGTTTTACTAAAGTTTTTCAAACACACCAGAAGAAAGCAAGAAAAATAAACCTAAGCATGGATGATACAATGAAAAAGTGTGAACACCGACAAATGAAAATAAGTGGATATGAATGTAATGCCGGTGAGAAACACGTACTCCCCCAAGCTTAGGCTTTTGGCCTAACTTGGTAGTCGATCAGAAGCCTGGATGGTAGTAGTTGGCATGGTAGCTCACGCAGGCTCTCGGTGCGGATGCCTCGGCCTGCCATGCTGCCTCCACTGCTGCGTTGTGAGCTCGAGCCTCGCTCTCAAGAACAAAATATCTCCCTTTGCTGTGATAGTGAAAAAGAGCAGGCGCATGCAAATACTTGTGTACAACAAATTTTTGGTTAAACAATAGATTGTAAGTGAAATTATCAATTTTTCCTTTAATGATATGATCTTTTAAGGTGTCGAAGTCCAAATACTGCGTGAGTAGGATAGGGTCAAAGGGCAAAGGTGCAACACCCAGCCCTCGTGCTAAACGCGTGGCATAAATTCCACCATAGAACCAGCCACTGTTAGCGTTATGCTGAAGTTGCGTGCAACAATCGCTCCAAGGTTATAATTCCTTTCACCGGTGTGAGCGGTGTGTATGAGGCTCAAGTCTAGAGCACAAAGTGCACTACAGTCTTGCTTTCCTACTATACATTTCCCGTTAAATAATGCAAAGTACAGAATTACAGGAAATGAATGCTCTTTATTCTACCTTGTGTCACTCCCCTTGTCTCACCGTAGCAAAGGCTAGTCAAGAAAGATTGGTATTCAGCCCTTGGCGATTCGTCAAGCAAACCACAGAATGGAAGTTTGCAGTGGTAAGCAAAATTTTCTAGTGAGATGGTAAATGGATTATCATAAAGCATAAACGACACCCTAGACTCACGGGGATGGAATTTAAATCCTTTGACAAATGATTCACTAAGAATGTGGCGTTGTTCGCACTTATCTGAAATGTAGGGACCGAGACCGGCATTGTGAACATATTGCTCAAATTCCTCCTTAATGCCCACAGGCATCATATACTCGTCGCAAGGCTATAAGAATGTTTTGGTGGCGACATTTCATGTGGAACTTTCACTTGGTTCAACATATGACCGGTGAGCGGAGCTGTCACTAGAAGATGCCTCGAGGATCGCCTCCGCGAAGGACTCCTTCCAAAAAGGTTCATCGTGTTCACGTACAATTTTCTGAAATTTTTTGAGTGACAAAAATTTATCAACAAAACTTTATAAGATTGATAGCAACTACTCATAGGGATACATAGAGGCCATAACAAGCATTCAAACTACTTAGAATTCTAAGAATTCAACATGCAAGCTCATCTATAGCAGCCCTAATAGTAGCTAATTATTCAAAATATAAACCACAAAAAACAAAAACTAATTGGACAAACAGTGGAGTCACATACCAAGCAACAATCCCCCGAAATAGTTTCGGAAACGGAGCTTCGAGCAAAGAGATCAAAATCCACGGGTTTGAGAGCAAGAGCACGGGAGAGAGAGCAATGGAGATTTTTTTCTGAAGGTAAGTGATGATGTGGTATGAATAGATAAGTGAGGGGGCCCACGTGGGGACCACAACCCACGAGGGCGCTTGGGGGTCCTAGCGCGCCCAGGTGGGGTGTGCCCACCTGGTGCACCTCCGTCTGATATTATTTGCACCAAAAATTCTTAAATAATCAAAAAAAATCATATTAAATTTTTAGGGCATTTTGGGAACTTTCATTTTTGGGTCATTTTTATTGCATGGGAAATTTAGAAAACAGACAAACCATGACATTTTATTTATTTAACTTATAAAAGTAGAAAACAAAAATTAGGGACAGAAGGTAGTGCTTACTAAATTCATCAACTTCATACCGCTCAAAAATGATCCATTAATAAGGTTGATCAAGTCTTAGTAACAACCACTTTCGATTAGCATGGAACCGAAGAACTTCCATAAATCACTAAGTTACCTCAATGGGGATATGAATGTCCCCAACAATAAGCATTTCATATTTCTTTTTGATAGTAGGTAGAGGTATCTGAAAACTTCCAATAGTGATTGTTGGAGATTTTTCAATAACATTAATACCATTCACTTGGCATTGTTTCTTCGGAAAGTGCACTGTATGCTCATTACCATTGATATGAAAAGTGACCTTGCTTTTATTGCAATCAATAACAGACCTTGCAGTATTCAAGAAGGGTCTACCATGGATAATCGACATGTTGTCGTCCTTGGGCATCTCAAGTATAACAAAGTCAGTCAAAATAGTAACATTAGCAACAACAATGGGCACATCCTCACAGATACCGATAGGTATGGCAGTTGATTTATCAGCCATTTGCAAAGATATTTTAGTAGGTGTGAGTTTATTCAAATAAGGTCTTTTATATAAAGAGAAAGGCATAACACTAACACCATCTCTAGAATCACACAAAGCAGTTTTCACATTATTCATTTTGATAGAGCAAGGTATAGTTGGTATTCCCGTATCTCCAAGTTTTTTAGGTACTCCATCTTTAAAAGTGTAATTAGCAAGCATAGTGGAGATTTCAGCTTCTGGTATTTTTCTTTTATTAGTGATGATGTCTTTCATATACCTTGCATAAGGAGGCACTTTCAAGATATCAGTCAAGCGAGTACGCAAAAAAGACCGGCCTCAGCATTTCAGCAAAGCGTTCAAATTCTTCATCATCATTCTTGTTGGTTGACTTAGGTGGAAAAGGCATAGGTTTTTGAACCCATGGTTCTCTTTCTTTATCATGTTTTCTAGCAACAAAGTCTCTTTTATCATACCTTTTATTCTTAGTGTAACACCCACGATGCGGCTCTCCCACGTGTCGGAGCACGACTTAGAGGCATAACCGCATAGTAGGCATGTCGCAAGAGGGGTAATATTTACACATCCCATGTACTGAATAAGAAAGGGATAAAGAGTTGTCTTACAATCGCCACTTCACACAATACATAAATATAGCATTACATCATCCAAAATACAATCAAGGTCCGACTACGGAACCAAAATAAAGAAAGACCACCCCAAATGCTAGATCCCCGATCGACCCGACTGGGCTCCACTACCGATCAACTGGAAATGAAACAACACAACAAACATGATCTTCATCGAGCTCCCACTTGAGCTCAGCTACGTCATCTGCACTGGTATCATCGGCACCTGAAACTGTTTGGAAGTATCTGTGATCCACAAGGACTCATCAAACTCACACCCGCAAGATCAAGACTATTTAAGCTTATGGGTAGGAAAGGGTTGTGAAGTGGAGCTGCAGCAAGCACTAGCATATATGGTGGCTAACTTACGCAAAAGAGAGTGAGAAGAGAAGCAATGCACGGTCGTGAACTAGAAGTGATCAAGAAGTGATCCTGAAACTACTTACGTTCAAGCATAACACAAGAACCGTGTTCACTTCCCAGACTCCGCCGATAAGAGACCATCATGGCTACACACGCGGTTGATTCATTTTAATTAAGTTAAGTGTCAAGTTTTCTACAACCGGATATTAACAAATTCCCATCTGCCCATAACCACGGGCACGGCTTTCGAAAGTTCAAGACCTTGCAGGGGTGTCCCAACTTAGCCCATCACAAGCTCTCACGGTCAACGAAGGATATTCCTTCTCCCAGGAAGACCCGATCAGACTCGGAATCCCGGTTACAAGACATTTCGACAATGGTAAAACAAGACCAGCAAAGCCACCCGATGTGCCGACAAATCCCGATAGGAGTCGCACGTATCTCGTTCTCAGGTCACACCGGATGGACAAGACATCGGGTTGGCATAGACCCTGGTTGCCCAGGGGGCGCCGGACATCGCCCAGTTTGGACCAACACTCAGAGGAGCACTGGCCTAGGGGTTTAAAATAAAGATGACCCTTGAGTCTGCAGAACCCAAGGGAGAAAGGCTTAGGTGGCAAATGGTAAAATCAAGGTTGGGCCTTGCTGGAGGAGTTTTATTCAAAGCGAACTGTCAAGGGGTTCCCATAACACCCAACCACGTAAGGAACACAAAATCAAGGAACATAACACCGGTATGACGGAAACTAGGGCGGCAAGAGTGGAACAAAACACCAGGCATAAGGCCGAGCCTTACACCCTTTACCAAGTATATAGATGCATTAAAGTAAATAAGATATAATAATGATATCCCAACAATATCCATGTTCCAACAGGGAACAATCTTTAGCTTCACCTGCAACTAGCAACGCCATAAGAGGGGCTGAGCAAAGCGGTAACATAGCCAAACAATGGTTTGCTAGGACAAGGTGGGTTAGAGGCTTGACATGGCAATGTGGGAGGCATGATATAGCAAGTGGTAGGTATCGCGACATAGCAATAGAGCGGGCAACTAGAAAGCAAAGATAGAAGTGATTTCGAGGGTATGATCATCTTGCCTGAGATCCCACAAGGAAGAAGAACGAGTCCATGAAGAAGACAAACGGACGTAGTCGAACGGATCCTCACAACTCCGGAATGGAACCGAAGCTAACGAGGGAAGCAACCCGGAAAGAAGCAAACAACATAGTAAACAACCATCACATAACATGGCATGATGCACACCCAAGTATGATGCATGTCCGGTTTAATGAGGCATGGCATGGCAAAGTGCACAAGCAAACTACAAGTTAAGTGGATCTCAATATGCAATGAGTTGCATATTGACGAAACACCACATTCAAGTTATTTAGTTCGATATCGTTTATGAACCCAACAATATTAAATGTTGTTAAACATGGCAAGAGATGAAGCATAAGTAAAATACACAGTTAGGCAAGTTTAAATGAGGCCGGAAATAACAAACAACAATTCCGGTAAATCCCCATACGCATTTAGCAATTTGGTGCAACAACAATTTTAAACATTTAAATGTTATTATCATGATGCGAATGACATGTGTAAGTTTTATGCAGTATTTATGAAAATGTTAACAAGAGCATATTATGAAGCATTAGTCATCGTGGGGAAACAAAAGGGGTGCCACGGCGACGATAACGAAACGGTGCCACGGCAACGTTCCGGTTCCGACACCTCATTGAGACGTCGGTGCAAAAGAAAGTGACAGGAGCGTGTCATGCAAGGATGGTTGGGTGCTCCCGGTTACCTGGTTCCCACGGGTGGACGGCATGGTAACAAGGAGGACCATGCAAGCGAAAATTTCAGACACGGTGCAAATGCGGGGTTCGTCTCATTCAACACACAAGCATTCGGTCCACGGGCGGTCGTCTCGATGGTTATACCTTTCGAAGCGTGCATTATCGGAATGGATCAAGTTCATAGAGGGAAGTAGGTGTTCTCGCGACGGCGGTAGAATTAGTGGTACACGTTTGTAGTCGCACAAGTTTCCGTAGATGTATGGGGTCACGGCAAGGAACTTGACGCATCGTTGAACTTGGCGTCCGAGGAATCCCGTGTAGCTGTACACGAGTGGTAGTCGAACTTAACGGTTCCGTTACATGGTTCTTTGGAGACGATAATGGTGTACGGGTCTTTTGGCCCTGATAGTCGTACACACATCCAAAGAGGAACTCGGCGTTCCGATGCGGTGTAGGGGTACATGCCGATGGTCGTCGTGGTACTTGGCATTTCGTTCAGCACTCGTTCGAGCATCCGTGTGATCTTGTCGGTGGTGTACTTGGCGATTTCCAAGGCGGCCTTGACGCATCCGTTCATAGAGGTACTTGGCGGTTTCGTTCAGTCGGTCTTGCTAGTCTCGGTAACGTAGTTGTACAATAGTGTCATCGAACTTGTCGAACCCAAACTCTTGGAGGACCGTCGTGGTACTTGGTGTCTCGTGTAACTGGCGTCCTTTCGACCTTGATAGAGAAGGACCAGCACATCCACAATGCCCGATGGGGAGGGTCCTACAGCAACAGGAGGTCGATGGCGGAGCAGCAGCAAGACGAAGTGGAGCCGGAATCAGTCTTGGCGTGGAGCAAGGGAAGCAGAGCTTCTGGAGGCTGGAGAGGCCATGAACGTCGGGCTTGCGATGACACAGGGAGGAGGTGAGACCTCTGTGGCGCGTGGAGAGGGTCATGGTCGGGCTCGACCACGTCAGGGAGGCCATGACGGAGGGAGCGGGAGGCGCTGGACACGGCCACACATGCGCTCGGCGAGGCACGCGGGAGGCAGGAGGCGAGGCAAGGCAAAGCAGAGGACGGGGAGGCCGGAGGAGTTGTCCTGGGGCGGCGGAGTCCAATGAGGACGAGGTCTGGAGTAGGGCGGTGACTCCGATGACTGGCCGGCGAGGCCATGGCCTTGGGAGCAGAGGAGACACGCAGGAGGAAGGGGGAAAGGAGCGGACACGAGGAACGCAGTGACGCTACTGGATGGAGCTTGGGGGCGGCGAGGATGGAGGCAGCGGCAGCAGGGCGCGGGTGCGTGTCCATGGGGATCGGGATCCCCCTCTTGGTCGCGCTGGGAGGTGAGGGAGGAAGCGAGAGGAGGGAGGAAGCGAGAGGAAGAGGGAGGTTGGCGGCGCTGGTGGGAGAAGGAGGCGGGGCAACGAGGGGATCGAGTGGAGGCCTCTCCTGCGGCTAGGATTAGAAGGGAATGGGCCTTGGAGGCCGACCCAGTGGAGAGGGAGGCGCCTAGGCGCAGATGGGCCTGCATGGCTGGCCTCTCTTCTCTCCCACAACCTCTCTTCTCAAAACAGAGGAGAGAAAGAAAAAAAAGAAAGGAAGCAAAAGAGAGAAAAGAAATGGGTTAGAGGAAGGATTTGGGCACGCGGATTATTTTCCCGAAGTCGCAAGAATGCACTGGTTCCAAGAAAATAGAAATGGACAAGATCGAATGATAAGAATTCAAACTCATTTGAATTTAATTCAAATGGGTTTGAACTAGGACGAGGTTTTAGGAGTATCCAGAAATATTGAGAATTTTGGTAGAGCTCCGGAAAGTGACAAAAGAATTTAGGGCAAATATTGGAGACGAGGAATTTAGTAAGAAAAGCATGGAATATTTTGCAAGTGTGTTGTGGTAAATTCCAAAGGATGGAATATTTATTATAGCCCCCTAATATTGGGAGGATATGTTATAAACAGAATCACCATGTGAATATCCCTCGATTTAAATGAATCGAAGATCCATAAAATTTAATTGGATGAGTTTTAAGAAGAGGTGCAAGATGACATGATGCAATGCACATGATGCAAAAAAGAAAGCAAAGAACCAAACAAATCACATGACGAATCTCGGAAACCATGGAAGGCATCTGAAGCTCCGGTCTTGGGGCGTTACAACACTCCACCACTACAAGAGGATCTCGTCCCGAGATCTAGGATGGCACCGGAGGGAAACGGAAGAGGAAGAGGAGAGGTAAAACTAAGTTGCTTCTTTGACAAACGAGTGAAACCAAAGAACCTTGAGAGGTTAAACAGATTAGAGAAGAGAATACAACAGAGATGAACGAGGTTGAAAACACTCCGTTAGAAAGGAGGAACAAGGAAGATTACGGGAACCTTGTAGGTTGACAGACATAAGAAAAGGGTTTCAATGGACAAGAAGTACATGCAAGCACTCCGGTTGAAACAAGATGTACAAGGAACGAGAAAAAATCAATTACGACAACACTCCGGTTAACACAAGATAGAGAAGGAATAAGAATGATATAATTTGGACAGCACTCCGACTGTAAATGGAAGGAATTCAACATTAATTTGACAATATGAGAGGATACTTGATGAGATCAACAACACACTGCCTCTGGAACTATTGAAAGAATGGCACAAGGGGTAAGAAAGATTTCAGACAACACTTCGGTTGAGAAGGGAGGCAAAACTTGATAAAATGGGAAAAACTTGAAAAGAGGGCACGACACTCTGGTTGAATGGACAAGCCCGAAAAGAACATGATCTTTGACAAAACGAGATGGTGGGTGAATATAGCAACAATACAATGCCTCCGGAATGAATGTAAGAATGGAATCAAAAGAACGGAGGAGAAAACCACATCTTCTGCCTCAAATGAGCTTGAAAAAGCATCTTTAGGAGAAGAGTCGAACGGAGTTGTTGAAAAACCAACAACGAAAGGAGTAAACTTATTGTGGGATTATGGAAAACATCTCGAAATCTTGAGGTGAAATTCTGCCACTACGGAAGCAAAAGATTGGATTAAAGTCAACAAGGAGATGACAAACTTATTTCACCGGGAGGATGAAAGAAGAACTTGGGTCATTTATGAGCACCATAATTTGCAACAATCCTTAGGGAAAGCTTTCGGTGAAATATAACCCAAGATAATTCCAATGAAGAGATTGATGGGTTGAAAGGATCTCTTGAACAAAGAGAAAATGATGGATTTAAATATCTCATTGCTGACAACTGGTGAATCGTGAAACACGAAGAGAAATTTTCAAGAATGACATAACACCATCCCAAAAGATACATCAAGATCGTACCACCTCTAGAACACGAGAGAGAGAAAGAGAGAGAGAGAGAGAGAGAGATCAAACACATAGCTACCGGTACATACCCTCAGCCCTGAGGGAGAACTACTCCCTCCTCGTCATGGAGAGCACCGGGATGATGAAGATGGCCACCGGAGAGGGATTCCCCCCTCCGGCAGGGTGCCGGAATGGGTCTAGATTGGTTTTCGGTGGCTATGGAGGCTTCTGGCAGCGGAACTCCCGATCTATTGTGCTCCTCGAAGTTTTTAGGGTATATGGGTATATATCGGAGGAAGAAGTACGTCGGTGAAGCAACAGGGGGCCCACGAGGGTGGAGGGCGCGCCTGGGGGGGTAGGCACGCCCCCCTACCTTGTGGCTTCCTCCTTTATTTCTTGACGTAGGGTCCAAGTCTCCTGGATCATGTTCGTTCCGAAAATCACGTTCCCGAAGGTTTCATTCCGTTTGGACTCCGTTTGATATTCCTTTTCTTCGAAACCCTAAAATAGGCAAAAAAAACAACGATTCTGGGTTGGGCCTCCGGTTAATAGGTTAGTCCCAAAAATAATATAAAAGTGGATAATAAAACCCAATAGTGTCCAAAATAGTAGATAATATAGCATGGAGCAATCAAAAATTATAGATAGTTGGAGACGTATCAAACATCCCCAAGCTTAATTCTTGCTAGTCCTCGAGTAGGTAAATGATAAAAACAGAATTTTTGATGTGGAATGCTACCTAACATATTTCTCTAAGTAATTCTCTTCATGTTGGCATAAATGTTCAGATCCATAAGATTCAAGACAAAAGTTTAATATTGACATAAAAATACTAATACTTCAAGCATACTAACTAAGCAATCATGTCTTCTCAAAATAACATGGCCAAAGAAAGTTCATCCCTACAAATCATTTAGTTTGGTCATGCTCCATTTTCGTCACACAAGAATGCTCTCATCATGCACAACCCCGATGACAAGCCAAGCAATTGTTTCATACTTTAGTAATCTCAAACTTTTTTCAACTTTCACGCAATACATGAGCGTGAGCCATGGATATATCACTACGGGTGGAATAGAATATAATGAGGGGGTTATGTGGAGAAGACAAAAAGGAGAAAGTCTCACATCGACGCGGCTAATCAATGGGCTAGGGAGATTCCCATCAATTGATGTCAATGCAAGGAGTAGGGATTGCCATGCAACGGATGCACTAGAGCTATAAATGTATGAAAGCTCAACAAAAGAAACTAAGTGGGTGTGCATCCAACTTGCTTGCTCACAAAGACCTAGGGCACTTGAGGAGGCCCATTGTTGGAATATACAAGCCAAGTTCTATAATGAAAATTTCCCACTAGTATATGAAAGTGACAAAACAAGAGACTATCTATCATGAAGATCATGGTGCTACTTTGAAGCACAAGTGTGGAAAAAAGGATAGTAGCATTGTCCCTTTTATTTTTTTTATTTTTTTATTTGGCCTTTATTTTTATTTTCTTTTTGGCCTTTTTTTATTTGGCCTTTATTTTTTTGGCATTTATTTTTTGGGGGGACAATGCTCTATTAATGATAATCATCACACTTCTATTTATTTACAACTCAAAGATTACAACTCGATACTAGAACAAAGTATGACTCTATATGAATGCCTCCGGTGGTGTACCGAGATGGGCAATGAATCAAGAGTGACATGTATGATAAATTATGCATGGTGGCTTTGCCACAAATATGATGTCAACTACATGATCATGCAAAGCAATATGACAATGATGATGCGTGTCATAATAAACGGAATGGTGGAAAGTTGCATGGCAATATATCTCGGAATGGCTATGGAAATGCCATAATAGGTAGGTATGGTGGCTGTTTTGAGGAAGATATAAGGAGGTTTATGTGTGAAAGAGCGTATCATATCACGGGGTTTGGATGCACCGGCGAAGTTTGCACCAACTCTCAATGTGAGAAAGGGCAATGCACGGTACCGAAGAGGCTAGCAATGATGGAAGGGTGAGAGTGCGTATAATCCATGGACTCAACATTAGTCATAAAGAACTCACATACTTATTGCAAAAATCTACAAGTCATCAAAAACCAAGCATTACGCGCATGCTCCTAGGGGGATAGATTGGTAGGAAAAGACCATCGTTCGTCCCCGACCGCCACTCATAAGGAAGACAATCAAATAACACCTCATGTTTCAAATTTGTTACACAATGTTTACCATACGTGCATGCTACGGGACTTGCAAACTTCAACACAAGTATTTCTCAAATTCACAACTACTCAACAAGCACAACTTTGATATCACTATCTCCATATCTCACAACAATCATCAAGTATCAAACTTCTCTTAGTATTCAATGCACTTATATGAAAGTTTTTATTATATCCCTCTTGGATGCCCATCATATTAAGACTAATTTCATAAACAAAGCAAATTACCATGCTGTTCTAAACACTCTCAAAATAATATAAGTGAAGCATGATAGTTCATCTATTTCTACAAAATAAAACCACCACCGTGCTCTAAAAAGATATAAGTGAAGCACTAGAGCAAATGACAAACTACTCCGAAAGATTAAGTGAAGATCAATGAGTAGTCGAACAATTATGAAAATACATGAAGACTCTCTAACATTTAATAATTTCAGATCTTGGTATTTTATTCAAACAGCAAGAAAAACAAAATTAAATAAAATGACGCTCCAAGCAAAACACATATCATGTGGCGAATAAAAATATAGCTCCAAGTAAAGTTACCGATGAACGAAGACGAAAGAGGGGATGCCTTCCGGGGCATCCCAAGCTTAGGATCTTGGTTGTCCTTAAATATTTCCTTGGGGTGCCTAGGGCATCCACAAGATTAGGCTCTTGCCACTCCTTATTCCATAGTCCATCGAATCTTTACCCAAAACTTGAAAACTTCACAACACAAAACTTAATAGAAAACTCGTAAGCTCCGTTAGCGAAAGAAAACAAAACACCACTTCAAGGTAATGTAATGAACTCATTATTTATTTATATTGGTGTTAAACCTACTGTATTCCAACTTCTCTATGGTTTATAAACTCTTTTACCAGCCATAGATTCATTAAAATAAGCAAACAACACACGAAAAAACAGAATCTGTCAAAAACAGAATAGTCTGTAGTAATCTGTAACTAACGCAAACTTCTGGAAGCTCAAAAATTCTAAAAGAAATTGCTGGACGTGAGGAATTTATCTATTAGTCATATTCAAGAAGAATTAACTAAATAGCACTCTCCAATAAAAAGTGGCAGCAATTCTCGTGAGCGCTAAAGTTTCTGTTTTTTACAGCAAGATCAACAAGACTTTCCCCAAGTCTTCCCAACGGTTATACTTGGCTCCAACACTAACTAAAAGCATAAAACCATATATAAACAGAGGCTATATGAATTATTTATTACTAAACAGGATCAAAAAGCAAAGAACAAAAATAAAATTGGGTTGCCTCCCAACAAGCGCTATCGTTTAACGCCCCTAGCTAGGCATGATGATTTCAATGATGCTCACATAAAGGATAAGAATTGTAACATAAAGAGAGCATCATGAAGAATATGACTAGCACATTTAAGTCTAACCCACTTCCTATGCATAGGGATTTTGTGAGCATACAACTTGTGGGAACAAGAATCAACTTGCATAGGAAGGTAAAACAAGCATAACTTCAAGATTTTCAACACATAGAGAGGAAACTTGATATTATTGCAACTCCTACAAGCATATATTCCTCCCTCATAATCATTTTCAGTAGCATAATGAATGAATTTAACAATATAACCAGAACCTAAAGCATTCTTTTCATGATCTACAAGCATAGAAAATTTACAACTCTCTACATAAGCAAAATTCTTCTCATGAATAATAGCGGGAGCAAACTCAAGAAAATAATTATCATGTGAGGCATAATCCAATTGAAAACTAAAATCATGATGACAAGTTTCATGGATATCATTATTCTTTATATCATACAAGTCATCACAATAATCATCATAGATAGCAACTTTGTTCTCATAATCAATTGGTACCTCTTCCGAAATAGTGGATTCATCACAAAATAAAGTCATGACCTCTCCAAATCCACTTTCATCAATATAATCATCATAAGTAGGAGGCATGCTTTCATCATAATAAATTTTCTCATAAAACTTGGGGGACAAAAAATATCATCTTCATCAAACATAGCTTCCCCAAGCTTGTGGCTTTCCATATCATTAGCATCATGGATATTCAAGGAATTCATACTAACAACATTGCAATCATGCTCATCATTCAAATATTTAGTGCCAAAAATTCTAATGCATTCTTCTTCTAGCACTTGAGCACAATTATCGGAATCCTTATTCTCATGAAAGATATTAAAAATATGAAGCATATGAGGTATCCTCAATTCCATTTTTTTGTAGTTTTCTTTTATAAACTAAACTAGTGCTAAAACAAGAAACAAAAAGAATCGATTGCAAGATCTAAAGATATACCTTCAAGCACTCACCTCCCCGGCAAGGGCGCCAGAAAAGATCTTGATGTCTACTACACAACCTTCTTCTTGTAGACATTGTTGGGCCTCCAAGTGTAGAGGTTTGTAGGACAGTAGCAAATTTCCCTCTAGTGGATGACCTAAGGTTTATCAATCCGTAGGAGGCGTAGGATGAAGATGGTCTCTCTCAAACAACCCTGCAACCAAATAACAAAGAGTCTCTTGTGTCCCCAACACACCCAATACAATTGTAAATTGTATAGGTGCACTAGTTCGGTGAAGAGATGGTGATACAAGTGGTATATGGATGGTAGATAAAGGTTTTTGTAATCTGAACATATAAAAACAGCAAGATAACTAATGATAAAAGTGAGCGTAAACGGTATTGCAATGCGTTGAAACAAGCCCTAGGGTTCATACTTTCACTAGTGCAAGTCCTCTCAACAATAATAACATAATTGGATCATATAACGATCCCTCAACATGCAACAAAGAGTCACTCCAAAGTCACTAATAGCGGAGAACAAACGAAGAGATTATGGTAGGGTACGAAACCACCTCAAAGTTATTCTTTCCAATCAATCCGTTGGGCTATTCCTATAAGTGTCATAAACAGCCCTAGAGTTCATACTAGAATAACACCTTAAGACACAATCAACCAAAACCCTAATGTCACCTAGATACTCCAATGTAACCTCAAGTATCCGTGGGTATGATTATACGATATGCATCACACAATCCCAGATTCATCTATTCAACCAACACAAAAGTACTTCAAAGAGTGCCCCAAAGTTTCTACTAGAGAGTCAAGACGAAAATGTGTGCCAACCCCTATGCATAGGTTCATGGGCGGTACCCGCAAGTTGATCACCAAAACATACATCAAGTGGATCAATAGAATACCCCATTGTCACCACGGGTATCCCACGCAAGACATACATCAAGTGTTCTCAAATCATTAAAGACTCAACCCGATAAGATAACTTCAAAGGGAAAACTCAATCCATTACAAGAGAGTAGAGGGGAGAAACATCATAAGATCCAACTATAATAGCAAAGCTCGCGATACATCAAGATCGTACCACCTCAAGAACATGAGAGAGAGAGAGAGAGATCAAACACATAGCTACTGGTACATACCCTCAGCACCGAGGGAGAACTACTCCCTCCTCGTCATGGAGAGCACCGGGATGATGAAGATGGCCACCGGAGAGGGATTCCCCCCTCCAGTAGGGTGCCGGAACAGGTCTAGATTGGTTTTCGGTGGCTACAGAGGCTTCTGGCGGCGGAACTCCCGATCTATTGTGCTCCTCGAAGTTTTTAGGGTATATGGGTATATATGGGAGGAAGAAGTACGTCGGTGAAGCAACAGGGGGCCCACGAGGGTGGAGGGTGCGCCTGGGGGCTAGGCGCGCCCCCTACCTCATGGCTTCCTCCTTTATTTCTTGACGTAGGGTCCAAGTCTCCTGGATCATGTTCGTTCCGAAAAGCATGTTCCCGAAGGTTTCATTCCGTTTGGACTCCGTTTGATATTCCTTTTTTGCGGAACTCTGAAATAGGCAAAAAACAGCAATTCTGGGCTGGGCCTCTGGTTAATAGGTTAGTCCCAAAAATAATATAAAAGTGGATAATAAAGCCCAATAATGTCCAAAACAGTAGATAATATAGCATGGAGCAATCAAAAATTATAGATACGTTGAAGACGTATCAACGACTCGGGAAGATCTCGGCCACGCTTTGTGTCTGGCTCTGCCGCGAGCACGGCCATGCCTTTGCGCTTCACATCCTTGACCTTGACCTTCTTCTCCTCTAGATCTGCAGCAGGGAGCTCGAGGAGGGAGAGGCGCCCCTCCTCAACTCTTTCACACTTGGTTGCTATGTTGAACAGCTCCAAAGTCATGCACAGCTCCTCATGGATGGTGAGCTCCTCCTTCATCTTGATGTCGCGGACGCCATCAGAAAATGCTGAGATGATGGCCTCATCCATCACCTTGGGGATATTGAGACGCACGCTTTTGAAGCGTTGTATGTACTTCTGCAGGGTCTCTCCTGGTTGTTGCTTGATGCGGCGCAGGTCACCCGCGGCCGGGGGCGTTCGCGGGTGCCCTGGAAGTTGGCGACGAAGCTGTCGCGCATCTAGTTCCAGCAGAAGATCGAGCCCGAGGGCAGGCTTAGGAGCCATGAGTGGGCGTCGTCCTTGAGAGCCCTGGGAAACCAGTTCGCCATGACCTTTTTGTCGCCGTTGGCCGCCTCGATGCTCGTCTCGTAGAGCTGCAAGAACTCCGCAGGGTCGGGGGTGCCGTCGTAGCGAGGAGGCAGGTCCGGCTTGAACTTGCCTGGCCAGACGATGCTACGCAGCTCAGGAGTGAAGGCGCGGTAGCCTAGCATGGCCACCGGGGCCCGTCTTGGAGGCGGAGCTTGATCTTGGTGTCCCTGCGCCGCCACGGCAAGTGGCGCATGGCCCTGCCGAGGCAAGCGATCTTGGTCGCGGTGGAGCATTTTCTTGCGGACGGGGGATCTCTTGGCAGCTTCTTTCTTCGTGCGCGGGCACACGGTGCGGTGGGTCACATCGTGGGACCGCATATCTTGGAGCGAGGATGCCGTCTTGACGCAGAGGAGGCGGAGGCGCTCCATGAGCCGCACGCCTCGGCGCGAGGGTGCCATCTTGGTGCAGAGGGGCAGAGGCGCTCCGTGGGCCACATCGCCTGTAGCCGGGGGCGGGCAAGGCAGCGAGAGGGATGGTGCAGGAGAGCCCCCCGCAGTGCTGACGAGCTCGGCGATGCGGTCCAACCAGTCCTCGTAGAGGTCGTCGACCGGGCAGTAGCGTAGGAGCTCGCGTGTCATGAGTAGCGCGGCATGTGCATTCGTGGGTGCACGGCGAGCGTGAGACGATGAGCCAGTCGGAGTCAACGACGGGGCGGCGGTGCGGCCGTCTCGCCGCACGGAGGGTGCAGTGAGGAGGCTTGCTGCTCGTTTGCCACCGGGCCGGTGGCAGCGTTGGCGGCGGGTGACGGAGAATGACGGGGAGGCCCGCCGACAGGGGCTGTCTAAGCGACACGGGTGGTGAGGGTCGGCCATGAACTCAGCGGAGTGGCGAAGCACGGATTGACAGAGGGGAAAGCTTCAGCACACCCCTACCTGGCGCGCCAAATGTCGGATTTTGGGTTCCAGCAAACCCCTTGAGGTTCGAACACTGGGGTGCGCATGAAGATCTCTTCCCCCCCCTCTATCTCGCACACACCATGATCTCATGGCCTAGCTCAACGAACCCAAGGAACACAAGATGCAAGAGTTTATACTGGTTCGGGCCACCAATGCGGTGTAATACCCTACTCCAGTGTGGTGTGGTGGATTGCCTCTTGGGCCGAGGAAGAACAGTTACAAGGGAAGAACAACCTCCTGAGGAGAGGTGCTCTTGTGCTTGGTGAGTGTGGTGGCTTTGGTGGAATGGATCTGGTCCAAGATTATCTCTTCCCATCAGATCCCCTCTCTACGGTGGAGGCTAGTCCTATTTATAGAGGCCTAGGTCCTCTCCCCAAATATTCAGTGGGAAGGCATCCCACAATGTCCAATTTTAAGGGGGACAACTAGTACAGGCTATCCTGACAAAAGGTGGTCTTCGCCTGCCAAAGGCTCTGGTGGTGACGTCGTCTTGGGCTCCACGGTGACCTCCATCCTGCTGTCCTACTGGTCTTGGTCTTGTTGCACCGATATGGAAACCTTTGCCTAATGCCTCGGGACTCCTCGCCCGCGCTTGCTTCTTTAGCACCAAAAAGGAAATGAGGACACTGCGCGCGCTGGCGCCCGCCTAGCTCCGGTCGTCATGGCTTGCGTCACACAAACCTCACGAGGTGTCCCTTGCCTTGATCTCTCCGCCCCTTGCGAGCCAGCCTGGTGAGGCTGCCCCTGAGGAGGTCTTGCATCGTCCGCCTCACAAGGCTTGGCCCCTCGCGAGGGTCTTGAGTGTTTGCTGGTGAAGATGGGCCGTACAGGGCCGCTGGTGGAGCCACGCCGCGGGCCGCAGGCAGGCAAGTCTAGGGACCCCCATTTCGAGAACGCCGACAGCAGCTATGATTATGGTACTGAATATAAAGGCATGTCTGCATGCAAGTCGTGTGACTTTTGTCATTTGGGCTAGTCGACCATTTCAGGCAGTTGGATGAAGATCCTACGTCTCCTAACCCTTCTTCTTCCCATAAAGAACACCGCACGGGCCGCCGGCCGAACCATCAGCTCTGACCCCCCCCCCGCCCTCCCCTGAACCGCCCCCATCGCCTCTGTTCCTCCGCCACCCCGCCCCACCCTCGTCAAGTTTTCTTCGTTCGCCGAGGCCCCACCACCGCCCCCACCACCACCGTCCCCACCTGAGCCCCTTCCTTCGCACGGGCGAACTCTGGCGAGCTCTCAAAAATCGAATGAACCAAATTTGAAATTTAGTCTACTATCATTTAACTAGTGTGGAATATAAAAGGGGAAAACCATAAGCATTGCGAGTATAGTGTTGAGCATGCTGTGGCGGATCTGAAGGTGTAAATCAGACAAAGGCAACTTCGCAACCAATGTTTGCTTTCAACCAACAAGTAAGCAATGGACAAGAAATCAGAGTAAAGCAGTGCGATCTATTTTCTTGCTGCAAAACATAAGTTGAGCAGATACGAAAGAGTACCGCCTCTAGTGCGGCGCTGTGTATGCATCTGCTGAGAATTTGACGGTGATGCGGTAGCTAGGGGTGGGCATATAACCCGAAAACCGAACGACCAAACCGAGTTAACCTGAACCGAAGCCGAAGTATTCGGTACTATGCTCGGTTAGCAATTCTAACAACCCGAATTTACTTCGGTGATTTTGGTCTGCATGCTTGGTCAACCGAATTGACCGAAGCACCGAGGCCCACCTCTAAACTTCTCGCGCGTCCTCCATAAATTAGTTTCATTCGTACGACGTGTGCTGCCAGTCAATGAACATCAATTGCCCCTGCAAACAGTGTCGTAGGCTGGCCGGCTGGTCCCCCTGACCCCCTCCCTAATTCTCGTACACGTGTACTGGATGCTCGTCTGCTTTTCTACTTTTTAATGAACCTAGGTGTGGTTTCCTGCTACCTGCTATCTTGCTCATCTCGTGTTATCTTTTTTTTCCTTTGAGCGTACCATGTGTTGTTATCTAGGCCACACAAACCACAGCTCTCAGCCCAGCTGAGACAAACAAGTAGCAGCTAGCCCAACCCAGCCTAGAGCGATAGTGCCCATGTGACCAGGTCCCAGTTGTTCAGTCTTTTCGGTGCAAAACTGAAATACCGAACCGATCGATCGGGGCACTGAAGGCTCGGTTTCTTTTATCGCCAGAGACCGATCGGTGGACCTTTTCTAGGAACCGAAAAAGCTAAAATACCGAAGTACTGAACCATCCAGTTCGGGTTAACTGAACGCCCACCCCTAGTGGTAGCGATGGCTGTCGGTGGCGTGGAAGCAGATATAGGAGGGTAGACGGTCGCAGCGGGGGAAATATCCCAGCGTGGTGGATGAGACAGTCGTAGGAGCGGTGCTGGCAAGGTGGACGACAACGGGGATGAAGCAAGAGGCCGAGATGCAAGGATCCCGGTCTGAAGCTGTGGATGAGAGAAGTCGATCTCTTGTAATTGACGACGATGTCTATGTATCAGCTCTGGCATGGTGGAGGAGGAGCGGGGTTTTGGGGTGGCGGACGGAGGACGCTGGGGTGGAGAGGGTGTTTTGGCGCCCATGGAGTATGAATGGGGAAATGGAGGGAGAGAGGAAGGGAGGAACCATGTCTTCAGGGCGCGTTTGTCTCAAATGCGAGGAAATATACAAACTTAGCCCCCATTTAAAATTTCCTACATCACAACAATATTAGTCGGTTGGGGATAGGATGGTAATATCACATACACCGAATATTTGCCGACGAGAGTTTGTTTTGGCACCCACCGTGTATGAATCGGGGAGGGAGTCGATTTCAGTCGAGGAGACACTGTGTTTTGGTGCCCACCGTGTATGAATCCAGGTGAGAGGCGGTTATGTCACGTTTGAGTGAAATTACAAACCTACCCCCATTGAAACCTATAGAAATCGAGCCGATAGGCTTGTGTGTTAGGGATAGGTAGTAATTTCCATCTCTCAGATTTTGGTTTTGGGCGGTTCTGACGAATATCCCTGCTTCGTTCAAATTTTTGCAGAGCAAGAGTGCACGTTTACCATGCCAACTCAATTCGAATACAGTTTGTATTCTATTTTTGTTCGGGCAGGATCCATTTTTGATTGGAATAAAATTCTATATACATAATTTTTCATATATACTTTCAAAAGCACAACACGCTTTATACATAAATATGGTTTACAAATGGCATGATCTCAGATTCATAAGGCTGGATCCATCTTATTTTGGATTTTCAAATATTTGAAACCACTTTATGTTGAAATCCAATGTATGCATTCCTCGCTAACTGTCTTCAATTAATGTGTGTTTCATGCTGTTTTTTTACTTCTCAAACATGTATAACGTGTTTCACACATGCAACATATAGTGTAATCCCGTTTAGACATTAATTGCATATAAACTATGCATTGTCTCTAATTAAAGAATCTATGGATCACTAATATTGATAAACTATATAACATTACACGTGTCCCCAAATTCAAATGAATATGCATGTTTGATACACCAATTTTTGTTATGATATTATCGATGTCATGATCTATAGTTTAAATATTTGAATCCCCTTTGATCCAGATATTCGTCTCATATAGCTATCACTCATGCTTATATAGGAGTATCTCTCTAGACCTATACGCGTTCATCATCTTTCGGGTATCTCTCGTGCTACCTGTATGTCGACAATGATCTTTTATCTTTGTAACACATTGACGGTACTCTCGCCCTCGACCTTCATCACTCTACCTCTCTCTAAGTATATCTCGCTCCCTACTATGTGTCTCTAACTATGATTCTCCATGTGAAATCTCTTTCTCTCACACGAACACAAACTTCGTCTCCCGGGGGTCTCATTTCTCTCTACTATTCCCCTGTGTGCCACTCGCACACCCCCTCCCACACAGAGATGTATTTCGCTCCTTGGGTATGAGAAGCTACGAATCTTCCTCTTAAATATCTCTTTCTCACACACAAACACAAACTCTTTCTCCTAGGGTCTCATATCTCTCCACCATTCTCTTGTATGTCGCTCACTCACACTCGCTCTCCCTAGAGATATCTTGCATTCCCTGATATGTCTCTCTAGCTATCACTCTCGTTGTGAAATATCTTTCTCTCTCGCATACACAAAACTCCGTCTCTCAGGATCTCATTTCTCTCTCATATTTTTTTCTATGTGACTCACATGCACCCTCTCTCTATCTCTCTCACACCCACACACATAACTCAGCCTTCTGATCCACTCGACTCTTATCTCTAACACACACACTAGCTAATATTGATCTTTCTATTTATATGTTTTTCCATCAACCTTCTTTCTCGCCCTCACTCTTGCTTCCTATCACGCATACTATATATGTTTCTCTATACATGCAGTCATGTGCCCTCTTTTTATCTTTCTCTCCCACACACATAACTTCACCCTCTGAAACACTTGGCGGTCATCTCCAACACTCAAACTAGCCGATGTCCCTCTAGCTAGCATCTCTATCTTTGTATCTATCTGTAGTTTCTCCGTCACCATTTCTTTCTCGCACGCACTCTTGCTTCGTATCACGCAAGTATTATGTGGGAGAGGCCACTGCTAGCATGTCATCCCTGACTTGGAATTCTATGCACTTATGATTGGAACTATTAGCAAGCATCCGCAAATACTAACATTCATTAAGGTAAAACCCAACCATAGCATTAAGATATATTGGTCCCCTTCAATCCTGTATGCATCAATTTCTATGCTAGGTCGAAGCTTCTATCACTCTTGCCCTCCAATACATAGTCCTATCAACATACAACTAACCCTATGGTGTGATCCACGCGCGCGCTCATATGATGGGCGCCAAAGGACATCAACATAACCATAAGAAAATTAAACCAATCATAGCAATTCACCAATTACCGATAGGACAACGAAAATCTACTCGGACATCATAGGATGGCAACACATCATTGGATAATAATATGAAGCATAAAGCACCATGTTCAAGTAGAGGGTACAATGGGTTGCGGGAGAGTGGACCTCTATAGATAGAAGGGGGAAGGTGATGGAGATGTTGGTGAAGATGACAGAGGTGTTGGTGTAGATCACCGTCACACGATGACGGCCCCGGCGGCGTTCGGGCGCTACCGGGAGAGAGGGGGAGAGGGCCCCCCTCCTTCTTCTTCTTCCTTGAACTTCTCCCTAGATGGGAGAAGGGTTTCCCCTCTGGTCCATGGCCTCCATGGCGGCAGAGGGGCGAGAGTCCCTCCGAGATTGGATCTGTCTCTTTGTCTCTCTCTATTTTTGCGTTCCCAGATCTGGCCTTTCACCGTTTCTTATATTCCCGGAGATCCGTAACTCTGATTGGATTGAAATTTGAACATGATTTTTATCCGGATATTAGCTTTCTTGCGGCGAAAGAAGGGCACCAACCACCTTACGGGGTGTCCACGAGGGTCAGGGGCGTGCATTGCCCCCTGGGGCGCGCCCCCTGCCTCGTGGCCCCTCGGGCATCGTCTCACGCTGATTCCACTTCCCAAAATTCACATATATTCCAAAAAAAATCTCCGTCAGTTTTTATCCCGCTTAGACTCTGTTTGATATGGATTTTCTGTGGAACAAAAAACATGCAACAAACAGGGACTGGCACTGCGCACTGGATCAATATGTTAGTCCCAAAAATAGTATAAAAAGCTGCCAAAAGTATATGAAAGTTGTAGAATATTGGCATGGAACAATAAAAAATTATAGATATGATGGAGACGTATCAACATCCCCAAGCTTAATTCCTGCTCGTCCTCGAGTAGGTAAATGATAAAAAAGATAATTTTTGATGTGGAATGCTACCTAGCATAATCTTCATCATGTAATCTAATCATGGCATGAATATTAAGACATGAGTGATTCAAAGCAATAGTCTATCATTTGACATTAAGACAATAATACTTCAAGCATACCAACAAAGCAATCATGTCTTTTCAAAATAACATGGCCAAAGAAAGTTATCCCTACACAATCATATGGTCTGGCTATGCTCCATGTTCACCACACAAAGTATTCAAATCATGCACAATCCCGATGACAAGCCAAGCAATTGTTTCATACTTGTGATGTTCTCAAACCTTTTCAACTTCAACGCAATACATGAGCGTGAGCCATGGATATAGCACTATAGGTGGAATAGAATATGATGATGGAGGTTGTGTGGAGAAGACAAAAGGGAGAAAGTCTCACATTGACGCGGCTAATCAACGGGCTATGGAGATGCCCATCAATTGATGTCAATGCGAGGAGTAGGGATTGCCATGCAATGGATGCACTAGAGCTATAAGTGTATGAAAGCTCAAACTGAAACTAAGTGGGTGTGCATCCAACTTGCTTGCTCATGAAGACCTAGGGCATTTGAGGAAGCCCATCGTTGGAATATACAAGCCAAGTTCTATAATGAAAATTCCCACTAGTATATGAAAGTGATAACTCAAGAGACTCTCTATATGAAGAACATGGTGCTACTCTCAAGCACAAGTGTGGTAAAAGGATAGTAACATTGTCCCTTCTCTCTTTTCTCTCATTTTTTATTTTTCTCTCTCATTTTTAGGCTTCTTTGGCCACTTTTGTTTGGGGGGGGGGGCTTCTTAGGCCACTTTTACTTTGATAACCTTACATGGGACAATGTTCTAATAATGATGATCACACACTTTTATTTACTTACAACTCAATATTACAACTTGATACTAGAACAAAGATATGACTCTATATGAATGCCTCCGGTGCTGTACTGGGATGTGCAATAATCTAGCATAGCAATGACATAAAACGGACAAGGCATGAAAACATCATGCTAGCTATCTTACGATTATGCAAAGCAATATGACAATAAATGCTCAAGTCATGTATATGATGATGATGGAAGTTGCATGGCAATATATCTCAAAATGGCTATGGAAATGCTATGATAGGTAGGTATGGTGGCTGTTTTGAGGAAGAATAAGGAGGCTTATGTGTGATAGAGCGTATCATATCACGGGGTTTGGATGCACTGGCCAAGTTTGCACCGACTCTCAAGGTGAGAAAGGGCAATGCATGGTACCGAAGAGGCTAGCAATGATGGAAGGGTGAGAGTGCGTATAATCCATTGACTCAACATTAGTCATAAAGAACTCACATACTTATTGCAAAAATCTATTAGTCATCGAAACAAAGTACTACGCGCATGCTCCTAGGGGGATAGATTAGTAGGAAAAGACCATCGCTCGTCCCCGACCGCCACTCATAAGGAAGACAATCAATAAATACCTCATTCTCCAACTTCGTTACATAACGGTTCACCATACGTGCATGCTACGGGAATCACAAACTTCAACACAAGTATTTCTACAATCCACAACTGCCCACTAGCATGACTCTAATATCACCATCTTTATATCGCAGAACTATTGCAGGGAATCAAACATATCATATTCAGTGATCTACAAGTTTTATGTAGGATTTTATGACTAACCATGTGAATGACCAATTTCTGTCATCTCTCTAAATAGTATAAGTGAAGCAAGAGAGTTTAATTCTTTCTACAAAAGATATGCCCACGCTCTAACAAATATAAGTGAATCAAAAGAGCATTCTACAAATGGCGGTTTTCTATGTGTAGGGAAACAGGCAATCCAAACTTCAAATGATATAAGTGAAGCACATGAAGCATTCTATAAAGCCATACTCAAAAGATATAAGTGAAGTGCAAAGAGAATTCTATAAATAAACCATGGACTATCTCATACCAGCATGGTGCATAAAAGGAAAGTGAAAACTAAATGCAAAAGACGCTCCAAGATGTGCACATATCGCATGAACGAAACGAATCCGAAAACATATCGATATTTGTTGAAGAAAGATGGGATACCTTCTGGGGCATCCCCAAGCTTAGACGTTTGAGTATCCTTGAATATTTACTTGGGGTGCCTTGGCCATCCCCAAGCTTGAGCTCTTGCCTCTCCTCCTTCTCCTCACATCGAGACCTCCTCGATCTTCGAACACTTCATCCACACAAAACTCAACATAAAACTCGGTAAGATCCGTTAGTATAATAAAGCAAATCACTACTCTAAGTACTGTTGCAAACCAATTCATATTTTGTTTTTGCATTGTAGCTACTGTAATATAACTTTTCCATGGCTTAATCCACTGATAGAAATCGATAGTTTCATCAAAACAAGCAAACTATGCATCAAAAACAGAATCTGTCTTAAACAGGACAGTCTGTAGTAATCTAATCATTCACCATACCTCTGGTACTCCAAATATTCTACCAAAATTAGGAAAAATAAACAATTTGTATAGAAAGACACTGCAAAAAGTTTTAGAACCGTTTGACATTCTAGTAAAAAAATGTAAAATCGCGCACTACAGCCAAAGTTTCTGTCTTGCACCATACAAACCAACAAGCAATGTAAACGTCCGAAAGGCAAACCTTGGCACATTATTTTTATTTTTAAACTTTATAAAAGCACACAACTGAAATAAATGACTCTCTAAAACTTCCATTTTGTCTCCCTGGCAGCGCTTTATTTAAAGCCGTTAAGCTAGGCATATGGTGCTCAAGTAATGGATCCACCCGGATCCCAAGGTATATCAAAGCCAGTTTTAATTAACATTGATTTGGCATTTAGTAGTGAGCACAAAGCAACATATATCATGCTATGACGAAGTCTAACTCTCTTCCTATGCATCGGCATGTCATAAAAGAACAATTCATGCACACAAAGTAAAGGCCAATGCATAGCATGAGAAGTTTCTTGCAATTTTATCATATTGGAAACATAGAGAGGCGGAGATGTAGTTCCTCTCTCATAATAATTGCAAGTAGGAGCAGCAAGCACATGCATATTATATCTATCAAAATCATGATGTGTAGTAGTGAAACGCAACCCATCAATATAATCCTTAATAAGGGCAAACTTCTCCGATATAGTGTAGTCGGGAGAATTCAAAAAGATAATAGGACTATCATGCGTGGGTGCAATAGCAACAATTTCATGTTTAACATAAGGAACTATAGCAAGTTCATCTCCATAAGAATAATTCATATTTGCATCTTGGCCACAAGCATAGCAGGCATCATCGACAAGGGATACTTCAAAAGAATCAATGGGATCATAACAATCATCATAGCAATCATCCTTCGGTAAATTCGAAGGGAAATTAAACAATGTATTAGTTGAAGAGTTACTCTCATTAGAAGGTGGGCATGGGTAGCTAATCCGCTCTTCCTCCTTTTGTTCTTCGCTCTCCTAATCATCTTTTTCATCCAATGAGCCCACAGTTCCATCAATTCCTTCTTCCATAGACTCCTGAAAAATATTAGTCTCTTCTTGGACAGCGGAGGAGTCCTCAATATATGGTTTAACATAGGCATTAGAAGCATAATTATCATAACAATATTTAAGTATGGCAAACTTTTTAGATTTCTAAAGAGAAGCATCATACTTTCCAATCAAAGAAGCAATTTCATAAGCACCCTTAAAAGCAACAAATTCTTCAATTTGTTGAACATCATAGTAACTATAAACACCCTTGGCATACGAAGATACTATTCCATTATCACTAAACTCACATTGGTAGGGAAGGAGTTTCTTAGGGTCTTCAGAACAACAAGTAAAATCATATATTTCACATAAATTCCAAGCATAGCATTGTAAACGATGAATTTGATCTAGTAAAAGTTTCCCTTTTCAGATATGCGGTGTTGCACATAACAAGCATGCTCATCTAAAGATTTGCCCTCAACTAAGCTAGTTGGAGTTTCTGCACGAGCACATAGGGATCAAAGATGATCCAAGTAAAAAGCTTCAGGAGTGTGATAGATTTTGAGTGGTTTTTCAACCATTGGTGTAGTAGGTACAACTATATTTTTTGGTATTTTGTGTTTCCTACCCATAACTAAAGATAGAAAACAAGAGCACAAATTAAAATCTACTTAGTGGTAAAGCAAACAAGAACACACGAGAATATTCACCCCACGCTATAACTCCCCGGCAATGGCGCCAAAAAAGGTCTTGATAACCCACAAGTATAGGGGATCAATTGTAGCCTCTTTCGATAAATAAGAGTGTTGAACCCAACGAGGAGCTAAAGGTAGAACAAATATTCCCTCAAGTTCTATCGACCACCGATACAACTCTACGCACGCTTAACATTCGCTTTACCTAGAACAAGTATTAAACTAGAAGTACTTTGTAGGTGTTCTTGGATAGGTTTGCAAGATAACAAAGAGCACGTAAATAAAAGCTAGGGCATGTTTACATAAAGACACAACTAAAGTTAGTATAGCGAGTGTGGGAAAGTGGTGGTAGGAGTTGCGAAATTATCCCTAAGCAATTGACTACTTTACTAGACCGATAGCAAGTTTTATGTGGGAGAGGCCACTACTAGCATGTCATCCCTAACTTGGAATTCTATGCACTTATGATTGGAACTATTAGCAAGCATCCGCAACTACTAACATTCATTAAGGTAAAACCCAACCATAACATTAAGATATATTGGTCCCCCTTCAATCTCGTATGCATCAATTTCTATGCTAGGTTGAAGCTTCTGTAACTCTTGCCCTCCAATACATAGTCCTATCAACATACAACTAACCCTATGGTGTGATCCACGTGCGCTCATATGATGGGCACCAAAGGACAGCAACATAACCACAAGCAAATTAAACCAATCATAGCAATTCACCAATTACCGATAGGACAACAAAAATCTACTTAGACATCATAGGATGGCAACACATCATTGGATAATAATATGAAGCATAAAGCACCATGTTCAAGTAGAGGGTACAGTGGGTTGCGGGAGAGTGGACCACTGTAGATAGATGGGGGAAGGTGATGGAGATGTTGGTGAAGATGACGGAGGTGTTGGTGTAGATCGCCGTCACACGATGATGGCCCCGGCGGCGTTTCGGCGCCACCGGGAGAGAGGGGGAGAGGGGCCCCTCCTTATTCTTCTTCCTTGACCTTCTCCCTAGATGGGAGAAGGGTTTCCCCTCTGGTCCATGGCCTCCATGGCGGCGGAGGGACGAGGGCCCCTCCGAGATTGGATCTGTCTCTCTGTCTCTCTTTGTTTCTGCGTTCCCAGATCTGGCCTTTCACCGTTTCTTATATTCCCGGAGATCCGTAACTCTTATTGGATTGAAATTTGAACAAAAATTTTAGCCGGATATTAGGTTTCTTGCGGCGAAAGAAGGGCACCAACCGCCTTATGGGGTGTCCACGAGGGTCAGGGGCGCGCCTGCCCCCTGGGGCACGCCCCCCTCCCTATTGGCCCCCTCGGGCATCGTCTCGCGCTGATTCCACTTCCCAAAATTCACATATATTCCAAAAAAATCGTCGTCAGTTTTTTCCCATTTGGACTCCATTTGATATGGATTTTCTATGAAACAAAAAACATGCAACAAACAGGAACTGACACTGGGCACTGGATCAATATGTTAGTCCCAAAAATAGTATAAAAAGTTGCAAAAAGTATATGAAAGTTGTAGAATATTGGCATGGAACAATCAAAAATTATAGATACGATGGAGACGTATCAAGGACTCCGCGTCACACACACACACACGCGCGCGCGCGCACACACACACACACTAAGACTCCATCTCACACACACATGCTCTAGGCGGAGCATTTGTTCCTACCACCCTTCGTCCAACCTTACCTGTATGATAAACAATCACCTTAATTTACTTGTATAACATGGACAAATTCCACTTTACTTTAGTAGTTAGCAAACTTCTCGTCTCTACTTTTATTAAAAAAAACAGAGTTGGTGATGATGGCATGCCTGCCATCTTGTAATATAGACCGTCCGATCTATATCTGACGGATAGAAAGCAAACTACGACAATTTTACAAAAGATACCCGCACCTCTCTCCATATTTACAGATAAGGCCTTGTGTCGTTCATCCTTATCTCCCACAACCTCATTGCTGAGCAATTAAAAAGGAAGTCTCTGGAACAATCTAGCATGGTGGCCGCTCCCACCTGCTGCCGCCGTCCATCCCCATGCTTTCGCCCGGTCCGACCACTAGTCACCACCACGCCCTACTCCTCCTCACCTTATCTCTCATCTTTCATTTTTTGATGAAATTCTTGAGATACCATTTTATCGATAAAATTCTCTAGATATCATTAGTTTCTACACATGGGATTACTCCTGCATGGGTCAATCACAACAGGTGTTTTGTAAAAAAAATGCATCTTGATATTCCGTGCAATGTACGGGCATCTTGCTAGTAATTATATAATGTGAATCACGAGCAGGAAGTGACATTTTTTTACACAACCATGTTAACATGGCCACGTAAATCACTAGCTAACGTGTATTACCATTATACTTATATCCCGATGCAAAAGGTTGAGTACATGGACGAAGAGTAGAGTCACACACACGCACTTTGTCTCTCAGAATCACACACACACACACACACACTAGTTACGTGACGCCCCCTTAAGCATACTCGTATGTTATAATTTGTGCACCCGCTGGTACACGTGATGGTGCACATTTATTTAAGCCGGATGGCGAACCCAAACAATAACTGCATTCATTCCCCTCCCGCCGCCTCTTCTCTGGTCGCCGTCACCCGATAGCCATGGCCCGGCCGAAGATAACAACATACGCCATACTCCCGTCGGAGCGGCGCCTTAATCTGGATGCAGCGTGAAGCCCGGATCATAGTCGCCTTGCCTCTGGAGTCCGAACTAGCCGAAGCCGGACGAGGAGGCGTTGGAGGCGGAGCAGCACACGGAGCCGGAGGAGGAGAACGACAGTGTGGAGCCAGAACAGGAGGATGACGACGCGGGTGAAGTGGAGCCAGAGGAGGACGATGATTTCCATTATACTCAGACTTAAAGGGCTTTGAGTTTCATGCCACATTTATTTCATAGAGATAAGAGAAAGGAAATTTTAGTGGTCATGCATGCATCTTTTTGTGCTAGCACTCCTATATAAGGGTTGACCGGTCGCTTCTCGTGGACGTGCGCGGGCGGTGGAAGAGGAAAGAGAAGGGAAGCGGGCCGTGGAGTAACATTTTTACCACAATTTCTTAGAAAACTGAGTGCAATAATTGAGTAGTTTTGCAAACTACCGGTACTACACCTGAAACGGTTCAAAACCAATACCACCACCACGCCCGTGCTTGACTGCCCTGGCCGACCCAACCCACTCCCATGCCGACATGCGCTTCCCGCGTGAAACGGTCAGCTTCGCCCTGGAGCGTCAGTGCCGCATTAATGCCCGGCCAGAGCGGAGGCGACCTCTCACTAGTGTCGGCTTTGAAGCAGCGCGACAGCCAAGAGAGCGTCGGTTCCCGGTGCACGCGGCTGCTCAGCGTCGAGGCTGGCCATAGTTTGGATGAGTCTCCATCGTGGGGAGCCACACTAACTGCGATGATATGGACTCCCGTTGCCCACAGTTATGGATCGTTCCATCTATGAAGAACACATGAGACTGGAACTACGAGACGGACATGTACCCAGGAGTGGACGTACGAACCTGAGTAATGTAGCGTAGTAAGCGAAGTAGAAAGGCACAAATAGTATGAACATGTGTGGGATATAGGCATTTGTCTCTTACTACCACTAAATATTGTACGTCCAATGCACAATGATGTTATGATGTACGTGCCTAAGTACTCTACTACTACTATATTAATTGGAGGCACATATTGGGTTTTATATTTGTTTACATGTATGCCCCGAGACCTTCCAACTAGACGTGTCTTTCTCTCCGGGTCGCACTTTGTATTGTTCATACCACTAGTACTACTATGTGTGGTCTCAAACCCAGAAGTGGAAGAAGTCGAGATGCTCTACCACGCTGTTCATGTCCCACTCCTTTCGCTGACGTGTGGGACATCCAGCACGTGCCGTGTTTGGCACTCCTTCGTCGTAAGAGTTGAAACGCTAGCATTCATCAGAAACAAAAAATAAATATAAATCAACAGTGATATTATACCACGTGGTTTCCTTGCTCCTCGATATCGGAAAGAATACTTTCGTTCGCCGACATGTCGGACATCGACCATCCTGGTCCACTTGCCATGCACGCAGAACTCTAAGGGAGAGTCACCCCAGTCATCGCACTGCAGTAATAATGACTAATGAGCCGTCAAATCACAGGACCAACCTTTCCCACTGTGAAGTTGCTTGGACGAAGGAACCATCATGACTTCGTTGATTTCCACTTCTTGAAGAAAACTACTGTACCAGCAGTACTGCTAGCTACAATAGTTACTCCAGTAGAGGCCTCCTTTGGTTCATAGGATAGGAATTTTATAGGAATATGAAAATCTTAGGAAGTGAGATGACATGCATCTCAATTCCTATAGAGAAAGAGATGCCATTTGATGCATAGGATAGAAATTTTTCCAATGAGTCTAGGCTAATGTACTGGTAATTTGCTCTAAAAACTACAGTAGTAACTAGTACTGGTACATGCTCGTAATTAATTAAACAAACGTACGGGCGACACAGAAACACACACTAACTACTAGTACTACTACTTCTCACATGATGTTTAGACGTCATCGTTCTCCTTCCCGGCTTTGTTGGCGACACCCCACCATGCTTGGATCTCTGCCGACCTCTCTGCAGCAGTGCGTGCGTCCTCTTCTTTCTTGCGGCGGTGGGCCTCTTTTTTCTTGAGTGCTTTCTGACTTTTCCGCTCCCTCTGTGTGACTTTGGCCACCTCTTGCTCCACCGCCCATTCGGCCTTGGCAGCTTCAAATTCCGCCCACGTAGGTGTGAGGTCGCGAGCGGCGATGAACTCGGCACGGTGGGATGCCATCGCTTCCCTATCATTTTGTGTGCGGTCGTGGGCGGCGAGGAGCTCGGTGCGGCGGGATGCCATCGCTTCCTTGCCGGTAAGTGTGCGACGCAGTGGCATGAACGACTCTTGGTGAGAGCTCTGGGGTGGAGTGGCCGGACAACCGTATAGTGCATTGGTCTGTCAAGAGCTCAAGGACAGAAGGCGAAGGAAATTTGGACTCCCCTTAAATCCTGGTCATTTATTACCAAGTAAAATGCATTGGCGGTCATCGAACTTGTCTTGATAGCTCACTTTGATCATTGTATACGAGATATGGTGATTATACGGTCACTGGCTCAGCGTATAGCTCTGTATTTGTCTGGTTGACTAGTCAAACAGTCTGCATGCGCCTCATCATCTCATGTTCTCTATCTATCAATCTATCTATCTATATGGGCCTACCTGTCAGTGGAGAAAGAATAAAAAACCAAAATTATGCGTATGTGACGAATCAAACCACGGACTCGTCACTGCAATGCACACTCGACAGCCAAATGAAAATGAAATGCTTTGCGTTAAATGCACAAACCAATTTTTTATATTATACGTGATGCACACATTAGCACACACCGTCCATAGAGGCAAGTAACATGTACGCGTGCAGACACTCATGCTCACGCTGTCAAACCATGCTAATGCATGCACTTCGCCCTCACAAGCAAAGTCCTGCTCATGGTGCAATGCATACAGCAAGCCCGTCACCTGCGCGCCTCGGTGGTGCCTGACATTACTGTTTAGACATTTGCTGGCGGCCTCCGCGAACACCGAGCATGTATTCACATGGCTCAACACCAACAGTCATACTCGTGCTTGGGCGCCGAGCTTCTCGACATTAGCCATGGCTTTGCACACGACGCGACAACGTGACTCAGCACCTTGCTCATGTATATCATCCATCACAACGACAATCTATAAAACAACCTAGCTAGAGAGGGTACTATGGTACCTATATATATATGTATCATGAGCGACCGATCATAGTGTCACTGCACATGAGTGTGTGTCTGATCGATTCGTCCATTACTCGTAAGTTAGGCATGGTTGTGTGGTGTCTAATGGTGGTCGTCGAAGGCTAGCTGGCGACAAGAGCGGTTGCATAGACGCCTGGTTGTCAATACGTGCCACATACGCTTCAAAGGCTCGTCATCCATGAGTTCACATTTTACCACCACGCCAGCGTTTGACCGCCCTGGCCTACCGAAACCCCTTCCATCACTAGCGCGCACTTCCCGCCTGGAATAGCCACCGTCTCTCCAGAATGTCAATGCCGCATTCACTTGACTTAACTATAGGTGCAGTTGGTGTGACACTAACATGCGGGCTAGATGCCTGTTGGGCCCACATGTCAGTGACCCAACTGCACATGCAGTTAAGTGACTGAAGCAGCGTCCGCATTCATGCCCGACGCCACCTCTCACTGGCACCGGCATTGCAGCAGCGAGACGACCGAGAGAGTGCCACCTGCGCGGCATCCCGGTGCAAGCGACTGCTCTGCATTAACGACACCACGGCAATCCTTCCGTCCGCCGCCCACATTAATGACACGCGGCTGCGGACGAACCTACACCGGCGCCAGCCGTCCATCCGTCTGTCGCGGCTCATTGCCATTTGCTCGCTATATTAACTTGAGCCTCAGCTCCCAGCCATAGCCAAAGACCCACATTCATTCTCCTTTGGTCCCCTCCTTCTGTAGGAACCACTCCAACCATGGCCTCCTGGCGCTCCAAAGCTCTCTTGGACGTATTGTCGCAGGAGCAGACGAAGGACATCGGCGGCTCCACTCCGGGCGTGCTCCAAAGCTCTCTTGGACGTACTGTTGCAGGAGCAGACGAAGGAGATCGCCCCCCCCCCCCCGGCCGCCCTCCGCCGCCACGACCACGAAGTGGGCGCGCGTGCATGGGCGCAACTGACAGTGAGGAAGAGTAGTACATGGTAGGTCGCCGCCGCACTGGTCCCAGGAAGGCCACCGCTCCTCCACTCAGTCGATGCCAAGCTTGGTGGGATAAACATCGGCGGCCGATTAGCCGCTTGACGGCGACGTGGAGGCAAAAATCTTCAGAACCTTGTGCTCCGGAGGAGGAGGTTATCAAGGCGGAGCTGGACAAAGCCGAGGCGGATGACGAGGAGGCAAAGGCAATGGCCGGCGTTGTCGAGGCTCATGGCCAGACATGGTGGTCGGGCGCCCGCGATCATTTAGATTAGTTTTACAGTAGGTTTTAGTACAATTTGTGCGAATGAATTTTGTCCAGTTTATAGGAAAAGTTTTTGAAATGTATTGAATTTCATCCAATTAATTTGAAATTTGCTTTGTTTACATGAATTTCGTCTGGTTAGTTCATATAGTTGGCGAAAGGTATTCAGGCAGCATTGAATGGCATCCTCTGTCATTAGTGTCCTCGGATAGATGTCGGTGTAAATTTGTGGGCTAGTGCTGGAGATGCCCTAACTATCATGCTATAATGCTAACAGTGCTCCATTATTTCCCAAGGAACAGTTATCCCTTGATCAAAATCAGATCCGCCGTGTTTCGCACTCCTCCCACGTAAGAGTGTAGACTCTTGCTTACATAAAAATGGAGCAAGTGGACGGCACCGTAGCACGTCATATCACTCAAACTAGCCCTTCTAACGTGCGGGAAAGCCCCGCCCTCATCATTTTGTTCTGGATTTCTATCAATCGATCGCACAAAAATGTTACGCTTTGCAAGTTCAAAGGGAAAAGGCGGCACACTTACTACTCGTACGCGTCGTGTTCACGTCGCACCCCCGATAGTCCGGCTCACACACCGCTCACCAGAGGGGACATGCATTGTCTTGCATGTTCACTGACATGTGGGACTGCAATTGAATAAACCGTCGATAGCCAAAATCTAATCGCTCGGCGGGCGTCGGCTGAGAAGAGAGATACAGGGGAGGGAGAAAAGATCGCCTACCCGTCGCGCATGGACTCCAAGAAATATATGGTGATAATGTGAGGTTGGCCATGCGGGAGTCCGGACCGCTTCCAAGCCCGCTTCTGATCGCCCTGGCCCACCAGAAAACCCCTCCCCCCTCCTGTGCGCGCTCCCCCCTCAGACGCCAGCTGCCCGCATTCATAGCAAGTAGTACTAGTAAAATACTGGGCTATAAGCCCGCTTATGTGGAGGAGAGAGAGGCAATGACAAAGCCAAGGAGTGGGCTCTGCAAGAGCCCGTCTCTACACGTGCTCCTAGGTATTAAAAAACCAATTCTAAAAAAAGAGGTACGAAAAACATTTGTGTCTAAAAAAGAAAGGTAAAAAACATTTGAGAGGAAATAGATAGAGAGAAAGTGAGAAAAAAAATTGTAACCTTGTAGTGAACACTATGGTAGTATTACATGAGGAAGGAGGGAGTTGTGCACATGCCAAGTTCACCGGGCTGCTGTGTTTCACACTCCTCCGTCGTAACAGTGGAGACAATAGCTTTCATCAAAAATAAACAATGAATACTCGTTGCTCGTCCTCTATATCGGATAGAATACTTTCATTCGTCGACATGTGGGACGTCGACCATCCTGGTCCACCTGCCAAGCACAAAATTATCCTGGTCCACCCCGGTCGTAGCGCAGGCCCAACCTTTCCCACTGTAAGTTGGTCGGCGAAGGAACCATCATGACTTCGTTGAATTCCGCTTCTTCAAGAAAACTTACTATACCCGCAATACTGCTACCACATGCGAAGACCGGATGGCACTGTACCACATCATATCACTGAAATCCACTAGGCTAAACTAGCCCGCCTAGGATTCGTACTCCCTCCATTTCAAAGTTAGTAGTACAATTGAGTCATTTATTTTGGAATGGAGGGAGTACGTCTCTGTACTGATATGATTTTGTGTTCTCAAAAAAGTACGTCTGTGTACTTTTGCTACGATTTTCCTACCCTATGAACCAAATGAGCCTTGCTGATATGATAAACTGTTCAAACTTACATCTAAGAATGCCATATATTACATCAAAAGCTGGTGAGGATACATCTGTTTCCATAACTCGGAGAGGGTTCGCATAATTCACTATCAAACAAAAGTAGCAAGTACTGCCCGCACAAGACAGTACACTAGCCCTAAGATGGTTTGATAACATGCATCGTTCTGGTAATTAAACACAATGCAAACTACCCTGAAGGATTAGCGGGACCAACTATTTCTTGTCATCGATCTCTCGGGCAATGATCGCAGCACGGAAAACGGCATGGGAATCGATCTCTGGGGCGATGTCCACAGGACGGACCGCAACATCGGAATCAATCTCTGGGGCGATGTCCACAGGATGGACATCGGCATCGGAATTGATCTCCGGGGCAAGGTCCACAGGACGGACAGCGACATCGAAAACGATCTCTGGGGCGTTGTCCACAGGACGGACCACGACATCAGAATCATCAAGGATGTCCATTGGCGCCTGCACAACCCTAACATATTAGCAAGCACATTGCAAATAATCAAAAACCATAAGTATGGTAAGCCATTATTTTTTACCTTGTGCAGCTCACCGGGGGATCCCATCCCTTCGGGGGGCATCTCCTCATCCTCGATGGGGGCCATCACCTTGCCAGGGGAACACTGCTTCTCAATGGAGGCTATCTCCTCAAACTCGGCCTTGAGCCGCTCATAGGTGGCCATTAGAGTTTCTGGGGTAGGCACGGTGGCGCCCTTGCTCTTCTTCCAGCTTTCTTTGAGGAGTTGTCTGCCAACATTGTCAACTCTTTGTCCAGTGCTTGTTTCTTGGAGTTCTTCGTCTCCATGGGTTGGCCCGCCAACATGGTCAACTCGTTGGTCGATGCTCGCTTCCTGGAGATCGATGTCTCGAGTGGGTTGTCCGCCGGCAACTCTTTGCCTAGTGCTCCAGGATCCATCAATGAACTGACAAACAAAAAGCAATCGAAAGGAAACCACAATCGCAATGAATGGGAAAAGAATAAGCTATGAGAATTGGTCAGTGCTTCGCAAAAAGAAGATTCTTGGAATGAAAATATAGTAGCATCACTGATTCGCCCACCTTTCCTTTGTCGATACAGAAGAAAAATGGCAGAAGTGAGTAGCTTGGAGTGAGGTTTTCTTAAAGAAAGGGGAGAAAGGGCTTCAACGAGCATTCCAGTGAAATGATGGTTGCTTCGTCCAGTCCAACTTTGAGGCCACTTTACCACTTCTAGTAAAGGTGTGGGTTTTGTGATATGACGGGTCATGATGGCCACACCCAGGTGACCGGTGAGTCTCGACTATAGCACCTCGTTGTGATTTGGTGGATGGCATGCTGGCCCGGATGCTTTGATGTCCCGCATGTAGATAGAGCGGCCAGTCATATACTCCCTCCTTCCATCTATGTAGGGCCTAATGCAATTTTCAAGCATGCCTTTGACTATTGACAAGATTAATAGTACAAGACATGCATAATGTGAAAATTATATCATTGAAAGCTCCTTTCACATATGAATTTGACGATATGCTTTGTGTAAGTTGCATGTCACATATTATTGCTCTAACATTTGGTCAAAGTTAACCTCGAAAAATGCATTAGGCCCTATATAGATGGAAGGAGGGAGTACTCAATATTGTGCACCGCGACCAAGGCAGAGAGGAAAACGAGAGAACTACATATTTATTTATGGTGTAGATTCACTCATTTTGCTCCACATGTACTCATTTAGGGTGTAGTCTAGTCACTTGTTGAAATCTCTAGAAAGGCAAATACTCCTTTCTGGTTTACAGGGCTATACTAGCAAGTACTACAATAGTGGGCTCACATAGCAATTTTGTCTCATGCGAGAGCCTAGCTATATGCGTGCTCCAAGGCTCCACACCATGCCCCACCCCTACACAAAGAATGCAACGCGAGCGTTCACAACTGCCACGTTCGGGTTGCGCTTGGCTCTTCGCCTCTTCGAGAAGACGAACAATGATGTTACTACTTCTACAGTATCAAATCAACTGCTGCATGTCCGTCCACCGCGTGCGGGAGGGATAGCTTGTTGTAGTAAGCAAAAGCCTGTCCTCATCTGCGAGCCAGCACGCGCATGGGCGAGGGAGAAGGCATGTAGTAGTAAAATCAAGCTTCTCCTTGTTGTATGAGTTGATGCGACACATCATAGCACTGGCCCCACATGCTTTGCCTCTAAACTTGGCTAAAAGACTTGCAATGTACAATATATTTGCTGCAACCTCTAACATTTACCCCACCACAAATTAAAAATATATATTCCTGTCTTGACTTGATGAGCATGCAAACTACAATCACCAGGATGACAGGTAGGGCCAGAAGATTATTTTAATCAAAAAATGCTTCAAGACAGCCTCATAACATGGATCCGACTCCAACGATTTTAAGCTTAGAGGCACGGTACACGCTATCCTAGACTACTCTACACATGAAACTGCCACACGAGCGTCCGGGCTGTGCTTGGCTCTTGGCCTCTTCGGGAAGTTGAACAATGATGGTACTACTGCAGTGGAGTACTACAGTATGCTTCTGACCATCTGACACCGAATAAACTGCTGCATGTCCACCGCATGTGGGAGGGAGAGCATGTAGCGAAAGCTTCTCCTAGTCCTGCCAGCCACCACGCTCATGGACGAGGGAGGGGCATAGCTTCATTGACATACTGTTCCTGCCTTTGGGTGTATGACAGGTTGGCCCAACAGGTGGCTGGCCCACCTATCATACAGCCAAAGGCAGGTGCAGTTAAGATACCGAAGCTCAGTCCGCGAGGGAGAGGGCATTGTAATCAAACTTCTCGTTGTTGTACGAGTTGACATGACACATCAAAGCACTGCACTCGATATATTTCAATAATTTGCGTTTACCGATGCATTAATTACAGCACATGCATGCATGTCGTGACTTTCCTTTTGATACTTGCATGTGTTGATTTAATGCACCTTGAAGTAGGAGCTCCATCCTGGTTTATTGGTCCCTACGATAATATGTGCCAAATTTTGACTATAAATTTAACTAACAAAATGTTCATGCATGTCACGAAAAAATACATCATTGAAAACTATGTTCAAATACGAATGAAACGATATATTTTTTGTTAACATGCACTAACATTTTGTCACTTAAATCTTCGGTCAAAATTTAGCACCAATTAGAAAGGGGCCCAATAAATATTGTACTCTCGCATTTTGTTTTGAGGATACTCCCACATAGAAAATATAAATAATAATGCATGTTGGGGCAGCCCACGTTTCCGATAATTTTAGTCATGGGCTTGTTCACAAATTTAACAAGGCAGTGGTTGTTCATTTAATGGAGGATCTTGTACCAGACTTGAAAGATACAAAGTGCGACCTGACACACCGTAACACCACTTGGAATAAGCGGGTAGCTATCTCAAAAAAATCAACAACTCAAAAAAAACGGCGACCTGGCACGTACACAATTTTAAACGATTGTTTTGATGGAGTGAAAAAGGAAAACTACCCCACTATGGATATATATTATATATAGGTCGGAGCCTCCGCGCTTGCTTGCTAGGGTTTGCTCTATCCACACACTCTCATCCTCTCCAGATCTAAACAAGATAGCGGTGGTAACACTGTCTTTCTATCCTCACCTGTCACAGCCCTAGCTCAGCCCATGTTGTCTTTGTTTGATCATCATGTCATCATCATTTTAATTAATAAAAGTTGAATTGAGGTTAGTTGAAACCCTCGAAAATCAGTTCAGAAATAATTAACATTAAAATCTCATCAAAGGAGCCCAAGAAAATGTTCCTGTTAAACCTTGAAAAGTATTGGCAAGAATTAAATTCAAACTAATATTCTTGGAGGCTTTAAAATATTTACTTTGGGCCTTTGATTTAACTCATAAACTATTTGAGTTGGATTTATTTCTGTTATAAAAGAAATAAATGTCCAATTATTCTGAAACTTTTTGTGGGGATCAGGAAATATCCATTTAGCTCCCATATTAAATTTCAGTATTTTGCAAAATGATCTAGTACTTCTACTAAATCAAAACAGAGGAATAAAAATAGAAAACAGAATAAAATAGAAAAACCAGAGAGAGGAAAGAGCTTACCTGCAGCCCACCTGGCGGCCCGCTTACCTGGCCCAGCCACCAGGGGCAAGGTTGTCTTCAACCTTGTGCCTACTGGCAGCCAGCGCACGCACCCGAGCGGCCACCTCCTGCTTCGCGTTGTCGACACCTCCTACGCCCTCATCTTGCGTCCTGGAGCTGCCCTGGATGCCCTGAACCTTCTCCCTCTCTCTCTGCTCTCTCCCTCGGCCTCTAGCCCCCTCTCCCGAACGCGCCCGAGCACCTTCGTCGCCGCCGTCCGCTGCCACCAGCCCTCCCTAGTCCACCCAGCGTGTTCAAGAGAACCGACTCGGCTCTGTATTCCTCCTCGACGCTCCACGCAACCGGGGACGCACCACAGCGCATGCATCGCCCTCTTCTTCAAGCTCGACCGACCGAGATCGCCACCATAGTCGAGTCATCACCAAGCCGTCCCCGAGCCCACTGAGCTTCTCTTCGACCTCCAAGTGAGCTCCATCGCCGCCTCTTCCTATCCCTATGGCCTATAGTTCGTTGTAGCATCATTCCCCGCCATGCCCGTGAGCTTCACGCCGCCGACAAAGTCATTGTCATGGCCAAAACCGTCGCAGCTCTCATCCGAGACCCCCGTTGCGCTCCGCGAGTCTCCAGAGACCCAACTCGCGCCTCTTTTCACTCTCTTGTGCACAGCAGCACAGCGCCTGCATGCCACCCTGATCCGGCCGCCACTGTGGTCGCCGCCGATGCCGCTACAGGGCATCCCACCTACAGCTGCGGTCACCGTTGGACACGCCGCATTGTGGCCGTTCCAACGAGACCAACCCTGCTTGCTCCCGTCACTGGAGTTGGCTGGATGGGCAACGCCGCCGCCTCTGGTTACGCCGGTGAGTAACCACCGGCCTAATCCGACCATTAGGAACTAATTACCAATTAGGTTAACACCTGAGCCAATGAAAGCCGGGCCCCACCGGTTTAATTAACCTACTAACGAAATTAGTTAGACTTAATTTGATTCCAGTGGACCCACACGTCAGCATTGACTTTGCTGACGTGGCCATTGAACGGTCCCACCTGTCTATGACTCGAGCGAGCACCGTGAGACTGACCAGTGGGATGCACTAGTCAGGTTTGACCTGGACCGGCCATGTTGACTGGCTGACGCCATCGTGACGTAGTGATGACATTACCAATGGTTTCTGGATTTTAAATAAATCTAAATGATTTATTTATTTTCAGAAAATGTCCTAAACTTCTAAAATCATAGAAAATAAACTATAACTCCAAATGAAATAATTTATATATGAAAAATTATTAGAAAGATCCAATCTACCCATTGGTATTGGTTTCATGCATGACAAAGCAGCTTAACCTTGCTATATACATCAAAACAAGTTAATGCACATTGTAAATTCATAACTTGAGTTTGAATTTGAAACCTTGGTTCATAAGCTCAAACCCTTCTGGTTTTATTTGCATTAGCTCAAATCACAGCATATTTCCATGTCATGATCATGCATCATACTGTTGCATTGCATTGATTGTGTTTCTTCTTTGTTTGTCGGTGCTTGTCCCCTCTTAGTAGACGTGGTTCCGACGATGAGATCGATGACACCGATGAAGAGCTATTATTATCTTCAGAAGTGCCAGGCAAGCAACCCCCGTTGAACATTCCAATACAATCCCACTCTCTCGCTCTTGCTCTCTTTTACTGCATTAGGAAAACAACGTTTCAACTGTTACATGCTGCGGTAGTTGAATCCCTTTCCTCTGCATGACCTGTCTCTGCCATAGTAAATAGTTGAAACCCACTAGCATGAGTAGGAGTTGTTTGAGCCATGATGTGCCTACTCATTCATGCTTGCTTGTTATGCCTGCTACTGCTTAGAGTTGTGTCAGGTCTGATTCATCGGGGATGAATTGGGATGTGGTCAACATGTCTTATTGTTGAGAGCTAAGTGTATGAACACGATTTGGTAAAGGTAGCGATGAGAGGCCATGTAGGAGTACATGGTGGGTTGTCTCATTGAAACCGTCCTTAGGAACTGAGTTCTGTGTTTGTGATCCAAGACAGTTGCTACCACACATTGGAATGCTTAAGTGCCCCTCTCGACTTATTAATCGCCTTGATCTCTGTCTAGGAGTTGCAACTAGTTTCTGGTGTTTGTAGGATATTGTTGGGGCCCGTGCGTAGCGCTGACCCTAGGGGTGGGCTATGATGCGGTAGAGACACGAGGCACGGTGTAACGCCCCAAGACCGGAGCTTCAGATGCCTTCCAGGGTTTCCGGGTTTCGTCGTGTGATTTGTTTGGTCTGTTGCTTTTCATCTTTGCATCATGGGCGTTGCATCATGTCATCATGCAACCCATTTTAAAACTCACTAAATAAATTGCATGGATCTTCGGTCCTTTTAAATCGAGGGAATTCACATGGTGATTCTCTTTATAACTTATCCTCCCGATATTAGGGAGCTATATTAAATATTCCATTTTCGAAATCACCCATGAACACACTTGCAAATAATCACATGTCTTTTCTTCTTCGAGTTTGCTTCCCAAACTTCGCCCATAAATTCTTTTATCTTTTTCCGGAGCTCCACTAAAAATCCGAATATTTTTGGACTCTTCATTACCTTGAACTTATTCAAACCATTTGAATCAAATTCAAATGGATTTGAATTTAGATCTCTCAATCATGGCCTTTTCTATTTTCCTGGAACAAGCACAATTTTGTGAGTCCGGGAAAATTATTTGCGTGTCCAACTTCTTCCCCTAACCCCTCTTTCTTTTCTTTCTTAATCTCTGTTTTTTTTTCTTTTCATTTAGTAAGGAGAGAGGAGCCCAGCCAGGCCTTTTCCCTCTCCACGGGGCCGGCCTCTAATGCCATCCACCGGCCCATCTACTTCCAGCCGGCCCACTCCCTCCCGAACCCTAGCGCCAGGGGAGACCTCCCGTGCTCGATCCCTTGCGCCCGTCCTCCTCATTCCCTCACGCCGCCAGAGGCCCGCACCCCAATCCCTATCTCCTCGATCCCCCTCACTCTCTCCCTCACATTCTCTCTCACACACGGAAGAGCCCCGTGCTCGATCCCGATCCTGCATCCCCCGCTCGCGCCGCTGCAGCGCCCGACCTCCCTTCCCCTGCTCGTAAGCACCTCCAGCCGCCTCCCATGGCGCCCTCACCTACGCCGCGAGATCTCCCCGTCGCCGGCACCGCTGCCCTACCGCGCCTGAGTCTCCTTGTGCGCCTCCCTGCTTCGTTCGGCCGCCGCGCCGCCAAGCACCTCCACCGCGCCCCGCCCTCAACCTCGGATTCTGCGCCCCATGGCCACGAGCGCCACCAGCAGCAGTTCAGGTGTCCCCATCGCCGAGCCCCTTGCCGCCCTTCTGCACCTTGTCTCCAGCCCTGCCCGTCGGAGCCCCGCCTCCCGGTGCCCGCAGCTGCGTCGCGCCCGTCGACTAGCGACGCTCCAGCCGCTTTCGCCGGAGTACCACCAGGGAGCCAGGCCCCTATGTGCCAGCGCCGCGACTCCCTCCTATGCTCGCAAGCCTTGCTTCGCTACTCCACCTCCCTGGCCTCGCTGCCTCCGCAAGGCACCAGTAGCTCGTCCACTTCGCCGTTCAAAGCCGCTGCGCCTTCGGCCTATCACATGGTGAAGGAAACGAGCAGCAGAAAGCCCCATCGAGCTCCTTCAAAAGTTGTCCGAGTCCTGGACAAAAACCGCCCAAGTCGTCGCCTCCTTGCACCATGGAGTGTCACCGTGGACGCATGCACCACTGGAACGGAACTGCGAGCACCAAGTACCACTACAAACCCGAGGAATTCGGATGCATCAAGTCCCCGAGAAGACCCGTTTTTTGTCAAGTTCGACTACCCGTATCATCAAGAACCACTACAGTCAGAGACCTCGGACCCGTCAAGTACCCCTTCGAGCTATCAATACCGCAAGCGCCAAGTAACATGACGACCCCGGAGACTTCAAATTCGATAAGACCGACGACGCGGAAACGCCAAGTACCCCCACGTGGGAAGACGCCTAAGACCATCTCGGGATTCATCGAGTACCACTACCGTCGACCCTTGAAGACCCCGTGGACGTCAAGTTCCGTCCCGTGACCCCGAACCTCTACGAAAACGTTGTACGACTACTTCCATGGCCGAAGACCCGTGTACAACTACTGTCGCCGTGTACGACTACCTCCACGACGAATGTCCCAAGAACGTCTACTTCCTCTACTTTGCACTGAACGAGAACCGTCCCTTTTGCACGCTTTGAAGGTATAACCCCGAGACGACCGTCCGAGAACGCTTGCATGTGATGTATGAGATGCTCGTGCTTGCTCCATGCTCGAATTGTCGATGCACGTCACCCCTCTTTTGCCTTGCCACCCACATGTGGGAACTCGATATCCGAGATCACCCCACCATCCATGCATGTCACGTTCCGCACACTTCCCCTTTGCATCGGTATCTCAATCGAGTACCGGAACCGGAACGCTGCCATGGCACCGTTTTCGTTATCATTGCCGTGGTACCCCTTTCCTTTCCACCACGGTGACAAATGCTTCATAATGCTCTTGTCAACTTTTAATAAAATTGCATAAACTTGTCCATGTCATCCGCATCATGATAATAACATTTAAATGTTTAAAATTGTTGTTGCGCCAAATTGATAAATGCATATGGGGATTTGCCGAAATTGTTGTTTGGTGTTTCGGCCTCATTTAAACTTGCCTAAATAGATAATTTCTTATGCTTCTCCTCTTGCCATGTGTAACAACATTTAATATTGTTGAGTACCTAAACAAGAGAGAATTAAATAATTGATGTGGTGTTCTGTCAATATGCAACTCGTTGCATATTGAGCTCCACTTAATTTGTAGGGTTGTCTGTGCACTTTGCCATGCCATGCCTCATTAAACCGGACATGCATCGTACTTGTTTGCGCATCATGCCATGCTATGCGTGGTTGTTTACTATGTTGTTTGCTTCTTTCCGGTGATGCTTCTTCGGGTTAGTTCCGATAACGTCGCATTTGTAAGGACCCGTTCGACTACGTCTGTTTGTCTTCTTCATGGACTCGTTCTTCTTCCTTGCGGGATTTCAAGCAAGATGACCATACCCTCGAAATCACTTCTATCTTTGCTTACTAGTTGCTTGCTCTTTTGCTATGCCTATGATGCGATACCTACCACTTGCTTATCATGCCTCCCATATTGTTTGAACCAAGCCTCTAACCCACCTTGTCCTAGCAAACCGTTGTTTGGCTATGTTACCGCTTTGCTCAGCCCCTCTTATAGCGTTGTTAGTTGCAGGTGAAGATTGGAGCTTGTCCCATGTTGGAACATGGATATTTTGTTGGGATATCACAATATCTTTTATCTAATTAATGCATCTATATACTTGGTAAAGGATGGAAGGCTCGGCCTTATGCCTGGTATTTTGTTCCACTCTTGCCGCCCTAGTTTCCGTCATATCGGTGTTATGTTCCCGGATTTTGCGTTCCTTATGCGGTTGGGTTATAATGGGAACCCCTTGACAGTTCGCCTTGAATAAAAGTCCTCCAGCAAGGCCCAACATTGGTTTTACCATTTGCCACCTAGCCTTTTTCTTTCCCTTGAGTCGGCCGGCTCAAGGGTCATCTTATTTTAACCCCCCGGGCCAGTGCTTCTCTAAGTGTTGGTCCAAACTGAGCAATGTCCGAGGCTACCAGGGGCAACTCTGGGCTGGCTTACCCAACGTCTGGCTCATCCGGTGTGCCCTGAGAACGAGATATGTGCAGCTCCTATCGGGATTTGTCGGCACATCTGGGTGGCTTTGCTGGTCTTGTTTTACCATTGTCGAAATGTCTTGTAACCGGGATTCCAAGCCTGATCGGGTCTTCCCGCTAGAAGGAATATCCTTCGTTGACCGTGAGAGCTTGTGATGGGCTAACTTGGGACACCCCTGCAGGGATTTGAACTTTCGAAATCCGTGCCCGCGGTTATGGGCAGATGGAAATTTGTTAATGTCTGGTTGTAGAAAACCTGAAGTTGATCCTAATTAAAATACATCAACCGCGTGTGTAACCGTGATGGTCTCTTCTCGGCGGAGTCCGGGAAGTGAACACGGTGTTGGAGTAATGCTTGACGTAGGTTGTTCTAGGGTCACTTCTTGATCATAGTTGTTAGACCGTGCTTTTGCCTTCTCTTCTCGCTCTCTTTTGCGTATGTTAGCCACCATATATGCTAGTCGCTTGCTGCAGCTCCACCTCATACCTTTTACCCTTCCTATAAGCTTAAATAGTCTTGATCGCGAGGTTGTGAGATTGCTGAGTCCCCGTGACTCACAGATACTTCCAAAACCAGCTTGCAGGTGCCGTTGAACCGTGCAGATGACGCAACCAAGCTCAAGGAGGACCTCGATGAAGATCTCGTTCTTTGTGTTGTTCCGTTTCCAGTTGATCAGTAGTGGAGCCCAGTTGGGGTAGATTCGGGATCTGTGTAGCATTTGGGGTAGTCTTCTTTTATTTTGGGTTCCGTAGTCGGACCTTGATTGTATCTGGTTGATGTAATGATTTATTCATGTATTGTGTGAAGTGGCGATTGTAATCCAACTATGTATCTCTTTCCCTTATGTATTACATGGGTTGTGTGAAGATTACCTCACTTGCGACATTGCTTACAGTGCGGTTATGCCTCTAAGTCCTGCTTCGACACGTGGGAGATATAGCCGCATCGTGGGCGTTATACACGGTGTACCGAGACACCCGTTTGGTGCCCCGAAAACCCTGTTCTCATCGTTTGGGGTCGTGAGCGAAACCTCGGCTGCATCTCCTAGCGGATGGAACCCGAATAGGTGATAAACCTAGACTAGAGACTTGTGTGGTTAGTCAGGTCATGGCCGACACCCTCGCTGGGCTTCCGCTTGAAGGTTGCCGAGTACATGTCGTGTAAATGGCGATAAGTGGTGGGAGCGTGTGTGAAGAAGTACACCCCTGCAGGGTTAACATGATCTATTCGAATAGCCGCGTCCGCGGTAATGGACTACTGGGTTGCTTACATTGTTCATAGACAAGTGAAAGTGGATACTCGAAAATGCGCAAGATAAGCGTCAGTGCTATGGATGGCCTTCTCTTAGGAAGACGGGAGCGGATCCATAGTGGTGTATTGATATGGCGAATATGTGGACTCGTGTGCGCCACCTCAAAAGAGTTACCAGCAGTTGTAGTATAGGCACTAGTAGAAAAAAGGCATATTGTCCCGGTTCGTAAGGGCCTTTTGTCCCGGTTCCTGAACCGGGACTAAAGGGTCGGTACTAATGCCCTGTCCCTTTAGTCCTGGTTCAATCCAGAACCGGGACAGATGGGCCTCCAAGTGGCATGTGCACGGAGCCCAGGCAGGAGGGCCTTTGGTCCCGGTTGGTGGCACCAACCGGGACCAATAGGCATCCACGCATCAGCATTTCTGTGGCTGGGGTTTTTGTTTTTTTGAAAGGGGGGGTTTGGGGGTTTTGGGGGGTTAATTTAGGTGTCTCATATATTGTGTTAGCTAGCTATAATTAATAGAGAGAAGTGTCCTCTCTTATGTCCGTGCTTGGTCGATGCTACGTACTATACATACGTATAGAGAGGACTAGACACACTAGCTAGCTAGTAAGCAAACGAAGGAAACAGAAGATCGTCATGAACATATATGCATACAGAGAGAAGTGGTATCGACCACCTCTCCTTCTCCGAGAGATTGGTCGAACAACAAGTTCTCGTATATCTATCCGACACTACCGGCTACATATATACAATAATTATCTCTTACAAATATAATCTCCTAACATACGGATGCATGGTCCACATAGTATTCTCTGTCTTCAGCGATCACGTGGTCAAGAAAGAATGCCGCCAATTCCTCTTGAAATGCTCGCATGCGAGCTGGTGCTAGGAGTTCATCCCGCTTCCAAAACATCTAATTTGAAGAAGGGGGTCAATACATATATATATGAATGAATGAAACTCAACACAAATGATGGTAATAAAATAAAATTGTGAATGTTGTTATTTATGCACTTCATATTGTTCGTCAGAGTAGCCCCGCTCATAGGTCGTGTGGCGGATGGACTCGCAAATGTAGTATCCACAGAAATCATTCCCTTGCTCCTGCCACAACCACTTTACAAGAAATAGAGGTCAATCAAACTGATAAGCAAGAATGCCAAATGGTATTGATGAAACTAGCGCTTGAATCAATAGGAGATGCGCGGAACATGCTACTATAGTACTTACTTTCGGGTGTCTAAATTGCAGCTTCTTCGAGAGTCCCGGAGCTTTTTTGGTGAATTTTTTCCAAACCCTGCCAGACAAAGAAAACAATTACTTGATATATTAGGAAATGAACAAAGTTGCTGATATGGTGGATAATGATCGATTTAACTTACTTCTCGAGCATTTGAGTCGTGTCCGCATAGTCCTGGGGATCTTTTCGTCTTGAGTCTAAGACGGTTACTAGTCCCTGCTCAAGCTTAATCTCTAGGATAATATAGTGGAAACTGCACACGCATGCATAACTCATCAATTACATTACTATAACCTTGACTAATATATAAGGGAAACTGAATATGCACAAGACAGTAACACTCACTTGAAGTTGTAAGGAAAGAGTATTATATCTTTGTTTTCATTTATTACCAACGATCGTAGCAAGTTGGCCTCGATATCTGCGGCATGAAATTTAACCTGAGTTGCATCTATGAGATTTGTGTTAATGAACCCAATATCACCGATTTATGTTTTCTTCAATTCGGCGATCTTCAATCTGCATAATATAGTGAGGATAATTATAAATATATGCAATGAAAGAGTTGAGCTATATAGAGAGACTTTATGACAGAAGTAGTACTACTTACAGACAGTAGTAGGTGACCGTTGCTTTATCGAGGGCCAATTGATTGAAAAACTGAAAGAACTCCTCAAATGGAATAGGCAACAGTTCAATTCCAACGAGGTCATGCTCCTTTTTAACTCTCACATACAAAGTACTCCTCCCCCCAGACTCTCTGCAGATTTTCAAGTACCAATCATGCAATCTTCGCATCATCGTTGATAGAGATCTTTCATCTTTGACGAGAGGCTTCCCGTACTCGTATCTTTGTATCTGCACCTCCATGAAATCATAATGTACATCGTCGGGCAGGTAATCTCCAAGATTGCTATAACCGGGCACCATCCTCGGATCATTAGCGTCGATGTCGCTAGGCACCTTGAGCGGGGGGCACGATTGCTTCGCTTGTTCGTCGAGCTGGGCAATTTGTTTCCCAGCTCGTCGTTCTTTCAGCCTTTGATCACTGACAGTACTTCCTGACCGCTCCGCTTCGACAAATTCCTTTCCAATAATGCGCTCATAGTTGCCTTTCGGCAGAGACTTGGGTGGTTTTGTCAGGGCAGCCAGAGTGTGCTTCGCTTTCACCGGATCTACCTTCTCCTCCGGAGGTGGATGTTTCTTTGCTTTCACCCCTTCAAAGAAGTTCCTCACTTCTTCTCGCACGATCTCGGCGTTCTCCTCCGGGGTCCTCTCGTATGGTAACTTCTCTGGAGTCTTCAGAGAAGGACCGAATCTGTATGTCCTCCCGCCTCTGGCTGTACTACTAGACGCCGGCAGAGCAGACGGAGCGGTTGTCTTGTTTACTTTCTTACGAGGCGGAGGAGAAGGACTACGACGCACCGGAGCAGCTGGAGCGGCGGCAGGTCTCTTCCGCCCGTGCTGATGAGGCGGAGAAGGAGGAGGCTGGCTGCTCGGGTGCGCCGCCGTAGGCGGAGAAGGAGGCAGAGTGCCGCCACGTGCGCCGGAGAAGGAGCCGGCCGAGTGCCCTGATCGTCACTCGCCGGAGGAGGAGGCGGTGGAGGAGGTGGAGTGCCCTGACTCGCCAGAGGAGGAGGAGGCGGAGGCGTCCAGTTCGGAAGGTTGATGAGCTCCTTCCACCATAGGCATGGAGTCTTCAGAGCAGAACCCAGCCGAGTCTCCCTTCACCGGTAGGGTGGTCAAGCTGGAGGTCCTCAAATCCCTCCGTTATTTCATCCACCATCACCCTAGCATATCCTTTTGGAATCGGCCGGCAGTGAAAAGTTGTGCCGGGTTTAGTAGGAAAAACAGAGCCAACAGCCGCCTTGACCTTCATATTAATCCATTGCGTCATAAGGTGGCAATTTTGAGACTCCGTCATAGCATCCACGGGATAGCTGGCAGGAGCCGTCAAGACATGCTCCGGCTGAAGCAGCTCGGTGGAAGCCATGCTGCTTCTCCGCTGAGATGGCGGGGTAGCTTCCGGGGAAGCTTCGGCAGTTCGTTTGCTGCGATTTTCTTCTCGTTCCTCTATTGCTTGTCCCCTAGCGTGCAGCGCCTGCAGTTGGGTCTGCTCCACTTTCTTCCTCCTCTCGTGGCATTTGTAATCGCATGCGTCCGGAAACTCAACCTTCCATGGAATGGAGCCTGGCGTGCCTCGTGTCCATCCAGGGTGCTCAGGATTCCCAAGGGCCATTGTGAGCTCGTCGTTCTCTCTGTCTGGAACGAACGTCCCTTGCTGTGCTGCTTCGATATAATGCTGAAGCTTCTTGACTGGTATGTCCATTTGATCGTTCTTCCAAATGCACTTCCCTGATACAGGGTCCAAGGTTTCGCCAGCCCCGAAGAACCAAGTCCGGCAACGGTCTGGCCAGTTAATTGTCTCTGGTTCGATCCCTTTATCAACCAGATCATTCTCAGTCTTAGCGCACTTAGGCCGGGCTACGAGGTAGCCACCTGACCCCGTGCGATGGTGATGCTTCTTCTTTGTAGCATTTTGCTTGTTTGTCGCTGACATCTTCTTACTCTTTTCCGATGTCTTGTGGGACACAAATGCGGGCCAGTGATCTCTGATCTTCTCATATCTGCCCTTGAATTCTGGTGTCTCTTTATTTTCGACAAACTTATTCAGCTCTTTCTTCCACCTCCTAAATAGTTCTGCCATCCTCTTAAGAGCAAAAGACTTGATTAATTGCTCTTTAACTGGCTTCTCCGGATCATCCTCTGGCGGTAGGGTGAAATTTGACTTCAGCTCAGTCCAAAGATCATTTTTCTGCATATCATTGACATAAGACACCTCAGGGTCTTCTGTAGCCGGCTTTAACCATTGCTGGATGTTGATCGGGATCTTGTCCCTAACCAGAACCCTGCACTGAGCAACAAATGCGCTCTTTGTCCGGAGGGGTTCAATCGGTTGGCTGTCGGGCGCGATTGCTATGATCTCAAACTTTTCATCTGAGCTCAACTTTTTCTTCGGTCCTCGTCTCTTTTACCGAAGTTGTGCTCGATCCGGAGGGCTAGAAAAAAGAACAAAAACTTAATTAATATGTGTACATACCAAAACAATGAATGCATCAATTACTAGTCAGCACAAGCTTAACTAATATATATACCTGGCCCGACTCGGTTCGGTCACCGGAGACGTCATCACGGTCTCCTTCTTGCACCGGCATTGGGTCACCGGAGCCGTCCTCACGGTCTCCTTCTTGCACCGGCATTAGGTCACCGGAGCCATCATAATCATAGCCAGCTGCTTCCAGACCATCGGTGTCGTTGAGAAACAACGAGCAGACAGCATCACTTCGTCGTGCGATTATGTCCCCCAACAACTCTTCTTGTACTTCGTCTCGGGCGGTGTCCATAGTTTCTACAAATATTTACAACATGGCAATTATTATTCAAACATGACAGATGGATATATTAGTGGCAAACATAGAGCTAATATTAATTAGTGGCCTCGACGCTGCTTCTCTAGGGTTTGGGGTGGCCTCGACGCTGCTTCTCTATGGTTTGGGGTGGCCTCGACAACGCTTCAAGGATAAAAAAAGAAGAGGAAGAAGAAAAAAAAGAGGAGAAGAAAGAATAGAGGAGTAAGAACTCCTCTATTCTTTCTTCTCCTCTTTTTTTTCTTCTTCTTCCTCTTTTTTTTATCGGGAACGAGGGTCACCGAGCGGTAGAGGAAACCCTAAATAGCAAGTATCGTGGGTGTGAGATACATGTGGCCGTCGGTGTCGGACACTACATCCACGTCCCACAAGTGACGTGGGCGTCGAAGCCCGCGTCACTTGTGGGACGTGGATGTAGTGTTTGACACCGACGGCCACATGTATCTCACACCGACGATACTTGCTATTTAGGGTATATCGACCCCCCTCCTCCTGTTGAAGTTATCGGGAGGTGGTATATATATCGACCCTCCCCCATCGTGTTGAAGTTATCGGGAGGGGTATATCAACGACGATAGACCCGATAAAATACAAACATATATGTGAAAAAAAATCTAAAAAGAAGCAATATACACAATATATATACTGACATATATACATAATATACACAAAGAAGCAATATACACAATAAGACATAAGAAAACGAAGAAAAATAAAAAGAGGAGAAGAAGAAAGGAATAGCTAGAGGAGAAGATCGAAGAAAAAAGAAAAAAAAAGAGGAGAAGAAGAAAGGAATAGAGGAGAATAAGACACAATATATCTTTTTCTTCTTTTTTCTTCTTCTTATTTATTTCTCCTCTTCTTCCTCTCCTCTTCTTCTTTCTTTCCTCTTCTTATTTTGTTTCTTTCCTATCCTTCTTTTCCTTCCTTCTTAATATCACTTAGCAAATTTTGCAACAATAGGGAGGGGGTGCTCCCGTGGTCTAAAATCCGTCTATGCACGATAGAAAATTCTGAAAAAATACATCTATGATCCCTCAACATCCCCGCCTCTCTCATGAACAAAAAAAATCTATGAATTAAAAAAACATCATGTTCTATGAACAAAAAAACATCATATTTCATCCACATTCATGCATACATCATATATGTGATCATCTATGAAAAAACATCATATTCTATAAAAAAAAATTCATTACATATATATATAAAAACAAGCATATATATATATATATAAAAACAAGCATATATATATAAAACAAGCATATATATGAAAAAAAAAATTGCAAAGGGAGGGCGCCGGCGCCGGACCAAGCTGAGGAAAGGACCGCGCGCGCGGGGGGTCGGTGATGAGGATGGCGTCGGGGCAGGGGCGCGGGCGACGGTGACGGTGGCGGGCCGGGGCTGCGCGCGTCGGGGCAGGGACCAATGCCCCCCTTTAGTCCCGGTTGGTGCCACCAACCGGGACCAATGGCCTATGGCTGCCAAAGCCGCGGTGCGGTGGGATGTTTAGTCCCACCTCGCTAGCTGAGGAGCGGCAGGACCTGTATATAAGCCCTGCCCCGCCATCTTCATTCAACTCTTCTGAATTGCAGGCCTCTAGGCCTAATCTCGCACTGCTATGCCTGTGGGCCTGCTGGGCCTTCTGCGGGCCTAAATCCTGGCCCATAGATGGGTTTCTAGTCGTATACAGGCCGTGGTGGCCCAGTAGGTGGCATTTTTTTGCTATTTATTTTTTCAATTCTACTTAGAACTAAATACTTATAGTTTTTTAGTGATTTTTTCTTCTAGGTCACAAAAATTATAAACTTTCTGTTAGTTCCATTAGTTCTAAAATTTGAATAGTTTCAATTTGAATTTTTTAAAATTTGTGTGAATCACTAGTTTATGAATAACTTTACTATAAAAATTAATTTTTGAGTCATTCTTTTTCCTGCTATTTAATATTATTGTGTTTTATCATTATACTCAATTTGGTTATTTTAGTTAGTCATAACAAATATTATAGGCATTTTTTTCTTTTTTGCTATTTATTTTTTCATTTCTAATTAGAACAAAATACTTATAGTTTTTTAGTGATTTCTTTTTTCTTTTAGGTCACAAAAATTATAAACTTTCTGTTAGTGCCATTAGTTTTCCAATTTGAAAACACTTTTTAGTTTTTTTTGCTTTTAGTGCCTATTTTTTTCCAGTTTTTTGTTTTGTTTTCTGCATTATTTATTTTCTTTTGTTTTTTTGCTTTATTTTTAAATTCTTTTTGCTTTTAGTTTTAGAAAAATTATAAACTTTCTGTTAGTGCCATTAGTTTTCAAATTTGAAAACACTTTTTTACTTTTTTTTGTTTTCTTTGTTGCTTTATTTATTTTATTTTGTTTCTACTTACAACAAAATACTTATTGTTGCTATTTTTATTTTTTTCCAGTTTTTTTGTTTTGTTTTCTGTATTATTTATTTTCTTTTATTTTCTTTTTTTAATTCTTTTTGCTTTTAGGTCAGCAAAATTATAAACTTTCTGTTAGTGCCATTAGTTTTAGAAAAATTATAAACTTGCTGTTAGTGCCATTAGTTTTCAAATTTGAATAGTTAAAATTTGAATTCTTTGAAATTTGTGTGAATCACAAGTTTGTGATTAACTTCACTAAAAAAATGAACATAGATGCACATATAGAGAAAATTCGACCTAAATTCATAGTTTTCAAATGAACTCTGAAAAAGTTGGCATATCATACTCGTCTGTTACAAAGTTGGCATGGTATCATCATAATAGTTGCGGGAGAAAGTCTTCACTTTTTCTTCGCTTGTGTCATTTGCTTATTGCGTCATAGCCATGGATAATCTTCATCGTTTATCAGGATGCTTGGGTCAGCCTTGACATTGAAGGGAGGAATTTCATGAAACTTTTCATAATCTTCAGACATGTCTGTCTTGCCCTCCACTCCCAAGATATCCCTTTTTCCTGAAAGAACTATGTGGCGCTTTGGCTCATCGTATGATGTATTCGCTTCCTTATCTTCTCTTTTTCTCTGTTTGGTAGACATGTCCTTCACATAGATAACCTGTGCCACATCATTGGCTAGGACGAACGGTTCGTCAGTGTACCCAAGATTTTTCAGATCCACTGTTGTCATTCCGTACTGTGGGTCTACCTGTACCCTGCCTCCTGATAGATTGACCCATTTGCACTTAAACAAAGGGACCTTAAAATCATGTCCGTAGTCAAGTTCCCATATGTCCACTATGTAACCCTAATATGTGTCCTTTCCGCTCTCGGTTGCTGCATCAAAGCGGACACCGCTGTTTTGGTTGGTGCTCTTTTGATCTTGGGCGATCGTGTAAAATGTATTCCCATTTATCTCGTATCCTTTGTAAGTCAATATAGTCAAAGATGGTCCCCTGGACAACAAGTACAGCTCATCACAAACAGTGTTGTCACCTCTGAGACGTGTTTCCAACCAACTGCTGAAAGTCCTGATGTGTTCACATGTAATCCAGTCGTCGCACTGCTCCGGGTGTTTGAAGCGCAGACTGTTCTTGTGTTCATCGACATACGGGGTCACCAAGGTAGAGTTCTATAGAACTGTGTAGTGTGCTTGAGACCAAGAATATCTGTGCCTGCATATTATTGAGTCACTTCCAAGACTGCCTTTTCCAGTCAATCTCCCCTCATACCGCGATTTAGGGAGACCCATCTTCTTAAGGCCAGGAATGAAGTCAACACAAAACCTGATAACATCCTCTGTTTGATGGCCCATGGAGATGCTTCCTTCTGGCCTAGCGCGGTTATGGACATATTTCTTTAGGACTCCCATGAACCTCTCAAAGGGGAACATATTGTATAGAAATACGGGCCCCAGGATGACAATCTCGTCGACTAGATGAACTAGGACGTGCGTCATGATATTGAAGAAGGATGGTCGGAACACCAGCTCGAAACTGACAAGACATTGCACCACATCACTCCTTAGCCTTGGTACGATTTCTGGATCGATCACCTTCTGAGAGATTGCATTGAGGAATGCACATAGCTTCACAATGGCTAATCGGACATTTTCCGGTAGAAGCCCCCTCAATGCAACCGGAAGTAGTTGCGTCATAATCACGTGGCAGTCATGAGACTTTAGGTTCTGAAACTTTTTCTCTGGCATATTTATTATTCCCTTTATATTCGACGAGAAGCCAGTCATGACCTTCATACTGAGCAGGCATTCAAAGAAGATTTCTTTCTCTTCTTTCGTAAGAGCGTAGCTGGCAAGACCTTTATACTGCTTCGGAGGCATGCCGTCTTTTTCGTGCAAACATTGCAGGTCCTCCCGTGCCTCAGGTGTATCTTTTGTCTTCCCATACACGCCCAAGAAGCCTAGCAGGTTCACGCAAAGGTTCTTCGTCACGTGCATCACGTCGATTGAAGAGCGGACCTCTAGGTCTTTCCAGTAGGGTAGGTCCCAAAATATAGATTTCTTCTTCCACATGGGTGTGTGTCCCTCAGCGTCATTCGGAACAGCTAGTCCACCGGGACCCCTTCCAAAGATTACGTGTAAATCATTGACCATCGCAAGTACGTGATCACATGGCGGGCTTCTTCCGGTGATCTGCCTCACCTTTGAAATGCTTGCCTTTCTTTTGACATTGATGGTTGGTCGGAAGAAATCGACGATGGCCCAGGTACACATTCTTCCTGCATTTGTCCAGGTATATACTTTCAGTGTCATCTAAACAGTGCGTGCATGTGTGGTATCCTTTGTTTGTTTGTCTTGAAAGGTTACTGAGAGCGGGCCAATCGTTGATGGTCACGAACAGCAATGCCTTTAGGTTAAATTCCTCCTGTTTGTGCTCATCCCACGTACATACACCGTTTCCATTCCACAACTGTAAAAGTTATTCAACTAATGGCCTTAGGTACACATCAATGTCGTTTTCGAGTTGCTTAGGGCCTTGGATGAGAACTGGCATCATAATGAACTTCCGCTTCATGCACATCCAAGGAGGAAGGTTATACATACATAGAGTCACGGGCCAGGTGTTGTGATTGCTGCTCTACTCCCCGAAAGGATTAATGCCATCCGTGCTTAAAGCAAACCATACGTTCCTTGGGTCCTTTGCAAACTCATCCCAGTACTTTCTCTCGATTTTTCTCCACTGTGACCCGTCAGCGGGTGCTCTCAACTTCCCGTCTTTCTTCCGGTCCTCACTGTGCCATCGCATCAACTTGGCATGCTCTTCGTTTCTGAACAGATGTTTCAACCATGGTATTATAGGAGCATACCACATCACCTTCGCAGGGACCCTCTTCCTGGGGGGCTCGCTGTCAACATCACCAGTGTCATCTCGTCTGATCTTATACCGCAATGCACCGCATACCGGGCATGCATTCAGATCCTTGTATGCACCGCGGTAGAGGATGCAGTCATTAGGGCATGCATGTATCTTCTCCACCTCCAATCCTAGAGGGCATACGACCTTCTTTGCTGCGTATGTACTGTCGGGCAATTGGTTATCCTTTGGAAGCTTCTTCTTCAATATTTTCAGTAGCTTCTCAAATCCTTTGTCAGCCACAGCATTCTCTGCCTTCCACTGCAGCAATTCTAGTATGGTACCGAGCTTTGTGTTGCCATCTTCGCAATTGGGGTACAACCCTTTTTTGTGATCCTCTAACATGCGATCGAACTTCAGCTTCTCCTTTTGACTTTCGCATTGCATCCTTGCATCGACAATGACCCAGCGGAGATCATCATCATCGGGCACATCGTCTCGTTCCTCTTGATCTTCAATAGCTTCACCCGTTGCAGCATCATTGGGCACATCGTCTGGTTCCTCTTGATCTTCACCAGCTCCCCCCGTTGCAGCATCACCGTATTCAGGGGGCACATAGTTGTCATCGTACTCTTCTTCTTCGCCGTCTTCCATCATAACCCCTATTTCTCCATGCCTCGTCCAAACATTATAGTGTGGCATGAAACTGTTGTAAAGCAGGTGAGAGTGAAGGATTTTCCGGTTAGAGTAAGACCTCGTATTCCCACATTCAGTGCATGGACAACACATAAAACCATTCTGCTTGTTTGCCTCAGCCGCATCGAGAAACTCATGCACGCCCTTAATGTACTCGGAGGTGTGTCTGTCATCGTACATCCATTGTCGGTTCATCTGCGTGCGTTATATATAATTAAGTGTCCAAATTAATAGAAGTTCATCATCACATTAAAACCAAAGTACATACATAGTTCTCATCTAACAACATATAGCTCTCCAGAGCATCTAATTAATTAAACCATACATTGAAACTATGTAAAACATTTCAATGCGAAAACAAATGCGATCATAATCGCAACCAAGGTAACAATTGATCCAACGGCATAATGATACCAAGCCTCGGTATGAATGGCATATTTTCTAATCTTTCTAATCTTCAAGCGCATTGCATCCATCTTGATCTTGTGATCATCGACGACATCCGCAACATGCAACTCCAATATCATCTTCTCCTCCTCAATTTTTTTATTTTTTCCTTCAATAAATTGGTTTCTTCTTCAACTAAATTTAACCTCTCGACAATAGGGTCGATTGGAATTTCCGATTCACATACATCCTACATAAATAAAATCTATGTCACGTTGGTCGGCATAATTTTCATAAACAATAAATGAACCAATAGTTATAAAGATAATATATATACCACATCCGAATCATAGACAGGACGAGGGCCGACTGGGGCGGATACCAAAACCATCACACTATATAAGATGCAATAATAAAAGTAAGAAAATAATACAAGTATCTATGTAAACATACAAGTAAGAATATTTTTTCCTTTCAAAAAGAAGATAAGAAGAAGAGGCTCACCACGATGGTGTCGGCGATGAGCTCGGCGCGGGTGATCGACGGCGGTGAAGACGGGGATGGGGCGTGACAGACCGCTAAACCTAGACAAATATTGAGGAAAATGGAGCTTGAAGGTCGAGCTTGGAGAGGAGAAAGCTTAAGTAGTGTGGCTCGGGTATTCCATCGAACACCTTGTGTGCATAGGAGGTGAGCTAGAGCACCACCAAGCCCTCTCCCCCTCGGCAAGAAAAAAACAGAGCAGTGTGCTCTGCTCTTACGCGAGGGGGTATATATAGGCACCTCATTGGTCCCGGTTGGTGGCATGAACCGGGACTAAAGGGGAGCCTTTGGTCCCGGTTCAAGCCACCAACCGGGACCAATGGTGGTGGGCCAGGAGTGAGGCCATTGGTCCCGGTTCGTCCCACCAACCAGGACCAAAAGGTCGAAACGAACCGGGACCAATGGCCCACGTGGCCAAACCGGCCCCCTGGGCTCACGAACCGGGTCCAATGCCCCCATGGGTCCTGGTTCTAGACTGAACTGGGACTAATGGGCTGACTCGGCCTGGACCGTTGCCCCCTTTTCTACTTGTGAGGATAGCCACCAAGTCAAAGCTGGCTTGCTGCAGTTAAACTCTACCACCCCCTTTGTTGATACTGATGCATATGTAGCTAGTTCTGATGTAAGTCTTTTTGGGTACATTTGTACTCACGTTTGTTTAATTTATGTTTTTGTAGCGAGACTTCAGTCTCACTAGTAGTTCCGCGTGGACTTCGACGTTTAGATTGTTACCTCAGCTACGATCTTGTGCCCTCGGCAGGGTCTTGTAGATAGTCAGGCTTCTTGGCCTTTTTCATTTGTAGTTGTTTGTACTCAGACAAGTTAAGCTTCTGCATGTGCTTATTGCTTGTATGCTCTGTATGTTGGGTCATGTGACCCATGATTATAATTCCTACTAAGCATGACTCTTCGGAGCCTTCTGAATAAATACTTTGAATCGTAGAGTTTTGTTGTGATGTCATGTTGTATTTGCACATGTCGAGCATATTGTGTCTATGATTTTGAAATGCTTGGTATGTGTGGGATCCGACAATCTAGTTGTTTATTCTTGGTAGCCTCTCTTATGGGGAAATGTCTCCTGGTGCTTCCACTGAGCCATGGTAGCTTGCTACTGCTTCGTAACACTTAGGCTGGCCGGCATGTGTCCTTCTTCGTTCCTGTGTTTGTCCCTTCGGGGAAATGTCACGTGTTGTTCCTTTAAGTCCTTGTAGCTTGCTAGGACTTGGGTTCATACATTGATGATCGACACGTTCGTTGCTGGTATGCCTGTCCCTGTAAGTTAGTGCCACTTTGGATTCACGACTAGTCATGTCGGCTCGGGTTCTCTGTCATATGGATGCTACCGACACTATCATATACGTGAGCTAAAAGGCGCAAATGGTCCTGGGCCAGGTAAGGTGGCACCTGTGGGAATACCGTGCGTGAGGCCGCAAAGTGATATGATGTGTTACATGCTAGACCGGTGTGACTTAGGATTGAGGAGGAGCCGAGGTGTGGGTGAAGATAGGGAATCCTTATCCCCTTATAAAGGCCATGAATATCAAGCGTCTCCCCACTCGCCTTAAACTCGCCTATTCCCAAGGGCCGTGCAAACGGCACGGTTGGGTCGCCCATGCCCGTATTGATGAGAATCCCGTAATAAGGGGACACGATTTCTACTTCGACAAGACGTGCCAATGGTAACCGCGTCTCGAAACATGGAGCGGCAGACGAAAAACGGTTCGAAATTATGACCAGACAGACATGATGTCATATTGTAAAAAGATATCAGCAGATTAGACTCGTGTGAAAATATATTCTCTCTGCGGTTATGTATGTTGTGTGTGACAGGTCCGGATACTATCATCGCATCCGAAGACTATCTTGAAGTTCGGATAGAAGGGAACCCGCCTTGCAATGCCGAAGACAATTTGCGCACCGGACTCCTCGTCATTGAAGCCAGGTTCAGGCGTTACTGAGGGAGTCCCGGACTAAGGGATCCTCGGGCGTCCGGCCTGTTATCTGAGGGCCGGACTGATGGGCTGTGAAGACATAAAGGCCGAAGAATGTACCTGTGTCCGGATTGGACTCTCCTTGGCGTGGAAGGCAACCTTGGCGACCGACTATGAAGATTACTTCTTATGTAACCGACTCTATGTAACCCTAGATCCCCTCCCCCCCCCCCGGTGTCTATATAAATCGGAGGGGTTAGTCCGGAAAGGATATACTCATTACCATAGTCATACAGGCTAGGCTTCTAGGGTTTAGCCATTACGATCTCGTGGTAGATCAACTCTTGTAATACTCATATTCATCAAGATCAATCAAGCAGGACGTAGGGAATTACCTCCATAGAAAGGGCCCGAACCTGGGTAAACATCATGTCCCCCGTCTCCTGTTACCATCGATCCTAGACGCACAGTTCGGGACCCCCCACCCGAGATCCGCCGGTTTTGACACCGACAGTGGGGCCGAGAGGGGTGAGCCGCAGGTCGGGGGAGGTGTGGTGTCATGGGTTCGTGCGGCGTCATGGGAATCGCGTGTGGCTGTGGTAGAAACTTGATGCTCGCCGCATTTAAGGTGGCCCACATGTCATGCACACAAAGGCAAAGGGGCGGTGCGGCCGAGAGGGGTGAGGCGCACGTTGGGGGACGTGGTGCCGTGGGTTGGAGCGGCATCGTGGGAATCGCTAGTGGCAGTGGATGAAACGTGATTGTCGCCGTAGTTGAACTTCCATGGACAAGATGTCATGTCTACGGACACATGCATTGCATTGCATACCGATCACTGGAAGGAGTAGTAGAGAAAGCTAGGAAGATAAATAGTTCCTTATAGTCAAGCGGACCCACGCTACTACTTGTTCCAAAGACATGCACACCATCAAAATAGTCCATCTATATCAATATACATAGAGAGGGAATATTTCTTTTTACAAGAGAGGAAATAGTTCATCCATCCATAATGTGCTGCTACTGGTGCAGCATCTTCTTCTTCTTCTCATTTTCTGTGGGAGACGGCTTCGCAACAAGCTCTCTGGACCTTGCAGCTATCTCAAAACTCACACGGGCATCGAGGGCAGCATATTTTATCCGCTCGTACGTCAAGGGATAATTCTCCCATCCGGACGACCTTAATGCCAGCGTCTCGTCACCCTTCTGAAGATTTGTTTCGAGCACAAAATTTGCTACGTCGAATAGGGATGGTGTCGGTCTATCACAATCTTCTACATGAATTTTTATTCTGGTTTGTAGGTCAGCGATGCTTTTCAAATCAAGGTTGTACGGCTCCAACTTCTATTTGTCCCCTGCGATGGCTGCCTGTCGGTGTCAAAACCGGCGGATCTCGGGTAGGGGGTCCCGAACTGTGCGTCTAGGCCGGATGGTAACAGGAGACAAGGGACACGAAGTTTACCTAGGTTTGGGCCCTCTCGATGGAGGTAAAACCCTACGTCCTGCTTGATTAATATTGATGATATGGGTAGTACAAGAGTAGATCTACCACGAGATCGAGGAGGCTAAACCCTAGAAGCTAGCCTATGGTATGATTATTGATGTGTATGTTATCCTACGGACTAAAACCCTCCGGTTTATATAGACACCGGGTAGGGTTAGGGTTACATAGAGTCGGTTACAATGGTAGGAGATCTGCATATCCGTATTGCCAAGCTTGCCTTCCACGCCAAGGAAAGTCCCTCCCAGACACGAGACAAAGTCTTCAATCTTGTATCTTAATAGTCCAGGAGTCCGGCTGAAGGTATAGTCCGGCCATCCGGACACCCCCTAATCCAGGACTCCCTCAGTAGCCCCTGAACCAGGCTTCAATGACGACGAGTCCGGCGCGCATATTGTCGTCGGCATTGCAAGGCGGGTTCCTCCTCCAAGTACTTCATAGAAGATTTTGAACACAAAGATAGTGTTCGGCTCTGCAAAATAAGTTTCCACATATTGCCATTGAGAGAATAATATTTACACAAATCTAATCTACTGACGTATTCCGTAGTGTGACATCACACCACGGCCAAGCTTTTATTCGAACCGTTTTACTGTCCCATCTCAGCGCGTTATGCGAGGCGGTTTCCTTGGCACGTCTTGTTAAAGCAGAGATTGTGTCCCCTTATTCCGGGATTCTCATCAATACGGGCGTGGGTAACCCAACCGCGCCATCGATTACGGCGCTTGGAGATAAGCAAGTTTTACCAGGCTGGTGGGGACATGTAGCTGCGTCCACCCATATAAGGGGATAAATATCCACCTTTTCACCTATGCCTTCTTCCTCCTTCGCCTATCCATTCTTGCGCACTCGAGCTCCAGCGCCCAAGTCCGTACTCCCCACCTCAACCTTCTCCAGCCATGTCTGGAGCGGGAGGCAAGTGGATGGTCTCCTCTGTCACGGAGGGACACATCAAAAAGCTGAGGAAGGCCGGATACCTGTCTAACGACATCGCTTACCGGCTCCCCGAGAAGGGGCAGCTCATCCCCACCCCTAGGCCCCATGAGAGGGTGGTGTTTCTCCCCCATTTCCTCCGCGGACTGGGCTTCCCTCTCCACCCATTTGTCCGGGGGCTCATGTTCTACTACGGCCTGGATTTCCATGATCTGGCCCCGAACTTCGTCCTCAACATCTCGGCGTTTATCGTTGTGTGCGAGGCCTTCCTTCGCATCCGCCCCCATTTCGGGCTCTGGCTCAAGACTTTCAACGTCAAGCTGAAGGTGGTGCGCGGCAGCCAGGCGGAGTGCGGAGGCGCCATGGTGGGCAAGATGGCCAACGTCCTATGGCTCGAGGGCTCCTTTGTGGAGACCCTGAAGGGGTGGCAATCGGGGTGGTTTTACATCACCGAGCCGCGCGACGCCGAATGGGTCGCACCCCCCGAGTTCCGGTCCGGACCCCCAACACGGCTCACATCCTAGAAAGAGACGGGCCTGTCGTGGGGTAAAAAAGGAGAGTTGACCGGACTCCAAACATGCGTCAAAACCCTGGTGGACAAGAAGCTCAAACTTGTCAACGTAGTCCAGGTTATGCTCATCCGCTTGATCCTCCCGTGCCAACGACGGGCTTTCAACTTGTGGGCGTTCGACCCGGCGCGGCACCAAACTCTGAGCAGGCTCTTCGACACGACGTACAAAGATGCCTGGAAGGTGCTTTTCAAGGGCGTCGAGGCTCCCGCATCTGCTACTGAGGATCGCGGATTCAGTGCGCAGCGTCACTCTCTCGCGGTAAGCTGTTTTTTCCTTTTACAGGGTATCAGTTTTCCATAGTTTGACTCTATGCGGGATCTAAGCTCCCTTTCCTCTGATAGGATTGGCAGGTGACGTCCGGACAGATCAACTGTCCGGCCCCTTTGCTCGAAGGCCCAGCGGACGCTCGCTTGGCGAGGCTGCTGGTTCCGGCACCCTATGTAGTGCCGGAGAAAAGGTCAAGAAGAAGGCCGCGGGGACTCAAAAGAGTGCCCGGCGGCCGGAGGTGTCGGATTCATCATCCGACGAATCCAAGACACACTCCTCCCGTGAAGACAAGGAGGAGGAGGAAGAAGAAGAGACCCCTCCCCCTCCAGCGGGGGAAGGGAAGAAAAGGAAGGCTGCCCCAACCGGGGAGGCCGAAGGGTCCAAGAAGGGGAAAACCCTTCCTCCGGACTGCTCCACCGACGCCGACGGCGGCGGAGAAGAGTGGGCGCCTAGGGCCAAGCCCCTGGTCAAATCGTAAGTATCTGGATACCAGAGTAATTCATAATATTCGTTTATTGCACAGCTTTCCCTCACATCGAATATGTTTATGCAGCCCACCCAAAGACCGGCTCGACGCGTCGTCGAGCGGCTCACTGGACTCGTCGCATGTGAACTCACTTCCGACGGCTTCCTCCCCCCACCCTACGGACGACACCAAAGTGTTGTCCCAACAGGTTCCAAGCCGGGAGGAGGTGGTCCTGGAGGCGCCACAAGGCGACCTCCCGGACTCCAGGAGTAAAGGGGATGAAACCCCCCAGGGCTCCAAGTCCGGCTCAAGGCCGGACACCGCTCCGGAACCTTCAAAGGTTCCAAAGTCCGGCGGGGGACCTCCTTCCAAGAGGAGAAAGTCCACCGTGCCAGCGGCCTCCGTCCAACCGGAGGTGCCAGACAATATGCTGGAGGCGCTCCAAGGCGCCTCCATCGACGAGGAGCACCGCGCTATTATGAGTGCGGTGGTCCAGAAGGTTCAGTCCGCAAAAAATGGACTGACTGAAGCTTGTACTAGCCTTTTGACAGGCTTCGAGGTAAGTAAAGAAAGTGTAAATAATAGTACCGCATAGACAGTAGCCCCTGATGCTCTGTTTGGTGTCCGAGAAGAAAAGCCGAATAGAGGATCAAATAGAATTCCCAGGAGTCTAACAAAAATGAGTCAATATGCATGTGCAGGCTACCCTGCTTGCGTCCGCCGCACTGACTGCGGAAGTGGACACGCTAAAGCAGGACCTCGAAAGGTCCGAGCAAGAGCTCGAGCATGCCAAGAAGCAGCTCAAGGACAATGAAGGTAAGAAATACCTTGTTAAATATATATATATATAAGGTGCAATTGCAAAAAAATAACAGGATTATCATGGCGATTGTAGGGGCCACGTCTGAGGTGGCGACCCTTAAGCAAGCGTTGGACGAGGCCGAGAAGAATTCGGCCTCGGAGCGCACCGAGCGGGAGAAGTATGAGGCCGAGGTTGGCAAGGTGCGGCAAGAGCTCCAGGCTCTCATGGAAAAACATGAGAGTTTGGAGCGTGACTCAAAGACGCAAGCGTCCGAGCTTGCGGTGGCTATTGAAAATGCCAAATCTGCCAAGGTCGAATCCCAGAAGACCCTCCAGGAGTTGGATGAGGTGAAGAAGATAGCGGCGGGTAAGGCATTCTTTATGCAAAGCAAACACATAAACGTGAGTTACCTGTTACTTACCCGAATCCAGAGCTCTCGAGGAGCTTTCGCAGATCTTCCCCGGAGTGTATCCGATGCCGCCACATTCTATCGAGTCGAGGAGGGCAGCTCGAAGGAGAAGGTGTTCTGGTCTCAGTACGCTGAGGCCGGACACCCCGTGCCCCTGAGCGACCAGCTGAAGCAACTGGTCGAGCTCCACAAGGCGGCCAAACAGGCCATGAAGGACCTCGTAGTTCAGATGTGGCCCGGAGAGGCTCAGCCTGGGAGCTATTTCGGGCTGGTGCGGCGGCTGGTGGAGGCCCGTCCAAGGCTCGAAGTCATCAAGCGCTCCGTCTGCATTGAAGGTGCCCGTAGGGCCCTTGCCCGTGCTAAGGTGCACTAGGGCAAGCTGGATGCTGAGAAGCTTGTGAAGGACGGGCCACCGCCAGGGAAGGAGCATCGCAAGCCCGAGAATTACTATAAGGATGTTCTGAAGGGTGCCCGCCTTGTAGCAGATGAATGTTCTATGGATGTAATTTTTGAGTAAAACTCGCTCGTTTTGTCCTGTGCGCTGAAAACTTGTTCATATGCGCTAAGCAATGCTGTTTGAATTTAAAATATTACCTTCTGTGCGGCTGTTTATCAATTCTAAGAGATGGCAAGTCGTCGGCTTCTGCCCCCGTGCCGCTAGTGCTGGGGTGTTCAGGGATAAACCTGAGCGCTCTTTTTCCCATGTTTGGGTCCTTCGAGGGAGGCGCTCAGCCCAACGAACAAGGCAATCGGACTATAATGCGTGAACACTCTCACTTAGCCATAGAATTCTATAATTTTAAATTTCAGCGAAGCCCCTGGTATTCGGAAGACCGAGTTCAAGGCGCTATCCACGCCTTGGCCGGACAGAGCCGGCTCCTCGCCCTAAGCGGCATAAGTCGTGAAGGACTCGAAAAACCTCTCGAACAGCGACCAGCTCTCGCTTCATCATGATAGTCAGTTTTAGCTTTCTCCACTGAGGTGCTCGACCCAGCTCAACCGGGGCACAATCGCAGTGGTTCTCCTAGTGCTACCTTAGCCGATATAGCAGAACGTAAGGCACCAAAACATAGGAGCTGGGCAAACCCAACTATTGACCCAAGACATGATTCGGAGCCGATGCATATAATGCTATAAGTTCGGGGTGCCGCACTTGTTAAAGTGTTCGGACTTCTCACACCATATTGAGGGGTACTAAAGCCCTTGGCGTATTTTGGCCGTACCAGCGTGTACGGGTGCAACATGTCGTTAAGGAACATATATAAAGAAAAAAAGGTAATGCAAAAATAGACGAAAGCTATGCATTGTTTATTAAAAAGGGATGCGATCAAAGCAGAACGATACAAATAATGCGATAAATGGAAGGTTGGACTAGTTAACATGTCCGTTCAAGGGGGTAGCTGCGGAATAGTATGCGGAACGGGTATACAGCTCGTGATAGAGACCACCTGGGAGTTCCGTAGTGCGGCGTGGCTTGTCTACTTCCCTGGTTCTTGCATCGTTTTGTGCGGCAATTGAACTACCGAACAGGCCTTCCGAAGGATGAAGTCCTAAAAGTAAGAGAAAATTAAAAAATTGGCAGCCCCTGGTACGGTTTAAGCCGTGTTTTGGGCGTGCCGTGATGGTGCCCCTACCCCTGTGCCCATGGTATCTCTAGAGCGTAGTTATGTACTCGAAGTACCGGCGTCGCCTTTTTGCGAGGGTTGGGGTTGGGGCTGCATTGCAACGCCTGCTCGGATCGTGCTAGGCGGTCTTATTGTAGGTTACTCCGGGCGCGCTTGACGGTGTCCGGTCGTTTAGTGGCCGGACGAGAGAACTGCCTGGAGAGGCTGCTTTGAACTTCCACTGTAAGGGCCGCCGTGTGCTCCTCCGTTCGGAGGGAGCGTTCGGTGTTTCCATTGACTGTAATTACTCCTCGAGGGCCTGGCATCTTGAGCTTAAGGTATGCGTAATGTGGTACCACATTAAACTTAGCGAACGCGGTTCGCCCGAGCAGTGCGTGATAGCCACTGCGAAACGGGACTATGTCAAAGATTAACTCCTCGCTTCGGAAATTATCCGGAGATCCGAAGACCACTTCAAGTGTGACTGAGCCTGTACAGTTGGCCTCTACACCTGGTATTACGCCTTTAAAGGTCGTTTTGGTGGGCTTAATCCTTGAGGGATCTATGCCCATTTTCCGCACTGTATCCTGGTAAAGCAGGTTCAGGCTGCTGCCGCCGTCCATAAGGACTCTAGTGAGATGAAATCCGTCAATAATTGGGTCTAGAACCAATGCGGCGAATCCGCCATGACGGATGCTAGTGGGATGGTCCCTTCGATCAAAGGTGATCGGGCAGGAGGACCATGGGTTGAACTTTGGGGCGACTGGCTCTACCGCGTATACGTCCCTTAACACACGCTTCCGCTCCCTTTTGGGGACATGGGTTGCGTATATCATGTTCACCATCCGCACTTGTGGGGGAAAACCCTTTTGTCCACTATTGTTCGGCGGCCGAGGCTCCTCGTCGTCATCGCTATGCAGCCCCTTGTCTTCATTTTCGGCGTTTAACTTGCCTGCCTGCTTGAACACCCAACAATCCATGTTGGTGTGATTGGCTGGCTTTTCGGGTGTGCCATGTATCTGGCATGAGCGGTTGAGTATTCGGTCCAAACTGGACGGGCCCCTAGGATTCCTTTTGAATGGCTTTTTCCGCTGACCGGATTTAGAGCCTCTGAATTCGGCATTAACTGCCGTATCCTCAGTATTGTCGCCGTTAATGCGGCGCTTCTGCTTGTTGCGACGCGACCTGCCACTGCTGTCCCTGGTGTCCGAATTACTAGGGTTCTTGGTCATATTGTTGCTATGAGCAAGCCAGCTGTCTTCTCCCGCGCAAAAGCGGGTCATGAGTGTCGTGAGTGCTGCCATAGATTTCGGCTTTTCCTGTCCAAGGTGCCGGGCCAGCCACTCGTCACGGATATTGTGTTTGAAGGCTGCTAGGGCCTCAGCATCCGGACAGTCGACTATTTGATTTTTCTTTGTTAGGAACCGTGTCTAGAATTGCCTGGCCGATTTCTCTGGCTGCTGAATTACGTGACTTAGGTCATCGACGTCTGGGGGTCGCACGTAAGTGCCCTGGAAATTGTCGAGGAATGCGGCTTCCAGGTCCTCCCAACAACTGATTGATCCTGTTGGCAAGCTGTTAAGCCAATGCCGAGCTGGTCCTTTAAGCTTGAGTGGGAGGTATTTGATGGCGTGAAAATCATCGCCGCGGGCCATGTGGATATGAAGGAGATAATCCTCGATCCATACCACAGGATATGTTATGCCATCATATGATTCGATGTTTACAGGTTTGAAACCCTCGGGGATTTGATGATCCATTATTTCGTCTGTAAAGCAGATTGGGTGTGCGGCGCCTCTGTACTGGGCTATATCATGACGTAGCTCCAATGAGCCTTGTCTACTGTGTTCGGCCCCGCCGAATTTGTGGCCGGCGTGACGGTTACCGTCTCGAGCTGTGGGGCGCCCACGCGATCCGTAGATCGATCTTGTTTGCCTTGCCTTGTCCTCCAGCATGTCTCGTAAGTCCGGCGCGTATTCCCGTGCCTTGGTACGGGGTGCGGCTTGAGTGGAGGGCCGAGAGGCCTCTCTATCGCGACCACGAGGTGGCCGAGAGGCCACATCAAGTGCTTCCTCCTCTAATTGGGTTAGCAACCTGCACTTTGGGTAGCTCTTGGAGGGGCGTTCGACTTTATGTTCTTCGGCCGCAAGGACTTCAGTCCATCTATCGACTAGCAAATCTTGATCAGCCCTAGGTTGTTGCTGTTTTTTCTTGAGGCTTCTTGCCGTGGCCATAAGCCTGTGTTGAAAATGCTTTTGCTCGACGGGATCCTCTGGCACGACGAATTCGTAGTCGTCGAGGCTTGCCTCATCTTCGGAGGGAGGCATATAATTATCGTCCTCGACCTCTCTGTCTGCCGCTCTCTCGTGAGGGCTGGTTTCTCCATCCTCCTGTGCTAAATCTTGCTGGAGGGGGTTTTCTTCGGTGCTTTCCGGAGTATTATTATCTCCCGTGCTGGAATCACCGTGTTTGTTTTGGCGGGATTTTGAGCGGCGCCATTGATGCCGACGCTTAGGCTGTTTCTTGGAGGGGTCATCCTCCACTGTTCCATCGCCATCTCCCTCTTTTGGAGTGTCCACCATGTATATGTCATATGACGAGGTGGCTTTCCAGGTCCTAGTAGGCGTTGGTTCTTCATCATCTCCTTCATCAGCATCCATACCGTCGATATCTTCGGAGTCGAAGTCGAGCATGTCGGTTAAGTCGTCGACAGTGGCTACAAAGTGGGTGGTGGGTGGGCTTTGAATTTCTTCATCGTCTGTATCCCAACCTTGCTGACCGTAGTCCAGCCAGGGCTCTCCAGATAAAGAGAGAGACTTTAGTGACTTCAGGATATCGCCGAAAGGCGAGTGCTGAAAGATGTCCACGGCAGTGAACTCCATGATCGGCACCCAATCGGATTCGATTGGCAGGGGCGCGGAGGGTTCGGAGTCTGGAGAGGAGTCCGGCTCCTTGGAGTCACGAGTCTCGTCGAGTACGAGGCTGGTGCTTGGCTCAACCACCGTTGGGGTCGCAGCCCCCGAGGTGGCGTCCAACCGCCCATCCTCGATCGGCGCAGTTGGCTCTGAATTAAGGGTCGGAGCCGATGCGGGTGCGGCCTCTAGGGCACTGTTCGGCGGCAGAGCTAGATCATGCTCGTCGTGACAGTGCGGCACGCTTGGCAGTGGCTCGAATCCGTCGAAGATCAAGTCTCCGCGGATGTCAGCCGTGTAGTTTAAACTTCCAAATCTGACCTGACAGCCAGGGGCGTAGTTTTCGATCTGCTCCAGACGGCCAAGCGAATTGGCCCGCAGTGCGAAGCCGCCGAAGACGAAGATCTGTCCGGGGAGGAAGGTCTCACCCTGGACTGCATCGCTATCGACGATCGTACGAGCCATCGAGCCTGATAGCGACGACACAGAGGAACTCTCATTGAAAGCACCAATGTCGGTGTCAAAATCGGCGGATCTCGGGTAGGGGGTCCCGAACTGTGCGTCTAGGCCGGATGGTAACAGGAGACAAGGGACACGAAGTTTACCAAAGTTCGGGCCCTCTCGATGGAGGTAAAACCCTACGTCCTGCTTGATTAATATTGATGATATGGGTAGTACAAGAGTAGATCTACCACGAGATCGAGGAGGCTAAACCCTAGAAGCTAGCCTATGGTATGATTGTTGATGTGTCTGTTGTCCTACGGACTAAAACCCTCCGGTTTATATAGACACCGGGTAGGGTTAGGGTTACATAGAGTCGGTTACAATGGTAGGAGATCTGCATATCCGTATCACCAAGCTTGCCTTCCACGCCAAGGAAAGTCCATCCCGAACATGGGACAAAGTCTTCAATCTTGTATCTTCCTAGTCCAGGAGTCCGGCTGAAGGTATAGTCCGGCCATCCGGACACCCCCTAATCCAGGACTCCCTCACTGCCCCATAGAAGTATATGTCCTCCCGAGACAAGAAATCGTGAAGCTCAACTGGTATGGAGGGCGCGTGTATGATGTGGTACACCAAAACATCATCTTCGAGGCACAGCTGAAGGACAGCGGCGTGTTGGATCTTCCCAGTGGCACGCTCCGTGTACTCTGCGTCGAGACCAATGACATTCATCTCCACCTTTTGGAGGGAGTTGGATACATTGTTGATCCACTTTCGAACCGCCCTTGGGTGGTCGGTCACTGTGGCAACTATGCTCAACGAGCCTTCGGCGAGGACATGTTGGACGCTAAAAACCTGCATCTCGATCTGTTTCACCATTTGGAACCACTGGACTGGAGGGCTATGGTTTGGAGAATTGGGATTAGATGGCTAGTCTAACTTAAGATGATGATTATTTATAGGGGCTTCGGAATTACTCCAGGAGGATGTGAAGAGGTTAAAACAATGTGAATGCAGTGTGGTTTGGATGTAAATGAAGATCAAGGAGTAGTGAAAAAGCCGAGGAAAATCGGTTCCCGATGGAGAAGTAAATGGGAGAAGTTATGCGCATGCATGAGGAGAGCTGCGGTGGTTTGACTGCTGCATGCAATGGATTGGACGGGCTCTTCGGTTGCCTTTTCTCTCTCCCACGTGCACAGAATGGCCCACTCGTATGCTGCAGTTTATTGGCTGGAGTCTGGCTGCAGCTGCTCATGCGTACGCTAATTAATGTTGTGAATGCGGGGCATGGAGGGAAATGGGCGCATGCAAAAGGGTATATACGCAGACTAATTAGAGAAATAGTGAAAAAAGTTATGCGCGGACAAAAGAGGACCAGAGGGAGTACTACTCATGTTCCTACTATGGTTAAGGAATATGCGGTTATCCTCACAAAAGAAAAGTCCTTCTTCGCGCTTCCTCATGCACGAGAATTTGGTTCTGCTCGCAATATGGATGATAGCTGGAGGATGAAGTGAACCCAGAGGCATGCTAGCACGGGAGTGTACTCATGTTCCTACTACTCCTACTAGTAGTAGTAGTACAACTATGGTACACTTGATGGTCAAAATACTATTATTCATCCGGTCCTCATAGTGAAGTGACAAGACCCTGCGCCCGAGGTGACACCAGTCCAAGCGGCGTGTCTGGGTTACCAAAGTCAGCCTCACCTTGTGCACTATGCAGTCACTGTCACCTTGTGCCTCGCCTCGTCTCCCTCTCCCCTAGCACCACTCCATCTCCATCTCCATCTCGCCGGAGATCCTGAGGTCACTCTTCATTATCTCAATGTGCCCCTGCATACCCTCGCCTCGCTCGCCTCCCCCAGTACCACTATTCCCTCGCTAGCCGCTCCAGCACCGACAACCTTCTCCCCCGTAAATCAAGCCCCCCAAAACCCCACCTTCCAAACTCCACCATGGTCGAACGGAAACCGCGTAGGATCCATATGAGCCGAGATTGGAGACATCTCCCCAGTGACATCCTCGACCTCTGTTGTTCGTGTATGGATATGTTGAGCGCCTTGCGGCTGGCTGCATGCTCGAGGGGCATGCACACGGCCATCATCGAAGCAAGGCCAAAGCTTTTCAAGACACCCTGCTTGCTGCTATCTGGTCTTGCGAGATTGGCGCACCATGATATGGAGGTGTACATGATGCCCCTCGACTTCAATCTAATCTCCATTAGCCGAAACTTCTTTGCAGGTATGTAGTGGGTCACCGTACATCATTTCCCTCAACTTCGATCCGATCACCATCGCCCGAAACTTCTTGGCAGGTATGTATTGGGTCGACATGAACTCCCACTGGATGGCTGCCTTCAGAGAAGACGGTAAAAAGTTGGTGCTCATGAACTTCCAGACCTCCCATGAGATTATCCTTCCTCCATTGGATTATATAGAGTTTTACCATCACAGTCCTAGTCATCTAGATTACCACGTCAGTTGGACGGACCTTGTTTTGCAGAAGATTGTAATCTACCAAGTGCCCACACGACATGCGAATTACGTAGGCTTCAAGCTAATTGCCTAGTTCCACCGCCGACTCGCCTATCATTACGCCGGTGCCTTCTTTAGCTGGAGACAACTCAGCTCGCAGTGGATCATCGTCAAAGCTAATACACACTTCTGTGATGCTATTGAACACAATGGCATCATCTACACGATCGACAAAGCAGATGGCACCACGTATTGCTGGGACGGCGCGTGTAAGTTGTTTCCTTCTCATGTTAATGATGACGCCATGACACTGTTTGAACTTTTTGTGATGATTGGCATATCCCTGTTTGAGCAGAATTTGAGTAGAACTATGGCAATGTATTAGAGATGCCGGAAATCAGCTATATTTGGAATGAGTTAATTCATGCGATTGTGATCATGTCATTACAGTCAATTTGTACCCCTGAATAATCAAACGGTTAGGAATATATGGATATTCTCCTTATTTTATAGTAATCCATATACTACTACTAAATATGAGTGTGTATCAATGGCCATGTTGGTTTCCTCATTTTCATGATGTAGAAACATGCACCACACTGTTGGTTTCATCTAACCATACATTAGGGAAGCAAATGTGCATATGGAGAACTCTATATTTGGAAGTAGTGAAATCCTGTAATGCTTACCATGTGTACATACCTATATTCGCCCTTCAGCAATCAATGGCTAGAATAATATTCTCACAAAAATTTTGCCCACAGAACACAAGTATATAACAATGCATGGTCTGTTAGTTACCTTGAAGAATTTGTTTGTGAGGACGGAACATGATTCCATAACATGCATGACATGGTAGTTTCCTGTGAAGAATCGATTGTGAGATAACATGAGTATAACCATGCATGGCACTTCTATATTTTCGAACCCAGTATACATTTCCCTGTATTTTCCTCCCAGTTCCAATAGGGACATATAAACGATGTTTCCTGCATTATCCTATGTAACACCCACAATGCGGCTATATCTCCCACGTGTCGGGGCACGACTTAGAGGCATAGCTGCATGGTAGGTTTGTCGCAAGAGGCATAATGTTCACACAATCCCACGTACTGAATAAGAAAGGGATAAAGAGTTGGCTTACAATCGCCACTTCACACAATACATAAGTAAATCATACATCATCCAAAATACAATCAAGGTCCGACTATGGAACCAAAATAAAAGGAAGACAACCCCAAATGCTAGATCCCCGATCGTCCCAACTAGGCACCACTACAGATCAACAGGGAACAAAACAAAACAACGATCACGATCTTCTTTGAGCTCCCACTTGAGCTTGGTTGCGACATCTGCCCTGGTATCATCGGCACCTGCAACTGTTTGGAAGTATATGTGAGTCACGAGGACTTAGAAATCTCACACCCGCGAGATCAAGACTATTTAAGCTTATGGGTAGGAAAGGGTAGTGAGGTGGAGCTGCAGCAAGCACTAAGCATATATGGTGGCTAACATACGCAAATAAGAGCGAGAAGAGAAGCAATGCAACGGTCGAGAAGCTAGAAGTGATCAAGAAGTGATCCTGAAACTACTTACGCACAACCATAACACAAGAACCGTGTTCACTTCCCGGACTCCACCGAGAAGAGACCATCATGGCTACACACGCGGTTGATTCATTTTAATTAAGTTAAGTGTCAAGTTCTCTACAACCGGACATTAACAAATTCCCATCTGCCACATAACCATGGGCACGGCTTTCGAAAGTTCAAACCCTGCAGGGCTGTCCCAACTTAGCCCATCACAAACTCTCATGGTCAACGAAGGATATTCCTTCTCCCAAGAAGACCCGATCAGTCTCGGAATCCCGGTTACAAGACATTTCGACAATGGTAAAACAAGACCAGCAAGACCGCCCGATGCGCCGACATCCCGATAGGAGCTACACATATCTCGTTCTCAGGGCAACACCGAATGAACACTACGTACAGCTAAAACCAGCCATCAAGTTTCCCCGAGGTGGCGCCGCAAGTGGATCTGGTTTGGACCAACACTTAGAGAAGGCCTCGCCTAGCAGTGGTTAAAATAAAGATGACCCTGGGGAGCATGACTCCCAAGGGAAAAGTAGGTAGTGGTGAGGCAAATGGTAAAACCAAGGTTGGGCCTTGCTGGAGGTTAATCTGAGAGTGGGTGGGCAACCGAACCGAACCTGAATTGAACCCACGTGATGACATTTCAGAAACCAAACCAAACTGAACACATGTAATTGGCATTGGCACCCAGCCCAAACTATACCATATGACAGATTCACCAAAACCAAACTAACCCATTCTAGAAACTATGGTTGTAGCCTATGGTTCTAGATCAGTTCCCCACCCATACATGTAAAGTATTAGTATATGTACAATCAGAACAAGAATGCACTTGATAGTTAAAATTTGAGTCAGGTTGAGATCAGATGCTTGGAGTTCACGTCCATCATTACAAGAATAACATTTTCTTCAAAGGTTCAGAACTTGATTAAAGAGGATAATAGTAACTTCTGCATGTCATGGGTTCATGGCGACCATGATATAGACTAGACTACACCTTCAGTGCTGAAGGCTGCATGTTTCAACTTGGAGCCATTGTTCTTCAGATTAACCGAAAATGTCATGCCGGGTGATTCTGAACTTGTTGAAAGCAGGATTTCTAGGCAAGAGAAGAACCAGAATAGTCTGATGCTGGAGGAGCAAATGTCTGCACCAACACAAAAGAGAGATGCCATGAGTTTTGTCAGTCACACAAACCAATCCCCTCCTGTTGGAAAAAATGTGGTTGCAGAAGCAACTACTGGACTCAAAATGTTTACCCACATATGTCTTAACAAGTACATAAAATAGTACAAATATATTTGGCCGTACATGATCATAGTATTATCTCCAAACACCTAAATCCAAAACAGAAGAGAACATATTCTATTCTATTCCTCGACAACCTTTAGAAAAATTAAGAGACCGAAGAAAGGACACCAAAGAGGTGCCACTAACTTGTGCAACATCAGAAAAAAGGTAGACTAATAAATATAACAGTTTTCTACCAAATTGGCCAACTGTTAATTTTTCTAAAGAGCGAACTAATAAACATAAACAAACATAAAAGTGGACTAATAAACACCTAAAAATGATCGGGATTTTCTAAAGAGCCAGCTTGGCCACCAAATTGGGAACTTCACTAGCCCTTACTTATATATAACGATGATCAAGATTATATTTTTACCTTTTATTGGTTCCAAATTTTTAGCTGCATCCTTACTGTCCATCTCCTGCAAATGAAATAAAATATTAATTTAAAGGCATATCAACACTTCTATACTACATGTTTTATGTATCACATTCTACACAGGTAGTAGAACCAAAATGTAAGCGATTAACTCACCCTCCTTTAGTTTGAACAACCAATCTTTAGCACAAACAAGCACTTCGAGCATATCAGGGGTCAAAGAACTTCTCATGTCGCCAAGTATCCTCTTACCACAACTGAAGGCTGATTCGGATGCCACTGTGCTCAAAGGAATTGCGAGAAAGTCACGGGCCATCGATGCCAATATAGGAAACTTTTCAGCATGCCTCTTCCACCAACCCAAGACATCAAAGTCATCACAATCCTGCTCCCTTGCTTCTTCCAAGTATGTGTCAAGTTCTGATTTGTGTACATGTAACCTCCGACGAGACTTGTGCTGGGAAAACTCTTCTTCCAGCTTTCTTTTCCCTGCAATAGGTGATCCAATAGTGGTATTGCCTTGACTAGAAGGTGTCGAGTGTGTAGTGATTGTCGCTGCAAGTAGCTCATATTCCTTGACATACTTTCTCACCCATTCTAAAGCAATCTTCACTTGTTTTGAAACCTACTCCTCGTTGATAGACAACTTGCAATAGAAGAAATCCAAATAATCTTCTTTCCTCCTTGGATCCAGGAATGTAGCAATGACAAGTGAGTGGTTAAACTCAATGCCCTTGCTTTTTCTATGATGGTTAGGATATGCATTCTCCTTCTCCTCGGGATCCCAATATTTATCGAGCTTTGTTTGCATTGCTGCCGCCAATTCCTTCAACACATCAGAGGTTTGCCAACCTGGATCTTTTAGTGAATGGCGAATACAAAGCACAACCGGTAGAAACTTATGTGCAGTTGGCTTCCTATGAGCTGAAACAATTAAGGTAAGCTCTTCAAAAGCTTTTAGAAACTCACAAATAGCTGCTGCCCTTTCCCATTCTTTCTCACTTGGAGATTCTATCATCTTTCGAGTTGCATAACTAGTGAGGACAGATTTGTATATCAATGCTTCTACAAGCATTTCCCATGTTGAGTTCCATCTGGTTGGTGTATCAACAGAGATACCTTTCTTTGAAGGCAGACCCATCCCACTTGCAATTGTATTGAAATCCTGAAGTCTTGAAGGAGAAGAGTCAATAAACTTCAGCAACTCTCGTATCATGTCAATAGCTTCATGGATTATCTTCATTCCATCCTGAACCAAGATATTGAGAATGTGTGCACAGCACCTCACATGCAAATGTTGACCTTCAAGGAGCAGCTCATGTTTGTGATATTTTATTAACTCATCACATGCATTAGTATTATTGCTGGCATTATCTAGTGTCAAAGTGAACAGCTTGCCCCTTATGCCCCATTCTGTTAGGCAACCAACAAGTTCCTCTTCTATCGCATAGCCCGTGTGAGGATACTTCACCTCTACGAAACTTATGATCTTCTTATTGTAGATGAATTATGCATTGATATAGTGGGCGGTGATGGACATGTAGCCCAAGCTTTGTGATGAAGTCCACATATCAGATGTTAAGCAAATGCGAGAATCCAAATTTTGTAAGTCAACTTTGATGTCTTTCTTCATTCCCTTGTACATCTTCATTGCATCATCACGAATTGTGTGACGACCCATGACTTGAAATGTTGGCTGCATTGAGTCAATCCATGGCTGAAGGTATGGATCTTCAAACTTAAGAAAGGGGTCTCAGCATGGATGCAAAACTTGACCATGAGATCACGGCAAACTTTTTGATCAAACACAAACGGGCCTTCGGAATTTGTTTTTTTCATAGTCAACAGAAAATTCTTCCTGCAACCATCCTCAATTGATTTGCAAGACTCTGCAATATGGGTTCTCAAACTCGTAGTCCCAAACTTGGTGTGAAGTTGTGTCCCACAATATTTGCACACAGCCTTGAGATCACCATGTATGCGAACTAGATCTTGTTCATAATGCTCCCACACCTTGGACCTTCTAACACATGGTACTTGACTCATATCCTCATCCATGGAATCGGCACTCTCGGAAACCTCTGAGGTAGACATGCCTCAAATTTCAGAGCACACTGCATGTGAAAATACATATGGAAGATTACTGTTAGAAAATGCTAGAATAGTACAGTAGAAACAATCAACAGTACAGTTTGCAAAGGATGTCCAGAAATATGTCATTGTTAATGTAAATGATCTTGAAGCTATTTCTTCACTATTACAGGAATTTGCAAAGGATGTCCGGTAGATTATAAAATTCAGGGCTAGTTTGGCAGCAAAGTTTTATTTAAACTGTGGTAATTGAAAACCACAGTATTACTCTGGGTGGGCAAAGAATACTACAGTTTCCTAAAACCAATGTTTTTCTCAGTTTTATATGTGTTTGGTTGCTGCTGTTTAACCAAAGTTTTGACCAAATATCTTAGCGTGAATGACTGAGTAATTAGCGGCTACTAATGGCTGCCGGCTGCATGCAGCTGCCATGCACATGTAATACCATCCTAGGATCAGTCAACTAGATTGAAGTAATTCAATACTAGGAGCGTGTTGCCATTATATGTTTATATACGTGCATGTACTTCCAAGTTCCAACTGGTCCTAAATTCTTTGTGCGTGTACATGCGCCATTTATACTGAATCGGCTAGCTAGCTAGCATATATAACCTGCTGCTAATGAGTGCTCTCCAAAAGGATCAATCAATCTAATCCGTGCGCTACTCGCCGAAAATACATAGGCAGCCAAGGACTCGAGAAATAGCTTGTTGCGAACGAGTGTTCTCCCTGGTGGTGAGCTTGCTTCAGTCATGGCACTGCAGAGAGATGGAGACTCGCACGCGATGCCGGCTGGAAGATAGACTAATCAAACTGAATCGGCTATAACCAGGAGATATAATATGGTTGTTTACCATATAAGTGAAAAGGGAAAATAGGATGGGATCACTCTGAATATTCTTATCAGAACCATGGTATTTTTCAGAAACCATGGTATTCATGTGTTTAGTGCCATACTAACATGTTAATTACAGTAACTCCAAATCCTAATCAAGAAGAATTGAGCAACTAATAGCAATTCTCTATTCTTGAAACATCAATCCATGAACATTAACCAAATGCCTGCTACTTGTGTTGTTCATGAACAGCAACCCATGTACCTTAGTTTGTAATTTACAAAGTGGTCTACTGCACTGAATAATGAAGATACCACCAAGATCTACTTCGGGTTGACTTCCAAAGAACTGGAATTTCTGGAGTAAAATGAGAGACGAAGGGAGGGGGGAGGGGGATCTGGAGGAAGTGACCTTGAGGAGGCGCTCGCGGGCTCGTTGTAGTCTTGTAGATGAGTGGGATGGCGCGGGTGCCACCAAACTTGACGAAGTTGACGCGTGGAAGCTGGCGCAGCGCAGAACCCGACGCGTGGCAGCCGGATGATGCCCGGCACCGTCAACGAGGACGTCGAGGAGGGGGCGAAGAAGGCAAGCAGGAGGAGGACTAGGGCACTGATATGTGAGGTGAGGGGAGGGGGAGGGGGAGAGGGCGTAAGCCGGCGGTGAAGGGCAACATAGACGGTGGAGGGCGGCCGGCGGCGGTGGAGGGATCGGGATAGGGAATGGGTAGGTCAGCTCGACCCCTCGATGGGGCTTTTTTCTGAGTTGCGCTCCGGGGCGAGGAACCGGGTTGGAACCCATAGTTTCCAGCGGTTAGGCCCAAACTCTTTAAGCCCGTAACCAATTATACCCAAACTGGTTTTTCTACATACCCAAACCAAACTTGAACCAAAAAAAGCTCAACCCAATAAAACCTTAACCAATTAAGCCTGAGGAAAAAACCAACCCTTTTTAGCTAGTTTTTTAAAAATTGTTCTTAGATTTAGCTGGAGGAGTTTTATTCAAAGCGAACTATCAAGGGGTTCCCATAACACCCAACCGCGTAAGGAACACAAATTCAAGGAACATAACACTGGTATGACGGAAACTAGGGCGGCAAGAGTGGAACAAAACACCAGGCATAAGGCCGAGCCTTCCACCCTTTACCAAGTATATAGATGCATTAAAGTAAATAAGATATAATAATGATATCCCAACAATATCCATGTTCCAACATGGAACAAGCTTCACCTTCACCTGCAACTAGCAACGCTATAAGAGGGGCTGAGCAAAAGCGGTAACATAGCCAAACAATGGTTTTCTAGGAAGGTGGGTTAGAGGCTTGACAAGGCAATATGGGAGGCATGATATAACAAGTGGTAGGAAGCGCGACATAGCGATAGAGCGAATAACTAGCAAAGCAAAGATAGAAGTGATTTCGAGGGTATGGTCATCTTGCCTAAGATCCCGCAAGGAAGAAGAACGAGTCCATGAAGAAGACAAACGGATGTAGTCGAACGAATCCTCACAACTCCGGAATGAAACCGAAGCTAACAGGAGAAGCAACCCGGAAAGAAGCAAGCAACATAGTGAACAACCATCACATAAACATGGCATGATGCACAACCAAGTATGATGCATGTCCGGTTTAATGAGGCATGGCATGGCAAAATGCACAAACAATACTACAAATTAAGTGGAGCTCAATACGCAACGAGTTGCATATTGACAGAACACCACATTCAAGTTATTTAGTTCGATCTCGTTTATGTACCCAACAATATTAAATGTGGATTAACATGGCAAGAGGTGAAGCAAATGAAAACTACCTATCTAGGCAAGTTTAAATGAGGCTGGAACAACAAGCAACAAGTCCAGAGAAATCCTCATGAGCATATATTAGATTTGGTATTATTCTGTCCTAAAGCATATTTTAGAGTTGTTAAACATGCAAGATGAGTGCGCCATGTTAAACTAGGCATTTTTCCCATTTACATATAAAGTTTGTTAGGTTTGGAGCTACATCATTTAGTTATGAATTAAATCATTTAGCATGTTATTAGAGCAAATTTAATCAAACAGCATTTTAACCATTTGAAACATGCATGAAAGTTGCAAATTATTAATCTACACAAAATTCTAAGCATTTTTCATATATGAAACATATTAATACGATGCACGGTTAATGAGTTATTATATGCATGAAGTTTGGGGACTATACTGTAAAACTGAAATTCCCTGGATAATAGATAAATTCGCTGACGAAAAAAATAGAGTTGGGCCAAAACTGAAGAGTGGTCTGAGCGCTGGGGTGAGTGACCTCACCATAGGCCATGGGCCATGGCCCAAGTCGGTGGAGGTGGGCTGGCTGGTGCGCTGGGCCTCAGGTGGTTCGCGGTCCACGAGGCCCAAAGGCATGTCGTCCTCGTCCCCGATCCCGCTGGATCTAGGGAAGCCAGGGGTGGCAGCACTGCGAAGCTCGGCGGCCAAGGTTGGCGAAGGCAGAGGTCGGGGATGGCGGGAACAGACAGATCCGGCGATGGGGATCCCGGATCCGGCCGGAGGAGAGATCGGCGAGGTACAGCGGGGCGGTTCCGAGCTCAGGCGGCGGCGTCCATGGCATATAGGGAGAGAGAGGTTAGAGAGAGCTTGAGCAGAGGAAGAAAATGGGGCAAGGCGGCGGTTCTGCTCACCAGGGCGGCGGTGGCGCGGCTTCCGGTGACCCGGCGACGACACGCCGACGACGGGGTCGGGCAGAGGCGGTGGGACGAGGGAGTGGGGGCACTCGGGCAGGTCGGGTGCTGGCGGCGGCAGGGTCAGCCCGCATCGGTCCACGGCGGGCCGCCGATGGGCTGCGGGCAGGCCTGGCACGGGGATGACGGGAGGGATATGTGGCGGCGCGGGAGAGGCCACAGGGGGCGGCTGGCGGCGGCGCAACCACTCGTGGATTGCCAAGTGGCGGGGAGAGGTGGCCGGCGGCTGATCCGAGGAGGGAGCCGGCGGCTGGCTGCGGAATTTGAGGAGGGGTTCGGTAGGAGGCCAAAATGGCAGGGGAGACGTCCATAAATGGAAAGGGGCTAGGGTTAAGAGTTTAGAGGGGTTTGAGGCTGTTTCGGGGCGTCCGATCGCGATCCGGTGGTACCGATCGGAGGGGGGTTTTGAGAACTAGTTGGGGGCTGTGTAGGGTGGCATGGACTGAGAGGAGAGAAGAGAAATTTAGCCCGGCAAGACTTTCGGAGACCAAAAACGTCTGACGATTTGACCGACTATATTGTCGCTATAGTTATCCGTTGGGGCATCAAACGGACTCCGAATGCGATGAAACTTGGCAGGCGGTCTATTGACAACATAACAACACCACATGCCAACTTTCAACCCATTCCGAGAACATTTTTCAGACACTTATAAAAATACTATTTCGGAGGTGCCACGGGCGCGTGCAAGTGTGACTGGGCTCAGAACGGACAACGGAGAGAACTGGGGGAAACCGGATGGATGCAAGTTTTGAAAACATGATGATGCAATGCGGATGATGAAATGGCAAGATGCAACATGCAAGCGAAAGACAAGGCAACAATAGCGCAAAACTGGAAGACACCTGGCACATCAGTCTTGGGGAATTACAACACTCGACCACTACAAGAGGATCTCGTCCCGAGATCTAGGATGGCACCGGAGGGAAAACGGAAGAGGAAGAGAAGAGGTAAAACTAAGTTTCTTCTTTGACAAATGATTGAAACCAAAGGACCTTGAAAGGTTATACAATAGAAAGAAAGAATACAATGGAGATGGAAAAAATTGTAAACACTCTGTTAGAAAAGAGGAACAAGGAAGAACAAATTCGGACAACACTCCGGTTGAAAAGACATGCAAGACTTGATAAGTTGAAAAGAACTTGAGCAGAGGACACAACACTCTGGTTAAATGGATAAGCATGAAAAGAACACGATCCTCATAATTCGAGATGATGAGAGAAGAGGGCAACATCACAGTGCCTCCGAAAGAAATGCAAGAAATGGAATGGAATGAATGGAGGGAAACAAGATCTTGAGAGAGCACGCTTACAACAAATGCTAGAACGGAGTTGTTGGACTATCAACAACGAAAGGGTAAACTTATAGTGGGCTTATGGAAAACACGTCGAAATCTTGAGGTGAAATTCTGCCACTAACAAAAACAATAGATTGGATTGATATCAACAAGGAGATGAAAACTCCTTCATCGAGATGAGAAGAGGAAATTGGATCATAGATAAGCACCATAATGGCAACATTCCCAATGGAAGGCCTTAGGTGAAATCTATACCAAGATAACTCCAAGGAAGAAAATGATGTGTTTAAAAATCTCATTCCTGACAACTTTTGAATCATGAAACATTAAGGGAAATTGTCAAGAAAGACATAACACCACCTGAAAAAGATAAGATAGAAAGAATTTCACTTCAGAATGCAAGATGAAGAATACTTGAGCTCCTTTGAAAAGAATCTCGATCAACACTTCGAGAAGGAATTAAATCCTTGATGAGTCATCGTGTAGAGCCTCCATGAAGAACTCTGGTAATAAAAGGATGATCAAACGAAATGAAGGATGAAGAGAATAAGGTTGAAGCCTTGCAATGATTAGATGGATCTTCGTGATCATGAGAGCTTGGAACTCCGGGAAAAAGAGAAGATGAAACAATTGAAAACGAGAATTTTTTATGAACCTCCGGAATAAGGAATTGAATTTACTCGATGAAACAAGAATAAGAATTACATTATGCTTATCCTTCATCAATTTAGATTGATGACAAGCAATGGATTTGACATACTACTTATTCTCGTAGAAAGGATTAAGATAGATATCATGCAAACTTGAGGAGGTCTTCAACGATCCGCCGGTAGGATTTGGAAAGAACGAATGAATTGATATGTTTAACCAAGGAAGAGAACTCTTGAATGAACCACTGTAAGAATTTAAAAATAACGCAGCAAAGGCACAATTCACTGAGAAAAATTGGAAAACGAATGAAGATACTTGAAGGAATTTAGATTCATGAGAACGAATAGATCACGAGCTGATTAGAGAATACTTGAGTGATGCACCTGTAAGATTGGAGAACGAGAGCTGAAAGCTGAGAATGAATAAACCCGAAATGATGGCCTTTGAAGAATCAAACTGAAAAGACACCTGAATTGCTCCAGGTGGGTAAAAAGAATTCTCACAATCAGAAATAATTATGATAGGATGGCAGCAAGCTTGAACTACGCATCTCTAAGTAAACGGGTAAGATTTGGAGGAAAAACTCTTCTTTGGTCTTCAAAATCCGAGAATGACGACGAGAAACACCACCATGAATTTTTGAGATACTCCGGGATGAAAATTAGAAAGGTTGAACCAAACGATGAAAAGAATTTGAAAGATCTAGGAGACAAACATATGACTGATGACAATTCATTCTTACGTCAACTTTGAAATGAATTTGAGAATAACTCCGGAAAAAATAGAAGAGTTAGGTAAGATCCTAGGAAAAGACATGTGGGTTAGGACCCACTCAAAAGAAACACCGTTGAACGATTTAAAAGAGAGGTTGCACCGGTTGAATTAAATGGCTAGAATAACATAACAACCTCGAGATATCTTGAACGGATTGATAATGGAGACACAAATCTTCTGAGATATCTTCAGCACTCCGGAACAATTGAATAGCAAGAGGTGAATAAATAAGAGAGTCTTCGGTAAGAACTTCCAACATGGAAAGCATGTTAACCAAAGAAAATTATAAGATCAACAACAAAAGCTTGATTTGAATCCACCGGAGAAGATAAAAGAAACAAGGAATGATGAACTAGAAGCTCCGTTGGAATCTTCATGATAATCACCGGATAAGAACATTCACGGAAAAGAATGGAGAGACTTCCCATCAATAAAAGGATACTTGGACAAGAAATCAGAGTCCTTGAAGAAAAAGGATGGGAGGGCGGGAAAACAAAGGCAACTTGGAGCAGAAGGAATGGAACAAACACCGTTGAGAAAAAAACTAAGATTGGATCTTGCAAATGTTGAAATGATCGGATCCACTTGAAGAGAAAACACGCCGGTTGAAAAAGGATTGACAAGACAATCTCGATTATCATGAAGGATTAGTATTCACATAGAAATGTGAGAACACCACTTAGGAAAAAGGTATGTATTCAACACTTGAATTCAAAGCAACTCGAATACCACAACTCAAAATGTAACAAAGGGTTGGCTTGCAGAATAAGCCAGAAACAAACATATGATAGATCCCATATCGTATCATGTGTCTGTTGGAAAGATTATTCTAGGAGCTACTTGAATTCCCACTTATAAACTCCCGAAACTTTCTGGTTATGCAATCAGGTGTTGGGGATACATGGGAAGCATAATATCTCACCCAAAACTAACAAATCCTACATCCAGCTGTATCCATCCTTCAACACATAACCAAGAAACCTTCGGAAATCATGTACCTCAACCTTCGAAAAGCATCCGTTGTACGAGTTATGGCAATACTCCCGAACTCCCGCCCCAGTACTGGGTGGCGTCGAGGTTATCTCACCAACAACTACATAAAAGAGATTTTCGATGTCGGCGAAACTCAGGTATTCCAGAACTGCAACGATGTAATTGTGATGACAACACCTCAAAGCTCAACTCCCCGGGACATTGCCACAACCCCTAAATGTCGGGAGGCACCAAGAACAATGTTCTCGTCACAACACCATTAGAACGAATCCAAGATACCCGCGTGATCCTAAATTTTTTTTGTGAAATTTGAGGAGAGGAGAGGCCAAACTTCTACATCAGGAGGCCTCACCAGAGCGACGAAGGGACTGAGGAGTAAAAAGAATCCTACTCTCCGATATATATATATATAATCGTAAGACTCAAAACATTTTGTTCTAGACTCAACAACGTCAGCGATTCGATCAAGCAGGGGGCTCCTAAGTCGGGGATGGCTCTGATACCAACTTATAACACACACAATGCGGCTATATCTCCCACGTGTCGGGGCACGACTTAGAGGCATAGCCGCATGGTAGGTTTGTCGGAAGAGGGGTAATCTTCACACAATCCCATGTACTGAATAAGAAAGGGATAAAGAGTTGGCTTACAATCGCCACTTCACACAATACATAAGTAAATCATACATCATCCAAAATACAATCAAGGTCCGACTATGGAACCAAAATAAAAGGAAGACAACCCCAAATGCTAGATCCCCGATCGTCCCAACTAGGCACCACTACAAATTAACAGGGAACAAAACAAAACAACGATCACGATCTTCTTCGAGCTCCCACTTGAGCTTGGTTGCGACATCTGCCCTGGTATCATCGGCACCTGCAACTGTTTGGAAGTATATGTGAGTCACGAGGTGTAACGCCCCGAGACCAATGTGCCAGGTGTCTTCCTGTTATTCGCTATTGTTGCCATGTCATTTGCTTGTGCATTGCATCATCATGTTTTAAAACTTGCATTCGTCCGGGTTCTCCGAGTTCTTTCCGTTGTCCGTTCTGTGCCCAACCACACTTGCAAATATCCCATGCCTTTATTATCTCAATTCTTGGTCTGCAAATTTGCCCATAAATTCTTTCGTCATTTTCCGGAGCTCCACCAAAAATCCGATCATTTTTGGACCTTCCTAACCCTCACTTCCTATTCAAACCATTTGATTTTAAATCAAATGAGTTTGAATTTGAACGTTCAAAAATCCCCACTCCCTTTCTACTTCAAGTTTGGTCCCCAAACTTTGCCAACATTTCTTTTCCCATTTATCGAGGCTCCTCCTAAATTCTCAACATTTTTTGGACTCTTCTAAATCCTAGTCCTTGTTCAAACCTTTTAAATTAAATTCAAATGACTTTGAATTTAATTCTTGCAATCTTGCCCACTCCATTTTTCTTGGGATCAAGCTCATTTTTGTGAGTCCGGGAAAATAATACCCATGCCCAAATTCTTGTCCACTCATTTCTTTTCTCTCCTTTTTCTTTCTTTGCTTCTCTGTTTTTAGTAGAGATTTGTAAGAGAGAGAGAGAGAGAGAAGGAGCCCAGCAGCCTGGTCCTCCCAACCTCCCGCGCCGGCCCAAGGCCAAGGCCCAGCCGCCCCCACCAATCCCTCCTAACCCTCGAGCGAACCCTAGCCTATCTCCCTCTCGTTCCCTGCCCGATCCCCTTTCTCTCATTCCCTCCTCCTCCCATCCATTTTTCTCAGCGCCGCCACCACACGCATCGAGCTCCAGGAGAGCGCCCGCGCCTCCCGATCCGTGCCCCTCCTCCCTCTGCTTCCTAGATCCCGCACCGGTCCCTCCTTCCATCGCGCCCGACCCTGTCCCTCTCGTCTCCTAGCGCTACCGCACGCTTCGCACCAGGGAGAGGAGCTCCCGTGCTCGCCGCCGCCACCTGGAGTGTCTCCATCACCAACTCCCTCCGTCTCTGGTTCCGAGTGGCCTCGCTGCCTCACCAACAGGAGCAGCAGCAGACCATGGCGCACCACCTCCTGCCGCGAGCTCTGCCTCCTCGCCATGGCCCCTCGCAAGCTCCCTCGTCCCGCCACCAGCCGGGTTGGACGCCCATCTGCCGGATCCGCCCGTCCCGTGGCTGCCCTCTTCATCTCCGGCGTATCTCGCTTCGCTGCAAGTCCCTGCGCCGGCCTCTGTTTTCCCTGCTCGTCGCCTGAGCATCAGCACCCGTTCGCTCGCCCGTGCGTGAGTGCTCACGTGGGCCACTTCGACCGTCGACCTCCTCAAGTTCAGGACCAAGACCCGAGACCTGAGACCCGTGGCCTCCGCTGTTAATTTCCGTGGACGTCAAGTACCTCTTCCGGTGATCCGAACATCTACGAGCCGTGTACCACTACAGCCGGTGTGTTTTTCGTCAAGTCCGACTACGACACAAACGGCTACACAATGACTCCAAAGAACATGGAAACGCCAAGTTCCTCTCCGAACGTGTATGACTATCAACGAGTACCTCTACCATCACCGTGTACCACTACTTCCACTACATCGCTAAGAACGTCAAGTACCCCTTCAAGATGACGAGATCGGCAAGTTCGAATGACCCCAAGTACCTCTTCGAAATGACCGTGAACCACTACCGTCACGAGAACGACTACTTCCCCTCCGAACCGATTCACTTCGAAATGCATGCTTCGAAGGTATAACCCCGAGACGACCTTCCGAGAACGAATGTTGTGTGGTGTATGAGATGAACCGCGTGTTTGCACCGTTTGCGATTGTTCGTTGCGATGCTCCTCTTTTGTCATGCCACCATCTTGTGGGAACCCGGTATCCGGGATCACCCCACCTTCTATCGTACGTCACGCTCTCATCACTTTTCCTTTTGCACCGGTATCTCCATGAGCTATCGGAACCGGAATGTTGTCGTGGCATCATTTCCGTTATCTTTGCCGTGGCACCCCTTTCTTCCACCACGGTGACAAATGCTTCATAACATTCTCATATCAACATTTTCATAAAATCGCTTAAAACTTGCATATGTCATCCGCATCATGATAACAACAATTAAAATGTTTAAATTGATGTTTGGTTAAATTTGCTTAAATGCCATGTTAAGATGCTTTAATTCATAACTAAATAACCGTAACTCCGAATTTAATAAACTTTATATGTAATTGGGGTAGAATTTCGCCTAGTTTAACATGGTTCACTTACTTTGCATGTTTAACAACTATAAAATTATGTTTAGGGCAGAACAGTACCAAAACTATGATATGCTCATGAGGAGTTTCCGGAATTGTTGTTCGTTGCTTCCGGCCTCATTTAACCTTGACTAGATAGGTAGTTTTCATTTGCTTCACCCTCTTGCCATGCTAACAACATTTAATATTGTTGGGTACATAAACAAGATCGAACTAAATAAGTCATGTGGTGTTTTCTTCAATATGCAACTCCGCAGCATAATGAGCTCCACTTAATTTGTAGGATTGTTTGTGCACTTTGCATTGCCATGCTTCATTAAACCGGACATGCATCATACTCGGTTGTGCATCATACCATGTTCATGTGTTGGTTGTTTACTATGTTGTTTGCTTCTTTCCGGTGTTGCTTCTTCAGGTTGGTTCCGATAACGTCGCGTTTGTGAGGATCCGTTCGACCACGTCCGTTTGTCTTCTTCATGGGCTCGTTCTTCTTCCCTGTGGATTTCAGGCAAGATGATCATACCCTCGAAATCACTACTATCTTTGCATTGCTAGATGCTCGCTCTTTTGCTGGCCTATGCTGCGATACCTACCACTTTCTTATCATGCCTCCTACTTTGTTGAACCAAGCCTCTAACCCACCTTGTCCTAACAAACTGTTGATTGGCTATGTTACCGCTTTGCTCAGCCCCTCTTATAGCGTTGTTAGTTGCAGGTGAAGATTGACGTTGTTCCTTGTTGGAACATGGAGATGTTGTTCCTTGTTGAAACATGTTTACTTGTTGGGATATCACAATATACCTTATTTAATTAATGCATCTATATACTTGGTAAAGGGTGGAAGGCTCGGCCTTATGCCTGGTGTTTTGTTCCACTCTTGCCGCCCTAGTTTCCGTCATATCGGTGTTATGTTCCCGGATTTTGCGTTCCTCACGCGGTTGGGCTATTATGGGAACCCCTTGACAGTTCGCCTTAAGTAAAGCTCTTCCAGCAATGCCCAACATTGGTTTTACCATTCGCCACCTAGCCTTTTTCTTTCCCTTGGGTCGCCCAGCCCAAGGGTCATCATTATTTTACCCCCCGGGCCAGTGCTCCTCTGAGTGTTGGTCCAACTGAGCGATGTCCGAGGCTACCAGGGGCAACTCTGGGCTGGCTTACCCGACGTCTGGCTCATCTGAGTGTGCCCTGAGAAAGAGATATGTGCAGCTCCTATCGGGATTTGTCGGCACATTCGGGTGGTGTTGCTGGTTTAGTTTTACCCTGTCGAAATGTCTTGTTGTACCGGGATACCGAGTCTGATCGGAATGTCTCGGGAGGAGGTCTATTCCTTCGTTGACCGTGAGAGCTTGTGATGGCTAAGTTGGGACACCCCTGCAGGGATTTGAACTTTCGAAAGCCGTGCCCGCGGTTATGGGCAGATGGGAATTTGTTAACGTCCGATTGTAGAAAACCTGAACTTGACCTTAATTAAAATGAATCAACCGCGTGTGTAACCGTGATGGTCTCTTTCCGGCGGAGTCCGGGAAGTGAACACGGTGTTGGAGTTATGCTTGACGTAGGTTGTTCTAGGATCACTTCTTGATCATAGTTTCTCGACCGTGCTTTTCCTTCTCTTCTCGCTCTCATTTGCGTATGTTAGCCACCATATATGCTAGTCGCCTGCTGCAGCTCCACCTCATACCTTTTACCTTACCCATAAGCTTAAATAGTCTTGATCGCGAGGGTGCGAGATTGCTGAGTCCCTGTGGCTCACAGATACTTCCAAAATCAGCTTGCAGGTGCCGATGAGTCCGTGCAGATGACGCTACGAAGCTCAGGAGGAGCTCGATGAAGATCTTGTCCTTTGTGTTGTTTTCGTTCTAGTTGATCAGTAGTGGAGCCCGGTTGGGGTCGATCGGGGACCTTGTCGCATTTGGGGTTCTTCTTTTATTTTGGTTCCGTAGTCGGACCATGAGTGTATTTGGATGATGTAATGTTTTATTCATGTAATTGTGTGAAGTGGTGATTGTAATCCAACTATGTATCTCTTTCCCTTATGAATTACTTGGGTTGTGTAAAGATTACCTCACTTGCGACATTGCTTTCAATGCGGTTATGCCTCTAAGTCGTGCTTCGACACGTGGGAGATATAGCCGCATCGAGGGCGTTACACGAGGACTCAGCAATCTCACACCCGCGAGATCAAGACTATTTAAGCTTATGGGTAGGAAAGGGTAGTGAGGTGGAGCTGCAGCAAGCACTAAGCATATATGGTGGCTAACATATGCAAAAAAGAGCGAGAAGAGAAGCAATGCAATGGTCCGAGAAGCTAGAAGTGATCAAGAAGTGATATTGAAACTACTTACGCGCAACCATAACACAAGAACCGTGTGCCCTTCTCGGACTCCGCCGAGAAGAGACCATCACGGCTACACACGCGGTTGATTCATTTTAATTAAGTTAAGTGTCAAGTTCTCTACAACCGGACATTAACAAATTCCCATCTGCCACATAACCGCGGGCATGGCTTTCGAAAGTTCAAACCCTGCAGGGGTGTCCCAACTTAGCCCATCACAAGCTCTCACGGTCAACGAAGGATATTCCTTCTCCCGGGAAGACCCGACCAGCCTCAGAATCCCGGTTACAAGACATTTCGACAATGGTAAAACAAGACCAGCAAGACCGCGCGATGCGCCGACATCCCGATAGGAGCTGCACATATCTCGTTCTCAGGGCAACACCGGATGAACACTACGTACAGCTAAAACCAGCCCTCAAGTTTCCCTGAGTTGGCGCCGTAAGTGGATCTGGTTTGGACCAACACTTAGAGAAGCACTGGCCCGGCGGGGATTAAAATAAAGATGACCTTCGGGAGCGCGACCCCCAAGGAAAAAGTAGGTGGTGGCGAGGCAAATGGTAAAACCAAGGTTGGGCCTTGCTGGAGGAGTTTTATTCAAAGCGAACTATCAAGGGGTTCCATAACACTCAACCGCGTAAGTAACACAAAATCAAGGAACATAACACCGGTATGATAGAAACTAGGGCGGCAAGAGTGGAACAAAACACCAGGCATAAGGCCGAGCCTTCCACCCTTTACCAAGTATATAGATGCATTAAAGTAAATAAGATATAATAATGATATCCCAACAATATCCATGTTCCAACATGGAACAAGCTTCACGTTCACCTGCAACTAGCGACTCTATAAGAGGGGCTGAGCAAAAGCGGTAACATAGCCAAACAATGGTTTGCTAGGAAGGTGGGTTAGAGGCTTGACATGGCAATATGGGAGGCATGATATAACAAGTGGTAGGAAGCGCGACATAGAGATAGAGCGAATAACTAGCAAAGCAAAGATAGAAGTGATTTCGAGGGTATGGTCATCTTGCCTGAGATCCCGCAAGGAAGAAGAACGAGTCCATGAAAAAGACAAACGGACGTAGTCGAACGAATCCTCACAACTCCGGAACGAAACTGAAGCTAACGGGAGAAGCAACCCGGAAAGAAGCAAGCAACATAGTAAACAACCATCACATAAACATGGCATGATGCACAACCAAGTATGATGCATGTCCGGTTTAATGAGGCATGGCATGGAAAAATGCACAAACAATACTACAAATTAAGTGGAGCTCAATATGCAACGAGTTGCATATTGACAGAACACCACATGCAAGTTATTTAGTTCGATCTCGTTTATGTACCCAACAATATTAAATGTGGATTAACATGGCAAGAGGTGAAGCAAATGAAAACTACCTATCTAGGCAAGTGTAAATGAGGCCGGAGCAACAAGCAACAAGTCCGGAGAAATCCTCATGAGCATATATTAGATTTGGTACTGTTCTGTCCTAAAGCATATTTTAGAGTTGTTAAACATGCAAGATGAGTGCACCATGTTAAACTAGGCATTTTTCTACCCCATTTACATATAATGTTTGTTTGGTTTGGAGCCACGGTTATTTAGTTGTGAATTAAATCATTTAGCATGTTATTAGAGCAAATTTAATCAAACAACATTTTAACCATTTTAAACATGCATGAAAGTTGCAAATTATTAATCTACAGAAAATTCTAAGCATTTTTCATATATGAAACATTTTAATACGATGCACGGTTAATGAGTTATTATATGCATGAAGTTTAGGGACTATACTGTAAAACTAAAATTCCCTGGATAATAGATAAATTCGCTGACAGAAAAAAATAGAGTTGGGCCGAAACTGAACAGTGGTCTAGGCGCTGGGGTGAGTGACCTCACCATAGGCCATGGGCCATGGCCCAAGTCGGTGGAGGTGGGCTGGCTGGTGCGCTGGGCCTCAGGTGGTTCGCGGTCCACGAGGCCCAGAGGCATGTCATCCTCGTCCCCGATCCCGCTGGATCGAGGGAAGCCAGGGGTGGCGGTGCTGCGAAGCTCGGTGGCCAGGGTCGGCGAAGGCAGAGGTCAGGGATGGCAGGAACAGACAGATTCGGCGATGGGGATCCCGGATCCGGCCGGAGGAGAGATCGGCGAGGTACAGCGGGGCGGTTCCGAGCTCAGGCCGCGGCGTCCATGGCACATAGGGAGAGAGAGGTTAGAGAGAGCTTGAGCAGAGGAAGAAAACGGGGCAGGGGGCGGTTCTGCTCACCAGGGCGGCGGTGGCGCTCGTCGGCGCGGTGGCGCGGCTTCCGGCTACCCGGCGACGACACGCCGACGACGGGGTTGGGCAGAGGCGACGGGAGGAGGGAGCGAGGGCGCTTGGGCAGGTCGGGTGCTGGCGGCGGCAGGGTCGGCCTGGTTAGGTCCACGGCGCACCGTCGATGGGCTGCGGGCGGGCCCGTCACGGGGACGACGGGAGGGACATGTGGCAGCGCAGGAGAGGCCACAGGGGGCGGCTGGCGGCGGCGCAACCACTCGTGGCTTGCCAAGTGGCGGGGAGAGGTGGCCGGCGGCTAATCCGAGGAGGGAGGCGGTGGCTGGTTGCGGAATTTGAGGATAGGGGTAGGTGGGAGGCCAAAATGGCAGGGGAGACGTCTATAAATAGAAAGGGGCTAGGGATAAGAGTTTAGAGGGGTTTGAGGCTGTTTCGGGGCGTCCGATCGCGATCCGGTGGTACCGATCGGAGGGGGGTTTAGAGAGCTAGTTGTGGGCTATGTAGGGGGCCATGGACTGAGAGGAGTGAAGAGAAATGCAGCCCAGCAAGACTTCCGGAGACCGAAAATGTCCGACGATTTGACAGACTATATTGTCGCTATAGTTATCCGTTGGGGCATCAAACGGACTCCGAATGCGATGAAACTTGGCAGGCGGTCTACTGACAACATAACAACACCACATGCCAACATTCAACCCATTCCGAGAACATTTTTTGGCCACTTATAAAAATACTATTTTGGAGGTGCCGCGGGCGCGTGCAAGTGTGACTAGGCTCAGAACGGACAACGGAGAGAACTGGGGGAAACCGGACGTATGCAAGTTTTGAAAACATGATGGTGCAAGGCAGATGATGACATGGCAAGATGCAACACGCAAGCAAAAGACAAGGCAACAACAGCGCATAACTGGAAGACACCTGGCTCATCGATCTCGGGGCGTTACATCCTACTCATACTCTGAACAATACTGATCGTACATTAACAATGCCTGTCCTTTTTGATATGATGCAGTGTCCCTACAGTTACTGCCCTTTGTAATCACACCACCTTTGCCAAAACAGGGAAGCACAACTGGTTCCTCGCTCGATCAGACGACGGCAAAAGACTGATGATCATTCGGACACATGAGCCGGAAAAGTTATATTGCAAAAACCCCATTGTATACAAGCACCGTGAAATACATGAGTATCCGGACAGTGGCTATTACGTCTATGAATAGGATACCAGCTTGTTGGGGCCTTCAGGATTTTTTAGTTGGAGGCAGGTAAACAGCCTTGGTTCACACTCTCTGTTTCTCGGACTCAATTATCCGATTAACCAGGAGATCACCATTGGCAAGGACCTTGATGGCAGAGAGGCTCTGTTTGCTATGGAAAAATGTGTCTACACGGCGAGCCATAGGGGTTCGGGAGCAAACTCCCCTGATTGTCAATGATGCGCCATGAAGCCAAAAGAAGGTGAGAATGACGAAGGCATCCGGATTAACTTTGATCCTTAGATGTCTCAATTACGACAGGCAGTGATGTGGTTCCAGCCTTCAGGTTTATAGGTAATTGGGCTGTTGCGTCGAAAGGGTGGAGTACTGGTGTCTCCGGATCATTGGTCGCTAAAGCAGGGCTGCAAATTACGATGGTGTTGGATCATCTCTTCGAAAGACTTTGTTGTCTTTGCTGCTTGTTCTGGATGGGTAGTTCTTTCTTTTTTTATGCATATTCCTTGTCATTTGTTCATCCTTCTATGTCACTCTTACTATGTAATAGTTGCCTCTGTTTAGAATGTCATTCTCGTCTGGATCACGAGAGTCTGAGCGCTGCAGATGGGTGCGTTTTGGTGGTGTAGCAAGACTTCTTATGAACTATCATGTCTTGTTGTTTATGTCAGTAGTAGTCACTAGTCAGTGTTTGAATGTTGTATATATCGTTGTTTAGAACTATTTATTGTCTCGAACTACTGGTGGGCTAAATGAGGGCATCACCATTCTCTAGTGTTCAGAGTGTATCTCCTTTTTCAAGTTATATAATTTGAGCCCAGTGTCTTTTCGGTGATGTACACTTGTTTGGGCCAGTGAGGTGTCATTGAATATGGGCCGAGTAGTAACGCAATGCCAAACAGGTCAATTATGACTCTCAGGCTGGGCTCTCAAAAGATCCTCAAAAAAGGCAGGCTCTCCAAAAAACAAAGAATAAGGACTCTTAGGCCGACATGTGGGTGCCACCGGTGTTTTCGTGCGCTTGCGCGCCGAGAGCATATTGGCGCGTGTTCAAAATTCAAGCTACCTTTTCATCCCCAATCTCCCGCCCCTCCCCCACCTCTGGAATCTCGATTCCTACTCCAGTTCCCCCAAATCCCCCTCCTGTACTCCATGTACTCAAGCTCACTATCATGTCGCCGGTCAACGCGAATCTCCAAGCCGGAGATCCTGAGGTCTGTACTGCCTTCGGTCGCTCCGTGCTGTCGCTCAATAGTGGCATGGCGGCGCTTGACGACCAGTTTGACGGCAAAGTGCTGATGATAACTATCAATGACGACCGGCCTCCCGTCTCACCGGACGACCTTGTCATAGCTCTTGGCATTGCACATGGCATCCAAATAAGTGACTTGCTCATCGAAGTCTGTCTGCCACCGGTTGATTTCTTCATCAGGTTCTGGACAACTTTCGACTGCAGTCGTGTGTTTGAATCTTCCTGGCGTTTGTTCTGCAATGGCGCGCTGGTGAGCTTTGATCGGTGGCACCCAGGATGGGGCTTGGTACCCTCTGGGCTTGAGTTTTTAACAAAGCTTACCTTCCACGGCATGCCTCAACGTGCTTGGAACAACGAGTCCATGAATGAGCTTATCAACGACCTTGGAGGTGAGCTTGTAAGTATGTTTGTTCCTCCAGACAGCTGGGCTCTGACGGTTATGGCATGGATGAAGAAGCCGTCCACCATACCGAAGGTGATTGGTGTTGAGATACCGGTGCAGGAACGGGTGTTGTACTATTCATCGCCACAAAGGCCGCCGCGGACCACGTTAGGGATGTACCTGTATCGAGTGTTCGTGCATGTCGAAGAAGTGGTCAATCCATCAATCGAAGTCCTGCCGCCGCCGCTGGTGCCAGGGTCCGTCGACGACGTCCATTACAGGAGTCAACGTCAGACTTTCCCTGTGTTGCTCGGAACGATGGATGGCACAGGGCCTAGTCCATCGCGCGGCGGAGGCCACTGCTTCTTTGGGAGAAGAGGCAGGGCTAGCTGCCTGGATCTGCTCTAATTTGAGGTAAAGACTAAATCTTGTCAGATACTAGTTAAATCTGAGCTATGGGTGTGAAGCACTAATGTGCCAGTACATTTGATTGTGACATGTTCTATTTTTGTACCTGAACTTTTTTTAGAAAGGGTTGTACATCAACTTAATGTGCTAGCAGAACGTATTATGTTGTTTGTCTGTTTTCTTTGCACAGCATTCAAGGGATGAACCGTTATGTACGAGTTCGTTGGTTTCAACATAGCCCTACCCATAGCGATCCACTCCTTCCATCCTGATTGTGCCGCCTGCGTGAAATTTTTGTATGCAAGTTCAGTGTGCTATGATGTTCTATATGATTGTGTCAACTATATAAGTTTTTACTGAGCATCAGCAATGCATATGGCTGAAAGATGTATTTATGAGCATCGACCGATGGGTCTCTCTCTCTCACACACACACACACGCACGCACAAGTGGGACCCGTTGAATTATTTCTTTGCTCGTGACAGCTTTTAATTAGGTTCCACTTTAATCTAACTTTTTTCTTAAGTTATTAATTGAGCTCGATGACTTCAAAAAGTTGTACAGAAGCCTTGTTTGGGCCTTTCCGGCGTCACTGAATGTGGGCTGAGTAGCCATGTTAGGTTGTACTGTACTACACAGGCCTCTTTTTCAACATCAGCAATGCAACTGGGCCGACAGTTGTACAAAATATCCGGGTCAACTTGTTATTCTCCGCCCCGCTGGGCTACAAACTTTCCTAGGAGGTATGCATTAGGCTTAACAAGAAAATGGACTTTAAGAAATAATAAATGGGATGTAATTATAATAATTGGGCAGCAACTATAAAATATGCAGCAAACGCGTAATTAGTTTAAAAATATATCATTTTTGGAATTTTAAAATTTTAACTTCATTACTTGTTGCGCGCGCAATATTTTGTTGGATTTTAACGTAATACAACTTTATTTTGAAATTATATTTAATCTGACTAGAAATTTTAGATAAAAATATTTTGGAACCCATAAAAATGTGGGAATTTTTTTTTAATTCTGTTTTGAGCGGTTGGTTGAAATTATTAATCATTGTCCTAGCTAGAAAATGGGTTGTACTTTTAACAAACTGTAAATGGGCTGTAGTAAATTCCATTAGAATTAAAAAATGGGTTGTACATTCTTACAAATCGCAAATGGGCTATATGTTCTCTGCCACACACTTGTGGGCCTTCTAAGTTGACGCGTCCCCTAAAAAAATTAAGTTGACGCGTATGCAAGGCTTTGTCAACAACACATGGTTCTGGCAGTTGTGGCCGTTGGATGTCCATCCAACGGATGTCGTGCTTCTTCTTCAATCTCAGATATTCTTGCTTCGGCCGCCTAAAAAATGATTCCTCCCCCTGACATCTGGGCGCACCGTTTCGGAGGCTGACCTATGGGCCTACTAAGTTGAGGCGTACCAAGGGCTTTGTCAACTTAGTCAATATACATGATCCTAGCTGCAGTGACCATACGATGTCCATCCAACGGCCGTAGTGCTTCTTCAACCTCTGGTCTTCTTGCTCCAGCCGCCCAAAGCAGCGCCGGTCGTGTCGCGTGCTCCTGCCTCCCGTGGCCGGCTGTGATGCCGCGAAGGCCTCACCGCCCCCTACTACTCCCACCGCTGGCCAGGCCATCCCTCTACTCACACACACCCCCTATTATTCTGCGGCGATGGCAGCCTCACACCGCAGCCGAACCAGTGAACCCTCGTACTCCTCTCCGCACGGGCTTCCACTGCCGCGTCTTCCCCAGCTCCGGGTTGTCCCCTTCCTAGGCCTCGCCGTCGTCCACCTCCCTGGTGCTCTCGGCGCGGCGTGGTCAACATGGTCAAGGAACGGCTTCCATCGGACGTGGACTGTATGTGGGGAGGCTGAAAGCTGGGTCCACGGCCGCAGAAAGGAAGTGCCTCCTTATTACGCACAAAATAATTATTCCTCCACCTGATAGCGGGGACCCACCGGACGGGCCACCATATTTCGCGAAAAAAACGGTTCCCCTGACTGCTGGGACCCACCAGCTACATCTTCGAATACAAGGAAGTGCGTCTGGGCAAAAAAATGATTCGCCCCCCTGCCTGCTGGGCCCCACCAGCTACATCTTCATACGCAAGGAAGTTCCTGACAATCGAGACCCACCTAGTCGAAGCGTATGTAGCGTTGTCATTCTAGTCGCGAACATGTACGTACATACTGGTCGATGTAGAGGCGCGCACGTGTCGTAGTAGAGGCGCGCACGTAGCATGTACATGTACGTACAGCGGACAGTGTGCAAGAAAGAAAATACGGCCACGTACGTACATACGGGCAGGGTCTCGAACACCTACTCGTGCATACATACGGCCAGGGCTCGTGTACATGGCTGGATCGGAACGAAGAAACAGCATCGTCGTCGTGTTCATGGGGAGCCAACCGGCTGGGTCGGAACGGAATGTGTCGTCGTGTTCATCGGGAGGGCTTGGACGGAACAGCCGATGGAAACGAGGCCTGGCGTACTGCAGAACGGAGGAAACGGCCTTGTGTTCGACCATCCACGTTCGAAACGGGATCCTGTTCATCGGGAGGGGTCTGGCGTACCGCAAAACGGAGGAAACGGACCTCCTACGGTCAAAACGGGGGTCCTATTGATCGGGAGGGGTGTGGTGTACCGCAAAACGGAGGAAACGGACTTGTGTTGGAGCGCTATGGTCAAAACGGGGGTCCTGTTCATTGGGAGGGGTGTGGCGTACCGCAAAACGGGACTCCACGGGATACTGTTCATATCCACCGTCGACCCCCTCCAGCCTCCACGGGCTACTGTTCATCCACCGTCGATGTAGCGACCTGACCCGAATGGATCACGTCTACTGTGCTACGGTGTCATCCCTGGATCAGTAATGCTGACACCACACAGTACATCGAGGTTTTATAGCAGAGTTGCAATCACACACTTATTACATCGATGGCTCAAAAAGAACTTATTACAATAAATATGGCTTAAGGCCATATTTTAAAGATAATAGCGGAAGACTTGGAAGATAAATGGGTCCATCAACTCCAGCGGCATCACTGAGTATAGAACCACGACCTAAACGCACCTCAATCGTCGTCTGAAAAGTCTGCAACATTAACGTTGTAGCCCGAAAACGGGTCAGCACATGGAATATGCTGGCAAAGTAACACATAGAGAGTAATGGAATGAAACAGCTATACTATATGCATATATGGCTGGTGGAAAGCTCTATGGTTACAGTTTTGCGTAAAGCCAGTTTTTCCCTACTGCAAAGGAATAAATTTATTTAACTATCATGGTGGTTGTGAAACATTGAGAATGGTTGACAGCATTCTCAATCCCAATTAAAAGTAATTAAAACCCAATAACATTAATTAGAAGTAACATGTTAAGATTCACAATGATATTCAAGTACTAGATACTCAAGTTGTCCATAACCGGGGACACGGCTAATCATGATTAGTTTGTTAACTCTGCAGAGGTTGCGCACTTTTCCCCACATGACTCGATCGCCTCCGTTTGTTTTCTCGCACTACATGGTGTTTGAGAAACGGATGACCGAGACATAGTCTTTCAGAAGCACTAGCACCTTACATGTGGGGTAGACCGGTACACCTACATCCCCTACATCTGATAGTCCACCCCGTAAGAGTTCGCACAACTTAGTCAACTATGCTAGAGCCCATAGTAGCATGTGGCTGCACACGGAAGTTTCTAGCATGAATTATCTTATGATCCCTTTGAGCCTGGGTGGTGGTCCAAAAAAAAACAGGCAAGTCCTGATAGACATCAGGTGCCTCAATCCACCCAGATGTGTGTTTAAGTTGCCACCTTAGATAAACCATTAAAATTATCAATCTCACATCTGTCATGGATATCACTCACCCAATCCACGTCTACTAGCAAAGCATGGCATAATAAGCAAACGTAGAAGTAACTCCCAAAGGTTTGATAATAATACAGGTAATAGGTACTACCTCATCTACTTCCCATCCCACAATTTAATTAGATCCTAATCATGCAATGTGTGAGGATTGATCTAATGCAATAAAATTGGGTTGTAGAAAAGGTATGATCAAAGTGTTACTTGCCTTGCTGATGATCTGCGAGTCCTAGGGTTTCGAAGTAACAAGCGGCGCAATCCGGGTAATCTATCGCAGACAAACAACAAGCATACAATAAGTACTCATCTAATGCATAGGTAAAACTCGAACAAGAGAACGAACCAGGTAGTTCAACTTAAGAACTCCGGTTGCAAGAAAAAACGAAAAACAAACGGCGGAAGAAAACAACTCGGTTCTAGCAAGTTGAAACTAGGTCAAAATTTTACTGTAACAAAAGCTTGTTCAAGTTGATTAGACGGAACGGCGGTTTCGAGACGAAACTCCAGGCGCTTGAATCACCTGATTCCGATAAACGAGCGAAAAGATAGACTAGGAAGAAGATCGGATCTGAGATCGCGATCGCGGAATAAATCCGACGAAAAGAAAAAGAAGAACGGTTAAACGAACGGACGTCGTTAACCTAGAAGAATCCGGTGATCACGTTCGTTAGGACGAACGGTCCGGTGAACGGTCCAAAGGCAACTAAATCGGAGAAGAAAACGAATCCGATCTAGGGTTTCGGAGAAGAAAAACCGATCGAAAAACTGATCTAGAAAACCGGAATGGTTTAGAGAAGAAAAGAATCGGAACAATTAGAAGAAAACGATCCGAGAGAAAAAAATAGATGTAGCGCGGGGCAACCTTGGCGAGGTCTCAGGTGAACGGGGCTCCGGCGGCGTCGGCGTAGGGCGGCGGCGTGGGCAAGGTGCGGCGGCGGCGCGGGTGTGGGGCGGCGGCGCGGGTGAGGCGGCGCGGCGGCGGTGACGCAGGGCGCGGTGTGATGCGGCGCGGCGGCGGTAAGGTGCGGCGGCGGCGCGAGTGTGGCGGCGCGGCGGCGGTGACGCAGGGCGCGGTGTGATGCGGCGCGACGGCGGTGCAAGGCGCGGTGTGGAGGAGAGCTTTGATTTGATGTGTTTAGAGGGGGGGGGGGTGCTTGGGTATTTATATTGGGGAGGGGAGGGGTTTACTTGGGGTAGAGGACAAGGAATTAGAATAGGAGTAGGAAAGATCTAGAAAATAAACGGAATAAGGAAAAGGGACAAGGGGGCGCCCTAGAATCCTAAAAGGATTCGGTTCTAGCAAGAGGCGGCGGCGGCCGACCGGCTCCTGGCAAGCGCACGCGCAGCTCCCTGGGGCAGTGGCCTTTGGCCCGGCTGGGCCTTTGGCCCAAGGCGCTGCTCAAAATTTTTTTTTAAATAGTTTCCTCGCGCAGAAAAAAAAACAAAAAGGGATCTAAACGAACTCCGAAAAATCTAAAGTAAATTTTCCCCGACTCCTAAAAATGAGCCGAACAAAATGAACTTTTCTCCGGACCTAAAATGCAATTTTTGAAAACGCGCATTTTTCCCTATCCAAATAAAATGCAAATAAACACCGGAAAGCAAAATTGATCTATTTATTATATCTTCATTTTTCCTAAATTTGGGAAAGTCATATTATTCCCTCTCTCATATATTTTGACACCGGAAAAATTATTGAAGATAAAATAAATAAATCAAATGATCCTATTTTCAAAATTCGAGAGAACTCTCAAATATGAAAATAACGAAATCTCCAACTCTCCCCGAGGGTCCTTGAGTTGCGTGAAATTTCTGGATCAACCAAAATGCAAGAAAATATGATATGCATATGATCTAGTGTATAACATTCCAAATTGAAAATTTGGGATATTACAGTCGACCTCCTCCAGCCTCCACCTGCGACTGTTCATCCATGGCCTCCTGTTCATCTAGCCTCCACCGCGCGCTACTCCATCGGCTACTGTTCAACCAGCCCTCTCCACGGGATCCTGTTCAACCACTCCGCCACAGGCTACTGTTCATCCAGCCCTCCACCATCTACTGTTCATCCTGCCCTCCACGGGGTGGTCCTATTCATCCATCCCTCTACGGGGTCTTGTTCATCCAGCCCCAACCGTCTCGATCGATTGGGGTCCTGTTCATCTAGAGGCAACACCACGGGGTCCTGTTCATCCACCCCCACCGGGAACAGTTCATCCAAACCCCCCCAGCAACGCTCACTGTTCATCCAGAGGCAGCATCGATCGGCTTCAGTTAGCAGCAGTAGTGAAGGAATCGCTCGACCGGGTTCAGTTAACAGCCATCGATCGATCGCTCGGGTTCAGTAACGCATAGCCTGCAGTGCAATCGCTCGGGCTCAGTTAGAGCCCAACGCCTCGCTCGGGTTCAGTTAGAGCCCAACGCCTCGCACCCACGCGCGTGCGTGTACGAGAGAAACGCGCATCGCTCGGCCCCTACCACCCACCGTAACCGGGAACACCCCAATATTTTCCTCGCCCTCGCTTCTACCATGGTTTTTTCCGTCATGGACGGCCCAAAGAATGTCATGCAGCTACGTCTCCGGCCCGCCCAGGACGAAAAGCCCATTTTCTGTCATGATTTTTTGTCATAGAAGTAGGACCCCACCACATCTATGATGATATCGTGTTTTGTCACAATTATTGTCATAGAAGTGTCATAAGTATGATAGAAAAAAAATTCGTTCAGCCCAAAATGTCACGGATGTGTCTTCTTTTTTGTAGTGTCGATATCTTCCATGCTACACACATTATAGGCAGTTCCAAATAGAATGGTAAAGTTTATACTCCCCCTCCACCAACAAGCATCAATCCATGGCTTGCTCGAAACAACGAGTGCCTCCAACTAACAAGAGTCCCGGGGGAGTTTTGTTTGCAGTTATTTTGATTTGATTTGCATAAAGCATGGGACTGGGCATCCCGGTAACCGGCCATTTTCCCATGAGTGAGGAGCGGAATCCACTCCTCTTGAGAATAACCCACCTAGCATGGAAGATACAGACAGCCCTAGTTGATACATGAGCTATTCGAGCATACAAAACAGAATGTTTATTTGAAGGTTTAGAGTTTGGCACATACAAATTTACTTGGAATGGCAGATAGATACCGTATATAGGTAGGTATGGTGGACTCATATGGAACAACTTTGGGGTTTATGGACTTGGATGCACAACCAGTATTCCCGCTTAGTACAAGTGAAGGCTAGAAAAAGACTGAGAAGCGACCAGCTAGAGAGCGACAACAGTCATGAACATGCATTAAAATTAATCAACACCGAATGCAAGCATGAGTAGGATATAATGCACCATGAACATAAATATCGTAGAGGCTATGTTGATTTTGTTTCAAGTACATGCGTGAACATGTGCCAAGTCAAGCCACTCGAATCATTCAAAAGAGGATACCACCCTATCATACCACATCACAACCATTTTAATAGCATGTTGGCAAGCAAGGTAAACCATTATAAGCTCCTAGCTAATTAAGGATGGCATAAGCAACTGAAATATCTAATTGTCATTGCAAACATGTTTCTTTCATAATAGGCTAAATCAGGAACGATGAACTAATCATATTTACAAAAACAAGAGAGGTCGAGTTCATACCAGCTTTTCTCACCTCAATAAATTCATCATATAATCATCATTATTTCCTTTCACTTGCACAACTGAATAGTGTGGATAATAATAATAATAATAATAATAATAATAATAATAATAGTGCACGTGCATTGGACTAAGCTGGAATCTGCAAGCATTCAATTCAAGAGAGAAGACAAGGTAATATGGGCTCTTTGTTAGATCAACAATAATGCATATGAGAGCCACTCAACATTTTCATTATGGTCTTCTCCTCTTGACCCCCAAAGAACAAGAAAAGAAATAAAACTATTTACACGGGAAAGCTCCCAACAAGCAAAAGAAGAACGAGATATATTTTTGGGTTTTCTTTTAATTATTACTACTACAGCATGAAAAGTAAACTAACTAAAAGCTACAACTATTTTTTTCTTTTTCTTAAGGTTTATTAAACACACAAGAAGAAAGCATAAAAGGGAAATAAACTAGCATGGATGATATAGTGAAAAAGTATGAGCACCGACAACTAGCATGAGTGTGTGAACATGAATGTAATGTCGGTGGGAAATACGTACTCCCCCAAGCTTAGGCTTTTGGCCTAAGTTGGTCTATGGCCACGGCTGGCCTGGCGGATATCCAAAGTAATAGTTGGGGTCGTACTGAGAAGAATCCCCCCGGTACCACTGGTTGGCGATCTCTTTCGAATTCCACTAATAAACAAACTGCCGGTGAGGATCGAATTGTGGTTCCGGCTCTGGCTCTGTAGCTGGTGTGCGGTTTCGGTAGGCATGAATGGCCTCCGGCGGAACAAGGTACTTGCCTGTGGATAAGTCAAACAAGGAAGGAGCAGGCAAAGTAATAGTCTCAGGGTGATTTTTATCAAATATCAGCTTGTACTTAAGCATCTTTTCCTTATTCTTAACGATAAAATCATGTGCTACCATACTCTTATAGTCTAGAAAAATAGGACGCAACAACTTCTCTTCCTTCTCATAATGCCTAATAGGTATGTTAAAGTGTGCAGCGAGGCGCGGGCGAAGATACCTCCCAAGATAGGGCCCTTAGTACGGTTAAGATTTAACCGCTTTGCAACAATAGCGCCCATACTAAATGTGTCATCACGGAACAAGGCATGGCACAAAATAACAATATCAGGGGCACTAAGGTTGCCACAGTTTCCGCGACCAATTAAGCATCTACCAGCAAATATTGCAAAGTAGTGTAAAACAGGAAAATGTATGCTAGTAATTCTTGCATCGGAAACTTTCCTCGTTTCCCCTATAGCAATTGTATCGATAAACCCTTCCACATCGTCACGATGTGGTTCCTCTACACTGCCCTCAAAAGGGATCAAACAAACCCGACAAAAATCATGAAGTGACATCTCCTTATGCTCATCATATAAATAAAATTCCACCGTAGGTGGTTAGCTCCTAGCATGGAAATGAAAGTTTTGCACAAAGATATTGGTGAGTAAGAGATACTGTTCGCGTTGGTCGTGGAGGAAGGAGGTGAGGCCTGCATTCTCAGCCAATTCATAGAAATCATCATAAATCCCGGCTGCTCTCAAGAAATCATCACAAGGCCATTCACACAGCCGAGCCTCCGCGGTGCGAGGGAGATTATACTTGGGCTTCTTGTTCTCTTCACTTTGTTTATCCTTCGAGCTTCGGCTCGATGAGCCCCTCAAAAATCTCTTCATCTTTTTCTGAAATTTCTGAAATTTTTAGTAACTTCAAAATAAAAGTGAACCAAACTCAACAAAATTGATAGCAACTACTCCTACAAGTGTCTAGAGGCAATATCATGCATTAAAACTACTTTTGACCACATAAATTTGACATGCAAGCTCAAGAATAGGGTCACCTAAGCAGCAAAAATTTGCAATGAATAAATCACTAGAACAAAAACTAATTGGACCATTGGAGGAGTCACATACCAAGGAACAATCCCCCAAAGTAGTTTTGTGAATGGAGCTTTGAGCTAGGAGATCGAAAATGGCAGCAAGATGAGCTTGAACTCGGGTTTGAGCTGGTTGGTGATTTTTGTGGGAGGAAGAAGGAGTGTGTGGTAGCTGGAATAAGTGGAGGGGACCCACGTGGGGTCCATGAGGTAGGGGGCACGCCAAGGGGGGTAGGGAGCGCCCTCCACCCTCGTGGGCACGTGGCTGCTCCCCCTGCTGTGTTTTCAGTGCCAGATATTCTCAAATATTCTAGAAAAAATCATATTTAATTTTCAGGGCATTTGGAGAACTTTTATTTTTGGGCTATTTTTTATTGCATTGATGATTCAGAAAACAGACAAAAAAATACTATTTTTTCTTTATTTAATATAAATAACAGAAAGTAAAAAGAGGGTATAGAGAGTTGTGTTTTCTAAATTCATCCATCTCATGCTCATCAAAAGGAATCCACTAACAAGGTTGATTAGGTCTTGTTAACAAACTCATTTCGAATAACATGAAACCGAAGAATTTTTGAATAACACTAGGTTACCTCAACGGGGATATGCATGTCCCCAACAATAAGAACATCATATTTCTTCTTGACAGTAGGAAGAGGAAATTCAAAACCTCCAATGGTAATTGTTGAAATTTTTCCAATAGAACTGTTACTGTGGACTTGAGGTTGTTTCCTTGGAAAGTGTACCGTATGCTCATTACCATTAACATGAAAAGTGACATTGCTATTGGTGCAATCAATAACAGCCCCTGCAGTATTCAAAAAGGGTCTTCCAAGAATAATAGACATATTATCGTCCTCAGGAATATCAAGAATAACAAAGTCCGTTAAAATAGTAATGTTTGGAACCACAACAGGCACATCCTCACAAATACCGACAGGTATAGCAGTTGATTTATCAGCCATTCGCAAAGATATTTCAGTAGGTGTCAACTTATTCAAATCAAGTCTACGATATAAAGAGAGAGGCATAACACTAACACCGGCTCCAAGATCACATAAAGCAGTTTTAACATAGTTTCTTTTAATGGAGCATGGTATAGTTGGTACTCATGGATCTCCAAGATTCTTTGGTATTCCACCCTTAAAAGTATAATTAGCAAGCATGGTGGAAATTTCAGCTTCCGGTATCTTTCTCTTATTAGTAACAATTTCTTTCATATATTTAGCATAAGGATTCATTTTAAGCATATCAGTAAAATGCATACGCGAAAAGATAGGCCTAATCATTTCAGCAAAGCGCTCAAAATCCTCATCATCCTTTTTCTTGGATGGTTTAGGAGGAAAAGGCATGGGTTTCTGAACCAATGGTTCTCTTTCTTTAATGTGTTTCCTAGCAATAAAGTCTCTCTTATCGTAACGTTGATTCTTTGATTGTGGGTTATCAAGATCAACAGCATGTTCAATTTCTACATCATTATTATTGCTAGGTTAAGCATCAACATGAACATCATCATTAACATTATCACTAGGTTCATATTCATTACCAGGTTGTGTTTCAGCATCAGAAATAGAAATATCATTGGGATTCTCAGGTGTGTTAGTAACATGTTCACTAGAAGCATGAAAAGTCCAATCATTTTTCTTTTTCTTCCTCTTAGAAGGACTAGGTGCATCAACGTTATTTCTCTGAGAATCCTGCTCAATTCTCTTAGGGTGGCCCTCAGGATACAAAGGTTCCTGAGTCGCTTTACCTCCTCTAGTTGCAACTCTAACAGCAAAGTCATTATTTTTACTATTCAATTCATTGAGCAAATCATTCTGAGCTTTAAGTACTTGTTCTACTTGAGTGGTAACCATAGAAGCATGTTTACTAATAAGTTTCAGTTCACCTTTAACACTAGCCATATAATCACTCAAGTGTTCAATCATGTAAGCATTATGTTTCAATTGTCTACCAACATAAGCATTAAAATCTTCTTGCTTAACCATAAAGTTATCAAATTCATCCAAACATTGGCTAGCAAACTTAGCAGGGGGGATTTCAGCTTTATCATATCTATAGAGAGAGTTTACCTTTACTACCTGTGTCAGGTTATCAAGACCATGTGTTTCTTCAATAGGTAATGAATTAAGACCATGTATTTATTCAACAGGAGGTAAATTCTTAACATCTTCAGCTTTTATACCTTTTTCTTTCATAGATTTCTTTGCTTCTTGCATATCTTTAGGATTGAGAAATAGAATACCCCTTTTCTTCGGAGTTGGCTTAGGAGTTGGTTCAGGAAGTGTCCAATTATTTTCATTGGTCAACATATTATTCAATAACAATTCAGCTTGATCAACAGTTCTTTCCCTAAAAACACAACTAGCACAACTATCCAGGTAATCTCTAGAAGCATCGGTTAGTCCGTTATAAAAGATATCAAGTATTTCATTTTTCTTGAGAGGATGATCAGGCAAAGCATTAAGTAATTGGAGAAGCCTCCCTCGAGCTTGTGGGAGACTATCTTCTTCAATTTGCACAAAATTATATATTTCCCTTAAAGCAGCTTGTTTCTTATGAGCGGGGAAATATTTAGCAGAGAAGTAGTAAATCATATCCTGGGGACTACGCACACAACCAGGATCAAGAGAATTAAACCATATCTTAGCATCGCCCTTTAATGAGAACCGAAATAATTTAAGGATATAATAGTAGCGAGTTTTCTCATCATTAGTAAGCAAGGTAGCTATATCATTTAATTTAGTAAGATGCGCCACAATAGTTTCAGATTCATAGCCATAGAAAGGATCAGATTCAACCAAAGTAATTAACTCAGGATCAACAGAGAAATCATAATCCTTATCATTAATAAAGATAGGTGAAGTAGCATAAGCAGGATCATATTTCATTCTAGCATTCGGAGTTTTTTCTTAAAGCTTAGCTAATAATTTCTTAAGATCACTTCTATCATTGCAAGCTAAGAAGTCTCTAGCAGTTTCTTCATCCATAACATAACCCTCAGGAACAACAGGCAATTCATATCTAGGGGGAGAATCGTCATCATCACTTTCATCAATATTATCAGTTTCAATAATTTCATTCTCTCTAGCCCTAGCAAGTTGTTCATCGAGAAATTCACCAAGTGGCACAGTAGTATCAAGCATAGAAGTAGTTTCATCATAAGTATCATGCATAGCAGAAGTGGCATCATCAATAACATGCGACATATCAGAATTAATAGCAGAAGCAGGTTTAGGTGTCACAAGCTTACTCAAAACAGAAGGTGAATCAAGTGCAGAGCTAGATGGCATTTCCTTACCTCCCCTCGTAGTTGAGGGAAAAATCTTGGTTCTTTGATCTTTCAAGTTCTTCATAATGATAAGCAGATATAAATCCCAAGTGACTCAAAGAATAGAGCTATGCTCCCCGGCAACGGCGCCAGAAAATGTTCTTGATAACCCACAAGTATAGGGGATCGCAACAGTTTTCGAGGGTAGAGTATTCAACCCAAATTTATTGATTCGACACGAGGGGAGCCAAAGAATATTATCAAGTGTTAGCAGCTGAGTTGTCAATTCAACCACACCTGGAAACTTAATATCTGCAGCAAGGTATTTAGTAGAAAAGTAATATGATAGTAGTGGTTACAATAGCAAAAGTAACGGTAGCAAAAGTAATATTTTTGGGTTTTATAGTGATTGTAACAGTAGCAACGGAAAAGTAAATAAGCGAAGAACAATATAGGAAAAGATCGTAGGCATTGGATCGGTGATGGAGAATTATGCCGGATGCGATCGATCATGTAACAGTCATAACATAGGGTGACACGGAACTAGCTCCAGTTTATCAATGTAATGTAGGCATGTATTCCGAATATAGTCATACGTGCTTATGGAAAAGAACTTGCATGACATCTTTTGTCTTACCCTCCCATGGCAGCGGGGTCCTAATGGAAACTAAGGGATATTAAGGCCTCCTTTTAATAGAGTACCGGACCAAAGCATTAACACATAGTGAATACATGAACTCCTCAAACTACGGTCATCATCGGTAAGTATCCTGATTATTGTCACTTCGGGGTTAACGGATCATAACACATAATAGGTGACTATAGACTTGCAAGATAGGATCAAGAACTCTCATATATTGATGAAAACATAATAGGTTCAGATCTGAAATCATGGCACTCGGGCCCTAGTGACAAGCATTAAGCATAGCAAAGTCATAGCAACATCGATCTCAGAACATAGTGGATACTAGGCATCAAACCCTAACAAAACTAACTCGATTACATGATAAATCTCATCCAACCCATCACTGTCCAGCAAGCCTACGATGGAATTACTCATGCATGGCGGTGAGCATCATGAAATTGGTGATGGAGGAAGGTTGATGATGTACGATGGCGACGGATTCCCCTCTCCAGAGCCCCGAACGGACTCCAGATCAGCCCTCCCGATAGAGTTTAGGGCTTGGCGGCGGCTCCGTATCATGAAACGTGATGAATCCTTCTCTCTGGGTTTTTTTCTCCGCGGAAGTGAATATATGGAGTCAAGGTTGAGGTCGGTGGAGCGTCAGGGGGGCCACGAGGCAGGGGGCGCGCCCAGGGGGGTAGGGCATGCCCCCCCACCCTCGTGGACAGGTGGTGGGCCCCCTGACGTGGATCTTTCTTCTAGTATTTTTTATATACTCCAAAATAATTCTCCGTTGATTTTCAGGTCATTCTGAGAACTTTTATTTCTGCACAAAAATAACACCATGGCAATTCTGCCGAAAACAGCGTCAGTCTGAGTTAGTTCCATTCAAATCATACAAGTTAGAGTCCAAAACAAGGGAAAAAGTGTTTGGGAAAGTAGATACGACGGAGACGTATTAGTATTGCAATCTGGATTTTATTGGCCTACTCTCTTCAAGGATGCCCGGAAGTTTGTCTCATCTTGTGATGAATGTCAAAGAATAGGTAATATCGGTAAGCGTCAAGAAATGCCTATGAATTATTCACTTGTTGTTGAGCCTTTTGATGTTTGGGGATTTGATTACATGGGACCTTTTCCTTCCTCTAATGGGTATACACATATTTTGGTTGCTGTTGATTATGTTACTAAATGGGTAGAAGCTATTCCAACTAGTAGTGCTGATCACAACACCTCTATTAAAATGCTTAAGGAAGTTATTTTCCCAAGGTTTGGAGTCCCTAGATATTTAATGACTAGTGGTGGTTCACACTTTATTCATGGTGCTTTCCGTAAGATGCTTGCTAAGTATGATGTTAACCACAGAATTGCATCACCCTATCATCCTCAGTCTAGTGGTCAAGTTGAACTTAGAAATAGAGAAATAAAATTAATTTTGCAAAAGACTGTTAATAGGTCTAGGAAGAATTGGTCTAAGAAATTAGATGATGCACTTCGGGCTTATAGAACAACATATAAAAATCCTATGGGTATGTCTCCTTATAAAATGGTTTATGGAAAAGATTGTCATTTGCCTCTTGAGTTAGAACATAAAGCATATTGGGTAGTTAAAGAATTCAACTATGATTTCAAACTTGCTAGTGAAAAGAGGTTAATTGATATAAGCTCCCTAGATGAATGGAGAACCCAAGCTTATGAGAATGCAAAGTTATTCAAAGAAAAAGTTAAAAGATGGCATGACAAAAGAATTCAAAAGCGCGAGTTTAAAGTTGGAGAATATGTTCTTTTGTACAACTCTCATTTTAGATTTTTTGCAGGAAAGCTCCTCTCGAAATGGGAAGGCCCATACGTCATCGAGGAGGTTTACCGGTCTGGAGCCATCAAAATAAATAACTCCGAAGGAACTAACCCGAAGGTTGTCAATGGGCAACGAATAAAGCATTATATCTCAGGTACGCCTATTAATGCTAAAAGTAACATTATCCAAACTTTGACACCGGAAGAACACATAAAAGAGTCCTTCCGAAACACTCCAGAATCGTGAAAATAAAGAGGTACGTGATACGTAAGTAAACGGACTCCGAAAAATCTGCAAAAATATTTTTTATCAGTTTTGGAATATTTTAAAATTTTGGAAATAAAGAAACTTCCAGGAAGCATCCCCTGGTGGGCACAAGACACCAGGCCTAGCGGGACACCTTCCGTACTCCGTTTTTCTACCATATACTTGTTCTGCAAGATAAAAAATCTATATATACTTCCCGAACCTGTTGACCACCGTATCACGGAGAAATCCCTTGTTCTCTTTTCTTGCTATTTTTCTATCAAATCTATTGGGCCAGGCATCATGTCTTCTTCTTCCTCCAATAATGTGGAAGAGGATGCTTGGTTGATGAAGATCGAGCTAAAGAGAGAAGAGCCCGCGAGAGTTGTCGGAGGAGATGAGAGCAAGGAGGTTACCGTAGACCAGCCTCCGATATTCGAACAAGCACTGCCGGCTGACGAGGAGGAGGAAGGTATCCTTAAACCATACCTTACTCATCTTACTCATGCTGAGATTGAAGCCTTTCGCATCATTCAAATAGTTCACATACAAAATAAGTATCTCACTCGTGAGAATATTCTGCATCAAGAACACATCACCCACCTCCGGAGCGTCATCCATCGATTGGAGAATCTTCTGATCCTTAAAGATAGGATCACTTCATCACCATCATCTTCTTCACCACCAAAGGAAAATTGAGTATCGGGTATGGGCACTCCCCTTGGCTTCCGCCAAGCTTGGGGGAGGTGCCCCGGTATCGTATCATCCCACTATCCTTTTGTTTTTACTTATCTTAGTTCAATCTTTTGCTTTAGATGAAATAAAGTTTAGTTCGATCCTTTCTTATTTGAAAGTTTGTTTAGTGATCTATCATTGTAATCGTGTGCAAGTTATATAATAAAGTTAGTTTGAGTTTTTGCTTTCTTTACTTTCATGTTGCAAACAAAGAAAAGAAATAAGAAAGAAATAAAAAAGAGAAAGGAATTAAATAATGAAAAGATTATATACTAGTCCTATGGTAGGTGATAGCACCACATAAGGAAAAGCATAAGTAAGAAAATTTTATTAGGGATTGACAAACATAGCATTAGTCAATGATGCAACTCATGAAAGAATTAATAAGGGAAGAGAAGATTCACATATAGATATACTATCCTAGAAATCTTTTGTGATTGTGCGCCCTCATCAAAATATTATATGCCAAAAAAATTGACGTTGGACAAGGAAGACAACTTAATGATTTATGTTTTTTATATTCACATAGAAGTCATATTGTCATAGATCCTTTAACATGTGATGCTTGCCCCCTATCTTTGCTAGCCAAAAATTCTATACTAAGTAGAGATACTACTTGTGCATCCAAAAACCCTTAAACCCAAATCTATTTTCAAGTGTCCACCATAACTACCCAGGGATTGAGCAAGATCCCTCAAGTAAGTTGTCATCGGTGCAAAAAGGCAATAAAAATTGCTTCTAAAAGTGTGAGGTCATTTACTGTAAGAGAAAATTGAGCGTTGTACGAACTTGGATGACAAAGAATAAAAGCGACAGACTGCATAATAAAGGTTGTCATCTTAAGGAGCAATACAACGTGACGTTCTCTTGCACTAAGGGATTGAGCATACAAACAAATAAGCGCATGAAATCCTCTGCTTCCCTCTGCGAAGGGCCTATCTTTTACTTTTATGCAAAGAGTCCAAGTTTTTCTCTCTATTCCTTTTATTTTTCTCTTTTGGCAAGCATCATGTGGTGAGGAAAGATCTACACACATATGTCCAGTTGAATATAGATGGCATGAGTTATTATTGTTGACATCACCCTTGAGGTGAGTATGTTGGGAGGCGAAACTATAAGCCCCTATCTTTCTATGTGTCCGGTTGAAACATTTTTCTCATGGGTACGAGGTGAGTGTTAGCAATCATAGAAGACTATATGATGGTTGAGTATGTGGACTTCCCTAAAGGCTCCGACACGTGACCCTTCCTGAAAATATGATGAATTGTAGTTGCAACATTGACTGAGAACATAGTTTATTGGTTTCTAATAGAGTTTTTGCTTTATACTTTGATTCTGTGATGAACTATTACTTATTCATGAGAAGTATATGATAAAAGTCCTATGTTTAATTTTGTTGCTATTACAATAATCAACATGATGCTTCTATGTCCGTATTTTGTTTTTATTGTCACCTCTTTCTCTCTCTCTCTCTCTAAGCATGTGGACATGTTTTTCGATTTCAGTTTTTGCTTGAGGACAAGCGAGGTCTAAGCTTGGGGGACTTGATACATACATTTTGCATCATGTTTCCTTGTTGTTATTTATAATGTTTTTATCCATAATAATGCTTTTTGGAGTAATTCTAATGCCTTCTCTCTCATAATTTACAAGGAACACACCAAGAGGGAGAATTCCGGCAGCTGGAAATCTGGACCTGGAAAAGCTACGTCAGGCCACCTATTCTACACAACTCCAAATGAGCTGAAACTTTACGGAGAATTTTTATGAATTATTTGAGGAATATTGGAGCCAATAAACACCATAGGGGGGCCACCAAGTGGGCACAACCCACCTGGGTGCGCCAGGCCCCCCACGCGCGCCCTGGTGCCTCCTCGGCCCACCTCCGGTGCCCATCTTCTGGTATATAAGTGGTTTTGACCTAGAAAAAATAAGAGGAGGACTTTCGGGATGAGTGCCGCTGCCTCGAGGTAGAACTTGGGCAGGAGCACTTTTGCCCTCCGGCGGAGCAATTTCGCCGCAGGAACTTCCCTCCCGGAGGGGGAAATCATCATCATCATCATCACCAACAACTCTCCCATCTTGGGGAGGGCAATCTCCATCAACATATTCACTAGCAACATCTCATCTCAAACCCTAGTTCATCTCTTGTATTCAATCTTGTTACTGGAACTATAGATTGGTGCTAGGGGTGACTAGTAGTGTTGATTACATCTTGTAGTTGATTACTATATGGTTTATTTGGTGAAAGATCATATGTTCAGATCCATTATGCATATTAATACCCCTCTGATCATGAGCATGTTTATTGTTTGTGAGTAGTTACTTTTGTTCTTGAGGTCACGGGAGAAATCATGTTGCAAGTAATCATGTGAACTTGATATGTGTTTGATATTTTGATAGTATGTATGTTGTTATTCCCTTAGTGGTGTCATGTGAACGTCGACTACATGACACTTCACCATATTTGGGCCTAAGGGAATGCATTGTGGAGTAGTAAATAAATGGTGGGTTGAGAGAGTGACAAAAACTTAAACCCCAGTTTATGCACTATTCCGTAAGGGACCGATTGGATCCTAGAGTTTAATGCTACGGTTAGAATTTATTCTTAATACTTTTCTCGTAGTTGCGGATGCTTGCGGGAGGGTTAATCATAAGTAGGAGGTTTTTTCAAGTAAGAACAGCACCTAAGCACCGATCCACCCACATATCAAATTATCAAAGTAGCAAACACAAATCAAACCAACATGATGAAAGTGACTAGATGAAATTCCCGTGTACCCTCAAAACGCTTTGCTTATCATAAGAGACTATTTTGGCAAGTCCATTGCCTCAAAAGGATTGGGCTACCTTGCTGCATACTTGTTACTATTATCGTTACTTGCTCGTTACAAATTATCTTGCTATCAAACTACTCCGCTACTTACAATTTCAGCACTTGCAGACATTACCTTACTGAAAACTACTTGTCATTTCCTTCTGCTACTCATTGGGTTCGACACTCCTACTTATCGAAAAGAGCTAAAATTGATCCCCTATACTTGTGGGTCATCAGACTGCACGTGGAGAGATGACTGTAGGGACCCACGATCTCCATTGTCGTACGCAAGCAAGTTCCTCATTTTTTGTTATATACTCCACTATCAGCGTATAGAAAAATAAATGCTTCCTCCTAGTGGTTTGTTGACATCTGGGACTCACGACATTCTCATCGTATAGTCAATAGACAAGACAACATCACAAGAGCCGCTGACACCTGGGATTTAGTTGCTTGAGCAGTATTTTTCTTTTGTTATTGTTGAGACGGAGCAGGGTTTCAACTGGGTTGTGGCCCATCTAGCCCAGGCTTCTATTTTACATTCATCACATGACCAACCCAGCTATTTTTTCTTTGTGAAAATGGCTAGCCCAGTTTATCTTTCCTGAAGAATGCCCAATCCAGGCATGCCCAACCTAGGCCAACTTATTTTTCTCCGCCATGCTGGGCTGCAACTCTATCAAGACGGCTGCAAATCTTAAAAGTAATATGAAATGGGCTGTAAATATAAAAAACAGATGACAAATTGGCAATTACTTCCAAATTTTGAATTTTTTCACATTTTTTGATTCCAATTTCACTGGGCTTTAACCTAATTTGAATATGTCTTCAAAGTACTTTAAATCTGGCTCGACATTTTGTTATTAAAAATAGTTTGGACCACACCGAAATATGCGAAATTTTGTTTAAATTTTTAACCCTGGCCCTGGCCAACAAAAAGAAAATGGACTGTAATAAATTGCATAAGAAGTTGCAAATGAGCTATAAATTATTTAAAAAATAGGAAATGGGCTGACTTGTGGGCCTATTAAGTTGACGCATATGCAAAAATTTCTACTTATTATATACATCAACAAAATATTCTAGCGGAAGTGATAGTTGGATGTCAATCCAACAGCCGTCGAGCTTCTTCAATCTCTGATCTTCTTGCTCCAGCTGCCAAATCCAGCGCCGGCGGGACTGCCTGCTCCCGCCTCCTGTGGCAGGTTGTGCTGTCGCGCAGGCCTCACCGCCCCTACTACTCCCACCACTGGACAGGCCGTCCCTCTACTCACCCACATCCCTCCACCGTTGTGGCTTCGTCGCCTCTGGGTCATTTCCTTCCCGGGTCTCGCCCTCGTCCCCCTCATTGGTGTTCTTGGCACGGCATGGTCAATGTTGTCAACAAATGACAACATTGGAATATGGATTACATGGAGAGGCTAATAGTTGGGACCCACATGGTCCAGGGCCGCACGCAAGCAAGTACCTCCTTATTACGACAAAAAATGAATCCTCCCCATGACAGCTGGGACCCACCGGTCATATCCTCGCACGGAAGCAAGTGCCTCCTTATTAAGCGAAAGATAACGATTGCTCCCCATGACGGCTGGGGCCACCTAATTTGGAGGCTAACTTGTGGCCCTACTAAGTTGACGCATGTGCAGGGCTTTGTTAACTTAGTCAACAAACAATTCTATCACCAGTGACCGTTGGATTGTTAACATCCAACGGTCGTCTTGCTTCTTCAACCTCTGATTTTCTTGCTCCAGCTATCCAAACCACCACGTGCTCCTGCCTCCCATGGCCAACTGTGCTGCCACCCAGGCCTCACCGCCCCCTTCTACTCCCATCGCTGGCCAGACCATCCCTCTACTCACCCACACCCCCTGTTATTCTGCAGCGACAGCAGCCGAACCAGTCAACCGTTGTACTACCCTCTGCGTGTTCCTAGGCTCCGCATCATTCCCTGCCTCACCGTCATCCACCGCCTGGGTGTTGTCTGCATGGCGTGGTCAACATGGTCAACGACCGACAACCATCGAAAGAGGACTATACGTGGTGAGCTGACAGATGGACCCACCAGCTACATCTTCGCACGCAAGGAATATTATGCGCAAAAAAAGAATCCTCCCCCTGACAACTCGGACCCACCATCAATATCTTCGCATGCAAGGAAGTGCCTCCTTATCCTCCCTGACAGCCGAGACCCACCCGGTCGAAGCGTACGTAGCGTTGTCATTCTGGTCGCAAACATGTACGTACATACTGGTCCATCGATCTTTCTGCCACGATGACCGTGGCCCAGTAAGGAGCGGTAGCTGTTCAGGCGGTCCCATCTATGTCATGTACAAGTACGTACAGCCACGCTACAAGAAAGTAAATGCAGCTATGTACGTACATACGGGCGGGGTCTCGAACGCATACAGCGATTGTGTCATGTTCATCGGCAGCCAACCGTATGGGTCGGAACGGATAAACTGCGTCGTGTTCATCGAGAGGCAATGGAATGCGTCATGTTCATCGGGAGCCAATCGGCTTGGCTGGAACAGGCGAAACGGGGTCTGCGTACCGCAGTACAGAGGAAACGCCCTTATGTTCGACCGACTACGGTCAAAATGGGATCCTGTTCATCGGGAAGGGCCTGGCATACCGCACAACGAAGGAAACAGACTTGTGTTCAAGCTCCTACGGTCGAAACAGGGTGCTGTTGATTGGGAGGGGTGTGGCGTACCGCAAAGCGGAGGAAACGGACATGTGTTGGAGCACCTACGGTTGAAACGGGGTCCTATTCATCGGGAGGGGTGTGGCGTACCGCAAGAGGGGACTCCACGGGCTACTGTTCATCCATCGTCTACTGCCTCGCTCCAGCCTCCACGGGCTACTGTTCATCCACCGTCGACTTCCTACGGCCTCCAGCTGCTAATGTTCATCCACTGTCGACTTCCTCCTGCCCCCACCAGCTACTGTTCATCCACGGGCTACTATTCATCCATCCTCCACCGGCTACTGTTCAACCAACCCTCCACGGGGTCCTGTTCATCCACCCCCAACTAGCTCGGTGTGGCGGCCTCCTCGATCAGGGTCCTGTTCATCCAGCGACAACGGCCTACTACCACGGGGTCCTGTTCATCCAACCTCCACCAGGAACTATTCATCCAACCCCCAACAACAGTCACTGTTCATCAAGAGGCAGCAGGTTCGATCGGCTTCAGTTAGCAGTAGTAGCGAAGGAATCGCTCGAGTTCAGTTAACAGCCAGGGATCGAGCGCTAAAGTTCAATAACGTAGCTAGTGCAATCGCTCGGGTTCAGTAAGAGAACACCTCGCTCAGGTTCAATTAGAGCCCAATGCCTCACACACACGCGTACGTGTACGAGAGAAACGCGCAAACCTCCATGCATCGCTCGGCCCCAACCACCCACCGTAACGGGGAACTCCCCTTCTACCATGATTTTTTCCGTCATGGACGGCCCAAAGAATGTCATGCAGGTGCGTCCCCGACCCTCCCAGGATGAAAAGCCCATTTTCTGTCATGATACGTGGTTTTGTCACAATTATCGTCATAGAAGTGTCATAAGCATGACATTTTTTGTTCAACCCATAATGTCACGGATGTGTCTTTTTTTTGTAGTGACCTGAGCTGAATCCCTAGACCTCCACATAGCTGTGTGACATTGGTCTTGAACCGGCGAGTCCTTCATGATGGTCATCGACCGACAAGTGAAGATATGCTTGAAGAGGCCCCAGTGCGGGTGGCAACCTAGGAAGTTTTCCAAGAGAGAAATGAAGTCGAAAGGTAGACGACAACATTTGGGGGAAGATGGTGGAGCTGTGCCCTGAAGTAATCCAGAAAAGCCCGAAAGAAAGGATGGGGAGGCATCGAGAAACCTCTCTCGATGTGAGTCACCAGGAAAACATGCTCGTCCTCCTACGGCGCCGACTCGACCTCCCCCGCCTTCAGACAACGCCATCCGTCCTACGGGATAAGCACGTCCATGGCGAGTTACTCCAGCCTCTTGGCCAAGATGCGCGAGGGGATCCAATCCCCTGATGCGCGCCCCAGCCGATGCGCCGGAGCTCGAGGAAGTGGCCTTCTAGGACTTCTTCGCCTTCTCCTCCTTAGCCATGGAGTCCTTCACCATGGCTTTGGGTGCTCAGTGTGCTCGGGTGGAGAGGAGAAGCAGAGGAGTCGAGGGAGAGAAGGGGATCTAGAGGACTAACCCCAACCCCAATTCTTTTATATCTCCGGGTAGAATCGCGGGGCGGATCTCTCGCTGCAGATCTCTGGATCGACGGCGCGCGCATCAGGGTTTCGCGCAGAGCAACAATGGCATGTGGCGGAATTCGTGGGCAAAAATCGAGGCTTCATGCCCTCACTTTCCCCACTAACACACGTCATTACCGCTTCTGTGCGCGCACACACATATTTGAGTGAATCAATCCAATTGATTGCCCATATTCCCTTTCCTCAAGGGCATTCATCGGCCCGACTAACCACCCTCCACGGGGACCCGTGCACTCTACAACGCTAAACACTCGACTGAGGTCTTCTTCAGGGTTGCTATGAGACAAGCTTGACGCCCCTCCGCTGAAGGAAATATGCCCTAGGGGCAGTAATAAAGTTGTTATTTTATATTTCCTTATTCATGATAAAGGTTTATTATTCATGCTAGAATTGTATTGATTGCAAACTAAAATACATGTGTGGATACATAAACAAATATTGTGTCCCTAGTGAGCCTCTAGTTGACTAGTTTGTTGATCAATGATGGTTAAGGTTTCCTAGCCATAGACATGTGTTGTCACTTCATAAGGAGATCACATCATTAGGAGAATGATGTGATGGACAAGACCCATCTGTTAGCTTAGGATTTTATCGTTCAAGTTTATTGCTATTGCTTTCTCAATGTCAAATACATATTCCTTCGATTGTGAGATTATGCAACTCCCGGATACCAGAGGAATACCTTGTGTGCTATCAAATGTCACAACGTAACTGGGTGATCATAAAGATGCTCTACAAGTATCTCTAAATGTGTTTGTTGGGTTGGCATAGATCGAGATTAGGATTTGTCACTCCATGTATTGGAGAGGTATCTCTGTGCCCTCTCGGTAATACACATCATAATAAGCTTGCAAGTAAATGACTAAGGAGTTAGTCACGAGATGATTTATTACGGAACGAGTAAAGAGACTTGCCGGTAACGGGATTGAACTAGGTATGAAGATACCGACGATCAAATCTCGGGCAAGTAACATACCGACAGACAAAGGGGATTACGTATGTTGTCATAATGGTTCGACCGATAAATATCTTCGTAGAATATGTAGGAACCAATATGGGCATCCAGGTTCCGCTATTAGTTATTGACCGGAGAGTAGTTCTTGAACCCGCAGGGTCCGCAAGCTTAACGTTCATTGATGATATAGTGTTATATGAGTTATATGATTTGGTGACCGAATGTTCTTCGGAGTCTCGAATGAGATCACTGACATGACTAGGAGCTCCGGAATGGTCCGGAGGTAAAGATAGATATATAGGACGATGCTATTCGGACACTAGAAGAGTTTCGGAGTGCACCGGGTAGTCATCGGATCGCCGAAAGGGGTTCCGGGTACCACCGGGACGATGATGGGCCTATTGGGCCATTACAGGGGAGCACACCAGCCCAAAAGGGGCTGGCGCACCCCCCTATGGTAGCCGGCCTATGGGAGAAAGGAAGGAGGGGGGTTCGTGAAGCAAATATGCCCTAGAGGCAATAATGAAGTTATTATTTATTTCCTTATATCATGATAAATGTTTATTGTTCATGCTAAAAATGTATTAAACGGAAACTTAGTACATGTGTGAATACATAGACAAAAAGAGTGTCACTAGTATGCCTCTACTTGACTAGCTCGTTGAATCAAAGATGGTTAAGTTTCCTAGACATATATATGAGTTATCATTTGATTAACAGGATCACATCATTAGAGAATTATGTGATTGACTTGACCCATTCCGTTAGCTTAGCACAATGATTGTTTAGTTTGTTGCTACTGCTTTCTTCATGACTTATACATGTTCCTCGGACTATGAGATTATGCAACTCCCGAATACCGGAGGAACACTTTGTGTGCTATGAAACGTCACAACGTAACTGGGTGATTATAAAGGTGCTCTACAGGTGTCTCCAATGGTACTTGTTGAGTTGGCATAGATCGAGATTAGGATTTGTCACTTCGATTGTCAGAGAGGTATCTCTGGGCCCTCTCGGTAATACACATCACTATAAGCCTTGCAAGCGATGCAACTAATGAGTTACTTGCGGGATGATGTATTACGTAACGAGTAAAGAGACTTGCCGGTAACGAGATTGAACTAGGTATAAGGATACCGACGATCGACCCTCGGGCAAGTAACATACAAATGACAAAGGGAACAACGTATGTTGTTATGCGGTCTGACCGATAAAGATCTTTGTAGAATATGTAGGAACCAATATGAGCATCCAGGTTCCGCTATTGGTTATTGACCGGAGACGTGTCTCGGTCATTTCTACATAGTTCTCGAACCCGTAGGGTCCGCGCGCTTAACGTTCTGTGACGATTTGTATTATGAGTTATGTGATTTGATGACTGAAGGTTGTTCGGAGTCTCGAATGAGATCTGGGACATGACGAGGAGTCTCGAAATGATCGAGCCGTAAAGATCGATATATTGAAAGGCTATATTCAGACATCGGAAAGGTTCCGAGTGATCCGGGTATTTTTCGGAGTACCGGGGGAGTTACAGGAATACGGGAGTACATATGGGCCTTAGTGGGCTTTAAGGGAAAAGAGGAGAAGCCACGAGGGCTGGTCGCACGCCCCCCATGAGCCTAGTCCGAATTGGACTAGGGGAGGGGCTGCGCCCCCTCTTGCCTTCTCCTCCCCCTTTCCTTCCTTTCCCCTCCTAGTAGGACTAGGAAAGGAGGAATCCTACTCCTACTAGGAGGAGGATTCCTCCCCCCTTTGGCGCGCCTAGAGAGGCCGGTCGGCCTCCCCGCCCTCCTTTATATACGGGGAAAGGGGGCACCCCAAGACACACAAGTTGATCAGTTGATATTTTAGCCGTGTGCGGTGCCCCCCTCCACCATAATCCACCTCGTTCATATCGTAGCGGTGCTTAGGCGAAGCCCTGCGTCGGTAGCATCATCATCACTGTCATCACGCCGTCGTGCTGATGGAACTCTCCCTCAAAGCTCTGCTAGATCGGAGTTCGTGGGACGTCACCGAGCTGAACGTGTGCTGAACTCGGAGGTGTCGTACGTTCGGTACTTGGATCGATCGGATCATGAAGATGTATGACTACATCAACCGCGTTCTCATAACGCTTCCGCTTACGGTCTACGAGGGTACGTGGATGAAACTCTCCCCTCTCATTGCTATGCATCACCATGATCTTGCGTGTGCGTAGGAAAATTTTGAAATTACTACGTTCCCCAACAGTGGCATCCGAGCCAGGTTTATGTGTAGATGTTATATGAACGAGTAGAACACAAAGGAGTTGTGGGCGTGGGTATATACATATTTCTTGCCATCACTAGTTGATTCTTGATTCAGCGGCATTGTTGGATGAAGCAGCCGAGACCGACATTACGCGTACGCTTATGCGAGACTGGTTCTACCGATGTGCTTCGCACACAGGTGGCTAGTGGGTGTCTGTTTCTCCAGCTTTAGTTGAATCGGATTCAATGAACATGGTTCTTTCTGAAGATCAAAAAGCAATCACTATACTGTGTTGTGGTTTTTGATGCGTAGGTAAGAACGGTTCTTGCTCAACCCGTAGCAGCCACGTAAAAATTGCAACAACAAAGTAGAGGACGTCTAACTTGTTTTTGCAGGGAATGTTGTGATGTGATATGGTCAAGGCGTGATGAGATATAAATTGTTGTATGAGATGATCATGTTTTCTTAAAGTTATCGGCAACTGGCTGAAGCCTTATGGTTGTCTCTTTATTGCATAAGATGCAAGCGTCATACAATTGTTTTACTTTATCGCTATGTGATAGCAATAGTTGCAAAAGCAATACTTGGCGAGACGACCATATGATGACACGTTGATAGAGATCAAGATGATGGAGATCATGGTGTCATGCCGGTGATGATGGAGATCATGACGGTACTTTGGAGATGGAGATCAAAAGCACAAGATGATGATGGCCATATCATGTCACATATTTTGATTGCATATGATGTTTATCCTTTATGCATCTTATTTTGCTTAGTTCGGCGGTAGCATTATAAGATGATCTCTCACTAAATTTCAAGGTATAAGTGTTCTCCCTGAGTATGCACTGTTGCGACAGTTCATCGTGCCGAGACACCACGTGATGATCGGGTGTGATAAGCTCTACGTTCACATGCAACGGGTGCAAGCCAGTTTTGCACACGCGGAATACACGGGTTAAACTTGACGAGCCTAGCATATGCAGATATGGCCTCGGAACACTGGAGATCGAAAGGTCGAGCGTGAATCATATGGTAGATATGATCAACATAGTGATGTTCAACATTGAAAACTACTCCATCTCATGTGATGATCGGACATGGTTTAGTTGATTTGGATCACGTGATCATGTAGATGATTAGAGGGATGTCTATCTAAGTGGGAGTTCTTAATTAATATGATTAATTGAACTTTAGTTTATCATGAACTTACTCCTGATAGTATTTGCATAACTATGTTGTAGATCAATAGCTCGCGTGTAGCTCCCCATTTATTTTTGATATGTTCCTAGAGAAAAATAAGTTGAAAGATGTTAGTAGCAGTGATGCAGACTAGCTCCGTGATCTGAGGATTATTCTCAATGCTGCACAGAAGAATTATGTCCTTGATGCACCGCTAGGTGATGGACCTATTGCAGGAGCAGATGCAGACGTTATGAACGTTTTTGGCAAAGCTCGGTATGATGACTACTTGATAGTTTAGTGCACCATTCTTTACGGCTTAGAACCGGGACTTCAAAAATGTTTTGAATGCCACGGAGCATATAAGATGTTCTAGGAGTTTAAATTGGTATTTCATACTCATGCCCATGTCAAGAGGTATAAGACCTCTAACAGTACTTTGCCTACAAGATGGAGGAGAATAGCTCAGCTAGTGAGCATCTGCTCAGAATGTTTGAGTACTACAATCACTTGAATCAAGTGGGAGTTAATCTTCCAGATAAGATGGTGATTGACAGAGTTCTCTAGTCACTATCACCAAGTTACTAGAACTTCGTGATGAACTATAATATGCAAGCGATAATGGAAATGATTCCCAAGCTCTTCGTGATGCTGAAATCGACGAAGGTAGAAATCAAGAAAAGCATCAAGTGTTGATGGTTGACAAGACCACTAGTTTCAAGAAGAAGTGGAACTTCAAGAAGAACAGCAAGCAAGTTGCTTCTCAAGTGAAGAAGCCCAAGTCTAGACCTAAGCCTGAGACTAAGTGCTTCTACTGCAAAGGGACTGGTCACTCGAAGCAGAACTGCCCCAAGTATTTGGCGGATAAGAAGGATGGCAAAGTGAACAAAGGTATATTTGATATACATGTTATTGATGTGTACTTTACTAGTGTTTATAGCAACCTGTCGGTGTCAAAACAGGCGGATCTCGGGTAGGGGGTCCCGAACTATGCGTCTAAGGAGGATGGTAATAGGAGGCAGGGGACACGATGTTTTACCCAGGTTTGGGCCCTCTTGATGGAGGTAAAACCCTACGTCCTCCTTGATTTATTCTTGATGATATGGGTATTACAAGAGTTGATCTACCACAAGATCGGAGAGGCTAAACCCTAGAATCTAGCCTATGGTATGATTGTCTGTTGTCCTACGGACTAAAACCCTCCGGTTTATATAGACACCGGAGAGGGTTAGGGTTACACAAGGTCGGTTACAGAGGAGATATCCATATCCGTACTGCCTAGCTTGCCTTCCACGCCAAGTAGAGTCCCATCCGGACACGAGACAAAGTCTTCAATCTTGTATCTTCATAGTCTAACGGTCCGGCCGAAGGATAGAGTCCGGCTGTCCGGAGACCCCCTAATCCCGGACTCCCTCAGTAGCCCCTGAACTAGGCTTCAATGACGATGAGTCCGACGTGCAATATTGTCTTCGGCATTCCAAGGCGGGTTCCTCCTCCGAATACACCACGGAAGAATTTGAATACAAGGATAGTGCCCGACCCTGCAAAATAAGCTCCAAATACCACCGTAGAGAGAATAATATTTCCACAAATCTAATCTGCTGACACGTTTTGGCAACATGACATTATGCCATGGCCCGGTAATTATTCGAACCGTTTCCTTTAACTAGCCCCGCACATAACGCGAGGCACTTTCTTGACACATCTTGTCAAAGCAGAGATCGTGTTCCCCTTATTACGGGATTCTCATCAATACGGGCGTGGATAACCCAACCACGCCATCGATTACGGCACTTGGGGGATAAGCGAGTTTTACCAGGCTAGTGGGGGCGCATAGTTTCGGCCGCCCTTATAAAGGGACAAGGTTTAACCTTTTTCTACCCACGCCTTCTTCCTCCTTGCTCATCCACTCTTGCGCACTTGAGCTTCAACGTCCAAGCCCACATCCTTCCCCTCAACCTTCTCCAAGCATGTCCGGAGCGGGAGGAAAATGGATGGCTTCCTCCATTATGGAGGGACACATCAAGAAGCTGCGTGGAGCCAGATACTTGGCCGCGAATATAGCGCATTGGCTGCCTGCTGCGGGGCAGATCGTTCCTACCCCTGAACCTCATGAGAGGGTAGTTTTCCTCCACCACTTCCTCCGTGGACTGGGGTTTCCCCTCCATCCATTCGTCCGTGGTCTCATGTTCTACTACGGGCTGGACTTTCATGATCTGGCCCCGAACTTCGTCCTCAACATTTCGGCGTTCATCTTCGTGTGTGAGGCTTTCCTCCGCATCTGGCCCCACTTCGGCCTGTGGTTAAAGACCTTCAATATCAAGCCGAAGGTGGTGGGCGGCCAACAAGCAGAATGCGGCGGAGCCATGGTGGGCAAGATGCCCAACGTTATATGGCTTGAAGGCTCCTTCGTGGAGACCATAAAGGGGTGGCATCTACATCACTGAGCCGCGCGACACCAAATGGGTGGCTGCCCCCAAGTTTTGATCCGGATTCCCCACACGGCTCACTTCCTAGAAAGAGAAGGGCTTGTCATGGGGTTCATCGATGGAGCTGAACGGACTCCAGAAATGTATCCTGAACATGGCAAGCAAGAAGCTCAAGCTTCTCAACATAGTCCAGGTCATGCTCGTCCGCTGGATCCTCCCGTGCCAACAACGGGACTTCAACTTGTGGGAGTTCTACCCGGCCCAGCACCAGACTCTGAGCGAGCTCTTCGACACGACGCACAAGGACATCTAGAAGGTGTTGTTCAAGGGCGCAGAGGTCCCTCCCTCTCTCACCGAGGACCGCGGGTTAAGCGCGAAGCGCTGAGCGCATTCGGTGAGTTCCATACATCTGGTAGGATATCTATTTCCCCTAGCTTAACCATGTGCGGGGTCTGAGCTCCATGCCTTTGACAGGACTGGGTGGAGACATCGGGGCAGATTAACTGTCCGGCCCCTTTGCCCGAAGACACTGCGGACGCTCTCCTGACGGAGATGCTGACTCCGGCTCCTTACAAGGTGCCGGAGAAGACCAAGAAGGCCAAGGGAACCCGAAAGAGTTCCCGACACCAGGTGTTATCGGACTCATCGTCCAATAACTCCGCGACGCACTCCTCCCCCGAAGACGAGGAGGAAGATTTAGATGCTCCCCCTTCAGTCGGGGGAGACAAGAAAAGGAAGGCCGCCCCCATTGGGGGTGGGGCAGAGGGTCCAAGAAGGGAAGGACTCTCCTTCCGGACTACTCCACCACCACCGTCGAAGGCGAGGACGAGTGGCTGCTCAGGGCCAAGCCCCTGGCGAAATCGTAAGTATTCGTATACTAGAGTAACTCATAGCATACCTTTTCGCACTGCTTCCCCTAACGCCGAATTATGATTATGCAGACCGCCCCGAACCCGTATCGACGTATCCTCGTCGGACGGCTCCCTGGGCTCGTCGGATATGGATAGCGATCCACTTTCGACCGCCACCTCCCCTTGCCCTATGGACAACACCGAGGTGTTGTCACAAGAGGCACCGGGTCGAGGGGAGACAGTCCCGGAGGCGCCTCAATGCGACCTTCCGGGCTTCGGGAGCAGAGGGAGCAAGGCTCCCGAGGGCTCCGAGTTCGGCCCTCAGCCGAACTCCGTGTCGGAACCTCCAGTGGTTCCGGACTCGGGCGGGCGGCCGCCTTCCAAGAGGGCTAAGACGCCTGTGCCAGTGACCTCTGTCCATTCAAATGCACCGGACAATCTGCTGGGAGCGCTTCGCAGCGCTTCCATCGACGAAGAGCACCGCACTATTATGAGTGCGGTGGTCCAGAAGGTTCAGTCCGCCAAGAGCGGACTGACTGAAGCCTGTGCCAGCCTTCTAACAGGCTTTGAGGTAAGTTTTTGAAATATAGGAAAAATATTACCGCATAGATAGTAGCCCCTGATGCTCTGTTCGGTGTTCACAAAGAAAAGCCAAACAGAGGATCAAACAATATCGCAGGAGTCTAATATAAGTATGTCTATATGTGTATGCAGGCTTCGCTGCTGGCCTCTGCCGCACTAACTGCGGAGGTCGCCGCACTGAAGCAGGACCTTAAAGGGTCCAAGGAAGAGCTCGGCCTTGCCAAGAGGCAGCTCGAGGAGAACAAAGGTAAGTAGTACCTAGTCTATGGATCTATATAAAAGGAAAGCGATTGCAAAATGACAGGATTATCGTAAATTTGCCAGGGGCCACGACCGAGGTGGCGACCCTGAAGCAAGCGCTATCCGAGGCCGAAAACAAAGCGGCCAAGGAGCGCACCGAGCGGGAGAGGCATGAGGCACGGGTGGGCGAGGTGCAGCAAGAGCTCCACGCTCTCGTGATGAAGCACGAGGCACTGGAGCTTGACTTGAAGACGCGAGAGTCCGAGCTTGCCACGGCCCTTGAGAGTGCAAAGAGTGCCAAGGCCGAAGCCCAAAAGGCCCTCCAGGAGATTGATGTGACGAAGAAGATAGCGGCGGGTAAGGCATTCTATATGCAAAGTAAGCATGTGAAAGTAAATTACTTGTTACTTACCCAAATCCGGAGCTCTCCAGGAGAATTCGTAGATTTGCCCCGCAGCGTGTTGGATGCCGCAAAATTTTACTGGGCCGAGGAGGGAAGCTCGACGGAGAAGTTGTTCTGGGCCCAGTATACTGGGACCGAACACCCAGTACCTATGAGCAACCAGCTAAAGCAGCTGGTCGAGCTACACAAGGCGGTCGAACAGGCCATGAAGGGCTTGATAGTCCGGATGTGGCCTGGTGACGCCCTTCCCAACAGCTACTTCGGCTTGGTGAGGCGGCTTGTGGATGCCTGCCCACGGCTGGAAGTTATCAAGCGGTCCGTTTGCATCGAAGGTGCACGCCGGGCTTTCGCCCGTGTGAAGGTACAATGGGCCAAGCTGGACGCCGTGAAGCTGATCAAGGAAGGGCCGCCGGAGGGCAAGGAGCATCGCCACCTCGAGATGTACTATGAGGGTGTCCTGAAGGATGCCCGTCTCGTAGCGGATGAGTGTATGAAAGATATAATATTTGAGTGAACTCGCTCGTGTAATCCTGTATTCATGAAAACTTGTTCATATGCGCTATGCAACGCTTGTTTGAATTTAAAATATTACCTTATGTTCGGTTGTTTATCAAATCTGAGAGATGGCTAGTCATCGGCTTCTGCCCCCATGCCACGAGTGCTGGGGTGTTCAGGATAAACCTGAGCACTCTTGTTCCCATTTTTGGGTCCTTCGAGGGAGGTGCTCAGCACAACGAACAAGGCAATCGGACTATAATGCGTTATCACTCTCACTTAGCCATAGAATTCTATAATTTTAAATTTTGGCGAAGCCCCTAGTATTCGGAAGGCCGAATCTGGGGCGTGATACACGCCTTAAGCCGGACAAGGCCGACTCCTCGCTCTAAGCGGCATAAGTCTTTAAGGACTCGAAAACCTCTCGAACAGCGACCAGTCTCTCGCCTTATCATGACAGTCAGTTTTAGATTTCTCTACTGAGGTGCTTAGCCCAGCAGAACCGGGGCACAATCGCAGTAGTTCTCCCAGTGCTACCTTAGCCGATAAAGCGGAACGTAAGGTACCAAAACATGGGAGCCGGGCAAACCCAACTATTGACCCAAGACATGATTCGGAGCTGATGCATATAATGATATAAGTTCGGGGTGCCGCACTGTCGAAAGTGTTCGGACTTCTCACGCCGTATTGTGGGGTATGCTTAAGCCCCTAGCGTATTGGCCGTACCAGAGTGTACGGGTGATGGATGTCACGAATGAACATATATATATAGAAGAATGCAATAAAAGCCTTAATGCAATGCATTGTTTATTAAAAAACGTGCGTTAGAGCAGAATGATACAGGTAGTGTGATAAGCAAAAGGTAGGACTATGTCCCCTCCAAGGGCAAGCTAAGGAATAATATTAAAGCAAGTATTTCACTCGTTATCGTAATCCACCTGGGAGTTCCGTGGTGTGATGTAGCTTTCTGCCTCCTTGGTTGATGCATCATGTGTTCGGCAATCATGTTGCCGGATAGGGTTTCCAGAGATTAATGTCCTGAAAGAGAGAAAAATAACAAAGCGGGAAGCCCCTAGTGCGGTTTAAGCCGCATCTTGGGGCGTGCCGTAGTCGTGCCCCCTTCCCCGCCTGTGCCCATGGCATTTTTAATGAGTAATTATGTACGTGTGGCACGAGTTTCGCCATTTGGCTGTGACCGGGGTGGGGGCCACATTGCTATGCAAGCTCGGAATGTGCCAGGCGGTCCAGTTGTCGGTTACCCCGGGCGCGCTTGAAGTTGTCTGGGTCCTTAATCACCAAACTAGTGGGTTGCCTTAAGAGGCTGCTTTGTGCTTCTGCTGTGAGGGCGGCAGTGTGCTCCTCCATTTGGAGAGAGCGCTCTGTGTTTCCATTAACTGTAATGACCCCGCGAGGTCCTGGAATCTTGAGCTTGAGGTATGCATAATGCGGTACCGCATTGAATCTCGCAAATGCGGTTCGCCCAAGCAGTGCATGATAGCCACTGCGGAACGGGACTATATCAAAGATTAACTCTTCGCTTCGGAAGTTATCCGGGGATCCAAAGACCACTTCCAGTGTGACTGAGCCTGTGCAATGGGCCTCTACACCTGGTATGACGCCTTTAAAGGTCGTTTTTGTGGGTTTGATCCTTGAGGAGTCTATACCCATTTTGCGCACCGTGTCCTGGTAAAGCAGGTTCAGGCTGCTTCCGCCATCCATAAGGACTCGAGTGAGGTGAAATCCATCAATAATTGGGTCTAAGACTAGTGCGGTGAATCCGCCATGACGAATACTAGTGGGGTGGTCCTTGCGATCGAAGGTGATCGAACAGGAGGACCATGGGTTGAACTTCGGGGCGACTGGCTCCAAAGCATATACGTCCCTGAGCGCATGCTTCTGCTCCCTCTTGGGATGTGGGTTGCATATATCATGTTCACCGTCCGCACTTGTCGGGGGAACCTCTTCTGTCCTCCGGTATTCGGCTGCTGGGGCTCCTCCTCGTCATCGCTATGTGGCCCCTTATCTTTGTTTTCGGCAATTAACTTGCCGGCCTGCTTGAACACCCAACAATCCCTATTGGTGTGGTTGGCTGGCTTGTCGGGGGTGCCGTGTATTTGACACGAGCGATCGAGTATACGGTCCAACTTGGATCGGCCCGGAGTGCTTCTTTTGAATGGCTTTTTCCGCTGACCGGGTTTAGAGCCTTTGAATCCGGCATTGACTGTCGTATCCTCGGTATTGTCGCTGTTAATGCGGCACTTATGTTTGTTGCGATGTGACTTGCTACTGCCGTCCTTGGTATCTGAAGTACCATGGTTCTTTGATATGTTGTTACTGCGAGCCAGCTAGCTGTCTTCTCCCGCACAAAAGCGGGTCATGAGTGCCGTGAGGGCTGCCATAGATTTCAGCTTTTCCTGACCAAGGTGCCGGGCTAGCCACTCGTCGCGGATGTTTTGCTTGAAAGCTGCTAGAGCCTCTGCATCCGGACAGTTGACGATTTGATTTTTCTTTGTTAGGAACCGTGTCCAGAATTGCCTGGCCGATTCCTCTGGCTGCTGAATTATGTGGCTCAAGTCATCGGCATCTGGTGGTCGCACATAAGTGCCCTGAAATTTGTCGAGGAATGCGGCTTCCAGATCTTCCCAACAGCCAATGGACTCTGCTGGCAAGCTATTGAGCCAATGCCGAGCTGGTCCTTTGAGTTTGAGTGGGAGGTACTTAATGGCGTGGAGATCATCACCGCGTGCCATGTGGATATGCGGGAGGAAATCCTTGATCCATACCGCAGGATCTGTTGTACCGTCGTGTGATTCTATATTTACGGGTTTGAAACCTTTTGGGATTTGATGATCCATTACTTCGTCTGTGAAGCATAAGGGGTGTGCGGCGCCTCTGTACTGGGCTATATCGTGACGCAGCTCCAATGAGTCTTGCCCGCTGTGCTCGGCCCGGCCGGATTTACTTTTGTTGTATCCAGCGTGACGATTATCGTCCCGCGTAGTGGCGCGCCCTCATGATCCATAGATCGATCTTGCATGTTTTGCTTTGTCCTCCAATACATCTTCCAGGTCTGGCGTATTTCCCCATGCCTTTTTATTTGAATGGCGTCGGGGTGCAGGCTGAGCTTTTGGCTGGAATGCCTCTCTGTCGCGGCCACGGGGTGGCCGATCAGCCGCATCATACGCTTCTTCCTCCAGTCGGGGTAGCACCCTGCATTTTGGGTAACTCTTGGAGGGGTGTTCGAGTTTATATTCCTCGGCTGTCAGGACTTCGGTCCATCTGTCAGCTAGCAGATCTTGATCAGCTTGAAGCTGCTGCTGCTTTTTCTTAAGGCTATTTGCCGTGGCTATAAGCCGGCGCTTGAAGCGCTCTTGTTCGACGGGATCCTCTGGCACGACGAATTCGTCATCGTTGAGGCTTGCCTCGTCTTCGGAGGGAGGCATGTAATTATCATCCTCCTCCTTTTCATCTGCCGCTCTCTCAGGAGGGCTGGCCTCTCCATCCTCCTGCCCTAAATCTTGCTGGAGGGCATTGTTGCCGTCTTCGGCACTATCCGGAGTGCTATTATCTCCTGTGCCAGTATCACCACTTTTGTTTTGGCAGGACTTAGAGCGGTGCCGCTGACGTCGACGCTTGGGTTGCTTCTTGGAGGGGTCATCCTCCGCTGTTCTGTCGCCATTGCCCTCTTTGGGTGTGTCCACCATATATATATATATATATATATATATATATATATCATATGACGAGGTGGCTTTCCAGTGCCCTATAGGCGCTGGTGTCTCCTGCGTCGTCGTCCATACCGTCGATGTCTTCGGAGTCGAAGTCGAGCATGTCGGTCAAATCATCGACAGTGGCTATGAAGTGGGTGGTGGGTGGGCGTCGAATTTCTTCATCGTCCGCATCCCAATCCTGCCAGTCATAATCCGGCCAGGACTCTCCTGACAAAGAGAGAGACCTTAGTGAATTCAGTATGTCACCGAAGGGCGAGTGCTGAAAGATATCCGTGGCAGTGAACTCCATGATCGGCGCCCAATCGGATTTGATTGGCAGGGGCGCGGATGGTTCAGAGTTCGGAGGAGAGTCCGGCAATGTGGAGTCACGGGCCTCGCGAAGGATAAGGTTGGTGTTTGGCTCGATCGCCGTTGAGGCTGCAGCCTCCGCGGCGGGGTCTACCACCCGCCCTCGGTCGGCGCAGTTGGCTCCGAATTAAAGGTCGGAGCGGATGCGGGTGCGGCCTCCAGGGCACTGTTTGGCGGCAGAGCTAAATCATGCCCATCGTGACAGTGCGGCGCACTCGGCAGGGGCTCGAATCCATCAAAGATCAAGTCTCCACGGATATCAGCCATGTAGTTTAAGCTTCCAAACCTGACCTGATGGCCAGGGGCGTAGCTTTCAATCTGCTCCATATGGCCAAGCGAATTGGCCCGCAGTGCAAAGCCGCGGAATACAAAAATTTGTCCGGGGAGAAAAGTCTCACCCTGGACTGCATCGCTAATGATGATCGAAGGAGCCATCAAGCCTGATGATGATGACATAGAGGAACTCTCAATGAAAGCACCAATGTCGGTGTCAAAACCGGCGGATCTCGGGTAGGGGGTCCCGAACTGTGCGTCTAAGGCGGATGGTAACAGGAGGCAGGGGACACGATGTTTTACCCAGGTTCGGGCCCTCTTGATGGAGGTAAAACCCTATGTCCTGCTTGATTTATTCTTGATGATATGGGTATTACAAGAGTTGATCTACCACGAGATCGGAGAGGCTAAACCCTAGAAGCTAGCCTATGGTATGATTGTCTGTTGTCCTATGGACTAAGACCCTCCAGTTTATATAGACACCGGAGAGGGTTAGGGTTACACAAGGTCGGTTACAAAGGAGGAGATATCCATATCCATACTGCCTAGCTTGCCTTCCACGCCAAGTGGGGTCCCATCCAGACATGAGACGAAGTCTTCAATCTTGTATCTTCATAGTCTAACAGTCTGGCCGAAGGATAGAGTCCGGCTGTCCGGAGACCCCCTAATCCCGGACTCCCTCACAACCCCTCAGTATTTGATACTAGTTCAGTTGCTAAGATTAGTAACTCGAAACGGGAGTTGCAGAATGAACAGAGACTAGTTAAGGGTGAAGTGATGATGTGTGTTGGAAGTGGTTCCAAGATTGATATGATCATCATCACACACTCCCTATACTTTTGAGATTAGTGTTGAACCTATAAATGTTATTTGGTGTTTGTGTTAAGCATGAATATGATTTGATCATGTTTATTGCAATACAGTTATTCATTTAAAGTCAGAGAATAATTGTTGTTCTGTTTACATGAATAAAACCTTTAATGGTCATACACCCAAGGTGAATGGTTTAGTAAATCTCAATCGTAGTGATACACATATTCATAATATGAAGCCAAAACATGCAAAGTTAATAATGATAGTGCAACTTATTTGTGGCACTGTCGTTTAGGTCATATTGGCGTAAAGCTGAAAGGATCGAGAAGAGGTGTCTAGAGGGGGTGATTAGACACTAAGTGCCAAAAGTTACACTTTTTAATTTCTTTAAGTTGAAGTGGAGTTTAGGCACTAGTTTAACAAACACAATACATATCAAGCAAGCATGCAAAGAGTATATGAGCAGCGGAAAGTAAAGCATACAAGTTGCAAGAATGTAAAGGGAAGGGTTTGGAGAATTCAAACGCAATTGCAGATACGGATGTTTTTGTCATGGTTCTGATAGGTGGTGCTATCGTACATCCACGTTGATGGAGACTTCAACCCACGGAGGGTAACGGTTGCGCGAGTCCACGGAGGGCTCCACCCACGAAGGGTCCATGAAGAAGCAACCTTGTCTATCCCATCATGGCCATCACCCACGAAGGACTTGCCTCACTAGCGGTAGATCTACACGAAGTAGGCGATCTCCTTGCCCTTACAAACTCCTTGGTTCAACTCCACAATCTTTGTCAGAGGCTCCCAAGTGACACCTAGCCAATCTAGGAGACACCACTCTCCAAGAAATAACAAATGGTGTGTTGATGATGAACACCTTGCTCTTGTGCTTCAAATGATAGTCTCCCCAACACTCAACTCTCTCTCACGGGATATGGATTTGGTGGAAAGAAGATTTGAGTGGAAAGCAACTTGGGGAAGGCTAGAGATCAAGATTCATATGGTAGGAATGGAATATCTTGGCCTCAACACATGAGTAGGTGGTTCTCTCTCAGAAAATGTGTATTGGAAGTGTAGGTATGTTCTGATGGCTCTCTCTTCGAATGAAGAGTGGGTGGAGGGGTATATATAGCCTCCACACAAAAACTAACCATTACACACAATTTACCAATCTCGGTGAGACCGAAGTGAAAAACTCGGTCGGACCAATTTAGCAAACCTAGTGACCATTAGGGTTTTCGGTGGGACCGACTAGATCAACTCGATGGAACCGATGTGCTAGGGTTAGGGTAAAACCAAAACTCGGTTTGACCGATTACTCAGAGTCGGTGGGACCGATTTGGGTAATAAGCGAAACAGAGAGTTGGCCAAGCACACTCTGTGGGGCCGATTGCATATCTTGGAGGGACCGAAAATATTGCAACAGGTAATAGAGAGTTTGCAAGCCCATCTCGGTGAGACCAAGATCCCATCGGTGAGACCGGACTGATTAGGGTTTCTAGCAGTGGCTATTTCAACTGAACTCGGTGGCTCCGGATAGAAAGAATCGGTGGGGCCGAGTTTGACTTTTCGTTTAGGACATATTTGGAAGTGAGAAAGTGGTTGAGGGCTTTGGAGCATATCACTAAGCACTTTGAGCAAGCAAGCCATTAAGCAACACCTCATCCCTTCTTAATAGTATTGGCTTTCCTATAGACTCAATGTGATCTTGGATCACTAAGATACAAAATGTAGAGTCTTGAGCTTGGAGCTTGGGCCAATCCTTTGTCCTTAGTATTTTGAAGGGGTTCCACATCCTCTAGTCCATGCCACTTCATTGTTGAACTCATCTGAAACATACTAGGTAAAAGTGTTAGTCCAATAAGAGATATGTTGTCATTAATTACCAAAATCACCTAGGGAGCACTTGTGCTTTCAAAAGCGCATGAAGAAAATCCATGCTGATGGGCTTTTGGAATCACTTGATTATGAATCAGTTGATGCTTGCGAACCATGCCTCATGGGCAAGATGACTAAGACTCTGTTCTCCGAAACAATGGAGCAAGCAACTGACTTATTGGGAATAATATATACTGATGTATACAATCCGATGAGTGTTGAGGATCGCAGCGGGTATCGTTATTTTCTGATCTTCATAGATGATTTGAGTAGATATGGGTATATCTACTTGATGAAACATAAGTTTGAAACATTTGAAAAGTTCAAAGAATTTCAGAGTGAAGTGGAAAATCATCGTAACAAGAAAATAAAGTTCCTGCGATCTAATTGTGGAGGAGAATATTTGAGTTACGAGTTTGGTCTTCATTTGAAACAATGCGGAATAGTTTCGCAACTCATGCCACCTGGAACACCACAGCGTAATGGTGTGTCCGAACGTCATAATCGTACTTTATTAGATATGGTGCGATCTATGATGTCTCTTACTGATTTATCACTATCGTTTCGGGGTTATGCATTAGAGACAGTTGCATTCACATTAAAAAGGGCACCATCTAAATCCGTTTGAGACGACACCGTATGAACTGTGGTTTAGCAAGAAACCTAAGCTGACGTTTCTTAAAGTTTAGGGTTCTGATGCTTATGTGAAAAAGTTTCAGCCTGATAAGCACAAACTAAATCGGAAAAGTGTGTCTTCATAGGATACCCAAAAGAAATTGTTGGGTACACCTTCTATCACAGATCCGAAAGGCAATATCTTTGTTGCTAAAGAGTGGATCCTTTCTAGAGAAGAAGTTTCTCTCGAAAGAAGTGAGTGGGAGGAATGCAGAACTTGATGAGGTAATTGTACCTTCTCCCGAATTGGAAAGTAGTTCATCACAGAAATCAGTTCTAGTGATCTCTACACCAATTAGTGAGGAAGCTAATGATGATGATCATGAAACTTCAAATCAGGTTACTACCGAACCTCGTAGGACAACCAGAGTATGGTCCGCACCAGAGTGGTACGTGAATCCTTTCTGGAAATCATGTTACTAGACCATGACGAACCTACGAACTATGAGGAAGCGATGATGAGCCCAGATTCCACGAAATGGCTTGAGGCCATGAAATCTGAGATTGGATCCATGTATGAGAACAAAGTATGGACTTTGATTGACTTGCCCGATGATTGGTGAGTCATTGAGAATAAATGGATCTTCAAGAGGAAGACAGACACTGATAGTAGTGTCACTATCTACAAAGCTCGAATTGTCGCAAAATGTTTTCGACAAGTTCAAGGTGTTGACTACGATGAGATTTTCTCACTTGTATCGATGCTTAAAAGTCTGTCCGAATCATTTTAGCAATTGTCGCATTTTATGAAATCTGGCAAATGGATGTCAAAACTGCATTCCTTAATGGATTTCTTAAAGAAGTTGTATATGATGCAACCAGAAGGTTTTGTCGATACTAAAGGTGCTAACAAAGTGAGCAAGCTCCAGTGATCCATCTATGGACTGGTGCAAGCATCTCGGAGTTGGAATATATGCTTTGATAAAGTGATCAAAGCATATGGTTTTATACAGACTTGCGGTGAAGCCTATATTTACAAGAAAGTGAGTGGGAGCACTACAACATTTTTGATAAGTATATGTGAATCACATATTGTTGATCGAAAATAATGTAGAATTTTCTAGAAAGCATAAAGGATTGTTTGAAAAGAGTTTTTCAAAGAAAGACCTTGATGAAGCTACTTACATATTGAGCATCAAGATCTATAGAGATAGATCAAGACACTTGATATATTTTCAATGAGTACATACCTTGACAAGATTTTGAAGTAGTTCAAAATGGAACAGTCAAAGAAGGAGTTCTTGCCTGTGTTGCAAGGTGTGAAGTTTAGTAAAGACTCAAAACCCGACCACAGCAGAAAATAGAAAGAGAATGAAAAGTCATTCCCTATGCCTCAGTCGTAGGTTCTATAAAGTATGCTATGTTGTTTACAAGTCCTATTGTATACCTTAGCATGATTCTGGCAAGGAAGTGCAATAGTGATCTAGGAGTAGATCGCTGGACATCGGTCAAAATTATCCTTAGAGGACTAAGGAAATATTTCTCGATTATGGAGGTTATAAAAGAGTTTGTCGTAAAGAGTTACGTCGATGCAAGCTTTTTACATCGATCTAGATGACTCTAAGTCTCGATCTGGATACATATTGAAAGTGGGAGCAATTAGCTAGAGTAGCTCCGTGGAGAGCATTGTAGACATAGAAATTTGCGAAATACGTACGGATCTGAATGTTGCAGACCTGTAAACTAAACTTCTCTCACAAGCAAAACATGATCACTCTTTGGGTGTTAATCACATAGCGATGTGAACTAGATTATTGACTCTAGTAAACCCTTTGGGTATTAGTCACATGGAGATGTGAACTAATCACATAAAGATGTGAACTAGATTATTGACTCTAGTGCAAGTGGGAGACTGAAGGAAATATGCCCTAGAGGCAATAATAAAGTTATTATTTATTTCCTTATATCATGATAAATGTTTATTATTCATGCTAGAATTGTATTAACCGGAAACTTAGTACATGTGTGAATACATAGACAAACAGAGTGTCACTAGTATGCCTCTACTTGACTAGCTCGTTGAATCAAAGATGGTTAAGTTTCCTAGCCATAGACATGAGTTGTCATTTGATTAACAGGATCACATCATTAGAGAATGATGTGGTTGACTTGACCCATTCCGTTAGCTTAGCACAATGATCGTATAGTTTGTTGCTACTGCTTTCTTCATGACTTATACATGTTCCTCGGACTATGAGATTATGCAACTCCCGAATACCAGAGGAACACTTTGTGTGCTACCAAACGTCACAACGTAACTGGGTGATTATAAAGGTGCACTACAAGTGTCTCCGATGGTACTTGTTGAGTTGGCATAGATCGAGATTAGGATTTGTCACTCTGATTGACAGAGAGGTATCTCTGGGCCCTCTCGGTAATGCACATCACTATAAGCCTTGCAAGCAATGCAACTAATGAGTTAGTTGCGGGAAGATGCATTACGTAAACGAGTAAAGAGACTTGCCAGTAACGATATTGAACTAGGTATAAGGATACCGATGATCGAATCTCGGGAAAGTAACATACCGATGACAAAGGGAACAACATATGTTGTTATGCAGTTTGACCGATAAAGATCTTCGTAGAATATGTAGGAGCCAATATGAGCATCCAGGTTCCGCTATTGGTTATTGACCGGGGACGTGTCTCAGTCATGTATACATAGTTCTCAAACCCATAGGGTCCGCACGCTTAACGTTCTGTGACGATTTGTATTATGAGTTATGTGATTTGATGACCGAAGGTTGTTCGGAGTCCCGGATGAGATCAGGGACAAGACGAGGAGTCTCGAAATGATCGAGCCGTAAAGATCGATATATTGGAAGGCTATATTCGGACATCGGAAAGGTTCCGAGTGATCCGGGTATTTTTCAGAGTACCGGGGGAGTTACGGGAATACGAGAGTACATATGGGCCTTAGTGGGCTTTAAGGGAAAAAGAGGAGAAGCCACGAGGGCTGGCCGCACGCCCCCCATGGGCCTAGTCCGAATTGGACTAGGGGAGGGGCTGCGCCCCCTCTTTCCTTCTCCTCCCCCTCTCCTTCCTCCCCCCTTTGGCTTGCCTAGAGAGGTCGGCCGACCTCCCCTCCCTCATTTATATACGGGGGCAGGGGGCACCCCAAGACACACAAGTTGATCAGTTGATTTTTTAGCCGTGTGCGGTGCCCCCTCCACCATAATCCACCTTGGTCATATCGTAGCGGTGCTTAGGCGAAGCCCTGCGTCGGTAGCATCATCATCACTGTCATCACGCCGTCGTGTTGACGGAACTCTCCCTCGAAGCTCCGTTGGATCGGAGTTCATGGGACGTCACCGAGCTGAACGTGTGCTGAACTCGGAGGTGTCGTACGTTCGGTACTTGGATCGGTCGGATCGTGAAAATGTATGACTACATCAACTGCGTTCGCATAACGCTTCCGCTTACGGTCTACGAGGGTACGTGGACGAAACTCTCCCCTCTCGTTGCTATGCATCACCATGATGTTGCATGTGCGTAGGAAATTTTTGAAATTACTATGTTCCCCAACAATTCGGCCTCCCCCTTCCTTCCCTCTTCCCCTTTCCTTTCCCCCTCCAACATATATGGTAAGGGGGCAAGGCAGGAGCCCAAGTAGGATTCGACCCTACTTGGGGCGCCTCTTGGCTGCTCCCCTCTCCCTCCCACCTATATATATGTGGGAGGGGGCACCACACATAATGACGACAATCTCTTAGCCGTGAGTGGCGCTCTCCTCCACAGTTTTGTCCCTCGGTCATATTTTCGTAGAGCTTAGGAAAAGTCTTGCGGAGATAGCATCACCACCACCATCACCATGCTGTCATGCTGCCGGAACTCATCCACTACTTCATCGTCTTGCTGGATCAAGAAGGCGAGGATGTCACCGAGTTGTACGTGTGCTGAACGCGGAGGTGTCGTACATTTGTTACTTGATTGGTTGGATCACGAAGAAGTTCGACTACATCAACCGCGTTAACAAATGCTTCCGCTTACGGTCTACGAGGGTACGTAGAAACACTCTCCCCTCTTGTTCCTATGCATCTCAATGGATAGAACTTGCGTGTGTGTAGAATTTTTTTTGTTTTCCATGCAACATTTCCCAACATCCGCGGGTTGAATTGGCCCTTTCACTAGCTCCAAGGCACATGACTCGTAAATCTGGACTCATAGATGGCCCGTGCTAGTGTTCCCCCGGGAGGAGTGGCATCTCCTCGGAGAGTCAGACCACGCGCTGGCATCGCCACTCGGGCTGTAATGGCATGTCCTTGCTCAGACCACAAGTCTATCTCCTCTGAGAGACAAATGAATGCCACCAGATTTTTCTCGGCGATCAACAACACCCGGTCACCCAGGAAACCATTTAGTCCAAAATCTGTTGTGTTTTCGTCTAGGGACCGGCTGGCCACGATTCAGAAACATATTCCGAGTGCTCCAAAAGCACTCGGACCTAGCCGAAAGCTCGGCCCATTTGCCCTACGAAACCTCAACCGATTCGGGGGCTAATGATGAGGTCACCTACTACAGGTACGGTCAAGGACCTATCATCTGGGGCCCACCTAGGGCCCCACACCATCATTGGTGGGTCTTAGGACCACTCAAGCAATCGGATGTGAACATTGGGAGGTCCACTCGGACACCTCAACGGCACTCGGTGACCAGTCTTCAGTCGGCACGACCACCATCAGGGCCCCACACCATCATTGGTGGGTCTTAGGACCACTCAAGCAATCGGATGTGAACATTGGGAGGTCCACTCGGACACCTCAACGGCACTCGGTGACCACTCTTCAGTCGGCACGACCACCATCACTCGGACAAGAGAGGTGAAGGGACGACATGGGAGCTGCAACAGTCGAGGAATCCTAAGTCACCCTTAAACTAGATTCATGGAAACCGTTACTTGTAACTGTTGTAGTTGTGGCGCTTTACACCTGTAATTGCCATAGTTATGAGCATTAAGTGCCCCGGCGACGTGGGAGTATAGGGAGCTGCGGTGCACTCTATATAAGCTGCACTCCTCCTCCTAGGCCGGGGTTAAGCAATCTCTGCAATCATACCCATCAAGAAAACAAAGCCTCAAGGCACGAGATATAGGGCTATTACCTCCTCCGAGAGGGGCCTGAACTCGTTAAAACACTGAGTGTTACACCTGCGCTGCAGCTAGGCTCTGCCTCTCTTTCGTACCCCTATTACTCATTTTAGGATTGTAACCCCGATAACGAGCGCCTATTTCAGTTGGAAATTGGGAAAGAGCCCCGAGACTAGTTCGCCAAAAGAGAAAACTGGCAAAACTCTAGGGGTCGGCCCATGGGCTTTGGACCAGCCTTCCACTAAACCCTCAACCCATGCACACTCCGACGGTCCTTTCAAGGATGCAAACTCGAGGTGGGGAAGAAACCCAGTTAGCATTGGTTGTGTATAGAATTTGGCCTTGTGGCCCAACATGCCACATGTATAACACTTCAATTGCATGTTATCCCAATCATGTCGATCATCCTGCACTATAATAGTGCTTGGCCGTGCAGAAGCATTAGGAGGCTCATTGATACAGTGATTAGCCGGGAGTTATGATGACATGAATGTTGGTCAAGCACTGATGGATCGAGAGTGGACAAGCGTTGGAATACCGAGATTTGTCGGTTCCCCGGCACTGCCTCCCGGCGGCGACAACCCGACCATTCTAGCCAACTAGAGACCACTCCTCATCTTCTTCACGATAAAAAATGATCTCCTCTTGACGCCACCGAGGACCATCGTTCCCCCAAAGATTAAAAACCACTTCAAAATCTTTCTTAGAAATTCTACCAGCATTGTAAACTTCAAATCCCAAAGACTTCGAAGCAACCCAAAATTGAAAAGATCGATCCTTCAAGAAGCGAACATGAAAGCCTTGAGGGTACCCACCAAAACAAGCTTGGAGAACCACGCTAACCGTATGAACGTCGAGGCAGAATGTTGCATGACAGAAAGAGACTACCAAGATGAACTCCGTTTGCCAAAACCCCGGTGAGAAAATCATAGGGTGTCCAAACTTCCTCCTCATCTCTGCCTGGAAAGTCTTGCCACGAACAAAGTTGAGCGCGAGGGCAGCCATGCCTTGCTAGCGAATGGTGGTGTGCGGGGCCGGAGTGGCCACCGGTCGTGGAGGAGGTCGGCGGCACAGAGGTCGCCATAGAGTCACCTTGTCAATGTTCCCTCATGAAAAAATTTGATTACATAGTTCGCGAAGCTAGAGAAACCTTTGATTACTATTACATTAATTATGAATGCCGGGTGAGGTCGTTCACGGGTCTTGGCTGGCGATAGCTGTTGCCGGGCATCTTGATTTGGTTTTCTCCTTGTCTTGGGTGGCTTGATGGATAGGCATGGAGGTCTTTTGAACAAAGATCTGCATTCCACCACTGAACCCCACATTGCATCGAATGAGGTTGATCATCGTTGTTCTTCTTCACGAAGGTTTGCATACCACAACTACGAGGAGTAGTGGCATGCAGCTCTTCTGTTTGCTTGAGCGTGGTCCAGGGGCGACCATGGCACACAGTTGGGTGCGTGACACATTTGTTACGGTACTGACAATCAACATCGGATTCAACTCTCGAAATTATTCCAATAGGTTTAGCAAATTCCATGCCTAACCTAGCTTTCATCAGTCTAGCAGGAAGATTTTTAATGTTGGCACAGATGGCCAAGTGATCAAACTTGATCTGCGTAGGCTGCACATCCACATCAAAATTCTTGAAAAAAAATTACATGCTTACCCACCATCCAAGGCAAGAATTACATGACCCGATAACATTCCATCTAAGAGCCAAACTCTGCGATAAACAAATTGTTTCCTACTGGATGGAACAACAGCCCTCACAGATTGCCCGAAGCTGGCCTCATTGCCATTGTAGTAGTCTGAATATGAAGAACATTGGGAGAAATAACTTTCCCCACCAGAGCACAATCAGGCGCTACAAGATCATTGTCCACATCATCTAGCACCACTAGTTGTGCCTCCCCTACAGTGAGACGAAGATGCTGCATCATGTCCTCGACATGGGAAGAAGACCCCAAACTACCAGCATCAGTCGCAGGATATGGAACAGTCGTCGCCTTCTCTTTGGAAGGAAGCAATTGCTCTAGCGTCACAACACTGCCACCAATAGCCTAAAACGACCATCGAGGCAGCCGTCCCCGTGGTCTCGGCCATCTTGACGATGATAGAATCACGACCAGCAACTGCCAAGCGTGGATAGTGATACAAACGAACACCCCTTGGTTACCCGTATCATCACAAAAGAGACTTTTCCATGGAGCAAGACAACGAGAAGAACTGGGGACGGGGGAAAAGAGGAGATCACAATCACAATTGCAATCCCAGCAGGAGATCATGCCCTAGAGAATGCGAGTCTCCAGAGTGTCCCGAGGCCCTAGGAGAGCGAACATTCGGAAAAGCAATTATCTCGCTTAGATGGAGTGTGGATTGCATGCATTGGAGGTGGAAGAACATGCCCTACAGCTTGGCACTGGCAATATATCGACCACCATCGTGATCCCATTGTTTTTCTTAAAGTCGTGGCTTCGCTGGACTTGTGGATTTGACATTGCTTATTTGGTTTGCTGGGTTCTCTCAATGATATCAATGTATTGCAAAGATCACATCTTCTTGCTCAGCTTGCTGGTGGAGATGCTCTGGCTTGCAACTACTCCGTCAATTGACATAACTATACCGTGGGGAATTATCTTGCAGACCAAATCTATCCCATTTGTTAAGACCATCAGTAAGAAACAAACTAATTTTGCCCCAAGCACAAGAAGCATGTCGAAAGGATATTGAGAGGGCATTTGGTGTGTTGCAAGCTCGGTTTGCCATTGTTCGAGGTCCTACTCACTTATGGGATAAGAAATTCCTCTCAAATATTATGACTGCATGTGTAATTCTATGCAACATGATTATCGAGGATGGGAGTGATTTAAACTTAGAGTTTTTATATAACAATATTTGTAGCCGTGTTAAGCCTAGCAGGAACCCGAACCAGATCAATGCATTTCTTAAAACCTACCAGCAGATTGAGGAAAAGGACACACACCCAGCTCCGTGATGATCTCATTGAGCACGAGTGACAGCTGTATGGGAAGTAAACTTCCATTTTATTCCTTTGATCTTATTTGCATTCATGTGTGATTTGAACCATTCTCCCCGTTCCAGACCATTCATTATTGTTTTAATTATTCGGATTTGAACATTTTTTGTAATTGAAATTATTAGTTGTATAGTGCTAAAACATTAATAGGTTTGATTTATATTACTGTTGTATTAAGTTTATATTATTCAAAATTATGAATTTGCTGAAACCCAAATAACTGGTTTGTCGTACCGCGTAGCCCTGGACGGTACAGATGCCCTAAATCAGTTATTGGGTATCCGAAATTGGTTTTGTGGGATAGTGTTTTTCAGGATTTGCTAGAGGTGCTTTCTTAGACTAGCCACAGTGGAGAGTAACATATACTAGTAACATATACATATCCCTAGACTATGTTACTACCTTCACAGTGGGTAGTAACATAAGCATGGTAACATGCAAAGCTTCATTTATTAGGTTATAGACCCATATTGCATTGGGACATGTGATGTTACAGTAAGACTGGTCATAGTGGGGAGTGACTTATACTGGTGTCATGCATATGACACTAGTCTAAGTTACTACCTCCATAGTGCAAAATAATATAGTAGTAGTGTCATAGATTGCTTCATTTATTAGCTTATAAACTCATTTTGTCTCGTGAAGTGCTATGTTACAGTAACATATTATGTTACCACAAGCAACTCTTTTCTCATTAAATACTTGCCACATAAGCAAAACTGTCTTGAGATGTGCTAAGTTACTACCTAAGTTACCCCCACTATGGCTAACCTAACTAGCTAAGTTACTGATACGTCTCCAACGTATATTAATTTTTGATTGTTCCATGCTATTATATTATCTATTTTGGATGTTTATGGGCTTTATTAAACACTTTTATATTAAACACTTTTATATTATTTCTGAGATTGTGTGATGCATATCGTATAATCATACCCATGGATACTTGAGGTGACACTGGAGTATCTAGGTGACATTAGGGTTTTGGTTGATTTGTGTCTTAAGGTGTTATTCTAGTACAAACTCTATGATAGATTGAACGGAAAGAATAGCTTCGCGTTATTTTACTACGGACTCTTGAATAGATCAATAAGAAAGGATAACTTTGAGGTGGTTTCATACCCTACCATAATCTCTTCGTTTGTTCTCCGCTATTAATGACTTTGGAGTGACTCTTTGTTGCATGTTGAGGGATAGTTATATGATCCAATTATGTTATTATTGTTCAGAGAACTTGCACTAGTGAAAGTATGAACCCTAGGCCTTGTTTCATAGCATTGCAATACCGTTTACGCTCACTTTTATCATTAGTTACCTTGCTGTTTTCATATTTTCAGATTACAAAAACCATTATCTACTATCCATATTGCACTTGTATCACCATCTCTTCGCCAAAGTAGTGCACCTATACAATTTACCATTGTATTGGGTGTGTTGGGGACACAAGAGACTCTTTGTTATTTGGTTGTAGGGTTGTTTGAGAGAGACCATCTTCATCCTACGCCTCCCACGGTTTGATAAACCTTAGGTCATCCACTTGAGGGAAATTTGCTACTGTCCTACAAACCTCTGCACTTAGAGGCCCAACAACGTCTACAAGAAGAAGGTTGTGTAGTAGACATCAAGCTCTTTTCTGGCGCCGTTGCCGTGGAGGTTAGCGCTTGAAGGTATATCTTTAGATCTTGCAATCAAATCTTTTTGTTTCTTGTTTTATCACTAGTTTACTTTATAAAAGAAAATTACAAAAAAATATGGAATTAAGTGTACCTCATATGCTTCATCTTTTTAATATCTATCATGAAAATAAGGATTTCGATAATTGTGCTCAAGTGCTAGAAGAAGAATGCATTATAATGTTTGGCACTAAATATTTGAATGATGAGCATGATTGCAATGTTGTTAGTATGAATTCCTTGAATATCCATGATGCTAATGATATGCAAAGCCACAAGCTTGGGGAAGCTACGTTTAATGAAGATGATATTTTTAGTCTCCCAAGTTTTGATATACAAATTTATAATGATGATAGCATGCCTCCTACTTATGATGATTATATTGATGAAAGTGGGTTTGGAAGAGTGTCAACTTTAGGAAGTAGTAATCCCACTATTTTGGAGGATGTTGAATCTTATTGTGATAATTATGAAAGTGGATTTGGAGAGGTCATGACTTTATTTAGTAATGATTCCACTATCCTGGAAGAGGTTTCAATCGATTATGATGAGAACAAAGTTGCTACCTATAGTCTCCCAAGTTTTGATATACAAATTTATAATGATGATAGCATGCCTCCTACTTATGATGATTATATTGATGAAAGTGGGTTTGGAAGAGTGTCAACTTTAGGAAGTAGTAATCCCACTATTTTGGAGGATGTTGAATCTTATTGTGATAATTATGAAAGTGGATTTGGAGAGGTCATGACTTTATTTAGTAATGATTCCACTATCCTGGAAGAGGTTTCAATCGATTATGATGAGAACAAAGTTGCTACCTATGATGATTATTGTGATGATACATATGCTATAAAAAGTAGAGATGATTATATTTATAAAACTTCTCATGATTATGATTACCCTTTTTCTGAACATTACTCCTTTAATGTGGAAACAATTTATAGTATTCGAGTCTCTTATGATACTCCCACTATTCCGATTGAGAAGAATTTTGCTTATGTAGAGAGTAGTAAATTTTCTATGCTTGTAGATCATGAAAAGAATGCTTTATGTGATAGTTATATTGTTGAATTCATTCATGATGATACTGAAAATTATTATGAGGGAGGAACATATGCTTGTAGGAATTGCAATAATATCAAGTTTCCTCTCTATGTGTTGAAAATCTTGAAGTTATCCTTGTTTTACCTTCCTATGCAAGTTGATTCTTGTTCCCACAAGTTGTTTGCTCACAAAATCACTATGCATAGGAAGTGGGTTAGACTTAAATGTGCTAGTCATATTCTTCATGATGCTCTCTTTATGTTACAATTCTTATCTTTTATGTGAGCATCGTTGAAATCATCATGCCTAGCTAGGGGCGTTAAACGATAGCGCTTGTTGGGAGGCAACCCAATTTTTATTTTTGTTCCTTGATTTTTCTTCCTGTTTAGTAATAAATTAATCATCTATCCTCTATTATGATTGTGTTTTTTATGTTTTAATTAGTGTTTGTGCCAAGTAAAGCCTTTAGGACCTTCTTGGGTGATTGTTATTTGATCTTGCTGTAAAAAACAGGAAGTATGCGCTCACGAGAATAATTTTCATTTTTTACCAGAGAGTGATAAAATACCAATTCCAACTGCAGTAGATCAATAAAAAAAATTTCCTAGGACTTACTAATTTCTCGGGATTTTTGGAGTTACAGAAGTATTCTAAACCTACAGATTACTACAGACTGTTCTGTTTTTGACAGATTCTGTTTTCTATGTGTTGTTTGCTTATTTTGATGAATCTATGAGTAGTATCGGAGGGTATGAACCATAGAGAAGTTGGAATACAGTAGATATTACACCAATATGAATTTAGAATGAGTTCACAACAGTACCTAAGTGGTGATTTATTTTCTTATACTAACGAAGCTTACGAGTTTTCTGTTAAGTTTTGTGTTGTGAAGTTTTCAAGTTTTGGGTAAAGATTCGAACCCTCTTTCGTCTTTGTTCATCGGTAACTTTACTTGGAGCTATATTTTTATTCACCACATGATATGTGTTTTGCTTGGAGCGTCATTTTATTTTCTTTTGTTTTGCTTACTGTTTGAATAAAATACCAAGACCTGAAATTCTTAAATGTTAGAGAGTCTTCACATCGTTGCATAATTATTTTACTACTCATTGATCTTCACTAATATCTTTTGGAGTAGTTTGTCGTTTGCTCTAGTGCTTCACTTATATCTTTTTAGAGCACGGCGGTGGTTTTATTTTGAAGAAATAATTGAACTCTCATGCTTCACTTATATTATTTTGAGAGTCTTTAGAACAGAATGGTAATTTGATTTGGTTATGAAACTAGTCCTAATATGATAGGCATCCAAGATGGGTATAATAAAAACTTTCATATAAAGTGCTTTGAATACTATGAGAAGTTCGATACTTGATGATTGTTTTAAGATACGAGGATGGTAATATTAGAGTCGTGCTAGTTGAGTAATTGTGAATTTGAGAAATACTTGTGTTGAAGTTTGCAAGTCCCGTAGCATGCACGTATGGTAAACGTTGTGTAACAAATTTGAAACATGAGGTGTTATTTGATTGTCTTCCTTATGAGTGGCGGTCGGGGACGAGCAATGGTCTTTTCCTACCAATCTATCCCCCTAGGAGCATGCGCGTAATACTTGGTTTTTGATGACTTGTAGATTTTTGCAATAAGTATGTGAGTTCTTTATGACTAATGTTGAGTCCATGGATTATACACACTTTCACCTTTCCATCATTGCTAGCCTCTTCGGTACCGTGCATTGCCCTTTCTCACCTTCAGAGTTGGTGCAAACTTCACCGGTGCATCCAAACCTCGTGATATGATACGCTCTGTCACACATAAACCTCCTTATATATTCCTCAAAACAGCCACCATACCTACATATTATGGCATTTCCATAGCCATTCCGAGATATATTGCCATGCAACTTTCCACCATTCCGTTCATCATGACACACATCATCATTGTCATATTGCCTTGCATGATCATGTAGTTGACATCGTATTTGTGGCAAGGCCACCATGCATAATTTATCATACATGTCACTCTTGATTCATTGCCCATCACGGTACACCGCCGGAGGCATTCATATAGAGTCATACTTTGTTCTAGTATCGAGTTGTAAATAAATAGAAGTGTGATGATCATCATTAATAGAGCATTGTCCAAAAAAGGAAGGCCAAAAAAAGGCCAAAAAGGCAAATAAAAGGCAAAATAAAAAATAAAATAAAAGGGACAATGCTACTATCCTTTTTTCCACACTTGTGCTTCAAAGTAGCACCATGATCTTCATGATAGAGAGTCTCTTGTTTTGTCACTTTCATATACTAGTCAGAAATTTTCATTATAGAACTTGGCTTGTATATTCCAACAATGGGCTTCCTCAAATGCCCTAGGTCTTCGTGAGCAAGCAAGTTGGATGCACACCCACTTAGTTTCTTTTGTTGAGCTTTCATACATTTATAGCTCTAGTGCATCCGTTGCATGACAATCCCTACTCCTTGCATTGACATCAATTGATGGGCATCTCCCTAGCCCATTGATTAGTCACGTCGATGTGAGACTTTCTCCTTTTTGTCTTCTCCACATAACCCCCTCATTATATTCTATTCCACCCATAGTGCTATATCCATGGCTCGCGCTCATGTATTGTGTGAAGGTTGAAAAATTTTGAGATTACAAAAGTATGAAACAATTGCTTGGCTTTTCATCGGGGTTGTGCATGATGAGAGCATTCTTGTGTGACGAAAATGGAGCATGACCAAACTATATGATTTTGTAGGGATGAACTTTCTTTGGACATGTTATTTTGAGAAGACATGATTGTTTAGTTAGTATGCTTGAAGTATTATTATTTTTATGTCAATATTAAACTTTTGTCTTGAATCTTATGGATCTGAACATTCATGCCAAAATGAAGATAATTACTTAGAGAAATATGTTAGGTAGCATTCCACATCAAAAATTCTGTTTTTATCCTTTACCTACTCCAGGACAAGCAGGAATTAAGCTTGGGGATGCTGATACGTCTCCAATGTATCTATAATTTTTGATTGTTCCATGCTATTATATTATCTGTTTTGGATGTTTATGGGCTTTATTAAACACTTCTATATTATTTTTGGGACTAACCTATTAACCTAGAGCCCAGTGCCAGTTTCTGTTTTTTTCCTTGTTTTAGAGTATCGCAAAAAAGGAAAATCAAACGGAGTCCAATTGACCTGAAACTTCACGGAACTTATTTTTGGACCAGAAGAAGCCCACGGAGTATTGGAGATGGATCAGGAGAGTCCTGGGCTGCCCACGAGTGTGGGGGCGCGCCCACCCCCTTGCCTCGTGGACAGCCCGGAGATCCACTGATGTACTTCTTCCTCCTATATATATCCATATACCCTAAAAACTTCGAGGAGCAGAATAGATCGGGAGTTCCGCTGCCAGAAGCCTCCGTAGCCACCGAAAACCAATCTAGACCTGTTCTGGCACCCTGCCGGAAGGGGGGAATCCCTCTCCGGTGGCCATCTTCATCATCCCGGTGCTCTCCCTGACGAGGAGGGAGTAGTTCACCCTCGGGGCTGAGGGTTTATACCAGTAGTTATGTGTTTGATCTCTCTCTCTCTCTCTCTCGTGTTCTTGAGGTGGTACGATCTTGATGTATCGCGAGCTTTGCTATTATAGTTGGATCTTATGATGTTTCTCCCCCTCTACTCTCTTTTAATTGATTGAGTTTTCCCTTTGAAGTTATCTGTAACACCCTGGATGTAATTTACCTTATTTGTACTCCAACTCTTGCCGTTTCCGGCACTAAGTTATTTTATTTCATCGTTGTCGGGTTTTTGTCTCCGTGTTTTTTGTTTTTGTCATGCATCTCATATCATGTCATCATGTGCATTCCATTTGCATACGTGTTCGTCTCATGCATCCGAGCATTTTCCCCATTGTCCGTTTTGCATTCCGGCGCTCCTATGTCCTCCGGTGGTCCTTTCTACCTCTTTTCGTGTGCGGGTGTTAAACGTTTTCGGATTGGACCGAGACTTGTCATGCGGCCTTGGTTTACTACCGGTAGACCGCCTATCAAGTTCCGTGCCATTTGAACTTCGTTTGATACTCCAACGGTTAACCGAGGGACCGAAAAGGCCTCATGTGTGTTGCAGCCCAACACCCCTCCAAAGTGGCCCAAAACCCACCTAAACCTCCTCCATCACCTAGAGCGTTCGATCACGATCACGTGGCCGCAAACCGCACCTCATTTGGAGCTTCCTAGCTCCCTCTACCTATAAAAGAGCACCCCTCCCCAAAATTCCGGATCATTTCCCCCCTAAACCCTAGCCCCGCTCCTCTCCGCGCGGCCGGACACGTCCGCCGGCCACCGGACAGACCACCGCCGCCACTTACAGCCCGCCACGTGGCCGGCGCCGACGCCTTACGCCACCGGCCCGCCGGAGCCTGATTCGGGCCCCCGAGAGCCCATCGCGCCACCGCGCCTCCTCGCCATCTCCTCCACCCGCGCGCCGCCATCCGCACCGATGCCGGCGCTGACCACCGCCGCCATCCGCGCCGCCACCGCACCGACCTCCGCCATCGTCTTGCCGCGCCAAGTTCCTCTCCTCGACGGCTCCTTCCTCCGGCAAGCCCCGCGGTCTCCTTCCTCTCCGGTGACCTCGAGCCGAAGTCCGGTGATCCTCGATTTCCGTGCAGCCCCGATCTGGATCTGGATCTGAGACGATTCGGTTGACTTTCTTCTCAAACCCTAGTTATTTTGCATATGTTCATCACGCCATAACTTTCTCATCGTAGCTCCGATTCGTGCGTGTAGCATATCAAAATGTTCATCTCGAGGAGTACATCATTTCATCTCATTGCATCATTTTCATTTGAGCTCATCTTGATGCCCGAAATGCTGTTGGAAGAGAGCTATGTGATGATAGTTTCAGATCTGTTTCAGCAAATGCACTTTTGTCATTTTTGCCATGATTAATGTGTGCATGCTATGATCCTGAGCTCTACATGTGTTTTGAAGAATGCCATGTTATCTTTACAGGGGTGTATGCCATGTATTTTTGTGATCTTTGTGGTGACTAGCACAAGCATGTAAAGTAGCTTACTAACTGATGCTGATTTCAGGGACTTAGAATTTCACTAAGTCCTTGCCCTTTCATTATTTTTATGCCATATGTTCATGTTGTTTCCTAGTGATTTGTGTCTCTTTTGAGCATGATAGTAAGGATGTTTTGTAGATAATGTTGTGCTCTATCCATCCATGTATTTGTTTGCAATTATGGAGCACCCTAGCTTTAGTCAATCGAGCTCTACTTTTGCTATAAAATGTTCCTGACAGATTGTTAACATGTTTAGCAATTTTGCCGAGGATGTTGTTGTTGATCCGTGCATGCTATGTTGTAGTTCTTGCCATGTCTAGCTTCTATGCCATGTCTATTTGCTGGGTGTATGCTTAGTTTGTCATGCAATGCCTCGTGGTGAGTGCATCGAGCTCGTAAACATGCCTACTCGTTATCTGTTTTGTCATGTTCCAGTTTTTCACCAAGTCTGAATCTGTTTATGTTTTTGCTATGTTCACATGCTTGCAATTGTATTTTCTGATCCCTTTTGGCTCATGGTCACTAAGGTACTTTTGTTATATGCTTTGAGTATCTTCATTCCATGCCCTGCTTTGCCATGATATGTTCCTGTAGCTTGTAGTTTTCATGCTCTAAACATTGCTTCCTGAGGATAAATTCCTGACATGCTGTCAATTTCACTAAGTCTGAAACCTGTAACCTTTTGCACTTTTGTCATGCTTGTTTGAACCTGTTAATGAGTGAATTAGCCGTAGCTCAGTGTTCATCTTTTGTCAAGCATCATGAGTGGATCCCTGCCATGTATTTTGTTGTCATGTTTGAGTGCAGTAGCTTATTTATCTTGATGCATTTAGATGGTCTCATGCTGATTATCGCAGACCGGTGCCATATTTGTTTTGCTTGCCATTTTCAAACCGTGCATCCGATTCCGGTGATCTTTATATTGATTTCGACCGAAATCAACTCCTCTTTCTAGTGGCACTCTTGGATTTCCAAGTTGAGGCCAGGTTCAATCATTCCTTTCCAAATCATGCATATGCATCACATATCGCATCCCGCATATCATACCATGTTTGCATCATGTTGGTTGAGCATTGCACGTGGTTGATTGTGTTCCCTTTTTGCTTGTTGTTATTGTTTGGGTAGAGCCAGGAGACGAGTACGTGAATGAGGAGCCCGTTGAGTACGCTTACGAGGATCAAGGCAACTCTGAGAACTTTGGAGGCAAGATGACCATACCCTCGAAATCACTTCTATCTTTGCTTGCTAGATGCTCGCTCTTTTGCTATGCCTATGCTACGATACCTACCACTTGCTTATCATGCCTCCCATATTTGCCATGTCAAACCTCTAACCCACCATGTACTAGCAAATCATTGTTTGGCTATGTTACCGCTTTGCTCAGCCCCATTTATAGCGTTGCTAGTTGCAGGTGAAGATTGGAGATCGTTCCTTGTTGGAACTTGTTTATTGTTGGGATATCACAATATTATCTTGTTTATCTTAATGCACCTATATACTTGGTAAAGGGTGGAAGGCTCGGCCTTATGCCTAGTTTTTTGTTCCACTCTTGTCGCCCTAGTTTCCGTCATATCGGTGTTATGTTCCCGGATTTTGCGTTCCTTACACGGTTGGGTTATAATGGGAACCCCTTGACAGTTCGCCTTGAATAAAACTCGTCCAGCAATGCCCAACCTTGGTTTTACCATTTGCCACCTAGCCTCTTTTTCCCTTGGGTTTCCAGAGCCCAAGGGTCATCTTTATTAAACCCCCCGGCTAGTGCTCCTCTGAGTGTTGGTCCACCTTGTCAGCCACCGGTGGCCACCAGGGGCAACTCTGGGTTGGCCTACCCGAAGTTTGGACAATCTGAGTGTGCCCTGAGAACAAGATATGTGCAGCTCCTATCGGGATTTGTCGGCACATTCGGGCGGTGTTGCTGGACTTGTTTTACCATTGTCGAGGATGTCTTGTAACCGGGATGCCGAGCCTGATCGGATTGTCTTGGGAGAAGGAATATCCTTCGTTGACCGTGAGAGCTTGTGATGGGCTAAGTTGGGACTCCTGAAAGTGCGTTATATCGACTAGAGGGGGGATGAATAGGCGATTTTTATGAAAGTCTTCAAAACATGGAAGTTTCGAAGACAAACGATAGAAATAAACCTATTACCATGCAGCGGAAGGTAGACTACACTAGGCAAATCATAGTCAAGTATTCAATGAAGTGAAAGCACAATGACCTATAGCAGCTAGGTAGTTAGGATCAGGTAGGAAGATATTATGAAGCCAAACAAAATACGCAGTCACTCAGTGAAGACAAAAGATAGTGCAATCATACAATGACTTCACAAGGACCAACAGTAAGTAAATGGAAGGGAAGGATGGAACCAGTGACTCGTTGAAGACAATGATTTGTTAGACCAGTTCCAGTTGCTGTGACAACTGTACGTCTGGTTAGGGCGGCTAGGTATTTAAACCTGAGGACACACAGTCCCGGACACCCAGTCCTGAACACGCAGCTCAGGACACCCAGTCCTCACCGTATTCCCCTTGAGCTAAGGTCACACAGACCTCGCCCAATCACTCTGGTAAGTCTTCAAGGTAGACTCCCAAACCTTCACAGACTTCGTTCACCGGTGATCCACAATGACTCTTGGATGCTCAGAACGCGACGCCTAACCGGCTGGAGGATTCACAGTCCTCAATTGTAATAAGTCTTCAGATCACACAGACAGGAAGACTTAAGTGATGCCTAACACTCTTTGGCTCTGGGTGGTTAGGGCTTTATCCTCGCAAGGAATTCTCTCTCAAAGGCTTCGAGGTGGGTTGCTCTCAAACGAAAAAAGCCATATTCTAACTCTGAGCAGCCAACTGTTTATGGTTTTAGGGGGTGGGCTATTTATAGCCACTAGGCAACCCGACCTGATTTGTCCGAAATGACCCTGGGTCACTAAGGAACTGACACGTGTTCCAACGGTCAGATTTCAAACACACACGGCAACTTTACTTGGGCTACAAGCAAAGCTGACTTGTCCGAATCTGGACAAGATTCACTCTCATGGTCTTCACTCGAAGACATAGGTTTTGGTTAAGCATCACTTCAGTCATTCTGATTGGTTCTCTTGGACCCCACTTAACAGTACGGTGGTTCCTATGACTCAACAAAGAAGAAAAAGAACTACGAAAGATCTACGTCTTCGAGCTCCATAGGCTTCATGCGATGTCTTCTCTTGTCATAGCCTTCAATGTGAATATCTTCACATACCACCTTTGACTTCAATGTCTTCATATATTTTTAGGGGTCATCTCTGGTAGGAAAACCGAATCAATGAGGGACTTCTACCTGTGTTATCCTGCAATTCTCACAAACACATTAGTCCCTCAACTAGGTTTGTCGTCAATACTCCAAAACCAACTAGGGGTGGCACTAGATGCACTTACAATCTCCCCCTTTTTGGTGATTGATGACAAACTTGTTGAAGTTTTCAACGGGGAATATAATATGTGAAATTGTAAAGGATAAGGAATTGTCTTCATAAGTTGCAAGGGCTCCCCCTGAAGATGTGCATATAAGTAATTTGCTTTTGGAATGCAAATGCACATGGCAGGTTGTACTTGTGGAGATCCTCTTCAACTTATGATGACAATTCATTATGCATGGGAAGGTATGTGAAGATAATGACATGCATAATGGAAAATGGACGTCTGCAAAATGATCTAAGTGCGGAGTTTATCGTCGCACATGCGGAATTTATCATCGCATCACAAAGTAGCAAATAAGTAGAAGACGACCATCGAGTTTAAGTGTTACAACTCAAAGAACCAAATGTATCAAAACGAGAGTTGTAAACACTAGGCAAAATATAAAGCAACCGCCCATATGGACCCGCTTGAAGACTATCAAACTCATATGCTTCTCCCCCTTTCGTCAGTAAGGACCAAAAAGGTTTGAAGACATAGATCATCTACTCGTTCCCATGAAGAGAAGGTGAAGCAGCAGGGTCGTCGGTGGTGTTCGGCGGTGCAGAAGAACTTGGAGCAATGTCGAAGCATGCTGAAGGAGGGGGTGGTGAAGTAGCATTGTCTTCGTCCTCGATCACTCTGGCATTCACAGTTGCCGCAGAGGAAGAGAACTCAGAGTCTTCAAGAGATGGAGTTCGTCGCAGCACTGCCCTTCGGGGAGGTGTGGAGTAAAATTTGAAGTGTTCAGATAAGCCATCCTCTTGAAGATCATCTTCAGAGCACATAAGCGTCAGCCCTTTCCATGTGCGTCGAGAGGTTTCATGGGCAACAAAGGCATTCTTGGTGGCAAGATTGCGAATGCGGTTAACATCCACCAAGAGGCTTTGCATTTGGCACTTCAGCCAGTCATGATGCCTATCCTGTTTCTGATGAAGAGCCACCAGAAGCTCTCGGTCATTGAGAACACGAGATCGCTTCTTGGGTCGTTGGGCAATAGTGCTTTCGGTGGCTTCAGTAAGGGCACGATGAGGTGCACGTGTAGTTCCAGCCAGAGGATAAACACGAGTGACTGCTTCAACTCCTTCAATGTTCTGAGAGAAACTTTGATGCTCCGCATTCTGAAGACTAAGAGGCTCCTTGGCAGGCTCGGGATAAATGGCTTCAACGGACATATCCACATTAGGCAGAAAGATCCGATGATTGCGAGCAGATGGCTGATATGAGATAGCGGAGTGGAGTTTAATCAGCCGCATTATCCATGGAGCATAGAACTTCAAGCCAAAAAGATCAGAGCCTGATGCAGCAAGTTGGCGGATGAAGAAGTCTTGTGCATTGAAGCATTTTCCATGAAGAATATAGAATACCAAAGTCTTCATTGCACCTTCTAGCTTGGCATGTGGAGAATGCCCTTTGATGGGCCAGAGAGTTTGCCTTATGATGTGATAGATAGTCCTTGGCAGATACTCAAGGTCTTCAACAAAGAACTCCTTAGGATATGCAGCATCTTGTGGCAAGGGCTTCATCATACTGAGCATCTGACTCATGTTTGTTTCAGGCTTCTGAAAGATGTTCTCCATAGCTTCACTGTGAAGCTGACAGCCAGGTTCATAGAGATCTCCAGGAGTGGGCAGACCAGTGAGCTCAATGATATCAAAGGCTTTGGCTTCATGATGAACATTTCCTGTCATCCACTCCAGGACCCAAGTCTTTGGATCTCTGTTGTAGCCACGTATGTGAAGTGTGCCATAAAATTGAAGCGGCAACTCTTCGTTCCAGTGCTCTTGGTCGGTGACAAAAGGCAACAGTCCAACCTCTTTGAAGCAATCCAGAGCTTCTTCCAGACAGGGCAGACCAGCTATTGCTTCGGTGTCAAGACGCTTATGTAAGAAGATGCGACCTTGATTGTACAGAATGCAGGAGTAATAGCTTCACTGTGGATAGCTCCAGAACCGATCAGAAGATATTCGTTCCCTTGAGTAGGGGTTCTTGGAGCTGTTGAAGAAAGTGTTGTCTGCTTTGAAGCCGTTGACATTGAAGGATCCAGGTGCTGATGCAGGACCTGGAAACCTGGGCAACCTTGGAATTGGCTTCTGTACCTGAGGCCTGTGCTCAACATGATAGTCAAACTGAGGACCAGCAGCAGGCGCACGAACAGGAGCAGTAGCATCATTTGCTTCACTGACTTCTGGCTCATTGGTTGGTGCAGGCTCCACATTTGCTTCAGCCATGACAACGTCATTGGCTTCATTTGTTTTGGTGGTGGCAGCCTCAAGATTCTCAACCTCCACTTGATGAGCTGGAGGGTCGGTCGCAGTCACGTTCTCCTCGAGAACAGCTTCTTGGTGAGATGAGGGTGTAGCAACTCTTGGGGTTTCTTCTTCATCGGCTGATGCAGCCGGAACATCTTCAGCAGCTTTAGCTTCAGATTCAGAGACTGGAGGCCTTGATCCTTTGCGAAGCCTGCGTAACGCTGGCGACGCTTTTGGAGAAGGAGTTGGCTGGGCCTCAAGGTCATCTTCTTCTTGTTCTTGTGGGTGATCAGCCCATGATGCATCCTGAGCAATTGGCGTCAGAGGACGACCAATGCTGATGAGTTCGTTGTGCGTAAGCACAGGCGATGATACCTGTTGGTGCTCGATCTGAGGAAGAACTGCATCATCTTCAACATGGTCATGGTGACCAATGTCTTCAGCAGCAGTGGGATCAGTTGCTGGAAAGTCTTCAGCTTCATGAGCCTTTGTGGAAGCAGGCTCATGGACAGTTAGTTGGCGCTCTTGATGTTTAGCGGCAGGGCGAACCATGGAGATGGGTTCAACAATTAAGGGCTCTGTGGGAGCAGCCCATTCCTTCTTGGTCTTCCGCTTCTTCTTGGAGGGAGCAGCATCAGAGGCTTCAGAATGTTTCCTCTTTCTGGCTTCAGCCTCAGTAGTCCTTGTCTTCTTCAGTTCTGAAGCGGTAGACCTGGCTTTTGGCTTCAAGCCAGTCATGCTGGTTGGGAAGACAATGGGATGTGCTTCCTGCCTTGGTGCGTCGGGTTCGGCCATAGCGGGCTTCTTCTTCTGCTGCTGTGCAGCCATCCTGGGGTCGATGCCAGGACGACCAAGGGCCTTGCACTTCTTAGCCTCATTGTAGGCTTGCACACTCTTGTCAGCCAGGACCTTCATGCGCTCACGAGAACCTTGAGCTTCTGCATGTTTCTTGAGAAAGGCTTCTTTGAGCTCATGCAACATAATCTTGAAATTTTTCACCTCTTGCACGCTGAGTTTGGCCATATGCTTCTTGAACTGAGCTTTCTCAAAGTCAATCTTTTGCTTCAGTTCGATGATGCGCTGAGCTAGAGCTAGCTCTGAAGCAATGGCGCCATGGAAGGCGACACTGAGGCCAATTGGAAGTTGCAGATCTTCGAAGCTGAGGTTGGGCGTGTCAAACCACTCATCAATGAAGTTGTGGATGATTGCCACGTCAAAGAGAGGCAGATCATTGAAGATTTCTGCTTCTTCTTTGCTCTTGATCAGTTGCTCAAGAGCATCATCTGCAAGATCTTCATCACTGGATAGATCAATGGCATTGTTGCGCAGAATAGCAGCAGCAGTCAGTTCTTGGCTGGTGTGTGGCAGAGGCATCTTGACTTTCTGGGGCTTGGAGATGCGTGACAGATCTTCAGACTGCACACTGTCTTCAAGAGGTGCAGTAGCCAGTGGCTTCACACGTGAGATTTTTGGTGCTGAGGCAGGCTTTGAAGCTTTAGGCCGCTTCAGTTTCTTTGGCTTCGGCGCTGCAGGCGCTTCATCTGATTCAGCGTCATCTGCAGGCTCATCCACGACTGTCCCTTGAACCACGATATGAGTGATGAGACCATCCAAGTTGTAGAAGGGCCCAACAAGATTGGGTTCAGCTACGCGGGTGCCATCGGCACGGGGAGCAGAGGGACCAGGGTTGAAGTCTAGTCCCAAAGACTTCTTGTTCTGCTTCGCCGAATTCTGGGCAAACTGGAAGTTGCGCTTGAACAGATTGTCGTCTCGACACCATAGCAGTGATGATGGGTCAGCATCCGCAGGCTGTGGTCCACGGACCATGCAGGGATAGAAGCTTTGTTCAATGGCTTCATCTCTGGACCTGGGTTGAAGATTTTTGTATAGGATGTCTCCCCAAGGTCGCTTGATGGCATTTTTCTCAGCATATTCCTTTGTCACAAATCTGTACTTGAACCACTGTTCTGCCCAATATCGTCGAATCCATTGGATTCGTGTCTTGCGCTGATTGTAATCCTCTTCAGGATCTGTCTTGTAAAGCTCTGAGAGGTCATCAGGCAAATCTCTTGATGTTCCCCCACGACGCTGTCTGCCACCCTTCCTTGCTGATTTCTCTGCAGCCATGAACTTCAAACTGAATGGCTTCAACACGTTCAAAGGCTTTAAAGGCTTTCGCTTGCTGGACAAACAGGAACTGGCTTCGGAGAATTTATATGATACTGTAAGAATTCTGCAAATGAATGCAGACTATGAGAACCAAGGGATTCTCCCACGGACATGTACCTGTGACAGCATTAAGGTGCGAGGGAAGGGGAAGAGGTCATATGCATTCTCAGAAGATTTTGAAGATAAATAAGTTTAGAAGACATTGACCTCATCATGCGAAGACATTCACTCATAGATAAGGAGTTGGTTCCAGATTTGTACGAATCACAGATCAGTACAAGTGAGGAATCTAACTACTTTGTGAAGCATAAGTGAACATACTAGGCATAATATGAGATGCAGTATGAAGTGGATCCAACATGTGTGAACAAAAACCACTTGTGGTAGAAAGTGAAGAATCTGTAGGATCAAAGGGGCCGTAAAAAGGAGGTTTTATTTACCACACAAGGAACTGCTAGACGGAGTGGAAGAGGAGGCCGAGCAGTTCGATCGTCCGTGCCCTAACTTGGCGATGGAGGACACCTACGGCGATGGCGGAGAAGACCATGTCCGCGGTCGGCGTGAAGACAGCGTCGGAGAGGTTGCGGCAGCTAAGCGCTTCGTCGCCGGCGTCGTCGAGGGCTAGCGGTGGCGCTAGGGTTCGTGCGAGAGTGAAAGAAGAGATAATGACTGTGGTGTGGCGTGTATTCATAGGGACAGGGGCGGCTCAGTGTTATTACACAGGTGCCCCTGGCGATTCACATCTGAGGAACACGTGGCCATCATGAAGCATATGGGAGGTTGTTCCACGTCCCACGCACGCCTGGATTGTCGGGTGGTCGTTCCCACTTCTCCAGGTTTCAGGTGAAGGAATTAGCATTGAAAGCGGACTTAATGTTTGTCTCTGTATCTTCTGCTGACAAGGATGCAGAGAAGACATTTGACAGTTTCAAAAGAATGCATACGATTTGGAGAGATAGAGTTTGAGATAGAAAGCATAGATAAGTTAGGGTCCGATCACATTCACTTAGTTCAAAAGATTCAACAAGAAGACATAGCTATAAGTGAATGATGTAGAGGACAGAACACTAGTATATATATATAATCAACATAGTGAAGATAATCATGAAGACATGTTGAGATTGAAGCCAAACCAAATGTGAAGACATAGCAAATGTAACGCCATGAGTGAAACACTTCAAACAGAACATTTGGTGGTGGCGTTACCCACTGTATGGGAAGTATTAGACCCAGACATGGCGCACAATTATCGTGGCGCTCCGAAGTCAAATTCCTCATTAATGTATTCACACTTAGAATGCATGTCTTCATTGATTGAAGATATACTTTGCTTCGTGTGTTGCACATCTAAGTCATCAATATGCATAAGTGTTAGGATGTGTGCCTGATCACAAGACATTTGAGGATTCCAAGATATTTAGCTCACACCGTAACTTGCAAAATCTCTTCTCATCCAAGGGCTTGGTGAAGATATCTGCCAATTGCTCTTCAGTGTTGACGTGTATGATATCAATATCTTCCTTCACAACATGATCTCTGAGAAATTGATGACAAATCTCAATGTGCTTTGTCTTCGAGTGCTGAACTGGGTTGTTGGCAATCTTGATGGCGTTTTCGTTGTCGCAGTAGAGTGGCACTTGCTTCAGATGAATGCCATAGTCTTTGAGTGTTTGCTTCATCCACAGAAGCTGAGCGCAGCAAGATCCAGCAGCAATGTATTCAGATTCAGCAGTGGAGAGATATACACAGTTCTGCTTCTTTGAAGACCAACATACAAGTGATCGTCCCAGAAAATGACATGTGCCTGATGTAGACTTGCGATCAACCTTGTCACCAGCATAATCAGCATCCGAGAATCCAACCAGATCAAACTCTGAGCCCTTTGGATACCATAATCCTAGAGTTGGGGTGTAAGCCAAATATCGAAGAATTCGCTTCACAGCTAAGTGATGCGATTCCTTTGGTGCCGCTTGGAATCGAGCACACATGCAAACACTAAGCATAACATCTGGCCTAGATGCACATAGATAAAGTAAAGAACCAATCATGGAGCGGTATACCTTTTGATCGAACTCTTTACCATTGCCGTCGGGACCCAGATGATGTTTGGCTGGCATTGGCGTCGTGAAGCCTTTGCAGTCTTGCATACCAAACTTCTTCAGGCAATCTTTGAGATACTTCTCTTGAGATATAAAGATGTCGTTGCGTTGCTGTCGTATTTGAAGACCAAGGAAGAACTTCAGCTCTCCCATCATGGACATCTGGTATTGCTCTTGCATCATATATCCAAATTCTTCACTGTATTTCTGATTGGTTCAGCCGAAGATAATGGCATCCACATATATTTGGCACACAAATAGTTCACCATCATATGTCTTCGTGAAGAGAGTGGGGTCGAGGGAACCAGGTGTGACGCCTTTGCTCTTCAGGAAGTATTTGAGTGTGTCATACCAAGCACGAGGGGCTTGTTTGAGGCCATACAGTGCCTTGTTGAGCTTCTATACCATGTCAGGATGCTTTGGATCTTCAAAGCCAGGCGGTTGTGCAACATACACTTCTTCTTCAATCTTGCCATTGAGAAATGCGCTCTTCACATCCATTTGATATAGAAGTATGTTATGATGATTTGCATAGGCCAGCAGTATGCGTATGGCTTCAAGTCGAGCCACGGGAGCAAATGTTTCATCAAAGTCAATCCCTTCCACTTGAGTATATCCTTGAGCAACGAGACGAGCTTTGTTTTTGACAACTTGACCATGCTCATCTTGCTTGTTGCGATATATCCATTTGGTGCCTATTATATTGTGCTTCCGAGGATCAGGACACTTAACCAGTTCCCATACATTATTCAGCTCAAACTGTTGAAGCTCTTCTTGCATAGCTTGAATCCATTCAGGTTCCATGAAGGCTTCTTCAACTTTCTTGGGTTCTGTTATTGAGACGAATGCGAAGTGCCCACAGAAATTTGCTAGCTGTGTTGCCCTTGAACGAGTGAGCGGACCGGGTGCATTGATGCTATCAATTATTCTCTCAATCTGCACTTCATTGGCAACACGAGGATGTACAGGGCGAAGATTTTGCTCTTGCTGATCATTGTCATTGTTAGAGGATTGTCTTCAGGCTGAGCATTGTCTTCAGGTTGATCAGGTGCGGAGATGATAAGTTCCTCTTCAGGTTGAGCTTCACAGGGTATGATTTCTCTAGTTCCCATAAGTTTGATTGATTCACTGGATGGAACTTCATCTAGCACATTTGGCAGGTGCTCTCTTTGTGAACCGTTAGTCTCATCGAACCGCACATCCACTGTTTCAACCACTTTATAATGAAAGAGATTGAAGACTCTGTAGGAGTGCGAATCCTTACCATATCCAAGCATAAAACCCTCATGTGCTTTTGGTGCAAATTTTGAAGTGTGATGTGGATCCTTGATCCAGCACCTGGCGCCAAATACTTTGAAGTAACTGACATTTGGCTTCTTGCCAGTAAGGAGCTCATAAGATGTCTTGTTCAGAAGCTTGTGAAGATAAACACGGTTGATTGTATGGCATGCAGTATCAATGGCTTCAGGCCAGAATTTTCTTGGAGTCTTGTATTCATCAAGCATCGTTCGGGCCATCTCAATGAGTGTTCTGTTCTTGCGTTCGACGATGCCATTATGCTGTGGCGTGTACGGAGCTGAGAATTCATGTGTGATGCCCAAAGTATCAAGGCCAGTGTTCTTGAATTCAGTGCCATTGTCACTTCTGATGTGCTTTATCTTGGCGCCATAGTTGTTCATTGCTCGATTGGCGAAGCGTCTGAAGACATCCTGCACTTCAGTCTTGTAGAGGATTATGTGCACCCAAGTATATCTAGAATAATCATCAACAATGACAAAGCCATAGAGACAAGCAGTAGTAGTAAGAGTTGAGTAATGAGTGGGACCGAAAAGATCCATGTGGAGTAGTTTGAAGGGTCGAGTCGTTGTCATGATTGTCTTCGAGGGATGCTTGGCCCTCGTCATCTTTCCTGCTTCACAGGCACCGCATAAGTGATATTTCTTGAACTTGACGCCCTCGATGCCTATGGCATGCTTCTTCTTTGCAAGGGTGTGGAGGCTCCTCATGCCAGCATCCCCTAGCCTTTGATGCCAGAGCCAGCATTCTGAAGCTTTTGCTAGAAGACATACGGCAAGCTGTGGTCCTGCTGAGAAATCTACCACGTACAAATCATCTTTCCGATACTCTTCAAACACTAGAGACTTGTCAGATTCCATTAGAACAAGGCAACGATATTTTCCAAACATCACAATCATGTTTAAATCGCAAAGCATTGAGACAGACATTAAGTTGAAGCCAAGGGATTCAACAAGCATGACTTTATCCATGTGTTGATCCTTTGAGATTGCAACTCTACCTAGACCCAATACCTTGCTTTTGCCAGTGTCAGCAAATGTGATGTGACTTTTGTCAGATGGACGTAAAGTTGAGTCCATGAGAAGGCTTTGCTTGCCAGTCATGTGATTGGTACACCCACTATCAATAATCCATTCTGAAGTTACTGGTGTCGTACCCTACAGTGCAGTTAGGGGGGTAGGCTTCACGAAGAGAATTGTGAAGCAAAAACATTTGACGAACTAGTGGGTTATGAAAGCTTAGATCAAGATTTGGACTGATAGGGCGAGTAGCAAGCGATTCAGGAACAAAGTACATAATAAGACCATTTGGGCATTTGATCTTGCGCCCTACAAGATGTTTAAGGTCCCCAGCAATAGCGTCAGACGATTTTGGTTTTCTGCTGGAGACCCTTCCCTGCAAAAGAGAGTTAAGCTTTCTTAGCCACCCACATCTTCAAGGGTGGCTTAGAAGCAATAAGTCTAAGTGCAGCATCTGAGAACTTTGGCTTTGGAGCCCTAGCAAAAAGTCTTGCAGGAGGAAAATAGTACTCATAAGAATAAGCAGAATAGTTCTTGGTCTTTTGAACATGGCGGTTTGATGAACCGCGCTCATATTCATAGGCCTGAGTATGGCTTCCCTGCAAAACATTTGCGTTAGTTTGACTCCGGTGAGTCCTCTGTCTTTATGAAGCCTTTGGGACGTATGAAGCCTGTGGTCTGGGGTTTGTCTTCTTCACCTGTGGTGTCATGATGACATTCACAGGAAGATTCTCCAAACACCTTTTCGGCACCCAGATCTTCTTCATAGGCGGTCCATTCCTGTAGTTAGTACCAATATACCTGGCAAACACTTCACCATTCTGATTCTTAAACAGTTTATAGTTTGCATCAAAGGATTCATCAATAATGATGGGATTGGCACAAGTGAAGCCAGATAGGGTGGATGGATCCGCTGAAGGTTCCTTTGCAGCAACCCATGTGGTTTTGGGGTACTGCTCAGGTTTCCAGTAAGAGCCATCAGCATTCATTTTCCTTTCGAACCCAACACCCTCTTTCCTAGGGTTTCGGTTCAGGATCTGCCTTTTGAGGACATCACATAGTGTCTGATGCCCTTTGAGACTTTTGTACATCCCTGTTTCAAGCAGTGTCTTCAACCTAGCATTCTCATCAGCAATAGTAGTGGTATCCTCAGCGGAGGGGTTAGTTACCACATCAACAGTTGAAGATATTGCAATAGTAGCAGCAGTAGAACATTTAGCAACAGAGGTAGCGTTATCACGCTCAATGCATTTAAGACATGGTGGTTCAAATCCTTCCTAAGCGGAACTGATCTGTTTGGCGCGAAGTGACTCGTTTTCCTTTTGAAGATCTTCATGAGCCGCTCTCAATTTCTCAAGATCTTGCTTCCTTTGAAGATAATCATAGGAAAGCCTTTCATGAGTTGTTGAGAGCGTTTCATGATGACTTTCAAGTTCCTCATACTTAACATGAAGATTTTTTATGTCTTTAATTAAGGACTGAGATCGAGTCATTTCAGCGTCTAGCAGATCATCGCTTTTGTCTAACAGTTTTTGAATATGTTCCATAGCTTTCTGTTGTTCAGTTGCAATTTTAGCAAGTGTTTTGTAGCTGGGTTTGGAATCACAATCAGAGTCATCTTCACTAGATGTTTGATAGTGAGTAGTGCGTGTGTTTACCTTGGCACCGCGTGCCATGAAGCAGTAGGTAGGAGCGGAGTAGTCCTTGTCATTTGCATCGGTGTCGGTGATGAAGTCGTTGTCTTCAGTGTTGAGGATGGACTTGGCAACGTATGTTGTAGCCAGGCTCGCAACGCCAGAATCGGACTCCTCCTCAGACTCCACCTCCGCCTCCTCAGAAGCAGACTCCTCCTCTGAATCCATTTCCTTGCCAACAAACGCACGTGCCTTGCCAGATGAGCTCTTCTTGTGTGATGAAGACTTGGAGGAAGACTTGGAAGAAGACTTTGAGTATTTCTTCTTCTTCTTCTTGTCGTCAGAGTCATACTCCTTGCTCTTCTTCTTCTTCTTGTTCTCATTGTCCCACTGCGGACACTCGGAGATGTAGTGGCCAGGTTTCTTGCACTTGTGGCATGATCTTTTCTTGTAGTCATAAGCAGAAGCTTCATCATTCCTTGAGCTTGATCATGAAGACTTTCTGAAGCCTTTCTTCTTGGTGAATTTTTGGAACTTCTTCACAAGCATAGCAAGCTCCTTTCCAATGTCTTCAGGATCATCAGAACTGCTGTCGGATTCTTCTTCAGATGTGGAGACAGCTTTTGCCTTCAAGGCACGAGTTCGCCCATAGTTGGGACCGTAGATGTCTCTTTTCTCAGAAAGTTGAAACTCGTGTGTGTTGAGCCTCTCAAGTATGTCAGACGGATCGAGTGTCTTGAAGTCAGGACGTTCTTGAATCATCAGGGCTAGGGTGTCAAATGAACTGTCAAGTGATCTTAGGAGTGTCTTGATGACTTCATGCTTGGTGATCTCAGTAGCGCCGAGGGCTTGAAGCTCATTTGTGATGTCAGTGAGTCGATCAAACGTGAGCTGGACATTCTCATTGTCATTTCTCTTGAAGCGGTTGAAGAGGTTGCGAAGGACACTGATTCTCTGATCTCTCTGGGTTGAGAGCCTTCGTTGACCTTGGAGAGCCAGTCCCAGACTAGCTTAGATGTTTCCAAAGCACTCACGCGGCCATACTGTCCTTTGGTCAGATGACCATGGATGATATTCTTGGCAGTAGAGTCCAGTTGAATGAACTTCTTGACATCAGCAGCAGTGACACCTTCTCCAACCTTGGGAACGCCGTTCTTGACGACATACCATAGGTCGACGTCAATGGCTTCAAGATGCATGCGCATCTTATTCTTCCAGTAGGGATATTCAGTTCCATCGAAGACGGGGCACGCAGCAGAGACTTTAATTATCCCTGCAGTCAAGATAGCTAAAACTCTAGGTGGTTAAACCGAATCACACAGAACAAGGGACTACCTTGCTCTGATACCAATTGAAAGTGTGTTATATCGACTAGAGGGGGGTGAATAGGTGATTTTTATGAAAGTCTTCAAAACGTGGAAGTTTCGAAGACAAACGATAGAAATAAACCTATTACCATGCAGCGGAAGGTAGACTACACTAGGAAAAGCATAGTCAAGTATTCAATGAAGTGAAAGCACAATGACCTATAGCAGCTAGGTAGTTAGGATCAGGTAGGAAGATATTATGAAGCCAAACAGAATACGCAGTCACTCAGTGAAGACAAAAGATAGTGCAATCATACAATGACTTCACAAGGACCAACAGTAAGTAAAGGGAAGGGAAGGATGAAACCAGTGACTCGTTGAAGAAAATGATTTGTTAGACCAGTTCCAGTTGCTGTGACAACTGTACGTCTGGTTAGGGCGGATAGGTATTTAAACCTGAGGACACACAGTCCCGGACACCCAGTCTTGAACACGCAGCTCAGGACACCCAGTCCTCACCATATTCCCCTTGAGCTAAGGTCACACAGACCTCGCCCAATCACTCTGGTAAGTCTTCAAGGTAGACTCCCAAACCTTCACAGACTTCGTTCACCGGCGATCCACAATGACTCTTGGATGCTCAGAACGCGATGCCTAACCGGCTGGAGGATTCACAGTCCTCAAGTGTAATAAGTCTTCAGATCACACAGACAGGAAGACTTAAGTGATGCCTAACACTCTTTGGCTCTGGGTGGTTAGGGCTTTATCCTCGCAAGGAATTCTCTCTCAAAGGCTTCGAGGTGGGTTGCTCTCAAACGACAAAAGTTGTATTCTAACTCTGAGCAGCCAACCGTTTATGGTTGTAGGGGGTGGGCTATTTATAGCCACTAGGCAACCCGACCTGATTTGTCCGAAATGACCCTAGGTCACTAAGGAACTGACACGTGTTCCAACGGTCAGATTTCAAACACACACGACAACTTTACTTGGGCTACAAGCAAAGCTGACTTGTCCGACTCTGGACAAGATTCGCTCTCATAGTCTTCACTCGAAGACATAGGTTTTAGTTAAGCATCACTTCAGTCATTCTGACTGGTTCTCTTGGACCCCACTTAACAGTACGGTGGTTCCTATGACTCAACAAAGAAGAAAAAGAACTACGAAAGATCTAAGTCTTCGAGCTCCATAGGCTTCATGTGTTGTCTTCTCTTGTCATAGTCTTCAATGTGAATATCTTCACATACCACCTTTGACTTCAATGTCTTCATATATTTTTAGGGGTCATCTCTGGTAGGAAAACCGAATCAATGAGGGACTTCTACCTGTGTTATCCTGCAATTCTCACAAACACATTAGTCCCTCAACTAGGTTTGTCGTCAATACTCCAAAACCAACTAGGGGTGGCACTAGATGCACTTACAACTCCCCTGCAAGGATTTGAACTTTCGAAAGTCGTGCCCGCAGTTATGGGCAGATGGGAATTTGTTAATGTCCGGTTGTAGATAACATGAAACTTAACTTAATTAAAATACACCAACCGCGTGTGTAATCGTGATGGTCTCTTCTCGGCGGAGTCTGGGAAGTGAACACGGTGTTGGAGTAATGCTTGACGTAGGTTGTTCTAGGATCACTTCTTGATCATAGTTGTTCGACCGTGCTTTTTCCTTCTCTTCTCGCTCTCTTTTGCGTATGTTTTAGCCACCATATATGCTAGTCACTTGCTGCAGCTCCACCATCATACCTTTGCCTTACCTATAAGCTTAAATAGTCTTGATCACGAGGGTGTGAGATTGCTGAGTACCCGTGACTCACAGTTTACTTCCAAAACCAGATGCAGGGACCGATGATACCGCTCTAGATGATATGACCGAGCTCAAGTGGGAGTTCGATGAAGACTCTCATCGTTACTACGTGTCTTTCCCAGATGATCAGTAGTGGTGCCCGGTTGGGGCGATCGGGGACTTCGTCGCATTTGGGGGTTGATCTTTATTTTGGTTCCGTAGTCGGACCTTGAGTGTATTGGATGAATGTAATGACTTATTTATGTATTTCTGTGACTTGGCGAGTGTAAGCCAACTATGTACCTTTCCCCTTTATTTATTTACATGGGTTGTTGTGAAGATTACCTCACTTGCGACAATTGCTTTCAATGCGGTTATGCCTCTAAGTCGTGCTTCGACACGTGGGAGATATAGCCGCATCGAGGGCGTTACAAGTTGGTAATCAGAGCCTTCCCCGACCTTAGGAGCCCCCTGCTTGATCGAATCGTTGGCGTAGTTGAGTCTAGAAAAATGTTTTGAGTCATTTAGGATTATATATATCGGAGAGTAGGACTTCTTTTTACTCCTCAGTCCCTTCGTCGCTCTAGTGAGGCATCCTAACGTAGAGTTTTGACTCTTCTCTTCTCAAATTTCACTAAAAAAATTTAGGATCACGCGGGTATCTTGGAATCGTTCCGATGGTTTTGTGACGAGAACATTGTTCTTGGTGCCTCCTGACATTTAGGGGTTGTGGCAGTGTCCCGGGGAGTTGAGCTCCGATGTGTTGTCGTCACAATTTTATCGTTGAGATTCTGGAATACCTGAGTTTTGCCGACATCGAAAATCTCTTTTATGCAGTTGTTGGTGAGATAACCTCGATGCCACCCAGTACTGGGGCAGGAGTTCGGGAGTATTGCCATAACTCGTATAATGTATGCTTTTCGAAGGTTGAGGTAAATGATTTCTGAAGGTTTCTTGGTTATGTGTTGAAGGATGGATACAGCTAGATGTAGGATTTGCTAGCTTTGGGTGAGATATTATGCTTCCCCTGTATCCCCAACACCTTATTGCATAATCGGAAAGGTTTGGGAGTTTCATAGGTGGGAATTCTTGCAGCTCTAGTTCTTCTTCCGCGGATATTTGGTTTGGGATTGGGTAATCCTCACCAAGTATTTGCTCTTGTCCATACCTTGCTGTTTTATTCTTCTACATCTATCTAAGTGGCTTCTCAATTTATGGAAATGTGACCATTTCAATTGGAATTCATTCGTTCATTTTGTTCGGATGTGAAGACTTTATGTTGCAATTTCAATCCGTTTGATTCAGCTTGAATATATGTCTATCAAGATGCTAACGGATGCCACCCTCTTCAGGATGGCTCCTGCTAAGGGTCAGAATCAGAATCAGGATCCGCCACCACCACCTCCACCTCTGGAGGCATGGCAAGCTGTGATGGCCGCTACCAATGCAAACACATAGCTGATCATGCAAATTCTGCAAGAGTGTAACCAAGGCCATGGCAACAATCAGAATCAGTTTGCTACACTCAACCGATTCCTTGTTAACCAGCCAAAGACCTTCAGCAACTGTGTCGAGGCCTCAGACGCTGATGATTGGCTCGTGGATATATGCAAGCATTTCGAGTGCAGCAACGTCAGGCCTGAGGACTTTGTCAAGTTTGCCTCCTTCCAACTCAAAGACCAAGCTGCAGAATGGTTTCAGCAATACAAAGATTCCAGAGGAGGCCGTGTGATTACCTGGGATGAATTCCGTCAAGACTTCAAAGCTCATCACATTCCTCAGAGTGTTGTTGAGAGCAAGCGTGAGGAATTCCGCAACTTGAAGCAAGGCAGCTTGTCTGTTTACCAGTATAACATTCTGTTCCAGAGGCTCGCTCGTTTCGCCAAGCAAGACGTCCCTGACGAGAAGAGCATGATTTATCAGTTCAGGGGTGGCCTCAGAGAAGATATCCAACTAGCTCTCGTCCTTTTTGAGCCAAAGAAGTACGATGAGTTCTACAATATGGCAACGAAGCAAGAGACTGCTCAACTCAAGTGCGATGCTTCCAAGAAGCGAGTCAAAGATGCAACTCCTTCTTCCTCAACTCAAGTGGCTTCTAAGTAGCAAAAGTATTGGCTGCCTCCTCCTCCGTTCCGTCAGCCTTATCAGCAGAAGAGCAAAGGTGGCAGTGGATCTTCCCACCCACCCAACCCAGGCTTTCAGAACAAGACTTCGTCTCAAGCTCCAAGATCAAGTGCTCCGTATCACTGTCTGCTCTCGGAGGTCACGTGCAACAAGTGTCAGCAGAAGGGTCACTATGCCAACAAATGCTTCAATCAGAGGCACCTTCCTCCTCCTCCTGTGAGATCTGCCAGTACCGCAGTGGTCAAGCATAACCCCAAGTATGCCAAGGTCAACTTGATGAATGCAGCTCAGGCAGAGGACTCGTCAGATGTCATCATGGGTAACCTTCCTGTTAACAATATTCCAGCGAAAGTTCTCTTTGACACTGGTGCATCGCATTGTTTCATCTCGAGACCTTTTGCATCTAAGAATGAGTTGTCTTCTCAAGTTTTGCATAAACCGTTAGCAGTTGTCTCACCGGGTAAATGCTTGCTCGCAAACTACGCGGTTCCGGATATTTCTATCATGATGGGCGACTTCAAGTTTCTGGCTTCTCCAATGGTCCTTGGTAACTCGGATATTGATCTTATTCTCGGAATGGACTGGCTTTCTAAGCACAAGGCTCAGCTTGATTGCGTTGCCAGGCAGATTCAATTGACTCATTCGTCTGAGGATGTAATTGTCTTTGCCGCAAGGGATGATACCATTCGTCTGTTTTCTCTTAATGAGAAGGGTGAGCTGGATGCCATCTCTCAGATTCCGGTCGTTTATGAATATCAAGACGTCTTTCCAGAAGAGCTTCCAGGAATGCCTCCACACCGGCCAGTTGAATTTGTCATCGATCTTGAGCCTGGCACGGAATCTGTTTACAAACGTCCTTACAAGCTTGGACCTAAAGAGTTGAAGGAGCTGAAGAAGCAACTCGATATTCAAGAGCGAATGGGTCTCATCCGACCTAGTTCTTCTCCGTGGGGTTGTGGAGTTCTTTTTGTGAAGAAGAAGGATGGAATGGACCGACTTTGTGTCGACTACCGTCCACTTCCCAACATCAACGAGTTGTTTGAACAACTCAAAGGTGCTCAAGTTTTCTCCAAGCTTGATCTCCGTATGGGCTATCATCAGATTCGCATTCGTGAAGAAGATATCCCCAAGACAACATTCAGAACAAGCTATGGTTCATATGAATACACTGTCATGTCATTCGGCCTCGTCAATGCTCCTCCGACATTCTCTCGCATGATGAATTTCATCTTCAACGCCTACACAAATGACTTCGTCTTGGTCTACCTTGATGACATTTTGGTCTTTTCCAAGAACAAGGAAGATCATGCCAAGCACTTGCGTTTGGTGCTGGATAAGCTCAGAGAATATTAGTTCTATGCCAAGTTTTCAAAGTGCGAGTTTTGGCTCAATGAGGTTCTCTACCATGGGCATATCATCTCTGCCAAGGGCATAGCGGTTAGTCCTGAGAAGGTGTCCGCAATTGTGAATTGGGAACCACCTCAGAACGTGAAGCAACTCCGCAGCTTCCTTGGGCTTGCAAGCTATTGTCGAAGGTTCGTTGAGAACTTCTCTAAGATCGCGAAGCCTCTTTACAACCTTCTCCAGAAGCACGTCAAGTACGTCTGGTCTCGTGAATGTGACATCGCTTTCAACACCCTGAAAGAGAAGTTAGTCACTGCTCCAGTTCTGACTCCTCCTGATGAATCCAAACCGTTCGAGGTCTTCTGTGATGCTTCCTTTCAAGGTCTTGGTGCAGTGTTGATGCAAGAGAAGAAAGTTGTGGCCTATACCTCTCGCCAGTTGAAGCCCAACGAAAAGAACTACCCCACTCATGACCTCGAGTTGGCGGCAGTTGTGCATGCTCTTTTAACTTGGAGACATCTCTTATTGGGAAGAAAGGTGGACATCTTCACTGACCACAAGAGTCTCAAGTACATCTTCACTCAGCCTAATCTCAACCTCAGGCAGACTCGTTGGGTCGAAATGATTCAAGAGTATAATCCGAGTATCGAATATACTCCAGGCAAGGCCAATGTAATTGCTAACGCATTGAGCAGGAAGGCTTACTGCAACAGTCTGATTCTCAAGCCTTACCAACCCGAGCTTTGTGAAGCTTTCCGCAAACTCAATCTGCAAGTTGTTCCTCAAGGTTTCCTCGCCAACCTCCAAGTCTCTCCTACTTTGGAAGATCAGATTCGTGAGGCTCAACTTCTTGATGCTATGGTGAAGAAGGCGAAGATTGGGATTGCCAAGAGTCAACCCACGTACAAGTGCTATCGCCTTGATGACAAGGATACTCTATTCTTCGAGGATCGCACTGTTGTGCCTAAAGGTGACCTTCGTAAAGTCATTATGAATGAGGCTCACAATTCACTCCTCTCTATCCACCCTGGAAGTACAAAGATGTACCATGACCTCAAGCAGTCGTATTGGTGGACTCGAATGAAGCGCGAGATTGCTCAGTTTGTGAATGAATGTGATGTCTGCAGAAGAGTGAAGGCAGAACACCAATGACCAGCTAGTCTCCTCCAACCTCTTGCCATTCCAGAATGGAAGTTTGACCATATTGAGATGGACTTCGTGACTGGATTTCCAAAGTCCAAGCGTGGCAATGATGCTATCTTCGTTGTCATCGACAAACTCACTAAAGTGGCTCATTTCCTTCCTATCAAAGAATCTATCACAGCAGCTCAATTGGCAGAGCTATACCTCCCGGATTGTCTCTCTGCACGGCATTCCGCAGTTGATATCTTCTGATCGTGGCAGCATCTTTACCTCGAAGTTTTTGGATTCTTTTCAGAAGGCCATGGGCACCAACATCCGTTTCAGCACAGCTTTTCATCCTCAAACTAGTGGCCAAGTCGAGCGTGTCAATCAAATTCTTGAAGATATGCTCAGGGCTTGCATCATCTCCTTCGGTATGAAGTGGGAGGATTGTCTTCCATATGCCGAGTTCTCCTACAACAATAGCTTCCAAGCGAGTTCGGGCAAGGCCCCATTTGAAATTCTCTATGGCAGGAAGTGACGTACTCCTCTTAACTGGTCAGAGACTGGTGAACGTCAACTTCTTGGCAATGACTTGATCACAGAGGCACAAGAGATGTGCAAAGTCATTCGTGATAATCTCAAAGCCGCGCAATCGCGCCAGAAGAGTTACTATGATAGAAAGCATCATGATTTGGCTTTCGAGATTGGAGACCATGTTGTCGGGACCCCGATTCTAAGTCACACCGATCTAGCATGTAACACCTCATATCACTTTGCGGCCTCACGCACGGTATCCCCACGGGTGTCGCCTTACCATGGCCCGGGACCGTTTGCGCCTTTTGGCTCACGTATATGATAGTGTCGCTAGCATCCATATGACAGAGAACCCGGGCCTACATGGCTAGTCGTGAACCCAAAGCGGCACTAACCTATGGGGACAGGCATACATGAATCACATCGAGCATGTCAGTCAACAGCGTATGAATCCGGGCTGTAGCACTGGGCTAACAGGACTCTGGAAGTCACCGCGTGACATTTCCCCGAAGGGACAGACATAGGAACGAAGTGGAACACATGCCGGCCGGTCAAGTGTTCTGAGAAGTAGTGCTGGGCTAGCAGGACTCCGGTGAACCGGGCTGTAGCGGACTACTATGGCTCAAGGAAGCACTAGACTACATTTCCCCATAAGAGAGGCTGCCAAGGACAAACAACTAGATTGTCGGATCCCATACATAGCACTACACGTCACACGTACACATAACATGCAAGTATGTGAGGTACAACATGGCATCACAACATAACGCAACTCATATAGATAAAGGCTCAGAAGAGCCACATAGCATAAATACAAACAGGGGTCACATGACCCATCATTCAGAGCATACAAGCAACGGAAGCATTACATGTCTGAGTACAGACAACTACAAAAGAAAAAGGCCGAGAAGCCTGACTATCTACAAGTCCCTCCAAGGTACAAGATCGTAGCTGAGGTAACAAGCTACTCGTCGAAGTCCAAGCGGTACTACTAGTGAGACAGATGTCTCATCTACAAACATAAATAAAGCAAACGTGAGTACAAAGGTACTCAGCAAGACTTACGTCAGATCCTATCATACATGCATTTGTATCAAGAAGGTAATGTGGGGTTTAGTTGCAGCAAGCCAGCTTTGACTCAGTGGCTATCCTGTTCTACAACAATGAGAAACTTCTTTGAGGTGAGGCAGCGCACACGAGTCCACTAATCACCACATCAATACACTACTATGGATTCATCCCTGTCTCTCCTACAAGAAGGCCATCCATAGCACTCACACTTGTCTTGAGCATTTTAGAGTATCCACTTTAAGTTGTCTATGTACCACGTAAGCATCCAAGAAGTCCATAACCGAGGACACGGCTATTCGAATAGATCATGATAACCCTGCAGGGGTGTACTTCATCACACAAACACTCACCACTTATCACCATATACCCGTCATGTATCTCGGCAACCTTCAAGCGGAAGCCTGGCGAGGGTGTCAGCCATGACCTGACTAACCACACAAGACTCTAGTCCAGGTTTATCGCCTATTCGGGTTCCATCCTCAAGGAGATCCGGCCGAGGTTTCGCTCACGGCCCCAAACGATGTGTACAGGGTTCCCGAGCCGACCATCCGGGTGCCACTCGGTACACCGGGCCACGTGTGCCTAGTCTGTCCCAAGTCCACCCTGCCGGGTGCCACTCGGTAGAAAAATAGCACTACCTACAAACACCAGAAACTATTTGCAACTCCTGGACAGAGTTCAAGGCGGTTAATAAGTCGAGAGAGCTTGGAGCGCCCGGAGCCCAATGTGTGGTAGTAGCTAGTCATTGGACAACTTACACAGAACTTAGTTCTTAAGGACGGTCCCAATGAGACAACCCACCATGTACTCCTACATGGCCTCTCACCGCTACCTTTACCAAATCGTGTTCACACGCTTAACTCTCAGCACCAGAACATATCATAACACTCCAATTCATTCCCGATGAATCAGACCTGACACAAATCTAAGCAATAGCAGGCATGGCATGGTAGAAGCACAGCATGGCTCAAACAACTCCTACACATGCTAGTGGGTTTCAACTATTTACTGTGGCAATGACAGGTCATGCAGAGGAATGGGTTCAACTACCGTAGCATAAAGTAGCAATTGAATCGTTGTTGTCCTAATGCAATAAATGAGAGCAGGAGCGAGAGAGTAGGATTTTATCGGAATGAACAAGGGGGGGTTGCTTGCCTGGTAGATCAATAGGGGGGGCACTGCTCCACTGATAGGTACTCTCGAACACTCTCCGGAGCAGGACCTATTGAGAAGGAACGGTGTCGGAAAATCAAACACAAGCATATGCAACAATATGATGCATGAACATGGCATGAGTATGTGATGTTGTTTGAGTTAATGCATCTAGAATTTATTTGGTTGAAGTCCATTTGAACCAAGGGTTCAAATACAACTCCAAATTAAGTTCTTAAATATGCCATAAGTGTGTTTTCATATATACAGCATGTATAGATGGTTTGTCATGCATGAAAATGGTACAGATGGATAGATTGAATTTTTCTGATAATTTTTCATATATAACTTATTTCAATCTGAGCTATGGTTGAATTTCTATGAATTTTTGAAGTTTTGAACATTTTCTGGAATTTCCTGTTTAAAAATAATTCCAGAAAAAGAATAACTGCGTCAGCATTGCGTCATGCCTGCGTGAGCAGGTCAACGGAGCTGACCAGGTCAAACGTGACGTGTGGGGGCCACACGTTAGTGACCGGCTAGTTAACAGGGGGTTAGTTTATCCTAATTATAGGATTAGTGGCGCAGGGGCCCACTGTCAGTGTCAGGTTTAGTTAAATGGTGATTAGCCTTAAGCTAATCACCTGACCCATGGGGCCCACCTGACGGGCCCACGAGGTCAAAGGGGTCAAACCCCACCGGCGTTTAACCGCCGGCGAGGCCGAACACGACGGAGGGCTCAGGAAACGCCCTCCGGCGACCATTTAGGCGGCGGAGATCACGGACGAGGAGCTGGAGCTCATCCGCGTCGTTTGGAGCAAGCGGGAGGCTGTAGGGGTGCCTGAGCTCGTCGGAAACGAGCTCGAGGCGGCGGCCGGAGCACGGCTTCGGGCGAAAAACGGGCTGCGGGGCACGGCAGGAACTGCGGAGGCCCTCTACGGCCTCCTGGCGTCACCAGGAGCACGGTGACACGCGCGGGAGCGGCTGGCTCGGCCTCTGGCCACGATGGCGCCATGGCCGGTGGCGATGAGGTCTCGGGCGCGGCAGCTGAGCTAGCTAGGCGGGGCAAACGAGCACGGGGAGGTGGGGCAAACGAGCACGGGGAGATCGTAGACGTCGTCAGCGAGCTCGGGGACGCGCTAAGGTCGACGGTGCGGCGATGGGGATCCACGGCGGCCGGAGATGAAGACGACGACGATGGAGGCACTCCAGGGCCTCCCGAGGCGCGTGGCTGGACGAGGAGGTAGACGCAGACGTGGCGGGGCTTCTGGACACAACAGCGAGGCGAGGGAAGTCGGTGGCTACGGCAACGGTGAGTGGCGGCGACGGCAGCGCTCGCGAGGGTCGAGAGAGAGGGATCCAGGGGAGGAGGGAGAGCGAGAGAGAGTGAGAGAGGTCCGGGGCGACGCGTGGCGACGTTCGGGACGGCCAGGGCATCTGGGGAGAGGCCAGGCAGGCAGGTGGCGTGGCCAGACGCGTGGCCGCGCGCGCCGGGCGTGTGCCCCTGTCCTCCTGGCGCGAGGAAGGGGACGACTGGCACTGCCAGTCGGCTGGGCCGGCCTGTTGGCCACTGGGCCAGGCCAGGCTGCACAGGGAGGTAAGTGCAGGTGGGTTTTCTTCCCTTTTGCTTCTATTTTGTTTTTGTTTTCTATTTTCTGACATTTGTTTTGATTTAATAAAAAATACTAAATCATTTTATTTTATTCTGTAAATTTTAGTAGGGACTAGTTGGACCACTCCAAAGCCCCTCACCAAAATTCAGAATTATTGGACAATATTTTATATATAATAAAATATTTATCCAACGCAAATAATTACTGGATTAATTCCAGATGTCCAAAATAAATATTTATGAGCTCCTGAAAATATTGGTTTGATTTTTACCTCTCACCAATATTTTCAGAGAGTAACATGAACATTTTCCTGGACCTTTTTGGAGAAATTTTTATTTGGATTATTTCCAGAAATGATTTCTGAGGGTTTCACAAATCCCCATTTCAAATTTAAATGGAATTTAAACATGATGCACAACTGACTAGCTGGTCTAGGTCATACCAGAACTAGGGATGTGACAACTCGCCCCCACTCGAAGAAATCTCGTCCCGAGATTCAGGAGTCGGCGGGAAGAAAGCGAGGTACTCAAGTCGAAGACGATCTTCACGCTCCCAAGTAGCTTCTCTCTCGGAATGATGAGACCACTGAACCTTGAGAAACTTGATGTTATGACATCGAGTGACACGCTCTGCTTGTTCAAGGATGCGAACAGGGTACTCTCGATATGTGAGGTTATCTTGGAGATCAAGCGTTTCATGGTCAACTCCGCGGATGGGATCCGAGAAACAACGCCTGAGTTGAGAGACGTGGAAGACATCATGAACTCGAGAAAGATGTGGTGGTAGTTCCAACTGGTAGGCAACCTCTCCTCGTTTAGCGAGAATGAGAAAGGGACCAATGTAACGAGGAGCCAACTTGCCCTTGATACCGAATCAATGGGTACCCTTCAAAGGGGTAACCCGAAGGTAAGCTTTGTCACCAATTTCATAAGCCACTTCCTTATGACTATGGTCATACTGGCTCTTTTGACGAGATTGGGCTGTTTTCAAATTCTCACGAATGATGCGAACTTGCTCTTCTGCCTCCTGGATCATATCCGGTCCGAAGAATTGTCTTTCACCGGTTTATGACCAGTTCAAAGGTGTTCGACACCTTCGTCCATACAGAACCTCAAAAGGAGCTTTCTTGAGGCTGGATTGGTAGCTGTTGTTATAAGCAAACTCGGTGAAGGGAAGACACTTCTCCCAATCCATACCGAATGAGATAACACAAGCTCTAAGCATGTCTTCAAGAATCTGGTTGACCCTTTCCACCTGACCACTTGATTGAGGGTGGAAAGCGGTACTGAAGGAAAGATGGGTGCCCATGGCAGTTTGGAAACTCTCCCGGAAATGAGAAGTGAAAAGACTACCACGGTCTGAATTGATCTCTAGTGGAACACCATGAAGTGACACTATTCGAGAAATATATAAGTCAGCGAGCTGACTAGCAGTGATACTCTCTCGAACAGGTAGGAAGTGAGCCACTTTGGAAAGACGATCAATGACTATGAAGATAGCATTATTCCCTCTCTTGGTCCTGGGAAAACCGATGATGAAGTCCATACCAACTTTATCCCATTTCCACTCAGGAATAGCTAAAGGTTGAAGGGTGCCAGCAGGTCTCTGATGCTCTGCCTTCACGCGACGACAAACGTCACAGTTAGCAATAAATTGAGCAATTTCTCTCTTCATTCTAGTCCACCAGAACCTCTGGCGTAGGTCCTGATACATCTTAGTACTACCGGGATGAATCGTGAGAGGAGATTCATGCGCCTCCTTAAGGATTAATTGTCGAAGATGTTGATTCTTGGGAACCACCAAGCGACTCTCAAAGAAAACAACACCACGATCATCTATAGAGAAACTACCACCAACTCCTTTGTTAATGTTTCTCTTGATCCGGGAAATTCCCGTATCCTGCTTCTGAGCAGAGATGATTTGATCCACAAGAGTAGGTTTCGCCACCAAGGTAGAAAGGAATCCGTGAGGAGCAAGGTGGAGGTTAAGTTTACATAATTCCTCATGGAGAAGTGGTTGGCCCTGCTGCAACATGAGATTGTTGCAATAGGACTTACGACTTAGCGCATCATCCATGACATTCCCCTTGCCTGGGGTGTAGGTAATCCCTAAGTCATAATCTGAGATCAACTCCAGCCAATGTCTTTGCCTAAGGTTCAAATCTGGTTGGGTGAAGATATATTTGAGACTCTGGTGATCGGTGTAAATCTCGCAACGTTTACCAAGAAGGTAATGTCGCCAGATCTTAAGTGCATAGACTACGGCTGCAAGCTCTAGATCATGTGTAGGATAATTCTCCTCATGTGGATGCAACTGTCGAGATGCATAGGCAATCACATGGCGATCTTGCATAAGAATGCAACCTAGTCCCTGTCGTGAGGCATCACAATAGATAACAAAGTCCTTAGTGAAATCCGGTGGCACAAGTATGGGAGCAGAAGTCAAGCTTCTTTTCAGTTCCTGAAAACTGTGCTCACACTGTGGGGACCACTCAAACTTTTTATCTTTCTTGAGAAGTTCCGTGAGAGGTTTGGCCACTTTGGAGAAGTTCTCAACGAATCAGCGACAATAACTGGCTAGACCAAGGAAACTCCTAACTTGCTTAACTGTTTCAGGCGGAGTCCAATCAAGAATGGCCTGAACTCTTTCGGGATTGACAGCAATGCCCTTACCAGAGATTACGTGGCCGAGATAGGTCACTTCTGGCAACCAAAATTCGCACTTGGAGAACTTGGCATAATGAGCTTTCATCCAGTCCATACCCAAGATGATGTTAATATCCGTAGACTTGAGGGCTATAAGTGACGCAAGGAATACAAGTCTGTCAACAAGGATTTCATTACCATGGCTTATTCTGGTAGTTTTCCATCTAGACCCTGGAGTTTGGATTTCAAGTGGAGTTGGCATATCGCAAAATGACATGTCGTGCAAACGAGCATAGCCTTCAGAAATGAAGGAGTGAGATGCTCCGGAATCGAACAGAACCGAATCTGGATGGCAATTGACAAGGAGGGTACCAAGAACGACATCCGGATCATCATGAGTGTCTTTAGCTGAGACGTGATGCACACATCCACGTTCAGTGGGAGCTGACTTGACACTAATCATCTTGCGTGATGGCTTACCACGACCAACAGACTTCTCAGGCTGGGGTGGAGCATAGTTGGTTTCAGAGCAGTCACGTGCAAGTGTCCTGGCTCTCCGCATGTGAAACAAGTCCCTGAAGTAGGACGTGGACCCGCATTGACAAGCGGTCTACCAATAGGCCTGGGTGGAGCATGTAACTGAACTGGGTGAGGCGCCACATAAGATGGCCTTGGCGAATATCCGGGTGGAAGAGCGGAGTTCGGAACCCAAATCCGGCGCTTTTGCGAACTAGAACTGGAGAAAGAAACCAAATCACGGGTGTGCTTACGAGACTCCTCGTAAGTGAGCTAAGCTGTCTCCGCATTAATGGCCTTGTTCACAAGAGCCTGGAATGTATTGCAATGATGCAAGTGGAGATCACGACGCAACTTGGGGTTGAGACCCTTCCGGAATCTAGCCTGCTTCTTGGCGTCTGTGGACACTTCTTCTGTAGCATAGCGGGCAAGGTTCTCAAATTCTCTACTGTAAGCATCAACAACCATCTTACTCTGGGTGAAACTACAAAACTCTTCTCTCTTGCGGTTAATGAGAGCCTGAGGGATGTGATGCTCGCGAAAAGCCTCAATGAAATCTCTCCAGGTGGTTATCTGGCCAGCTGGAAGCATAGCCTCATAGTTCTGCCACCAAATACTAGCAGGACCTTCTAGGTGATATGCAGCATAGATGACCTTGTCACCTTCAGCTACGTTCGCAGAACGCAGCTTGTGAGTGATACTACGAAGCCAGTCATCTGCATTGAGTGGCTCAATGGAATGATGGAAGGTGGGTGGTTTCAGACCAATGAAATCATGAATGGACACAAACTCTTTGCACCGATGTGCGCTGTTCTCCTCGATACATGCTAGCAAGCGGTTAGACTCATGCTTGTTCCTCTCAACCTCTAACATGAACTCTGCCAATGAAGACTGGTCGGGAGGATCCTCATCCCTACCATCTCCGTGGTTCCGGCTACAAGCAACAGAACTTCGGTTAACCGGCAACATCCTGAAGAACGAAACCAAGGAAAACAAGGATGGAATCAGCATCAACTATAGGATGCAGAAGGTAGCACAGGAATTTAGTATCTCTCAAACTCCTAGGACAATTCCGGCAGCATAATGGCAGTAAAATGCTCGAAATGAGACATTCTGCCAAAGACGGGGTAGCATCATACTCAACATCATCACTTAAGGTTCTGGGATATTGCTAATCAGGCTACACCGGAGGTACTCAAACTGGGATATGACTCAGATCAACCAAACCTTAGAGACTACGGAGTAGTAACACGTGATCCTGATAGACAAAAGAGGAAGCCTAGCTCCTTAACCCCGTAGGAAAGATAGGATGACTCAGATCAGAAGGCATGAGGTATAAGGAGTAAAAAGAGCCTTACGTTCCCTTCCACAATCAATTCCCTTACATAACTAAAGAATTTCTAGACTCAACTTCGACCAGGTTGGCTTGGTAATCCTACAGGCAGTCAGGCTCTGATACCAAATCTGTCGGCACCCCGATTCTAAGTCACACCGATCTAGCATGTAACACCTCATATCACTTTGCGGCCTCACGCACGGTATCCCCACGGGTGTCGCCTTACCATGGCCCGGGACCGTTTGCGCCTTTTGGCTCACGTATATGATAGTGTCGCTAGCATCCATATGATAGAGAACCCGGGCCGACATGGCTAGTCGTGAACACAAAGCGGCACTAACCTATGGGGACAGGCATACATGAATCACATCGAGCATGTCGGTCAACAGCGTATGAATCCGGGCTGTAGCACTGGGCTAACAGGACTCTGGAAGTCACCGCGTGACATTTCCCCGAAGGGAAAGACATAGGAACGAAGTGGAACACATGCCGGCCGGTCAAGTGTTCTGAGCAGTAGTGCTGGGCTAGCAGGACTCCGGTGAACCGGGCTGTAGCGGACTACTATGGCTCAAGGAAGCACTAGACTACATTTCCCCATAAGAGAGGCTGCCAAGGACAAACAACTAGATTGTCGGATCCCACACATAGCAATACACGTCACACGTACGCATAACATGCAAGTATGTGAGGTACAACATGGCATCACAACATAATGCAACTCATATAGATAAAGGCTCAGAAGAGCCACATAGCATAAATACAAACAGGGGTCACATGACCCATCATTCAGAGCATACAAGCAACAGAAGCATTACATGTCTGAGTACAGACAACTACAAAAGAAAAAGGCCGAGAAGCCTGACTATCTACAAGTCCCTCCAAGGTACAAGATCGTAGCTGAGGTAACAAGCTACTCGTCGAAGTCCAAGCGGTACTACTAGTGAGACAGATGTCTCATCTGCAAAACATAAATAAAGCAAACGTGAGTGCAAAGGTACTCAGCAAGACTTACGTCAGATCCTATCATACATGCATTTGTATCAAGAAGGTAATGTGGGGTTTAGTTGCAGCAAGCCAGCTTTGACTCAGTGGCTATCCTATTCTACGACAATAATAAACTTCTTTGAGGTGAGGCAGCGCACACGAGTCCACTAATCATCACATCAATACACTACTATGGATTCATCCCTGTCTCTCCTACGAGAAGGCCATCCATAGCACTCACACTTGTCTTGAGCATTTTAGAGTATCCACTTTAAGTTGTCTATGTACCACGTAAGCATCCAAGAAGTCCATAACCGAGGACACGGCTATTCGAATAGATCATGATAACCCTGCAGGGGTGTACTTCATCACACACGCACTCACCACTTATTACCATATACCCGTCATGTATCTCGGCAACCTTCAAGCAGAAGCCTGGCGAGGGTGTCGGCCACGACCTGACTAACCACACAAGACTCTAGTCCAGGTTTATCGCCTATTCGGGTTCCATCCGCAAGGAGATCCGGCCGAGGTTTCGCTCACGGCCCCAAATGATGTGTACAGGGTTCCCGAGCCCACCATCCGGGTGCCACTCGGTACACCGGGCCACATGTGCCTAGTCTATCCCAAGTCCACCCTGCCGGGTGCCACTCGGTAGAAAAATAGCACTACCTACAAACACCAGAAACTATTTGCAACTCCTGGACAGAGTTCAAGGCGGTTAATAAGTCGAGAGAGCTTGGAGCGCCCGGAGCCCAATGTGTGGTAGTAGCTAGTCATTGGACAACTTACACAGAACTCAGTTCTTAAGGACGGTCCCAATGAGACAACCCACCATGTACTCCTACATGGCCTCTCACCGCTACCTTTACCAAATCGTGTTCACACGCTTAACTCTCAGCACCAGAACATATCATAACACTCCAATTCATTCCCGATGAATCAGACCTGACACAACTCTAAGAAATAGCAGGCATGGCATGGTAGAAGCACAGCATGGCTCAAACAACTCCTACACATGCTAGTGGGTTTCAACTATTTACTGTGGCAATGACAGGTCATGCAGAGGAATGGGTTCAACTACCGTAGCATAAAGTAGCAATTGAATCGTTGTTGTCCTAATGCAATAAATGAGAGCAGGAGCGAGAGAGTGGGATTTTATCGGAATGAACAAGGGGGGGTTGCTTGCCTGGTAGATCAATAGGGGGGGCACTGCTCCACTGATAGGTACTCTCGAACACTCTCCGGAGCAGGACCTATCGAGAAGGAACGGTGTCGGAAAATCAAACACAAGCATATGCAACAATATGATGCATGAACATGGCATGAGTATGTGATGTTGTTTGAGTTAATGCATCTAGCATTTATTTGGTTGAAGTCCATTTGAACCAAGGGTTCAAATACAACTCCAAATTAAGTTCTTAAATATGCCATAAGTGTGTTTTCATATATACAGCATGTATAGATGGTTTGTCATGCATGAAAATGGTACAGATGGATAGATTGAATTTTTCTGATAATTTTTCATATATAAATTATTTCAATCTGAGCTACGGTTGAATTTCTATGAATTTTTGAAGTTTTGAACATTTTCTGGAATTTCCTGTTTAAAAATAATTCCAGAAAAAGAATAACTGCGTCAGCATTGCGTCATGCCTGCGTCAGTAGGTCAACGGAGCTGACTAGGTCAAACCTGACGTGTGGGGGCCACACGTTAGTGACCGGCTAGTTAACAGGGGGTTAGTTTATCCTAATTATAGGATTAGTGGCGCAGGGGCCCACTGTCAGTGTCAGGTTTAGTTAAATGGTGATTAGCCTTAAGCTAATCACCTGACCCATGGGGCCCACCTGACGGGCCCACGAGGTCAAAGGGGTCAAACCCCACCGGTGTTTAACCGCCGGCGAGGCCGAACACGGTGGAGGGCTCGGGAAATGCCCTCCGGCGACCATTTAGGCGGCGGAGATCACGGACGAGGAGCTGGAGCTCGTCCGCGTCGTTTGGAGCAAGCGGGAGGCTGCGGGGGTGCCTGAGCTCGCTGGAAACGAGCTCGAGGCGGTGGCCGGAGCACGGCTTCGGGCGAAAAACGGGCTGCGGGGCACGGCAGGAACTGCGGAGGCCCTCTACGACCTCCTGGCGTCACCAGGAGCACGGTGACGCGCGCGGGAGTGGCTGGCTCGGCCTCTGGCCATGATGGCGCCATGGCCGGTGGCGGTGAGGTCTCGGGCGCGGCAGCTGAGCTAGCTAGGCGGGGCAAACGAGCACGGGGAGGAGGGGAGAACGAAGTAGAGCTCACGGGGAGATCGTAGACGTCGTCAGCGAGCTCGGGGACGCGCTGAGGTCGACGGTGCGGCGATGGGGATCCACGGCGGACGGAGATGAAGACAACGATGATGGAGGTGCTCCAGGGCCTCCCGAGGCGCGTGGCTCGACGAGGAGGTAGACGCAGATGTGGCGGGGCTTCTGGACACAACAGCGAGGCGAGGGGAAGTCGGTGGCTACGGCAACGGCGAGCGGCGGTGACGGCAGCGCTCGGGCGGGTCGAGAGAGAGGGATCCAGGGGAGGAGGGAGAGCGAGAGAGAGTGAGAGAGGTCCGGGGTGGCGCGTGGCGATGTTCGGGACGGCCAGGGCATCGGGGGAGAGGCCAGGCAGGCAGGTGGCATGGCCGGACGCGTGGCCGCGCGCGCCAGGCGTGTGCCCCTGTCCTCCTGGCGCGAGGAAGGGGACGACTGGCACTGCCAGTCGGCTGGGCCGGCCTGTTGGCCACTGGGCCAGGCCAGGCTGCACAGGGAGGTAAGTGCAGGTGGGTTTTCTTCCCTTTTGCTTCTATTTTGTTTTTGTTTTCTATTTTCTGACATTTGTTTTGATTTAATAAAAATACTAAATCATTTTATTTTATTCTGTAAATTTTAGTAGGGACTAGTTGGACCACTCCAAAGCCCCTCACCAAAATTCAGAATTATTGCACAATATTTTATATATAATAAAATATTTATCCAACGCAAATAATTACTGGATTAATTCCAAATGTCCAAAATAAATATTTATGAGCTCCTGAAAATATTGGTTTGATTTTTACCTCTCACCAATATTTTCAGAGAATAACATGAACATTTTCCTAGACCTTTTTGGAGAAATTTTTATTTGGATTATTTCCAGAAATTATTTCTGGGGGTTTCACAAATCCCCATTTCAAATTTAAATGGAATTTAAACATGATGCACAACTGACTAGCTGGTCTAGGTCATACCAGAACTAGGGATGTGACACCATGTCTACCTCCGCGTCTCCCCAATGAAAGGTACTCGTCGCTTTGGTATCAAAGGGAAGCTTGGCCCTAGATACGTGGGTCCTTTCAAGATCGTCAGCAAGAGAGGCGATCTCGCCTATCAACTTGAGCTTCCCTCCAAATTTGCAAACGTGCACGACATGTTTCACGTGTCTCAACTCCGCAAGTGCTTCAAGACTCCTGACCGCACCGTCAACTCCGAAGACATTGATCTCCTAGAAGACCTGTCTTATCGTGAGCACCCAGTTGCTAATATTGAAGAAACTAAGCGCAAGACTCGCAACAAGTCTATCAAATTCCTGAAAGTCAAGTGGTCACATCATTCCGACCGTGAAGCCACCTGGGAACGCGAGGATCACCTCCGTTCTGAGTACCCAGAGTTTTTCCAGTCCTAGATCTCGGGATGAGATCCTTTCGTAGTGGTGGAGTGTTGTAACACCCCGGATGTAATTTACCTTATTTGTACTCCAGCTCTTGCCATTTCCGGCACTAAGTTATTTTATTTCATCGTTGTCGGGTTTTTGTCTCCATGTGTTTTTGTTTTTGTCATGCATCTCATATCATGTCATCACGTGCATTGCATTTGCATACGTGTTCGTCTCATGCATCCGAGCATTTTCCCCGTTGTCCGTTTTGCATTCCGGCGCTCCTATGTCCTCCGGTGGTCCTTTCTACCTCTTTTCGTGTGCGGGTGTTAAACGTTTTCGGATTGGACCGAGACTTGTCATGCTGCCTTGGTTTACTACCGGTAGACCGCCTGTCAAGTTTCATGACATTTGAACTTCGTTTGATACTCCAACGGTTAACCGAGGGACCGAAAAAGCCTCGTGTGTGTTGCAGCCCAAAACCCCTCCAAAGTGTCCCAAAACCCACCTAAACCTCCTCCATCACCTAGAGCGTTCGATCACGATCGCGTGGCTGCAAACCGCACCTCATTTGGAGCTTCCTAGCTCCCTCTACCTATAAAAGAGCACCCCTCCCCGAAATTCCGGATCATTTCCCCCCTAAACCCTAGCCCCGCTCCTCTCCGCGCGGCCGGACACGTCCGCCGGCCGCCGGACAAACCGCCGTCGCCACTTATAGCCCGCCACGTGGCAGGCGCCGCCGCCCCGCGCCACCGGCCCGCCGGAGCCCGATTCGGGCCCCCGAGAGCCCATCGCGCCACCGCGCCTCCTCGCCATCTCCTCCACCCACGCGTCGCCATCCGCACCGACGCCGGTGCCGCCCGCCACCGACACCGACGTCGGCGCCGACCACCGCCGCCATCCGCGCCACCACCGCACCGACCTCCGCCGCCGTCTCGCCGCGCCAAGTTCCTCTCCTCGCCGGCTCCTTCCTCCGGTAAGCCCCGCGGTCTCCTTCCTCTCTGGCGACCTCGAGCCGAAGTCCGGCGATCCTCGATTTCCATGCAGCCCCGATCTAGATCTGGATCTAAGATGATTCGGTTGACTTTCTTCTCAAACCCTAGTTATTTTTCATATGTTCATCATGCCATAACTTTCTCATCGTAGCTCCGATTCGTGCGTGTAGCATATCAAAATGTTCATCTCGAGGAGTACATCATTTCATCTCATTGCATCATTTTCATTTGAGCTCATCTTGATGCCCGAAATGCTGTTGGAAGAGGGCTATGTGATGATAGTTTCAGATCTGTTTTAGCAAATGCACTTTTGTCATTTTTGCCATGATTAATGTGTGCATGCTATGATCCTGAGCTCTACATGTGTTTTGAAGAATGCCATGTTATCTTTACAGGGGTGTATGCCATGTATTTTTGTGATCTTTGTGGTGAATAGCACAAGCATGCAAAGTAGCTTACTCACTGATGCTGATTTCATGGACTTAGAATTTCATTAAGTCCTTGCCCTGTCATTATTCTTATGCCATATGTTCATGTTGTTTCCTAGTGATCTGTGCCTCTTTAGAGCATGATCAGTAAGGATGTTTTGTAGATAATGTTGTGCTCAATCCATACATGTCTTTGTTTGCAATTATGGAGCACCCTAGCTTTAGTCAATCGAGCTCTACTTTTGCTATAAAATGTTCCTGGCAGATTGTTAACATGTTTAGCAATTTTGCCGAGGATGTTGTTGTTGATCCGTGCATGTTATGTTGTAGTTCTTGCCATGTCTAGCTTCTATGCCATTTTTATTTGCTGGGTGTATGCTTAGTTTGTCATGCAATGCCTCGTGGTGAGTGCATCGAGCTCGTAAACATGCCTACTCGTTATCTGTTTTGTCATGTTCCAATTTTTCACTAAGTCTGAATCTGTTTATGTTTTTGCTATGTTCACATGCTTGCAATTATATTTTCTGATCCCTTTTGGCTCATGGTCACTAAGGGACTTTTGTTATATGCTTTGAGTATCTTCATGCCATGCCCTGCTTTTCCATGATATGTTCCTGTAGCTTGTAGTTTTCGTGCTCTAAACATTGCTTCCTGAGGATAAATTCCTGACATGCTGTCAATTTCACTAAGTCTGAAACCTGTAATCTTTTGCACTATTGCCATGCTTGTTTGAACCTGTTAATTAGTGAATTAGCCGTAGCTCAGTGTTCATCTTTTGTCAAGCATCATGAGTGGATCCCTGCCATGTATTTTGTTGTCATGTTTGAGTGCAGTAGCTTATTTATCTTGATGCATTTAGATGGTCTTATGCTGATTATCGCAGACCGGTGCCATATTTGTTTTGCTTGCCATTTTCAAACCGTGCATCCGATTCCGGTGATCTTTATATCGATTTCGACCGAAATCAACTCCTACTTTCAGTGGAACTCTTGGATTTCCAAGTTGAGGCCAGGTTCAATCATTCCTTTCCAAATCATGCATATGCATCACATATAGCATCCCGCATATCATACCATGTTTGCATCATGTTGCTTGAGCATTGCACGTGGTTGATTGTGTTCCCTTTTTGCTTGTTGTTCTTGTTTGGGTAGAGCCAAGAGACGAGTACGTGAATGAGGAGCCCGTTGAGTACGCTTACGAGGATCAAGGCAACTCTGAGAACTTTGGAGGCAAGATGACCATACCCTCGAAATCACTTCTATCTTTGCTTGCTAGATGCTCGCTCTTTTGCTATGCCTATGCTACGATACCTACCACTTGCTTATCATGCCTCCCATATTTGCCATGTCAAACCTCTAACCCACCATGTACTAGCAAATCGTTGTTTGGCTATGTTACCGCTTTGCTCAGCCCCATTTATAGCGTTGCTAGTTGCAGGTGAAGATTGGAGATCATTCCTTGTTGGAACTTGTTTATTGTTGGGATATCACAATATTATCTTGTTTATCTTAATGCGCCTATATACTTGGTAAAGTGTGGAAGGCTCGGCCTTATGCCTAGTGTTTTGTTCCACTCTTGCCGCCCTAGTTTCCGTCATATCGGTGTTATGTTCCCGGATTTTGCGTTCCTTACACAGTTGGGTTATAATGGGAACCCCTTGACAGTTCGCCTTGAATAAAACTCGTCCAGCAATGCCCAACCTTGGTTTTACCATTTGCCACCTAGCCTCTTTTTCCCTTGGGTTTCCGGAGCCCAAGGGTCATCTTTATTAACCCCCCCCCCCCCGGGCCAGTGCTCCTCTGAGTGTTGGTCCACCTTGTCAGCCACCGGTGGCCACCAGGGGCAACTCTGGGTTGGCCTACCGGAAGTTTGGACAATCTGAGTGTGCCCTGAGAACGAGATATGTGCAGCTCCTATCGGGATTTGTCGGCACATTCGGGCGGTGTTGCTGGGCTTGTTTTACCATTGTCGAGGATGTCTTGTAACCGGGATGCCGAGCCTGATCGGATTGTCTTGGGAGAAGGCATATCCTTCGTTGACCGTGAGAGCTTGTGATGGGCTAAGTTGGGACTCCCTTGCAGGAATTTGAACTTTCGAAAGCCGTGCCCGCGGTTATGGGCAGGTGGGAATTTGTTAATGTCCGGTTGTAGATAACATGAAACTTAACTTAATTAAAATGCACCAACCGCGTGTGTAACCGTGATGGTCTCTTCTCGGCGGAGTCCGGGAAGTGAACACGGTGTTGGAGTAATGCTTGACGTAGGTTGTTCTAGGATCACTTCTTGATCATAGTTGTTCGACCGTGCTTTTGCCTTCTCTTCTCGCTCTCTTTTGCGTATGTTTTAGCCACCATATATGCTAGTCGCTTGCTGCAGCTCCACCATCATACCTTTGCCTTGCCTATAAGCTTAAATAGTCTTGATCGCGAGGGTGTGAGATTGCTGAGTACCCGTGACTCACAGTTTACTTCCAAAACCAGATGCAGGGACCGATGATACTGAAGGAAATATGCCCTAGAGGCAATAATAAAGTTATTATTTATTTCCTTATATCATGATAAATGTTTATTATTCATGCTAGAATTGTATTAACCGGAAACATAATACTTGTCTGAATACATAGACAAACAAAGTGTCACTAGTATGCCTCTACTTGACTAGCTCGTTAATCGAAGATGGTTATGTTTCCTAACCATAAACAAAAGAGTTGTTATTTGATTAACGGGATCACATCATTAGGAGAATGATGTGATTGACATGACCCATTCCATTAGCTTAGCACCCGATCGTTTAGTATGTTGCTATTGCTTTCTTCATGACTTATACATGTTCCTATGACTATGAGATTATGCAACTCCCGGTTGCCGGAGGAACACTTTGTGTGCTACCAAACGTCACAACGTAACTGGGTGATTATAAAGGAGCTCTACAGGTGTCTCCAAAGGTACATGTTGGGTTGGCATATTTCAAGATTAGGATTTGTCACTCCGATTGTCGGAGAGGTATCTCTAGGCCCTCTCGGTAATGCACATCACATAAGCCTTGCAAGCATTGCAACTAATGAGTTAGTTGTGAGATGATGTATTATGGAACGAGTAAAGAGATTTGCCGGTAATGAGATTGAACTAGGTATTAAGATACCGACGTTCGAATCTCGGGCAAGTAACATACCGATGACAAAGGGAACAACATATGTTGTTATGCGGTCTGACCGGTAAAGATCTTCGTAGAATATGTGGGAGCCAATATGAGCATCCAGGTTCCGCTATTGGTTATTGACCGGAGACGTGTCTCGGTCATGTCTACATTGTTCTCGAACCCGTAGGGTCCGCACGCTTAAGGTTTCGATGACAGTTATATTATGAGTTTTGATGTACCGAAGTTAGTTCGGAGTCCCGGATGTGATCACGGACATGACGAGGAGTCTCGAAATGGTCGAGACATAAAGATTGATATATTGGACGGCTATATTCGGACACCGGAAGTGTTCCGGGTGATTTCGGAGAAAACCGAAGAGCCGGAGGGTTACCGGAACCCCCCCCCCCCCCGGGAGAAGTAATGAGCCATATGGGCCTTAGTGGAGAGAGAGAGAGGGGCAGCCAGAGGTGGGCTGCGCGCCTCCTCCCCCCTGGTCCGAATTGGACTAGGAGAGGGGGGCGGCGCCCCCCCCCTTTCCCTCTCCCTCCCCACTTCTTTCCCCCTCCTAGTAGGAGTCCTACTCCTACTAGGAGGAGGACTCCTCCTGGCGCGCCTATAGGGGCCGGCCGGCCTCCTCCCCTTGCTCCTTTATATACGGGGGCAAGGGGGCACCCCTAGACACACAAGTTGATCCACGTGATCATATTCTTAGCCGTGTGTGGTGCCCCCTTCCACCATAATCCTCGATAATATTGTAGCGGTGCTTAGGCGAAGCCCTGCGACGGTAGAACATCAAGATCATCACCATGCCATCGTGCTGACGGAACTCTTCCCCGACACTTTGCTGGATCGGAGTCCGGGGATCATCATCGAGCTGAACGTGTGCTAAAACTCGGAGGTGTCGTAGTTTCGGTGCTTGATCGGTCGGGCCGTGAAGACGTACGACTACATCAACCGCGTTGTGCTAACGCTTCCGCTGTCGGTCTACAAGGGTACGTAGATCACACTCTCCCCTCTCGTTGCTATGCATCACCATGATCTTGCGTGTGCGTAGGAATTTTTTTTGAAATTACTACGTTCCCCAACAGTGGCATCCGAGCCTAGGTTTTATATGTTGATGTTATATGCACGAGTAGAACACAAGTGAGTTGTGGGCGATATAAGTCATACTGTTTACTAGCATGTCATACTTTGGTTCGGCGGTATTGTTGGACGAAGCGGCCCGGACCAACATTACGCGTACGCTTACGCGAGACCAGTTCTCCCGACGTGCTTTGCACATAGGTGGCTTGCGGGTGACAGTTTCTCCAACTTTAGTTGATCCGAGTGTGGCTACGCCCGGTCCTTGTGAAGGTTAAAATAGCACCAACTTGACAAACTATCATTGTGGTTTTGATGCGTAGGTAAGATTGGTTCTTGCTTAAGCCCGTAGCAGCCACGTAAAACTTGCAACAACAAAGTAGAGGACGTCTAACTTGTTTTTGCAGGGCATGTTGTGATGTGATATGGTCAAGACATGATGCTGAATTTTATTGTATGAGATGATCATGTTTTGTAACCGAGTTATCGGCAACTGGCAGGAGCCATATGGTTGTCGCTTTATTGTATGCAATGCAATCGCGCTGTAATGCTTTACTTTATCACTAAGCGGTAGCAATAGTCGTGGAAGCATAAGACTGGCGAGACGACAACGATGCTACGATGGAGATCAAGGTGTCGCGCCGGTGACGATGGTGATCACGACGGTGCTTCGAAGATGGAGATCACAAGCACAAGATGATGATGGCCATATCATATCACTTATATTGATTGCATGTGATGTTTATCTTTTATGCATCTTATCTTGCTTTGATTGACGGTAGCATTATAAGATGATCTCTCACTAATTATCAAGAAGTGTTCTCCCTGAGTATGCACTGTTGCGAAAGTTCTTCGTGCTGAGACACCACGTGATGATCGGGTGTGATAGGCTCTACGTTCAAATACAACGGGTGCAAGCCAGTTGCACACGCAGAATACTCAGGTTATACTTGACGAGCCAAGCATATACAGATATGGCCTCGGAACACGGAGACCGAAAGGTCGAGCGTGAATCATATAGCAGATATGATCAACATAGCGATGTTCACCAATGAAACTACTCCATCTCACGTGATGATCGGACATGGTTTAGTTGATTTGGATCACGTAATCACTTAGAGGATTAGAGGGATGTCTATCTAAGTGGGAGTTCTTAAGTAATATGATTAATTGAACTTAAAGTTATCATGAACTTAGTCCTGGTAGTATTTTGCAAATTATGTTGTAGATCAATAGCTCGCGTTGTTGCTTCCCTGTGTTTATTTTGATATGTTCCTAGAGAAAATTGTGTTGAAAGATGTTAGTAGCAATGATGCGGATTGGATCCGTGATCTGAGGTTTATCCTCATTGCTGCACAGAAGAATTATGTCCTTGATGCACCGCTAGGTGACGGACCTATTGCAGGAGCAGATGCAGACGTTATGAACGTTTGGCTAGCTCAATATGATGACTACTTGATAGTTTAGTGCACCATTCTTAATGGCTTAGAATCGGGACTTCAAAGACGTTTTGAACATCATGGAGCATATGAGATGTTCCAGGAGTTGAAGTTAATATTTCAAGCAAATACCCGAGTTGAGAGATATGAAGTCTCCAACAAGTTCTATAGCTAAAAGATGGAGGAGAATCGCTCAACTAGTGAGCATGTGCTCAGATTGTCTGAGTACTACAATCGCTTGAATCAAGTGGGAGTTAATCTTCCAGATAAGATAGTGATTGACAGAATTCTCTAGTCACCATCACTAAGTTAGTAGAACTTCGTGATGAACTATGATATGCAAGGGATAACGGAAACGATTCCCAAGCTCTTCGTAATGCGGAAATTGACGAAGGTAGAAATCGAGAAAAACATCAAGTGTTGATGGTAGACAAGACCACTAGTTTCAAGAAAAGGGCAGAGGGAAGAAGGGGAACTTCAAGAAGAACAGCAAGCAAGTTGCTGCTCAAGTGAAGAAGCCCAAGTCTGGTCCTAAGCCTGAGACTAAGTGTTTCTACTGCAAAGGGACTGGTCACTGGAAGCGGAACTACCCCAAGTGCTTGGCAGATAAGAAGGATGGCAAAGTGAACATAAGTATATTTGATATACATGTTATTGATGTGTACTTTAATAGTGTTTATAGCAACCCCTCAGTATTTGATACTAGTTCAGTTGCTAAGATTAGTAACTCGAAACGGGAGTTGCAGAATAAACAGAGACTAGTTAAGGGTGAAGTGACGATGTGTGTTGGAAGTGGTTCCAAGATTGATATGATCATCATCGCACACTCCCTATACTTTCGGGATTAGTGTTGAACCTGAATAAGTGTTATTTGGTGTTTGCGTTGAGCATGAATATGATTTGATCATGTTTATTGTAATACGGTTATTCATTTAAGTAAGAGAATAAATTGTTGTTCTGTTTACATGAATAGAACCTTATATGGTTACACACCCAATGAAAATAGTTCGTTGGATCTCGATCGTAGTGATACACATAATCATAATATTGAAACCAAAAGATGCAAAGTTAATAATGATAGTGCAACTTATTTGTGGCACTGCCGTTTAGGTCATATTGGTGTAAAGCGCATGAAGAAACTCCATGCTAATGGGTTTTTGGAATCACTTGATTATGAATCAGTTGATGCTTGTGAACCATGCCTCATGGGCAAGATGACTAAAATGCCGTTCTCCGGAACTATGGAGCGAGCAACTGACTTATTGGAAATAATACATACTGATGTATGAGATCCGATGAGTGTTAAGGCTCGCGGCGGGTATCATTATTTTCTGACCTTCACAGATGATTTGAGCAGATATGGGTATATCTACTTAATGAAACACAAGTCTGAAATATTTGAAAAGTTCAAAGAATTTCAGAGTGAAGTGGAGAATCATCGTAACAAGAAAATAAAAGTTTCTACGATATGATCGCAGAGGTAAAATATTTGAGTTACGAGTTTGGCCTTCAGTTAAAACAATGTGAAATAGTTTTACTACTCACGCCACCTGGAACACCACAGCATAATGGTGTGTCCGAACATTATAACCGTACTTTATTAGATATGGTGCGATCTATGATGTCTCTTATCGATCTACCACTATCGTTTTGGGGTTATGCATTAAAGACAGCTGCATTCACGTTTAAAAGGGCACCATCTAAGTCCGTTGAGACGACACAATCTGAACTGTGGTTTGGCAAGAAACCAAAGTTGTCGTTTCTTAAAGTTTGGGATTGTGATGCTTATATGAAAAAGTTTCATCCTGATAAGCTCAAACCCAAATCGGAGAAATATGTCTTCATAGGATACCCAAAGGAGACTGTTGGGTACACCTTCTATCACAAATCCGAAGGCAAGACTTTTGTTGCTAAATTCGGAGTTTTTCTAGAGAAGGAGTTTCTCTCGAAAGAAGTGAGTGGGAGGAAAGTAGAACTTGATAAGGTAATTGCACCTTCTCCCTTATTGGAAAGTAGTTCATCACAGAAATCTGTTCTTGTGACTACTACACCAATTAGTGAGGAAGCTAATGATGATGATCATGTAACTTCAGATCAAGTTACTACCGAATCTCATAGGTAAACCAGAGTGAGATCCGCACCAGAGTGGTACGGTAATCCTGTTCTGGAAGTCATGTTACTAGACCATGACAAACTTGCAAACTATGAAGAAGCGATGGTGAGCCCAGATTCCGCGAAATGGTTTGAGGCCATGAAATCTGAGATATGATCCATGTATGAGAACAAAGTATGGACTTTGATGGATTTGCCCGATGATCGGCAAGCCATAGAAAATAAATGGATCTTCAAGAGGAAGACAGACGCTGATAGTAGTGTTACTATCTACAAAGCTAGAATTGTCGCAAAAGGTTTTCGACAAGTTCAAGGTGTTGACTACGATGAGATTTTCTCACTCGTATATATGCTTAAGTCTGTATGAATCATGTTAGCAATTGCCGCATTTTATGAAATCTGGCAAATGGATAAACAAAACTGCATTCCTTAATGGATTTCTTAAAGAAGAGTTGTATATGATGCAACCAAAAGGTTTTGTCAATCCTAAAGGTGTTAACAAAATATGCAAGCTCCAACGATCCATCTATGGACTGGTGCAAGCATCTCGGAGTTGGAATATACGCTTTGATAAGTTGATCAAAGCATATAGTTTTATACAGACTTACGGTGAAGCCTGTATTTACAAGAAAGTGAGTGGGAGCACTACAACATTTCTGATAAGTATATGTGAACAACATATTGTTGATCGGAAATAATGTATAATTTTCTGGAAAGCATAAAGGAATATTTGAAAGGAGTTTTTCAAAGAAAGACCTCGGTAAAGCTGCTTACATATTGAGCATCAAGATCTATAGAGATAGATCAAGACGCTTGATAAGTTTTTTCAATGAGTACATACCTTGACAAGATTTTGAAGTAGTTCAAAATGGAACAATCAGAGAAAGAGTTCTTGCTTGTGTTGCAAGGTGTGAAATTGAGTAAGACTCAAAGCCCGACCACGGCAGAAGATAGAAATAGAATGAAAGTCATTCCCTATGCCTCAGCCATAGGTTTTATAAAGTATGCCATGCTGTGTACCAGATCTATTGTATACCCTACACTGTGTTAAGCAAGGGAGTACAATAGTGATCTAAGAGTAGATCACTGGACAGCGGTCAAAATTATCCTTAGTGGAATAAGGAAATATTTCTCAATTATGGAGGTGACAAAAAGGTTCGTCGTAAAAAGTTACGTCGATGCAAGTTTTGACACAGATCTGGATGACTCTAAGTCTCGATCTAGATACATATTGAAAGTGGGAGCAATAAGCTAGAGTAGCTCCGTGCAGAGCATTGTTGACATAGAAATTCGCAAAATACTTACGGATCTGAATGTGACAGACCCGTTGACTAAAATTATCTCACAAGCAAAACATGATCACACCTTAGTACTCTTTGGGTGTTAATCACATAGCGATGTGAACTAGATTACTGACTCTAGTAAACCCTTTGGGTGTTGATCACATATCGATGTGAACTATGGGTGTTAATCACATGGTGATGTGAACTATTGCTGTTAAATCACATGGCGATGTGAACTAGATTATTGACTCTAGTGCAAGTGGGAGACTGAAGGAAATATGCCCTATAGGCAATAATAAAGTTATTATTTATTTCCTTATATCATGATAAATGTTTATTATTCATGCTAGAATTGTATTAACCGGAAACATAATACTTGTGTGAATACATAGACAAACAAAGTGTCACTAGTATGCCTCTACTTGACTAGCTCGTTAATCGAAGATGGTTATGTTTCCTAACCATAAACAAAAGAGTTGTTATTTGATTGACGGGATCACATCATTAGGAGAATGATGTGATTGACATGACCCATTCCATTAGCTTAGCACCCGATCGTTTAGTATGTTGCTATTGCTTTCTTCATGACTTATACATGTTCCTATGACTATGAGATTATGCAACTCCCGTTTGCCGGAGGAACACTTTGTGTGCTACCAAATGTCACAACGTAACTGGGTGATTATAAAGGAGCTCTACAGGTGTCTCCAAAGGTACATGTTGGGTTGGCGTATTTCGAGATTAGGATTTGTCACTCCGATTGTCGGAGAGGTATCTCTGGGCCCTCTCGGTAATGCACATCACATAAGCCTTGCAAGCATTGCAACTAATGAGTTAGTTGTGAGATGATGTATTACGGAATGAGTAAAGAGACTTGCCGGTAACGAGATTGAACTAGGTATTAAGATACCGACGATCGAATCTCGGGCAAGTAACATACCGATGACAAAGGGAACAACGTATGTTGTTATGCGGTCTGACCGATAAAGATCTTCGTAGAATATGTGGGAGCCAATATGAGCATCTAGGTTCCGCTATTGTTTATTGACCGGAGACGTGTCTCAGTCATGTCTACATTGTTCTCAAACCCGTAGGGTCCGCACGCTTAAGGTTTCGATGACAGTTATATTATGAGTTTATGAGTTTTGATGTACTGAAGTTAGTTCGGAGTCCCGGATGTGATCACGGACATGACGAGGAGTCTCGAAATGGTCGAGACATAAAGATTGATATATTGGACGGCTATATTCGGACACCGGAAGTGTTCCGGGTGATTTCGGAGAAAACCGGAGAGCCGGAGGGTTACCGGAACCCCCTCGGGAGAAGTAATGGGCCATATGGGCCTTAGTGGAGAGATAGGGGGGCATCCAGAGGTGGGCTGCGCGCCTCCTCCCCCCTGGTTTGAATTGGACTAGGAGAGGGGGGCGACGCCCCCCCTTTCCCTCTCCCTCCCCACTTCTTTCCCCCTCCTAGTAGGTGTCCTACTCCTACTAGGAGGAGGATTCCTCCTGGCGCGCCTATAGGGGCCGGCCGGCCTCCTCCCCTTGCTCCTTTATATACGGGGGCAAGGGGGCACCCCTAGACACACAAGTTGATCCACGTGATCATATTCTTAGCCGTGTGCGGTGCCCCCTTCCACCATAATCCTCGATAATATTGTAGCGGTGCTTAGGCGAAGCCCTGCGACGGTAGAACATCAAGATCGTCACCACGCCGTCGTGCTGACGGAACTCTTCCCCGACACTTTGCTGGATCGGAGTCTGGGGATCGTCATCGAGCTGAACGTGTGCTAAAACTCGGAGGTGCCATAGTTTCGGTGCTTAATCGGTCGGGCCGTGAAGACGTACGACTACATCAACCGCGTTGTGCTAACGCTTCCGCTGTCGGTCTACAAGGGTACGTAGATCACACTCTCCCCTCTCGTTGCTATGCATCACCATGATCTTGCGTGTGCGTAGGAATTTTTTTGAAATTACTACGTTCCCCAACAGATACCGCTCCAGATGATATGTCCGAGCTCAAGTGGGAGTTCGATGAAGACTCTCGTCGTTACTACGTGTCTTTCCCAGATGATCAGTAGTGGTGCCCGGTTGGGGCGATCGGGGACTTTGTCGCATTTGGGGGTTGATCTTTATTTTGGTTCCGTAGTCGGACCTTGAGTGTATTGGATGAATGTAATGACTTATTTATGCATTTGTGTGACGTGGCGAGTGTAAGCCAACTATGCACCTTTCCCCTTTATTTATTTACATGGGTTGTTGTGAAGATTACCTCACTTGCGACAATTGTTTTCAATGCGGTTATGCCTCTAAGTCGTGCTTCGACACGTGGGAGATATAGCCGCATCGAGGGCGTTACATTATCTTATCGGATTGAGTCTTTAAGGATTTGAGAACACTTGATGTATGTCTTGCCGTGCTTATCTGTGGTGACAATGGGATATCATGTGATCCACTTGATGTATGTTTTGGTGATCAACTTGCGAGTTCCGTGACCTCGTGAACTTATGCATAGGGGTTGGCACACGTTTTCGTCTTGACTCTCCGGTAGAAACTTTGGGGCACTCTTTGAAGTACTTTGTGTTGGTTTGAATAGATGAATCTGAGATTGTGTGATGCATATCGTATAATCATACCCACGGATACTTGAGGTGACATTGGAGTATCTAGGTGACATTAGGGTTTTGGTTGATTTGTGTCTTAAGGTGTTATTCTAGTACGAACTCTATGATAGATTGAATGGAAAGAATAGCTTCACGTTATTTTACTACGGACTCTTGAATAGATCGATCAGAAAGGATAACTTTGAGGTGGTTTCGTACCCTACCATAATCTCTTCGTTTGTTCTTCGCTATTAGTGACTTTGGAGTGACTCTTTGTTGCATGTTGAGGGATAGTTATATGATCCAATTATATTATTATTGTTGAGAGAACTTGCACTAGTGAAAGTATGAACCCTAGGCCTTGTTTCCTAGCATTGCAATACTGTTTACGCTCAATTTTATCATTAGTTACCTTGCTATTTTTATATTTTCAGATTACAAAAATCATTATCTACTATCCATATTGCACTTGTATCACCATCTCTTCGCCGAACTAGTGCACCTATATAATTTACCATTGTATTGGGTGTGTTGGGGACACAAGAGACTCTTTGTTATTTGGTTGCAAGGTTGTTTGAGAGAGACCATCTTCATCCTACGCCTCCCACAGATTGATAAACCTAAGGTCATCCACTTGAGGGAAATTTACCACTGTCCTACAAACCTCTGCACTTGGAGGCCCAACAACGTCTACAAGAAGAAAGTTGTGTAGTAGACATCTGTTACTCAAACTACCTCTCTCCTCATTAACTCATTGTCAAATAAGCAAATTTGCTGAGTTGGACTCGATGTTACTGCTAAAGTTACCAGCCAACCATTGCATGCATATTTACTCCGGATACTCGAGCAGATTACTCACAGCTAGGGGTAAATTGGTAAAAAAATGAACCATTGCTCTCCTTGGTATGCGGGTCAACAATTAGAGCATCTTCAGCCACGCCCCCAATAGGCCCCCCAGGCGACTTTTTCGACGCCGGCGCTGAAAAAACTCCCCAGTCGCGCCCCCAGGATGCCGAAATCCGCCAGCTCGGCCCGCTTTTGGGCCCGGCGATCGCAGGCCGAACCCGGCGCTCGGGGGCTCCGGCGCGAGGGAACAACACGTCTGGCCCACACCGTCAGGCAAAAAGTCAAGTCTTTCTTCTAGATTTGTCTCCCACCCCCCGCGCGCTCGGTCGCCAACTGGCTGATCTCGGCGCCGCCCACCGCCCGCCACCGCTAGATAGCCCATCCCCACCGAAAAAAGAGTAGAGGTTTCGCCGAGGCAGCCTCTCGACCACCAGCTGGGCGAATTTTCCGGCGTTTCCGGCCGCGGAGGGGCGGTGTAGCGGCGGGTATGCGCCCACCGCGCCCGCAAGGTGTTCGGCGATTTGCCTACCTCTGCAGTGGACTCAGACGACGAGGAAGCGCTCACCGCGCTGCTAGAGGAGGAAGTCGAGGCCGGCATCCAGGAAGAGGAACATCTCATGGTCGTCGCCGCCCTCGCCGACCTGCTGGCGAGCAATGAAAAGCCGCGGCGAGGTGGCTCGGCGCCGGGGTGGATGAAAGCAAAGAACCGGCATTGTCTCAAGGGCTACTGCATGCTCTACTCCGACTAATTCGCTGACGCTCCACTGCACGACGACAAAACATTTCGGCGTCATTATCAGATGGGCCGAAAGCTTTTCCTCAGGATTGTGAATTCCATCCAGGAGTTCGACAACTACTTCAAGTGCAAGAAGGATTGCACCGGCAAACTTGGATTCACCTCAATCCAGAAGTGCACGACAGCTATGAGGATGCTTGCATATGGAGCTCCCGGTGATTCACTCGACGACTACGGGCGCATGGCCGAGTCCACCACCATTGAGTGTTTCTACAAGTTTTGTCGAGCAGTGGTGGCAGTGTTTGGACCGCAATACTTGCGAACACCCAATGCGGAAGACACTGCTCGGATCCTAGCATAGAATGCAACAAGAGGATTTCCTGGGATGCTTGGAAGCATCGACTGCATGCATTGGGAATGAAAGATCTGCCCATTTGCTTGGCAGGGGATGTACAAAGGCGCCAAAGGCGGTTGCAGTGTGATACTTGAGGCGGTGGCAACACAGGACCTCCGGATTTGGCACTCCTTTGGTATGCTAGGAACTCACAATGACATCAACGTGCTGCAGTGCTCCCTTGTCTTTGCCAAGCTTGTTGAAGGTCATTCACCTCCGGTGAATTTCGAGGTCAATGGGCGGCACTACAACAAGGTATACTACCTAGCTGATGGCATCTATCCGAGATGGTCTACATTTGTGAAGACTATCTCAAACGCTGTGCCAGGAGGCAAGAAGTCCCACTTTGCCAAGGTGCAGGAGGCTTGCAGGAAGGATGTTGAGCAGACATTTGGTGTGCTCCAATCTCGATTTGCTGTTGTCCGGTACCCTGCTCAGACCTGGTCGAAAGATCAAATGTGGGAGATCGTGACTTGCTGTGTCATCTTGCACAACATAATCATCGAGAGCGAGCAGGAAGAGCCAATGCTTGACACTGAACCATATACAGGCATGGTCCTTTAGCCGAAGTTGATCACCAGCTATCGGCAACCTGGACTGCCTACCTTAGTATGCGTCAGGAGATCCGAGACCCACAAGTGCATCATCATCTGCAGCAGGATCTGGTGGAGCACCTATGGAGGATCAAGGGCGACGCTGGGCTCGACGTGTGATGAAATATGAGTTTTTATTTGTTGAATTATATAATTTGTATTGAACTATTTGTTCTTGCACTATTTTGTTGAATTATTTGATTTTCTGTGATAAACTATGTGATAACAAAATTATTTATGCTGAGAATTCAACGCCGAACCACGCCGAATATGGACCGTTTCTCATCGATATCGGGCCATTTTTCTATTTATCTGAGTCGTAAAGCGGCCGTGAATGGGTCAATATCGGCGACTGGGGGCGACGACTGGACGCCCAACCGCCCCAGCGCCGATTCTATCGCCGGCTCGCCTCCAGACGGCGATTTTTATGCCTCTGGAGGGGTCAACGGCTGAAGATGCTTTTAGGGCATGTACAATGCATAGCCTGATGCCTCACATGCCATGTATGACAGGATATGACGTAAAGTAGGTTCGGATAGGAAAACGGGATCCTTTTCAGGAGGCAGGTGCTTGAAGAGAAAAAGTATGGTCCAATGACAAAAGTTGAAAAAGTTGAAGTGAAAGTAGAGATGCATGTGTATTAGGGTCTTTATTTTCTATTTCTTAATGAGGCCCATTAATGATAGCTTGCAGTGAGGAGAATAAATAAATGTAGGTGTTTCAAATTATTTTTTATTATGGGATATATATATCCATAGGCACATATATATCCATATGCCGTCATTGTATATGCCCTTATGTGCAATGTAAAAAGAAACGGAGGGGGTACGAGATTAGAGTTTCGAATGCGCCACACATGAAAGATTCAAAAACTGGTCGACAGCCATGCCACGGGGGCCCCACACGTGGCGTCCGATGCTTCACCCGGTCGAGTTGACCGTCCCCACCTCGCTCACACAGCGCCCAAGGCGAGATCCCATCGGACCCATCGCATCATCCATTGTTCCTTCCTTCCCTCTCGTCTTCCCTTCAAAAAATTTCAAATCTCCCCCCTCCACCCTCTCTCATCCCCAACGTCTCCTCCCCCTGTCCCTGTCCCCCCCACCCCACCCTCGGTCTGCGCTGCAACCATGAGGTCGCTCTTCTCCAGGCAGGCGCGCCACCCCACCACGCCGCCTCCCCCCTTCTCCGGCGGCGAGACCCCGCCGCGCCGCCGCACGCCTAAGGAGAACGTCGACCCTTCCACCCCGGCGCACCATCCCCACTCCGGGGACCACGCCTCCCCCTACCGCTCCCCTTCCTCCGCCGCCAAGCCGCTCCTCACACGGAACCGGAGCCTCCCGCCGCGACCCCCGTCGTCGAACCCCCTCAAGCGGAAGCTCGACGTCTCCCCCGCGAGGGCCGCCGTGGGCCCGCCGCCGGAGGCCGCTGCCGCGTCCGACTCCGGGGTCCAGGTACGCTCTAGGGTTTGCGGGCTGTCGGGATTTGGCGGGGCGCTAGATCTGGTTTAACGCCGGGGTTTCGCGTGGTTTGGTGACAGGTGGTCGTCAGGATACGCCCCCCGTGCTCGGTGGAGGGGGAGGAGGCTGGGGAGGATGGGCGGGGCCCCGACGCGTGCGTTCGCAAGATGGCGACCAACTCTGTCGCGATCCAGGGGCAGGACTTCACGTTCGACGCGGTCGCCGACGCAGCGTCTACGCAGGTGAGGTTGGGGGTGAAATCTGTGGCTTAGAGGCTCTGCCTTGGGAAGGTTTTGTGGGCTCTTTTGGCTGAGGGGTTAGCTAAATTTTTGGTGGTTTTCAATGGGTTTGGCACATTCGCGGTTACAGATTAGCTTCGACTCTTATGCTAACATGTGCTATACTCTGGGATTGTACTGGAAAAGGGTTCCATTCCCTGGCCTGCGATGCTTATGAATAACAGTGAGATTTGAGATGGTCGATAGTACTTGACAGCACAATGATGTACTCCCTCCGTCCCAAAATTCTTGTCTTAAATTTGTCTAAATACGGATGTATCAAGTCACGTTTTAGTATTAGATACATTTGTATCTAGACTAATCTAAGACAAGAATTTTGGGACGGAGGGAATAATTGGTTTGGTCATTTTGTTGGTGAATATGAGCTGATTTTTTAGTTATTCGGCGGTTTTAGAATGTCTTTAGCGTGATTTAGCCAGCACATATCAGGTCAGGGTCTCGGTGTGGTTCTAGTGGAAATTACTATGCTATGCTTACTTGTTACCGCATTAAATAGTTTCCATATGTTGTGCTTTCTGTATTGAAGTTACAATTGTGTAAGTTTTTTTTATGGGGGTGCTTTGTCAAATTTAGTTTGTGTACTTTTCTGGATTTTTTGCTTGGGAGATCATACTGGTTACTGGTTAAGTTACTGTGTTGTTTTCCTAGTTAATGGTTTGATTACAGCATTGTTGTTTGGTGCCCTGAAGTTCTTTTTTCCCTGGAATTCATAGGAAGATCTATTCAAGCTTGTTGGGCAACCGCTCGTCGAGAATTGCTTGTCAGGGTTCAACAGCTCTATATTTGCCTATGGCCAGGTGACTTACATAAGTTTAACATTTATAAATCTACTTATAACTAGCTATTCGGAACATGCTAAGTAAGCTCTCGTTTTCATTTGATCATGGAAAGACTGGGAGTGGAAAGACATACACAATGTGGGGACCTCTCTCTGCAATTTCAGGAGACTCGATGGGCTGCGAGAGGGGACTGACACCCCGTGTTTTTGAGCAGTTGTTCTCCCGGATTAAAGAAGTAACTCAACGGATTTCCTAGCTGTTTTTTATGTTTCAAAGTTTTCCTACTTGAAGCTTAACTTGCTCTTACATCTGCAGGAACAAGGGAAACACAAAGACAAAGAACTAATTTACAATTGCACCTGCTCTTTTCTCGAGGCAATTTCCATGCTTAGTATCTATAACATATTTGTAGTTATTTTTGTCGGCGATAGAAAATCTGATCCATGTTGATTAATACGTGCAGATCTACAACGAACAGATAACTGATTTGCTAGATCCCATGCAAAAAAATCTTCAGGTGAAAACAAATTGCGAAATACGGTAGCAGTTTTTTCACTTTTTTTTACTAATACGACCTATTCATTGGCAGATAAGAGAGGATGTTAAAACTGCTTGTGTTTATGTTGAATCGTTGACAAAGGAGTTCGTTTTCACTATGAAAGATGTAACTCAGCTATTGGTGAAGGTTTGTGTGCATCACGATATTGATAACTACTTACTTCCTGATATGCATTTGCTCTCGTATATTTGTGGTGATCAGTATTTGACCATAATTTCAAAAGGAGCTGTCGGGTACTTATCACTCTCAAATATGATTTTGAACCTCATTGTAGTTTTACCAGCATTCCGAGCTTAACTGCTTAAACTGTGTTTCCTTCATATATTACATCTTGCATTTGTTTGTCCTAATCTTGCATCTGGTGATATACTTTCTGTGTCAATTACGTGGATAGTTTATTCCGTGCTGGAGGCATGCCTACCATGGTCCCACCCAAAGTTGGGGCTGTTGAGTGAGTCACTGTGAGTAGTAGGACTTAGATCTGTGTCAGATGTTGGTCCTTTGTTGTCTATGTGTGGAATTGTTGAGCGCTAATTGTCCTGGTCCAAACTCTTGTATCTATTGTTCTTCTCCTCATAATGAAAGTATGTGCAAATGCTTTTTGCCTGTTCTCAAATTCCTTTGATGTGAATAGTGAAGACCGGAGAGGCTTATTACTCTGTTGGAAGATATTTTTCTTGCAAATATTTCATCTACAGATGATGCACCCTCTTGTTGCTGCAAATCTGATCACAGTAGTTGGACGCTTATTTCATCAGATTGATATTTTCCAGTAACCCATGCATATACATCATCATATGCCTTAGTTTAATTTTGAACTTCGTGCAGGGATTGGCGAACCGGAGAACAGGGTCAACAAGTGCGAATGCAGATAGTTCACGCTCTCATTGTGTTTTTACATGTGTCATCAAATCTGAATCAAAGGTAGTTGTTGAAGCGGGCCTTGTGTTACATTATTGTTTCATTGGTCATACCTGTGAGATGCAATTATTTAACCTGCAGTAAATATTCCTGACTTTTGATGTTCTGATTGTGTCTTTAAATCTGTGAAAATCCGAATCGAAGGTAGTCGTTGAATTTGGGCTTATTACATTATATTTTCAGTAATCATACCTGTGGGGTGCAATTATTTTACCTGCAGTAAGTGTTCATGTCTATTCGATGGTGACGCTCTTAGCTTCACTTGTGGTGCTTCTATTAGTATAAATTGTCCTGTTTCCGCGTTTGCCGCTCAGCTATGTCCTGGTCTAGATGTTGTTTATTCCATTTCAGCAAATGTATGCACCAAATGGTGAGGCCTGTGTGCTCCATGATAGGTTGAAGGCACATTGCACTTTCTCCAATGTTTGCATATACCTTGACATATATTACTGGATCTCCTTTAGGTTTTAGAAGTTCCTTCTGATGTTTCACATATGGAATACTGAAAGGTTCCTTAAGGCATAGCTCTAAAAGGTGTGGAAAAAGAAATCATTCTGCTCAAGCTTGCATTCTGTTCTATTTTATGAATAGGATCAATTATCTTGGGACACACTATACCACAGCTGCTTCCTTTGGCATTTCTTTTCCTCCTTTTGGTGCCTGCTGGTTGCTGCTGTTTGCATAATGCAAGATGTAAAGTTCTACAAAATGTGTAAATGGAGGTCTCAGTTCTGGTACAAACATAAGAGAGTAACAAGGTGGTGATGGACGAACTTATTTAGAACTAGAATGTAAAATGGTTATCCACAAACTAATTCCCAATAATTATTATCTTCAATCATTGCTAGTTTCAGTTTAGATACATCTGTTAATTCATTAATGGTTTGTTATTGTTCTATAGAATCTTGAAGATGGCTCAAACAGCATTAGAGTAAGCAGGATAAATTTAGTAGATCTTGCTGGATCTGAGCGGCAAAAGCTGACCCATGCAGCTGGGGATCGCCTAAAGGAAGCAGGAAATATAAATCGGTCACTTTCAGCGCTTGGGTAAGCTTCTGTTTATTTTAATAGCGAAGTTAAAGAATTTATGTCAGGTCTTTGCTAGTTGCTTGTTCTTGGCATAATCTATGTTGGTGTATTTGTGGGACCTTTTTTTTGGCTAGACTTGGACTACTTGGTGTACTTTAGCAGAGTAGATAGATCTGATTAATCACTGTACCAAAAGAATCACCTTGCACATTTTGTCATGATGTGCTAATAGGTGTGGAATTGAGGTTCTGATCAATATGTTTTTCGTCACTGCAGAAACTTGATTAATATACTAGCAGAAATTTCACAATCTGGAAAACAAAGGCACGTTCCATATCGCGATTCAAAGTTGACATTTCTATTACAAGAATCCCTGGGTGGTAATGCAATGCTTGCAATGATTTGTGCTGTTTCGCCGTCAGAAAGGTATTACCCAAGTTGAACCAGAAGTCTTCTTTTTGTGCTATTCTGATGTTGTTTCCTCACCATACTTTCTGTGTTCCTATACAGATGTAAGAATGAAACCTTAAGCACTCTAAGGTTTGCTCAACGCGCTAAAGCTATAAAAAACAATGCAGTTGTTAATGAACAAAAAGAGGACGATGTCAATGCACTGCATGAGCAGATCAGACACCTGAAGGTTCTATTGCGTTAATATTGAAAGCACAATTTCTCCATAATGTTTCTCTCTTTGACTCAAGTTTCACCGCTAATGTTATGTTGCAGGATGAACTCCACAGAATGAAATCTAATGGAGGCTCTGAAGGAGGCAATGGCAGCTTTTCTACTGGTTGGAATGCTAGGCGCAGTTTGCATCTGCTAAAAATGAGCTTGAATCGTCCTACGACATTCCAGGCTATCAAAGAAGACAGCGATGAAGAGATGGAGATAGATGAGAATGATGTTGAGAAGCCCAGTAATCCTGATATGGTAATAGCCCTTGCTGGAGATATTGGTTTCAAAAGGCTCCCAGCTTCAGAGGCGACAAATGCTGGTTTTTCACATGTTGATGCGTTTGATGGAGATAAAATTTTGATGCCTACCAAAAGGTCTTGTTCTGATGCTAATAAACTTGGAGAAGACAGATGTAACCTAAATCTCGCTGCCAGTATACAGAGAGGACTTCAAGTCATTGAAAGTCACCAAAACAACGGTGCATGGAGGAGAGCCTCAGTTGGGTTAAATGCTAGAATTAGGGATGTTCTGCCTTGCAAGGTTGATGTCTCGACCCAGACTGATCCTGAAGAATCTCAAGCAAGAGATAACATTCTGGCTCTAGTTCCTTCTTGTGTAGTTGAGATTTCTTCAAATGAGAGCAAGGATCCTGATGCTTGCAGAGATCTGCAATTGGTACCAGCTGATGGAGCAGTACCATCTGATGGCCTAAAGCAGCAGCAGATTCTCAAAGTAAGTTCACACAAAAGTAAGTTCACCAGTTGGTTAAACTAGCTAGAGCTTTATTTTTAAATTATGTCTGTATAGGCTGTGGAGAAGGTCCTGGCTGGATCAATCAGGCGAGAAATGGCACGTGATGAACAGTGCGCGAAGCAAGCTGTAGAAATTCAACAGCTAAATCGTTTGGTGAGTGTTTTTCTTCTCTCCTCGGAAACAAGAAACTATTTTCTGGCCCCCCTGACCATTCTGATATTCTAGGTGCAACAGTACAAGCATGAGCGAGAATGCAATGCTGTAATTGCACAAACAATGGAAGGCAAGATTGCTAGGCTTGAAAGCTTGATGGATGGAACTTTACCGACAGATGAATTTATACATGAGGAGTATCTTTCTCTTATGAATGAGCACAAGGTTGTCTGAAATCTATAGTTCTTGTACTATATAAATAGACAATACTTTCTTTTTATTCTTGTTACTTGCGAGCTAATATCCTTGATCCGACAAGTGCAGATCCTCCAAAAGAAATATGACAACCACCCTGAAGTCCTACGTGCTGAAATTGAGGTGAAGGCACTCCAGCGCGAATTGGACTTGTGCAGGAATTACATGGATGAGAAAGAGGTTTTACAGGAAGAGATACATCATCTGAAGAGTCAGTTGCATTATATGCTTTCATCTTCTGCATCGCTTCGCAGGCTGTGGCCTCCACTGCAATTGCATCAGAGTGCTAATCCTTCGCCTGGGACAAAAGATGATGATGGTGATGCTAACATTGCGGAAGCTGCTGATTATGCTGGAGCTGAGAGTAAATGGATTGCTCTCATGGACGAGCTCAGGGCTGACCTTGAAGCAAACAAATCTCTTGTTGGAAGGTTGCGGTCGGAATTGGAGTCAGAGAAAAAATGCTCAGAGGAATCGAAGGAAGCATTGCAAACAGCGATGCAGGGATATACTAGAATCTTGGAACAATATGCTGACCTTGAAGAGAGGCATATTGGTTTGCATGCAATGCACAGAAAGATCCTTGATGGGGTTGAAGATGTGAAGATGAGGGCTGCAAAAGCTGGTGTCAAAGGAGTCGAACTACGGTTCCTCAACTCCCTTGGTGCCGAAATATCTTTTCTGAGAGCAGAAAATAAAAGCCTTCACGACCAGCGGAAGGATACAGCTGAGGCTGTTCAAGCTGCTGGTGAATTGCTGGTACGACTGAAGGAGGCCGAGGAAGCGACAACAGTTGCCCAGGTATGAATTTCCTGGGTTGCTCAGATCTTACACCATTTCTGTTGTTTTTGAAAGTTACACCATTTCTGTTGTTGATGGACCATTTCGTTAGACATAACAACAGGATGCATGGAATGTACTAGATCTAGATAGCTGCAGATTTATAACATAGTTCACGAAATCGGGAATTTGGAATGTCACCAAACCTATGGATGAAAACACACATTGAAAGTGCTAATACAGCGGTTTAACTGGGCTGATGGTTACATGGTTGTTGAGTTTGCTAGTGTGCTGTATGTATTATATACTTTTTTTGGCAGAGAATATTATGTAGTTTATTGAGGAGAGTACGTTTTTCTGTTGTGGTAAAACAATGTGTGTGTGTTGCAGAACCGAGCCTTGTTAGCAGAGCAGGAGACGGAGAAAGCCTATCAGGAGATTGACAACTTAAAGAAGAACTACGACCATGAAATCGTCGCGCTAAATCAACGCCTGACAGAGTACTCCAAGCACAACGATGCTACACCTCTGCCTGCCGCATCCAGCAATCTCGACTCTGCACCCAGGTATGACTCGGTTGGTGGTAGCCCTGGTGATGATCAGCAATGGAGGGGGGAGTTGGACGCCATACACCAGCAGGGATCACTGGAGGTCACCAAGAGCACCGACCTCAATTCGTGGTTCTCCGGATACGACAGATGCAACATCTGATGACGACGTCACCGTTTCTCTCTCTCTCTCTCTCTCTCTCTCTGTAGTCTGTACCTTGGGAGAAAAGGGTCAGTGGCAGTAGTATGTTGTACACCTTGTAAGCATCAGATCAGAGGGCCAAGGACGCGTTTCTCTTCACCGACCGGCCGTGTGTGTGTGTGTGGCGTTGTCATTGCAGATTCTTCAAGTGTACTATTATTCTCCCTTGTATATTACGATGGACAGCGGCGCTCTACATTAGGCTGGTTGTAATGGTAAGTACCATATATTAGTATCATGCATATGATACTAGAGTATGATACTACATTCGTAGCGCATAATATCATAAGTTAATATTATAAATGACTTCATTTATTAGCATGCATGACACATAGTAGCACAACATTTAATATGATACGGTGTCATGATATGGTACTCAACCCTCTCTTTCTTCATTTAATTCTATGCCATCCCATTAAATTTGCCTAGTTGGCATGCATGATACTACTTATGATACTCTCATTATGACCAGCCTTACAAGAGCCATGGTCTCGTTTGTAGCCGCAATCTTTTACCAATGAGTATAAGGGCATGTACAATGGTGGCATATGGATACATATGTCCCATGACAAAAAGTAATTTAAGGCATCTACATTAACTTTTTCTCTCCAATGCAAGCTATCACTAGTGGGCCTCATTAAGAAATAGAAAATAAAAAGTCTAGTACACATGCATCTTTACTTTTCACTCAACCTTTTCAGCTTTTGTCATCGGACCATACTTTTTTTGTTTAAGCACCCGTCTCCTAAAGAAGATCCCGCTTTCCTATCCGAACCTACTTTACGTCATATCCGATCCTATATGGCATGCGAGGCATCACCTTGAAGCTATGCATTGTACATGCCTTAATGCTGCAAGCTGTACTCGTTGCAACTCCTGACAAGAGCTTATGCCTTTTTTTCTTCTCTCTGACATTGTGCTTGTCCCGTGCTTGACTATGCCACGCGGTAGTCTCGTTTTTCTCTACTTAGTTTAGCCATGGCGTTCACGTTTTTTTTTTTTGAGGGGATGGCGTTCACGTTTGGATCGTGGTATTTCGCATCGATCCGCTTCTCGACAATAATGAAAAACAAATACCCAGGTACCTTTTTTTGAAGTAATACCCAGGTATTTCTGGTTCGGCGTGTGTGGTCGGCCGGGGATAATGTCGATCGAGATGCATGCACGCCGTTGGGCGTGTAGTGTGTCGTGGCCCGTGCCGTCTGTGCCGCTACAGGTCGCGCGGTCGTTAGCTGCTCAAGCATCGTCAGTTATGGCTGCGCCAACCTTCTCAGCGCCACCACCAGCAGCAAGGTAATGTATTCCGTGCATCTTGTGGTGCTATCGGTGCACCGAATGCCATAAAATATTTTTCTAAATATGAAAAAATCTAACATATTACCGTAACAATAATTTATGATATCGCAAAATTTAGTATTAAATTAAAAATATTTTTTGAGATACAAAAATGACTAGTTTATCAGTGTCATAATGGGCCAAATCTAAAGCCCAAATTATGTTATGTACTATTTAGTGTTGATTTTTTTATTTTTTGTTTTTTGACTTGAAATTTTGTGTCAACCTATATTGATGTTGTGTGAGTGTGCTATTTTTTAGAATTTTTTGAATATTTTAAAAATAAAATGTGAGTTCGGTGCACCGGTAGCACCACAAGCTCCGGTGCACCAGATATTTTCCCCCACCAGCAAAGGCGGGACGTATCTGGTGCAACGGTGAATTTGGTGTTACCGGTGCACCGATCTCCGTATACCACTTTTATAAACATTGAAAAATTATGAAATTTTGTGGGAGTTCAAGTATGACACATATCTACCATAGTATAAAATTTTAGATTCAAATTCAACCAACATAGTTAGACAAAAAAGAAAAATCATGATGTGAATAGTACCTAATTTAACCCGGGCCTTGAATTCAGCCCATTTTCTACATCATCGGTGAATTTGTCCTTTTTGTTTTCTAATGCTGTGTTTTCAATTTGAATCTCTAATTTTGTAGCAAGACAAATTCTTGTTGCTAGTACAATATACTTTTTGTTCTTAATTTTTTGACATTCATAAACTGGATTTTATTAACTAGGTGCATAGGTAGCACAAGATGGCTGGGTGCACTAGATATTTCCCCAAGCAAAGGCATGAACTTTTTTTTTTCGTGAACACCCAAAATTGTGTATCTTCCCGTTGATAGATACTAGCAAAAGGGCCTGTACATACATTGAAATGGAGATTTTTTTCTTCATAATCTCCAATAGCCATGACCACATTTTGCTGCATCACTGAGAAACACAATCAATCTCACTTTTGTGAAATCATGAACATTTTTGTAAGTTCATGCACATGCTTGAAATCATGGACATCTTTCAAACTCGTGAACACTTAAATTTTTTCAAACATTTCCTAAAATCAAGAACATTTTATATGATTTGCAATTTTTTTGAATTGCGTATATTTTTTAAACAATTTTCTTAAATCGGCGATCATTTCTAGAATTGGCGACATTTTTCTAGAAATTGGTGGAATAGTTTTGAAATTCACGAACATTGTTTTGATTTAACAAACAATTTTTTGATTTAACAAACATATTTTGAAATGCATGATCATTTTATGAATCGGTGAACATTTTATGAATGAATAAACTATTTTGAATGTCATGAACAATTTTTAATTTTTAGAATATTTTTCCATTCATGAACATCTTTTGAATTGGTGAGATTTTGTTTAATTTCATTACTTTGTTAATACACGATTTTTTTAAAAATCATGAACATTTTTTGAACATTTATTTTTAAATTTTCAAATATTTTTTGAATAAGCAATTTTTTTACAAAATCTCGCCAATAAATTATTCCCGTTAGTATTAGGTATAGAATGGTAGAAAATAAAATAGTCATAGGGCTACAACTGACAAGACCATGTAAGGCGGCATGGTAGTGAGCGTAGAGTAGAACAATCAAGGGGTGCTCCATCCTCAATTAACACTAAGACAACATCTCATGAAGCAATCTATCTAACCTTTTGGCGCCGACTCGAACCCATAGCCGTGCATCCTCTTGGATTATCTGAACCAGATGAAGAACAAACGATCGATGATCGTCAAAGACACCCATTGCGGTGCTTTCATAGGCACCAGACGGTAAGAACCAGAAGCGAGAACAACCCCTTCTGCGGCACACTCGAGGCCCCGGGCAGAAACGCCCGACGGCTAAATCTGGAATGGTTGCACGTGCGGTGGATCGACATCAAAAAAGATCTCAAGCCAAACTTGCCCATAAAATGAGCATCCAATGAGGATGTGCTGCATGTCCTCGGGGGCCTCGTCATAGAGCACGTAGTGATCGACATGGGGTAGACCACGGCGAGCGAGCCTGTCCACCATCCAGGACAACAAGACAAATGAAAACCTTGGCCCATAGCGGTGCCCATGTCTTCCAAGTGAGCTGCAAAACCGAAGCTGCACTAGAGCCCAAGAATAAGACATCGTAGGAGGACCTGGTGAGTAAACACCGGAGACTGTCCAACGCCATACAAGCCTGTGAGGGTCGCCAGAGAGTGGGAAGTGACAGAGATGGCCCCATAGCTCGATGTATTGCACCATGGCCGCAGGATCGAGCACACATTGGATGTCTTGGATATAGGAGCGGAGATGGAGACTTTCCCGAACAAAACATGATTTTCGCCGTCAGTGTGGAACAAGGAGGAAAATAACGGTGAAAGCTTTGAGATGGACTTGCCTTCGATCCACTTGTCTGTTTAGAAATGAGATGTGTTGCCATCTCCAAGGACCAAAAAGTAGAGGCATGGAAAATTTCCTGAACGTCGAGGGTCACAGGAAGGTGAAGTAGTTGCCACCGATACAAGGGGTTAGTGTTGGGGAATGTAGTAATTTTAAAAAATTTCCTACGCACACACAAGATCATGGTGATGCATAGCAACGAGAGGGGAGAGTGTTGTCCACGTACACTCATAGACCGAAAGCAGAAGCATTAGCACAACGCGGTTGATGTAGTCGTACGTCTTCACGATCCGACCGATCAAGTACCGAACGTACGGCACCTCCGAGTTCAGCACACGTTCAGCCCGATGACGTCCCTCGAACTCCGATCTAGCCGAGTATTGAGGGAGAGTTTCGTCAGCACGACGGCGTGGTGACGATGATGATGTTCTACCGATGCAGGGCTTTGCCTAAGCACCACTACAGTATTATCGAGGTGGACTATGGTGGAGGGGGGCACCGCACACGGCTAAAAGATCAAACGATCAATTGTTGTGTCTCTAGGGTGCCCCCTGCCCCCGTATATAAAGGAGCAAGGGGGGAGGTGCGGCCGGCCAGGAGAGGCGTGCCAGGAGGAGTCCTACACCCACCGGGAGTAGGACTCCCTCCCTTTTCCTTGTTGGATTAGGAGTGGAGGGGGAAAGAGGAGGGATAGAGGAAGGAAAGGGGGGGCGCCGCCCCCCTCTCCTTGTCCTATTTGGACTAGGGGGAGGGGCACGTGGCCCTGCCCTGGCCGCCTCTCCTCTTCTCCACAAAGGCCCACTATGGCCCATTAAGCCCCCAGGGGGTTCCGGTAACCCCTCGGTACTCCGGTAAAATCCCGATTTCACCCGAAACACTTCCGATATCCAAATATAGGCTTCAAATATATCAATCTTCATGCCTCGACCATTTCAAGACTCCTCGTCATGTCCATGATCACATCCGGGACTCCGAACAACCTTCGGTACATCAAAAACCATAAACTCATAATATAACCGTCATCGAAACTTTAAGCGTGCGGACCCTACGGGTTCGAGAACTATGTAGACATGACCGAGACACATCTCCGGTCAATAACCAATAGCGGAACCTGGATGCTCATATTGGCTCCCACATATTCTATGAAGATCTTTATCGGTCAGACCGCATAACAACATACATTGCTCCCTTTGTCATCGGTATGTTACTTGCCCGAGATTCGATCGTCGGTATCTCAATACCTAGTTCAATCTCGTTACCGGCAAGTCTCTTTACTTGTTCTGTAATACATCATCCCGCAACTAACTCATTAGTTGCAATGCTTGCAAGGATTAAGTGAAGTGCATTACCGAGAGGACCCAGAGATACCTCTCCGACAATCTGAGTGACAAATCCTAATCTTGAAATACGCCAACCCAACAAGTACCTTCGGAGACACCTGTAGAGCACCTTTATAATCACCTCGTTAAGTTGTGACGTTTGGTAGCACACAAAGTGTTCCTCCGGTAAACAGGAGTTGCATAATCTCATAGTCATAGGAACATGTATAAGTCATGAAGAAAGCAATAGCAACATACTAAACGATCGAGCGCTAAGCTAACGGAATAGGTCAAGTCAATCACATCATCCTCCTAATGATGTGATCCCATTAATCAAATGACAACTCATGTCAATGGCTAGGAAACATAACCATCTTTGATCAACGAGCTAGTCAAGTAGAGGCATACTAGTGACACTCTGTTTGTCTATGTATTCACACAAGTATTATGTTTCCGGTTAATACAATTCTAGCATGAATAATAAACATTTATCATGATATAAGGAAATAAATAATAACTTTATTATTGCCTCTAGGGCATATTTCCTTTAGTCTCCCACTTGCACTAGAGTCAATAATCTAGATTACATAGTAATTATTCTAACACCCATGGAGCCTTGGTGTTGATCATGTTTTGCTCGTGAAAGAGGCTTAGCCAACGGGTCTGCAACATTCAGATCCGTATGTATCTTGCAAATTTCTATGTCTCCCACCTGGACTAGATCATGGATGGAATTGAAGCGTCTCTTGATGTGCTTGGTTCTCTTGTGAAATCTAGATTCCTTTGCCAAGGCAATTGCACCAGTATTGTCACAAAAGATTTTCATTGGACCCGATGCACTAGGTATGACACCTAGATCGGATATGAACTCCTTCATCCGGACTCCTTCATTTGCTGCTTCCGAAGCAGCTATGTACTCCGCTTCACACGTAGATCCTGCCACGATGCTTTGTTTAGAACTACACCAACTGACAGCTCCACCGTTCAATGTAAGCACGTATCCGGTTTGCGATTTAGAATCGTCCGGATCAGCATCAAAGCTTGCATCAACGTAACCATTAAGGATGAGCTCTTTGTCACCTCCATAAACGAGAAACATATCCTTAGTCCTTTTCAGGTATTTTAGGATGTTCTTGACCGCTGTCCAGTGATCCACTCCTGGATTACTTTGGTACCTCCCTGCTAAACTTATAGCAAGGCACACATCAGGTCTGGTACACAGCATTGCATACGTGATAGAGCCTATGGCTGAAGCATAGGGAACATCTTTCATCTTCTCTCTATATTCTATAGTGGTCGGGCATTGAGTCTTACTCAACTTCACACCTTGTAACGCAGGCAAGAACCCTTTCTTTTCTTGATCCATTTTGAACTTCTTCAAAACTTTGTCAAGGTATGTGCTTTGTGAAAGTCCAATTAAGCGTCTTGATCTATCTCTATAGATCTTGATGCCCAATATATAAGCAGCTTCACCGAGATCTTTCATTGAAAAACTCTTATTCAAGTATCCCTTTATGCTATCCAGAAATTCTATATCATTTCCAATCAACAATATGTCATCCACATATAATATCAGAAATGCTACAGAGCTCCCACTCACTTTCTTGTAAATACAGGCTTCTCCAAAAGTCTGTATAAAACCAAATGCTTTGATCACACTATCAAAGCGTTCATTCCAACTCTGAGAGGCTTGCACCAGTCCATAAATGGATCGTTGGAGCGTGCACACTTTGTTAGCTCCCTTTGGATCGACAAAACCTTCTGGTTGCATCATATACAACTCTTCTTCCAGAAATCCATTCAGGAATGCAGTTTTGATATCCATTTGCCAAATTTCATAATCATAAAATGCGGCAATTGCTAACATGATTCAAACAAACTTAAGCATCGCTACGGGTGAGAAAGTCTCATCGTAGTCAATCCTTTGAACTTGTCTAAAACCTTTTGCAACAAGTCGAGCTTTATAGACAGTAATATTACCATCAGCGTCAGTCTTTTTCTTGAAGATCCATTTATTCTCAATGGCTTGCCGATCATTGGGCAAGTCAACCAAAGTCCACACTTTGTTTTCATACATGGATCCCATCTCAGATTTCATGGCCTCAAGCCATTTTGCGGAATCTGGGCTCACCATCGCTTCTTCATAGTTCGTAGGTTCGTCATGGTCTAGTAACATAACCTCCAGAACAGGGTTACCATACCACTCTAGTGCGGATCTTACTCTGGTTGACCTACGAGGTTCAGTAACAACTTGATCTGAAGTTCCATGATCATTATCATTAACTTCCTCACTAATTGGTGTAGGCGTCACAGGAACCGATTTCTGTGATGAACTACTTTCCAATAAGGGAGCAGGTACAGTTACCTCATCAAGTTCTACTTTCCTCCCACTCACTTCTTTCGAGAGAAACTCCTTCTCTAGAAAGGATCCATTCTTAGCAACGAATGTCTTGCCTTCGGATCTATGATAGAAGGTGTACCCAACAGTCTCCTTTGGGTACCCTATGAAGACACATTTCTCCGATTTGGGTTCGAGCTTATCAGGTTGAAGCTTTTTCACATAAGCATCGCAACCCCAAACTTTAAGAAACAACAACTTTGGTTTCTTGCCAAACCACAATTCATAAGGCGTCGTCTCAACTGATTTCGATGGTGCCCTATTTAACGTGAATGCAGCTGTCTCTAAAGCATAACCCCAAAATGATAGCAGTAAATCAGTAAGAGACATCATAGATCGCACCATATCTAGTAAAGTACGATTACGACGTTCAGACAGACCATTACGCTGTGGTGTTCCGGGTGACGTGAGTTGCGAAACTATTCCGCATTGTTTCAAATGTAGACCAAACTCGTAACTCAAATATTCTCCTCCACGATCTGATCGTAGAAACTTTATTTTCTTGTTACGATGATTTTCAACTTCACTCTGAAATTCTTTGAACTTTTCAAATGTTTCAGACTTATGTTTCATTAAGTAGATATACCCATATCTGCTTAAATCATCTGTGAAGGTGAGAAAATAACGATACCCGCCGCGAGCCTCAACATTCATTGGACCACATACATCAGTATGTATGATCTCCAACAAATCAGTTGCTCGCTCCATAGTTTGGAGAACGGCGTTTTAGTCATCTTGCCCATGAGGCATGTGAGGGAGTCCTGGATTAGGGGGTGTTCGGGTAGCCAGACTATACCTTCAGCCGGACTCCAGGACTATGAAGATACAAGATTGAAGACTTCGTCCCGTGTCCGGATGGGACTTTCCTTGGCGTGGAAGGCAAGCTTGGCGATGCGGATATTCAAGATCTCCTACCATTGTAACCGACTCTGTGTAACCCTAACCCTATCCGGTGTCTATATAAACCGGAGGGTTGTAGTCCGTAGGACATCAACTCCATATACAACAATCATACCATAGGCTAGCTTCTAGGGTTTAGCCTCCTTGATCTCGTGGTAGATCTACTCTTGTACTACCCATATCATCAATATTAATCAAGCAGGAGTAGGGTATTACCTCCATCGAGAGGGCCCGAACCTGGGTAAAAACATCGTGTCCCTTGTCTCCTGTTACCATCCGGCCTTGACGCGCAGTGCGGGACCCCCTACCCGAGATCCGCCGCTTTTGACACCGACATTGGTGCTTTCATTGAGAGTTCCTCTGTGTCGTCGCCTTTAGGCCCGATGGCTCCTTTGATCATCAACAACGATGCGGTCCAGGGTGAGATTTTTCTCCCTGGACAGATCTTCGTCTTCGGCGGCTTCGCACTGCGGGCCAATTCGCTTGGCCACCTGGAGCAGATCGAAAGCTACGCCCCTGGCCATCAAGTCAGGTTTGGAAGCCTAAACTACATGGCAGACATCCGCGGAGATTTGATATTCGACGGATTCAAGCCACAACCAAGCGCACCGCACTGTCTCGCGCGGCATGATCTAGCTCTGTCACCGAACAGTATCCCGGAGGCCGCAAACGCACCAGCTCTGACCCTTAATTCGGAGCCAATTGTGTCAATCGAGGATGAGCGGTTGCACGTCACCTCGGGGGCTGCGATCTCAAAGGCGATCGAGCCGAACGCCGGCCCCACACTCCACGTGACTCACGACTCCGAGGATCCGGACTCCTTTCCGGACTCCGAACCCCTCGCGCCCCTACCGATCGAATCCGATCGGGCGCCAATAATGGAGTTCACCGCCGTGGACATCTTTCAGCACTCGCCTTTTTGAGATATCCTGAATTCTCTCAAGTCTCTCTCTTTATCAGGAGAGCCCTGGCCGAACTGCGGTCAGCGAGGATGGGATATGGATGATGAAGAAATTCAAAGCCCACCCACCACCCACTTGGTAGCCACTGTCGACAATTTAAACGACGTGCTCAACTTCGACTCCGGAGACATCGACAACATGGGTGACGATGCAGGAGATACCGATGAACCAACGCCCATAGGGCATTGGACAGCCACCTCATCTCACGATGTATACATGGTGGATACCCCTAAAGGAAGCGACAACGAGGAAAAAGGGGATGGAACGGGAGATCGACCCCCCAAAAAGCAATCAAAGCATCGGCGTAAACGCCGACCCAAGCCCCGCCTCGATAAAAACCCAGCCATAGAGCAGGACCAACCGGTAGACGACGAGCAGGCCTTAGAGCAACCGTCCGAACAGGGCAACACGGATAGAGAAACCGAACATCCCTCCTCCGGTGAAAACGGCATTCTGGACGACCTCACGCCGGATAAACCCATGGAGCAGAAGAATCTCCATGAGAGGCTCGTTGCAACTGCACGCAGCCTGAAAAAGCAGAAGCGGAAGCTAAAAACAGCGGAAGATGCACTCCGGATTAGATGGAGCAAAGTAATCAATACCGCAGATAAATACGGCGACGGTTGCCGCACTAAAAGCTATCCGAAAAGAAAGCTACTGCCTGAATTCGACGAAGAGGCCCTAGAGCCCTCGCATTCAAAAAATAAGAAAGCCACACGGTCGGATAGATGACCCCATAAAGCGGCAAGCGGCGCCGCACTTAAATCAGCATGCGACCCACCTAAGGATTCACATCATGGCCCAGTTAGGTCCATTTACGGGCCAAGAAAGCAAGCTCTCGTAAGCAATGCAATAAAGCCATCATCAGAATCCGGCACACCCAAATACAGGGGCGCCGCACACCCCCTATGTTTCACCAATGAGGTCCTGGACTATGAATTTCCAGAGGGATTCAAACCCATAAACATAGAGGCATATGATGGAACAACAGACCCTGGAGTCTGGATCGAGGATTATATCCTCCACATACACATGGCTAGAGGAGATGATCTCCACGCCATAAAATATTTACCCCTTAAGCTTAAAGGGCCAGCCCGGCATTGGCTTAAAAGCCTTCCTGAAAACACAATTGGAAGTTGGGAAGAGCTCGAGGATGCTTTCCGAGCAAATTTTCAAGGGACCTATGTCCGCCCTCCGGATGCAGACGATCTTAATCACATAACTCAACAGCCCGGAGAATCAGCTCGGCAGTTCTGGAATAGATTCCTCACTAAAAAGAATCAGATAGTCGACTGTCCGGACGCCGAACCCTTAGCAGTTTTTAGGCATAACATCCGAGACGAATGGCTTGCCAGACACCTCGGCCAAGAAAAGCCAAGAACAATGGCCGCACTAACAAGCCTCATGACCCGCTTTTGTGCAGGAGAGGACAGCTGGTTGGCAAGGTGCAGCCCCAGCGACCCAAGTACATCCGAAACTAGGGATGGAAACGGAAAACCGTGACGCAACAAGGACCGTCGCCGGACTAAGGAAAAAAGTCCGAAGAGCACGGCAGTCAATGCCGGATTCAAAGGCTCATGACAAAATCAGACAAAACCGCCCCTCCAGGATAACAGGGACGATCCATCCAACTTAAATAAAATCCTGGACAGGATATGTCAGATACACAATACTCCCGGGAAGCCTGCTAACCATACTCACAGAGATTGTTGGGTTTTCAAACAATCCGGCAGACTCAATGCCGAACACAAGGGGCTCGACACACCAAGCGAAGACGAGGACGAACCCCAAAAGCAGAGCACCAGGAAACAAAAGAACTTCCCACAAGAAGTAAAAACAGTGAACTTACTTCACATAACAAAACGTGCGGCGCCCATAAAGGTACGCACCACACGACCTACCCCCAAAGGGTCCCGTCACTGGTTGTCAAAACCAATCATCTTTGATCAGCTAGATTATTCTAGAAATATCAAGAACGCAGGCTGGACTGCCTTGATACTCGATCCAATAATTGACGGACTCCAGTTTTCAAATGTCCTTATGGACGGCGGCAGTGGACTAAACCTGATATATCAGGATACAATCCATCACATGGGGATAAACCCAGCAAGAATCCGCCGCAGCAAAACCTCCTTTCAAGGGGTAACACCTGGTCCGGACACCCATTGTATGGGTTTTCTCCGGCTCGAAGTTATATTCGGCTCTGCTGATAACTTCTGCCGCGAAAAGCTGACCTTCCATATCGTCCCGTTCTCAAGTCGCTATCAAGCACTACTGGGACGCGAAGCTTTCGCTCGCTTTAACGCAATACCGCATTATGCATCTCTCACGCTTAAGATGCCCGGTCCACGAGGCATCATCTCTTTGAAGGGGAAGCACTAAAGTGCGCCTCCCCAAGCGGAGGACTGTGCGGCCGCTTTGACAACCCCATAGTAAAATGGCCTCACCGGCCAAAAAAACTTCGAAATAGGTCATTAAAGACCACGAACGCGGATAGACGAGTTCGGTACAAAATCATCATTGATGCAGGCTTAGTGGCCATATACCCCCGCACTAGGGGCTCCATGCATATACAATAAGAGACAATAAAGCTCAATTTTATATATTTTACTTTACACCTTGTTTATTTTAAACTTTTGTTCGGCACGACCCGTTTTCAACTCAGTTCCTCTCTTTTACAGATGAACGTCGTGCGGCGCCCGTCCAGGATACGGCACAACGGAGACACAGGCGCAGACGTGCAGTAGGGACCCGTCCTAAAGGATTCTTTTTAGATTAAGACCCTGCGTAAACCTTTTTTACTGTCTCTTGTTGCTACACATCCCCTGGTTTTTTCTGATATAACCAAGGAGGAGGCTGGCGTCTTGGCATGTGGCCATGTCAGAATTTTTGCACGTACCTAGACACCAGGGGCTTTTTTAATAAAGAGTGTTGTTTCGCTCGCACTCATAAAGACCGAACACCTTAGGGAGTGTTCGGCGTCGCGAGTTTTGGCATTATATGCATCAGCTCTGAATCATGTCTTTGGTCAAATGTTGGGTTGCCCGGCTCCTGAGTTTGGCTACCTTACCTTCCGCTCTATCGGCTAAGGTAGCACCAGGAGAACTACTGTGATTGTGCCCCGGTTCGGCCGGGCGAGCACCTCAGTAGAGAAAGCCGAAAACTGACTGTCATGATGCAGCGTGAGACTGGTCAGCCACTCGATGACCTATCAGAATCTATCGGATTCCTCCGCTTTAACGAAGGGCCGCTTCCCAGTCAGGCACATACGCGCCCCGAACTCGGGCGAGCGCAGTCGCCACCAAGGGGCTACCTAAATAGTCTCACTGTCAAGCTCCTATGGCTAAGTGAAAGTGTTAAAGCATTATAGTCCGGTTGCCTAGCCCGCTGCGCTATCACCTCCTTTGTAGGACCAAGACGTTGGGTTAAGTGTGAAAATGCGTCTTCTGCGAGCACCCCCGCACTATGTGCGTGGGGGCTGAAGCCAACGACTGCCATCTTTCAGATTTTGTATATATATATATATCTTAAAACGGCCGCACAGGAGGTGTTCCCAATACTTGAAGGCACAAGTATAAAAAGGCCACTACAGTTTATCAAAATATTACTTTACAATTACATATGCTATCATAACATAGCATCTTTCGAGCACTGCGTCTCTATTACACGAGCGCCTTCAAGGACTTCCTGAAAATAGTGCTCGGAGGATACTCGGCTTTTGTCCGAATCTCGGGACGCAACAACGGTGGTCTCCATCTCTGCCCAGTATGTCTTGACACGGGCAAGAGCCATCCTTGCACCCTCTATGCATGCTGACCTCTTCATTGCATTAATACGCGGCACCGCGTCAAGGAATTGCTGCACCAAGCTGAAATAACTCTTCGGCTCCGATCTCCCCGGCCACAGATGACCCATGACGTACTTCATGGCGAGTACGGACAACCTATTCAGTTCGGCCCATTGAGCCAAACGATCGTCCACTGCCAGTGGACGCTCTGGATTGTGAAACTGCGACCAGAAAAGATTTTCCACTTCGCGATCTTTCTGATCCCGAAAGTGTTCGGTCGCATCAGCAGCACTCGCTGCCAAATCCAGATAGGTATCCTCAACACTCCACATCCGGTCCAATGGAGCAAACTTCGGATCGCAAAATTTCCTTCGCAGCATAAAGGGCTTTCCAGCCGCAATCTGTTCGGCCTGACGCAGCTCCTCCTTCGCAGCTCTCATCGCTGAGCGCGCGTCCTTGGCATTGGCAACGGCCTTCTCTAAGTCCGTCTGTTTCGCCTGGTCTTCTTTCTCAAGAAGTCTGCAATGGTCTGCAGCACCCTTTAACTTTTCGGCCATCTCGGCCATCTCTTCCTTGCTTCGGCAATGAGCAGCCTGTTCGGCTCTCAGCTCTTCAAGGGCTTTCTTGGCAGCCGCATCACTTTCTCTGGCTTGTTCTTTAGCTCGGGCAAGTTCTGCCCTAAGACTCTCCACGGCGGCCGCACCATCTGCGTCAAGCACACACATCGTAAGACACTGTCATAACACTCTTCTTACCTGATGCCGCCCGAGGAATTACATACCTTGAGCCTCATCAAGCCGCTTGTTGACAAGCGCGATGTCGGCATCTGCCACGTCCAGTTGCCGCTTTAGTTCGACAAAATCATCAGTTCGGCTCGATTCCGGACACCCTGCCGCCTACATTCAAAGGCGACATCTTAGACCTGGGATTATGATCCTCCGCATGCCGTCATTTCTTGACGACACGCAGAGTCTCAGGGGCTACTACCTACACAGGGCGCATCTTATTCATGCGCAACTGACAAAAGTGTACATTATCTAATGTACCTCAAAACCCGTCAGTAAACTTTTGACGGCCTCATGCAATCTGCTCTCTGCGGATGAGATCCTTTCAATCACCATGCCCATCAATGCACGATGCTCCTCCGAGATAGAATCTCGCCCTAGCAGAATCTTTAGCTCCTCCGGCCGAGCACCAGACGGTGTCGGACTTGTCCCATGACCTCTTTCGAAGGCCGGACGCGGAGAACCTCGGGGGGCCACATAGCTATCTTCCGCCCCTGCCAGATTCGGAGAAACCCTCCGTGACGACACCTCAGGGTCGCCCGCCTCGCTAGGCGGCACGGCAGGGGGAGGCGTCCCGCTCTCCATCATCTCCGGAAGGAGATCCCCCGAAGACGAGCTCTGCTGAGAAGGGCTGAGGTCCGAGCTACAAGGTAAAAATGTGGTTAATATTTTCAAATATAAATCAAGGATTTCCCTCATCCCTCAAAAGGAAAATCTTTCTCTACTTACGGCTCGCTGGAGGGCTGATCCCCTTGAGGGCGTAGTCCGGCCGAGGAACTCCCCGGCGTCGGACCCTCTGATGAGGATTTTTCCCCCTGCTTCGAGGCCATGGTTTCCGGGTCGTCAGAGGCGGCTCTCTTCTTCCCCTTAGGAGAGGAATTGTCGGTTCCTCCCTTCAGAGCAGCCTCCTTCGAGGAGGCCATAGTTTCCTTGTCCTCCCCTTGCTTCCCTCCAAAGGCATTATCTCCAGCATCCTGACCAGCACGGGATCCGGCCTGGTTTCGGGAAGGGGAGCCGGACACCTGATCAGCTTTGCCTTCGCTATCCACTCCTGTTTAAAAGGACGGCTCTTTTAGGGGCAAGTTTATGACAATTATATGGATAGGAGGTCCGGGCACAAGGTTGCTTACTTGAGTATCCGGGCGATTGCAGCTTAGGCCTGCGTCCTCGGTTAAATCCGGACACATCTCTTGTGATCCGAAGAATAGTTTATACATCTCCGCGGGCGTTGCGCCCATGAAATTCTGGAGAGCTCGTGGTCCCTCTGGATTAAACTCCCACAGGCGAAGGGAGCGACGTTTGCCGGGCAATATTCGGCGAATCAGCATGACCTGCGTCACCTTGACCAGGCTGAGGTCTCCTTCCAAGAGATCCTTAATGCGGCCCTGTAACAAGGGCACGTCTTTGGGCAAACCCCAATCTAACCCTTTGTTGACCCATGACGCTAGCCGTGGTGGGGGACCCGAGTGAAAGGCAGGAGGCGCCACCCACTTGGTGCTCCGGGGAGCGGTGATATAAAACCACTCTCATTGCCACAAGCCTAGCTCCTCTTGAAAAGAGCCCTCGGGCCATGAAGCATCAACATTTTTGCTTATAACAGCGCCTCCGCACTCTGCGTGCCGTCCCTTGATCATCTTCGGCTCCACTTCGAAGGTCTTGAGCCATAATCCGAAGTGAGGGGTAACACGGAGGAACGCTTCACACACGACAATAAACGAGGAGATATGGAGGATGGACTCCGGAGCTAAGTCATGAAATTCCAGCCCGTAATAAAACAGCAGTCCCCTCACAAAGGGATCCATTGGGAAGCCCAACCCCCGAAGGAAGTGAGACATGAACACCACGCTCTCACCGGGCTGGGGACTGGGAAAGACCTGCCCTTGAGCAGGCAACCTATGCGAAATTTTGCCGGTCAGAAACTTAGCCTCCCTCAACTTTAGTACGTCCTCCTCCGTGACGGAAGAGGGCGTCCATCGGCCTTGAAGGTCAGAACCGAACATCGCTGAAGGTCCGAAGCGCCTGGAATCTGGAGCCTAGGGTGTTGGAACTCGAGGCGACGGGCGAACTCGCTTGAGATCGAAAAAAGGAGTAAGGCCTTGGTCTCTTTATAAGAGGTTGAATACCAAGAGCCCTCCCCATAACCGTTCGGGACTTGTCTTTAATCGAGGAAATGTGCTAATGGGCACGGTTGGGTTACTCACGTCCGTATTGATGAGAATCCCGTAAAAGGGGTACACGATCTCTGCTTTGACAAGACGTGCCAAGGAAACCGCCTCGCAAAACATGATGAGCTGGAAAAGTAAAAACGATTCGAGTAAAGGACTTGGCCGTAGTGTGATGACGCACCGCGGAATACATCAGCAGATTTGATTTGTGTTAATATTATTCTCTCTATGGCAATATGTGGAAAACTTATTTTGCAGAGCCGGACACTACTCTTGGTGTTTACAATTTTCTATGAAGGACTTGGAGGAGGAACCCGCCTTGCAATGCCGAAGACAATCTGCGCGCCGGACTCGTCGTCATTGAAGCCTGGTTCAGGGGCTACTGAGGGAGTCCTGGATTAGGGGGTGTTCGGGTAGCCGGACTATACCTTCAGCCGGACTCCAGGACTATGAAGATACAAGATTGAAGACTTCGTCCCGTGTCCGGATGGGACTTTCCTTGGCGTAGAAGGCAAGCTTGGCGATGCGGATATTCAAGATCTCCTACAATTGTGACCGACTCTGTGTAACCCTAACCCTATCCGGTGTCTATATAAACCAGAGGGTTGTAGTCCGTAGGACATTAACTCCATATACAACAATCATACCATAGGCTAGCTTCTAGGGTTTAGCCTCCTTGATCTCGTGGTAGATCTACTCTTGTACTACCCATATCATCAATATTAATCAAGCAGGAATAGGGTATTACCTCCATCGAGAGGGCCCGAACCTGGGTAAAAACATCGTGTCCCTTGTTACCATCCGGCCTTGACGCACAGTTCGGGACCCCCTACCCGAGATCTGCCGGTTTTGACACCGACAGCATGGTTCGCAAGTACCAAGTGATTCCAAAAGTCCATCAGTATGGAGTTTCTTCATGCGCTTTACACCAATATGACCCAAACGACAGTGCCACAAATAAGTTGCACTATCATTATCAACTCTGCATCTTTTGGCTTCAACTTTATGAATATGTGTATTACTACTATCGAGATTCATCAAAAATAGACCACTCTTCAAGGGTGCATGACCATAAAAGATATTATTCATATAAATAGAACAACCATTATTCTCTGATTTAAATGAATAACCGTCTCGCATCAAACAATATCCAGATATAATGTTCATGCTCAACGCTGGCACCAAATAACAGTTATTTAGGTCTAATACTAATCCCGAAGGTAGATGTAGAGGCAGCGTGCTGACGGCGATCACATCAACTTTGGAACCATTTCCCACGCGCATCGTCACCTCGTCCTTAGCCAGTGTCCGCTTAATCTGTAGTCCCTGTTTCGAGCTGCAAATATTAGCAACAGAACCAGTATCAAATACCCAGGTGCTACTGCGAGCTCTGGTAAGGTACACATCAATAACATGTATATCACATATACCTTTGTTCACCTTGCCATCCTTCTTATCCGCCAAATACTTGGGGCAGTTCCGCTTCCAGTGACCAGTCTGCTTGCAGTAGAAGCACTCAGTCTCAGGCTTAGGTCCAGACTTGGGTTTCTTCTCTTGAGCAGCAACTTGCTTGCTGTTCTTCTTGAAGTTCCCCTTCTTCTTCCCTTTGCCCTTTTTCTTGAAACCGGTGGTCTTATTGACCATCAACACTTGATGCTCCTTCTTGATTTCTACCTCCGCAACCTTTAGCATTGCGAAGAGCTTAGGAATCGTCTTATCCATCCCTTGCATGTTATAGTTCATCATGAAGCTCTTGTAGCTTGGTGGCAGTGATTGAAGAATTCCGTCAATGATGCTATCATCCGGAAGATTAACTCCCAGTTGAATCAAGTGATTGTTATACCCACACATTTTGAGTATATGCTCACTGACAGAATTATTCTCCTCCATCTTGCAGCTGTAGAACTTATTGGAGACTTCATATCTCTCAATCCGGGCATTTGCTTGAAATATTAACTTCAACTCCTGGAACATCTCATATGCTCCATGACGTTCAAAACATCGTTGAAGTCCCGGTTCTAAGCCATAAAGCATGACACGCTGAACTATCGAGTAGTCATCAGCTTTGCTCTGCCAGACGTTCATAACATCTGGTGTTGCTCCTGCAGGAGGTTTGGCACCTAGCGGTGCTTCCAGGACGTAATTCTTCTATGCAACAATGAGGATAATCCTCAAGTTACGGACCCAGTCTGTGTAATTGCTACCATCAGCTTTCAACTTTGCTTTCTCAAGGAACACATTAAAATTCAACGGAACAACATCACGGGCCATCTATCTACAATCAACATAGACAAGCAAGATACTATTAGGTACTAAGTTCATGATAAATTTAAGTTCAATTAATCATATTACTTAAGAACTCCCACTTATATAGACATCCCTCTAATCCTCTAAGTGATCACGTGATCCAAATCAACTAAACCATAACCGATCATCACGTGAAATGGAGTAGTTTTCAATGGTGAACATCACTATGTTGATCATATCTACTATATAATTCACGCTCGACCTTTCGGTCTCAGTGTTCCGAGGCCATATCTGCATATGCTAGGCTCGTCAAGTTTAACCTGAGTATTCTGCGTGTGCAAAACTGGCTTGCACCCATTGTAGATGGACGTAGAGCTTATCACACCCGATCATCACGTGGTGTTTGGGCACGGCGAACTTTGGCAACGGTGCATACTCAGGGAGAACACTTTTATCTTGAAAGTTAGTGAGAGATCATCTTATAATGCTACCGTCAATCAAAGCAAGATAAGATGCATAAAAGATAAACATCACATGCAATCAATATAAGTGATATGATATGGCCATCATCATCTCGTGCTTGTGATCTCCATCTCCGAAGCACCGTCATGATCACCATCGTCACCGGCGCGACACCTTGATCTCCATCGTAGCATCGTTGTCGACTCGCCAATCTTATGCTTCTACGACTATTGCTACCGCTTAGTGATAAAGTAAAGTATTACAGGGCGATTGCATTGCATACAATAAAGAGACAACCATATGGCTACTTCCAGTTGCCGATAACTCGGTTACAAAACATGATCATCTCATACAATAAAATTTAGCATCATGTCTTGACCATATCACATCACAACATGCCCTGCAAAAACAAGTTAGACGTCCTCTACTTTGTTGTTGCAAGTTTTACGTGGCTGCTACGGGCTTAGCAAGAACCGTTCTTACCTACGCATCAAAAACCACAACGATAGTTTGTCAAGTTGATGCTGTTTTAACCTTCGCAAGGACCGGACGTAGCCACACTCGGTTCAACTGAAGTTGGAGAAACTGACACCCGCCAGCCACCTATGTGCAAAGCACGTCGGTAGAACCAGTCTCGCGTAAGCGTACGCGTAATGTCGGTCCAAGCCGCTTCATCCAACAATACCGCCAAACCAAAGTATGACATGCTGGTAAGCAGTATGACTTATATCACCCACAACTCACTTGTGTTCTACTCGTGCATATGACATCTACGCATAAAACCTGGCTCGGATACCACTGTTGGGGAACGTAGTAATTTAAAAAAATTCCTACACACACAAAAGATCATGGTGATGCATAGCAACAAGAGGGGAGAGTGTTGTCCATGTACCCTCATAGACCGAAAGCGGAAGCGTTAGCACAACACAGTTGATGTAGTCGTACGTCTTCATGATCTGACCGATCAAGTACCGAACGTATGACACCTCCGAGTTCAGCACACGTTCAGCCTGATGACGTCCCACGAACTCCGATCCAGCCGAGTGTTGAGGAAGAGTTTCGTCAGCACGACGGCATGGTGATGATGATGATGTTCTATCGACGCAGGGCTTTGCCTAAGCACCGCTACAGTATTATCGAGGTGGACTATGGTGGAGGGGGGCACCGCACACAGCTAAAAGATCAAACGATCAATTATTGTGTCTCTAGGGTGCCCCCTGCCCCCGTATATAAAGGAGAAAGGGGGGAGGTGTGGCCGGCCAAGAGGGGCACGCCAGGAGGAGTCCTACTCCCACCGGGAGTAGGACTCCCTGCCTTTTCCTTGTTGGATTAGGAGTGGAGGGGGAAAGAGGAGGGAGAGAGGAAGGAAAGGGGGGGCACCGCCCCCCTCTCCTTATCCTATTCGGACTAGGGGGGAGGGGCACGCGGCCCTGCCCTGGACGCCTCTCATCTTCTCCACAAAGGCCCACTATGGCCCATTAAGCCCCTGGGGGGTTTCGGTAACCCCTCGGTACTCCGGTAAAATCCCGATTTCACCCAGAACACTTCCGATATCCAAATATAGGCTTCCAATATATCAATCTTCATGTCTCGACCATTTCGAGACTCTTTGTCATGTTCGTGATCACATCTGGGACGCCGAACAACCTTCGGTACATCAAAAACCATAAACTCATAATATAACCGTCATCGAAACTTTAAGCGTGCGGACCCTACGGGTTTGAGAACTATGTAGACATGACCGAGGCACGTCTCCGGTCAATAGCCAATAGCGGAACCTGGATGCTCATATTGGCTCCCACATATTCTACGAAGATCTTTATCGGCCAGACCGCGTAACAACATACGTTGTTCCCTTTGTCATCGGTATGTTACTTGCCCGAGATTCGATCGTCGGTATCTCAATACCTAGTTCAATCTCGTTACCGGCAAGTCTCTTTACTCGTTCTGTAATACATCACCCCGCAACTAACTCATTAGTTGCAATGCTTGCAAGGCTTAAGTGATGTGCATTACCGAGAGGGCCGAGAGATACCTCTCCGACAATCGGAGTGACAAATCCTAATCTCGAAATACGCCAACCCAACAAGTACCTTCGGAGACACCTGTAGAGCACCTTTATAATCACCTAGTTACGTTGTGATGTTTGGTAGCACACAAAGCGTTCCTCCGGTAAACGGGAGTTGCATAATCTCATAGTCATAGGAACATGTATAAGTCATGAAGAAAGCAATAGCAACATACTAAACGATCGAGTGCTAAGCTAACGGAATGGGTCAAGGCAATCACATCATTCTCCTAATGATGTGATCCCGTTAATCAAATGACAACTCATGTCAATGGCTAGGAAACATAACCATCTTTGATCAACGAGCTAGTCAAGTAGAGGCATACTAGTGACACTCTGTTTGTCTATATATTCACACAAGTATTATATTTCCGGTTAATACAATTCTAGCATGAATAATAAACATTTATCATGATATAAGGAAATAAATAATAACTTTATTATTGCCTCTAGGGCATATTTCCTTCAGTTAGTGCATTGCAACCAGAGCCATCATGCACGAACACACCAGCACGATGGAGATCTCGGATGTCCAAACCACCAAGGGATATTGGGCTACGAACCAAGCATCGATGCCTACCAGTGAAGGAAATATGCCCTAGAGGCAATAATAAAGATATTATTTATTTCCTTATGTCATGATAAATGTTTATTATTCATGCTAGAATTGTATTTACCGGAAACATAATACATGTGTGAATACATAGACAAACAGAGTGTCACTAGTATGCCTCTACTTGACTAGCTCGTTAATCAAAGATGGTTATGTTTCCTAACCATGAACAAAGAGTTGTTATTTGATTAACGAGGTCACATCATTAGTTGAATGAGCACCCGATCGTTTAGTATGTTGCTATTGCTTTCTTCATGACTTATACATGTTCCTATAACTATGAGATTTTGCAACTCCCGTTTATCGGAGGAACACTTTGGGTACTACCAAACGTCACAACATAACTGGGTGATTATAAAGGAGTACTACAGGTGTCTCCAATGCTACATGTTGGGTTGGCGTATTTCGAGATTAGGTTTTGTCACTCCGATTGTCGGAGAGGTATCTCTGGGCCCTCTCGGTAATACACATCACATAAGCCTTGCAAGCATTACAACTAATATGTTAGTTGTGAAATGATGTATTACAGAACGAGTAAAGAGACTTGCCGGTAACGAGATTGAACTAGGTATTGGATACCGACGATCGAATCTCGGGCAAGTAACATACCGATGACAAAGGGAACAACGTATGTTGTTATGCGGTCTGACCGATAAAGATCTTCGTATAATATGTAGGAGCCAATATGGGCATCCAGGTCCCGCTATTGGTTATTGACCGGAGACGTGTCTCGGTCATGTCTGCATTGTTCTCGAACCGTAGGGTCCGCACGCTTAACGTTACGATGACAGTTATTATGAGTTTATGCATTTTGATGTACCGAAGGTTGTTCGGAGTCCCGGATGTGATCACGGACATTACGAGGAGTCTCGGAATGGTCGAGACATAAAGATTGATATATTGGAAGCCTATGTTTGGACATCGGAAGTGTTCCGGGTGAAATCAGGATTTTATCGGATTACCGGGAGGTTACCGGAACCCCCCGGGAGTCATATGGGCCTTAGTGGGCCTTAGTGGAAAGGTGAAAGGGCTGCCCATAAGGGCTGCGCGCCTCCCCCCTCCCCTAGTCCTATTAGGACTAGGAGAGGTGGCCGGCCACCCCTCTCCCTCTTTCCCCCTTGGGAGTCCTAGTTGGAATAGGATTGGGGGGGAGTCCTACTCCCGGTAGGAGTAGGACTCCTCCTGCGCCTCCATAGGGCTGGCCGCACCCCTCCCCCTTGGCTCCTTTATATACGGAGGCAGGGGGCACCTCTAGACACACAAGTTTATCATTGAGATCGTTCCTTAGCCGTGTGTAGTGCCCCCTGCCACCATATTCCACCTCGATCATATCGTTGTAGTGCTTAGGCGAAGCCCTGCGTCGGTAGAACATCAAGATCGTCACCACACCATCGTGCCGACGGAACTCTTCCCCGACGCTTTGCTGGATCGGAGCCCGGGGATCGTCATCGAGCTGTACGTGTGCTAAGAATTCGGAGGTGCCGGAGTAACGGTGCTTGGATCGGTCGGATCGGGAAGAAGACGTACGACTACTTCCTCTACGTTGTGTCAACGCTTCCGTTGCGATCTACAAGGGTACGTAGATCATACTCTCCCCTCGTTGCTATGCATCACCATGATCTTGCGTGTGCGTAGGAAATTTTTTGAAATTACTACGTTCCCCAACAGTGGCATCCGAGCCTAGGTTTTATGGTTTGATGTTATTTGCACGAGTAGAACACAAGTGAGTTGTGGACGATACAAGTCATACTGCCTACCAGCATGTCATACTTTGGTTCGGCGGTATTGTTGGACGAGACGACCCGGACCAACCTTACGCGTACGCTTACGCGAGACCGGTTCCCTCGACGTGCTTTGCACATAGATGGCTTGCGGGCGACTGTCTCTCCAACTTTAGTTGAACCGAGTGTGGCTACGCCCGGTCCTTGCGAAGGTTAAAACGGAGTCTATTTGACAAACTATCGTTGTGGTTTTGATGCGTAGGTGAGATTGGTTCTTGCTTAAGCCCGTAGCAGCCACGTAAAACATGCAACAACAAAGTAGAGGACGTCTAACTTGTTTTTGCAGGGCATGTTGTGATGTGATATGGTCAAGGCATGATGCTGAATTTTATTGTATGAGATGATCATGTTTTGTAACCGAGTTATCGGCAACTGGCAGGAGCCATATGGTTGTCGCTTTATTGTATGCAATGCAATCGCGATGTAATGCTTTACTTTATTACTAAACGGTAGTGATAGTCGTGGAAGCATAAGATTGGCGAGACGACAACGATGCTACGATGGAGATCAAGGTGTCGCGCCGGTGACGATGGTGATCATAACGGTGCTTCGGAGATGGAGATCACAAGCACAAGATGATGATGGCCATATCATATCACTTATATTGATTGCATGTGATGTTTATCTTTTTATGCATCTTATCTTGCTTTGATTGACGGTAGCATTATAAGATGATCTCTCACTAAATTATCAAGAAGTGTTCTCCCTAAGTATGCACCGTTGCCAAAGTTCGTCGTGCCCAGACACCACGTGATGATCGGGTGTGATAAGCTCTACGTCCATCTACAACGGGTGCAAGCCAGTTTTGCACACGCAGAATACTCAGGTTAAACTTGACGAGCCTAGCATATACAGATATGGCCTCGGAACACGGAGACCGAAAGGTCGAGCGTGAATCATATAGTAGATATGATCAACATAACGATGTTCACCATTGAAAACTATTCCATCTCACGTGATGATCGGTCATGGTTTAGTTGATTTGGATCACGTGATCACTTAGAGGATTAGAGGGATGTCTATCTAAGTGGGAGTTCTTAAGTAATATGATTAATTGAACTTAAATTTATCATGAACTTAGTACCTGATAGTATCTTGCTTGTTTATGTTGATTGTAGATAGATGGCTCGTGCTGTTGTTCCGTTGAATTTTAATGCGTTCCTTGAGAAAGCAAAGTTGAAAGATGATGGTAGCAATCACACGGACTGGGTCCGTAACTTGAGGATTATCCTCATTGCTGCACAGAAGAATTACGTCCTGGAAGCACCGCTGGGTGCCAGGCCTGCTGCTGGAGCAACACCAGATGTTATGAACGTCTGGCAGAGCAAAGCTGATGACTACTCGATAGTTCAGTGTGCCATGCTTTACGGCTTAGAATCGGGACTTCAACGACGTTTTGAACGTCATGGAGCATATGAGATGTTTCAGGAGTTGAAGTTAATATTTCAAGCAAATGCTCGGATTGAGAGATATGAAGTCTCCAATGAGTTCTATAGCTGCAAGATGGAAGAGAACAGTTCTGTCAGTGAGCATACACTCAAAATGTCTGGGTATAATAATCACTTGATTCAATTGGGAGTTACTCTTCCAGATGATTGCATCATTGACAGAATTCTCCAATCACTGCCACCAAGCTACAAGAGCTTTGTGATGAACTATAATATGCAAGGGATGAACAAGACTATTCCCGAGCTCTTCGCAATGCTGAAAGCTGCGGAGGTAGAAATCAAAAAGGAGCATCAAGTGTTGATGGTTAACAAAACCACTAGTTTCAAGAAAAAGGGCAAAGGGAAGAAGAAGGGGAACTTCAAGAAGAACGGCAAGCAAGTTGCTGCTCAGGAGAATAAACCCAAGTCTGGACCTAAGCCTGAAACTGAGTGCTTCTACTGCAAGCAGACTGGTCACTGGAAGCGGAACTGCCCCAAGTATTTGGCGGATAAGAAGGATGGCAAGGTGAACAAAGGTATATGTGATATACATGTTATTGATGTGTACCTTACTAGAGCTCGCAGTAGCACCTGGGTATTTGATACTTGTTCTGTTGCTAATATTTGCAACTCAAAACAGGGACTACGGAATAAGCGGGCACTGGCAAAGGACGAGGTGACGATGCGCGTGGGAAACGGTTCCAAAGTCGATGTGATCGCGGTCGGCACGCTACCTCTACATCTACCTTTGGGATTAATATTAGACCTAAATAATTGTTATTTGGTGCCAGCGTTGAGCATGAACATTATATCTGTATCTTGTTTAATGCGAGACGGTTATTCATTTAAATCAGAGAATAATGGTTGTTCTATTTATATGAGTAATATCTTTTATGGTCATGCACCCTTGAAGAGTGGTCTATTCTTATTGATTCTCGATAGTAGTAATACACATATTCATAATGTTGAAGCCAAAAGATGCAGAGTTGATAATGAAAGTGCAACTTATTTGTGGCACTGTCGTTTAGGTCATATCGGTGTAAAGCGCATGAAGAAACTCCATACTGATGGACTTTTGGAACCACTTGATTATGAATCACTTGGTACTTGTGAACCGTGCCTCATGGGCAAGATGACTAAAACACCGTTCTCCGGTACTATGGAGAGAGCAACAGATTTGTTGGAAATCATACATACCGATGTATGTGGTCCGATGAATATTGAGGCTCGTGGCGGATATTGTTATTTTATCACCTTCACAGATGATTTAAGCAGATATGGATATATCTACTTAATGAAACATAAGTCTGAAACATTTGAAAAGTTCAAAGAATTTCAGAGTGAAGTTGAAAATCATCGTAACAAGAAAATAAAGTTTCTACGATCTGATCGTGGAGGAGAATATTTGAGTTACGAGTTTGGTGTACATTTGAAAAACTGTGGAATAGTTTCGCAACTCACGCCACCCGGAACACCACAGCGTAATGGTGTGTCCGAACGTCGTAATCATACTTTACTAGATATGGTGCGATCTATGATGTCTCTTACAGATTTGCCGCTATCGTTTTGGGGTTATGCTTTAGAGACGGCCGCATTCACGTTAAATAGGGCACCGTCAAAATCCGTTGAGACGACGTCGTATGAACTATGGTTTGGCAAGAAACCAAAGTTGTCGTTTCTTAAAGTTTGGGGCTGCGATGCTTATGTGAAAAAGCTTCAACCTGATAAGCTCGAACCCAAATCGGAGAAATGTGTCTTCATAGGATACCCAAAGGAGACTGTTGGGTACACCTTCTATCACAGATCCGAAGGCAAGACATTCATTGCTAAGAATGGATCCTTTCTAGAGAAGGAGTTTCTCTCGAAAGAAGTGAGTAGGAGGAAAGTAGAACTTGACGAGGTAACTGTGCCTACTCCCTTACTGGAAAGTAGTACATCACAGAAAACTGTTTCAGTGACACCTACACCAGTTAGTGAGGAAGCTAATGATAATGATCATGAAACTTCAGATCAAGATACTACTGAACCTCGTAGATCAACCAGAGTAAGATCCGCACCAGAGTGGTACGGTAATCCTGTTCTGGAAGTCATGCTACTAGATCATGATGAACCTACGAACTATGAAGAAGCGATGGTGAGCCCAGATTCCGCAAAGTGGCTTGAAGCCATGAAATCTGAGATGGGATCCATGTATGAGAACAAAGTATGGACTTTGGTTGACTTGCCCGATGATCGGCAAGCAATTGAGAATAAATGGATCTTCAAGAAGAAGACTGACGCTGACGGTAATGTTACTGTCTACAAAGCTCGACTTGTCGCGAAAGGTTTTCGACAAGTTCAAGGGGTTGACTACGATGAGACCTTCTCACCCGTAGCGATGCATAAGTCTGTCCGAATCATGTTAGCAATTGCCGCATTTTATGATTATGAAATTTGGCAGATGGATGTCAAAACTGCATTCCTGAATGGATTTCTGGAAGAAGAGTTGTATATGATGCAACCAAAAGGTTTTGTCGATCCAAAGGGAGCTAACAAAGTGTGCAAGCTCCAGCGATCCATTTATGGACTGGTGCAAGCCTCTCGGAGTTGGAATAAACGCTTTGATAGTGTGATCAAAGCATTTGGTTTTATACAGACTGTCAGAGAAGCCTGTATTTACAAGAAAGTGAGTGGGAGCTCTGTAGCATTTCTGATATTATATGTGGATGACATATTACTGATTGGAAATGATATAGAATTTCTGGATAGCATAAAGGGATACTTGAATAAAAGTTTTTCAATGAAAGACCTCGGTGAAGCTGCTTACATATTAGGCATAAAGATCTATAGAGATAGATCAAGACGCTTAATTGGACTTTCACAAAGCACATACCTTGACAAGATTTTGAAGAAGTTCAAAATGGATCAAGCAAAGAAAGGGTTCTTGCCTGTGTTACAAGGTGTGAAGTTGAGTAAGACTCAATGCCCGACCACTGCAGAAGATAGAGAGAAAATGAAAGATGTTCCCTATGCTTCAGCCATAGGCTCTATCATGTATGCAATGCTGTGTACCAGACCTGATGTGTGCCTTGCTATAAGTTTAGCAGGGAGGTACCAAAGTAATCCAGGAGTGGATCACTAGACAGCGGTCAAGAACATCCTGAAATACCTGAAAAGGACTAAGGATATGTTTCTCGTATATGGAGGTGACAAAGAGCTCACCGTAAAAGGTTACGTTGATGCAAGCTTTGACACTGATCCGGACGATTCTAAATCGCAAACCGGATACGTGTTTACATTGAACGGTGGAGCTGTCAGTTGGTGCAGTTCTAAACAAAGCGTCGTAGCAGGATCTACATGTGAAGCGGAGTACATAGCTGCTTCGGAAGCAGCGAACGAAGGAGTCTGGATGAAGGAGTTCATATCCGATCTAGGTGTCATACCTAGTGCATCGGGTCCAATGAAAATCTTTTGTGACAATACTGGTGCAATTGCCTTGGCAAAGGAATCCAGATTTCACAAGAGGACCAAACACATCAAGAGACGCTTCAATTCCATCCGGGATCTAGTCCAGGTGGGAGACATAGAGATTTGCAAGATACATACGGATCTAAATGTTGCAGACCCTTGACTAAGCCTCTTCCATGAGCAAAACATGATCAGCACCAAGGCTCCATGGGTGTTAGAATCATTACTGTGTAATCTAGATTATTGACTCTAGTGCAAGTGGGAGACTGAAGGAAATATGCCCTAGAGGCAATAATAAAGATATTATTTATTTCCTTATATCATGATAAATGTTTATTATTCATGCTAGAATTGTATTAACCGGAAACATAATACATGTGTGAATACATAGACAAACAGAGTGTCACTACTATGCCTCTACTTGACTAGCTCGTTAATCAAAGATGGTTATGTTTCCTAACCATGAACAAAGAGTTGTTATTTGATTAACGAGGTCACATCATGTGACGCCCCCGATTTAATCATACACTAATCATACACGCAAACATGTACGATCAAGATCAGGGACTCATGGGAAGATAACACAACACAACTCTACAAATAAAATAAGTCATACAAGCATCATATTACAAGCCAGGGGCCTCGAGGGCTCGAATACAAGAGCTCGATCATAGACGAGTCAGCGGAAGCAACAATATCTGAGTACAGACATAAGTTAAACAAGTTTGCCTTAAGAAGGCTAGCACAAACTGGGATACAGATCGAAAGAGGCGCAGGCCTCCTGCCTGGGATCCTCCTAAACTACTCCTAGTCGTCGTCAGCGGGCAGCACGTAGTAGGCACCTCCGGTGTAGTAGGAGTCGTCATCGACGGTGGCGTCTGGCTCCTGGGCTCCAACATCTGGTTGCGACAACCAGTTAGAAGGGATAGGGGGGAAAAGAGGGAGAAAGCAACCGTGAGTACTCATCCAAAGTACTCGCAAGCAAGGAGCTATACTACATATGTATGCATTGGTATCAAATGGAATAAGGGTATCATATGTGGACTGAACTGCAGAAAGCCGGAATAAGGGGGGGGGGATAGCTAGTCCTTTCGAAGACTACGCTTCTGGCAGCCTCCGTCTTGCAGCATGTAGAGGAGAGTAGACTGAAGTCCTCCAAGTAGCATCACATAGCATAATCCTAACCGATGATCCTCCCCTCGTCGCCCTGTGAGAAAGCGATCACCGGTTGTATCTGGCACTTGGAAGGTTGTGTTTTATTAAGTATCCGGTTCTAGTTGTCATAAGGTCAAGGTACAACTCCAAGTCGTCCTGTTACCGAAGATCACGGCTATTCGAATAGATTAACTTCCCTGCAGGGGTGCACCACATAACCCAACACGCTCGATCCCATTTGGCCGGACACACTTTCTTGGGTCATGCCCGGCCTCGGAAGATCAACACGTCGCAGCCCCACCTAGACCAACAAAGAGGTCAGCACGCCGGTCTAAACCTAAGTGCCCAGGGGTCTGGGCCCATCGCCCTTAGCACACCTGCAGGTTGCGTGGGCGGCCGGAAGCAGACCTAGCCTAGTAGGCGTTCCAGTCCAATCCAGCGCGCGCCGCTCCGTTGCTGACGTCACGAAGGCTTCGGCTGATACCACGACGTCGAGTGCCCATAACTGTCCCCGCGTAGATGGTTAGTGCGTATAGGCCAGTAGCCAGACTCAGATCAAATACCAAGATCTCGTTAAACGTGTTAAGTATCTGCGAACGCCGACCAGGGCCAGGCCCACCTCTCTCCTAGGTGGTCTCAACCTGCCCTGTCGCTCCGCCTCAAAGTAACAGTCGGGGGCCGTCGGGAACCCAGGCCCACCTCTACCGGGATGGAGCCACCTGCCCCTTCAGCCCCCATCTCCGAACAGTATCACAGGTAAGGTAACTGTGTAAAGTATATGTATATGCCCGTGATCACCTCCCGAAGTGATCACGGCTCAGTAGTATAGCATGGCAGACGGACAAGAGTGTAGGGCCACTGATGGAACACTAGCATCCTATACTAAGCAGTAGGATAGCAGGTAATGCTAACAACAGTAGTAGCAAGGACAGGCTATGCATCAAGATAGGAATAACGGAAAGCAGTAACATGCTACACTACTCTAATGCAAGAAGTATAGAGAAGAGTAGGCGATATCTGGTGATCAAAGGGGGGGCTTGCCTGGTTGCTCTGGCAAGAGAGAGGGGTCGTCGATGTAGTCGTACTGGGTAGCAGCGGCGTCGGTCTCGGTGTCTAGCGGAAGAAGAGGGGGAAGAAACAATAAATATAATGCAAACAATTGCATGACGATGCATGACATTATAAAGCGTGATGCTAGGTGTGCCCTAACGCGGTACGAGGTGGTACCGGTGAAGGGGGGAAACATCCGGGAAATTATCCCCGGCGTTTCGCGTTTTCGGACAGATGAACCGGAGGGGGAAAGTTGCGTGTTCGCTATGCTAGGGATGCGTCACGGATAAACGGGCTGCGTATTCAAATTCGCCTCGTCGTTCTGAGCAACTTTCATGTAGAAAGTATTTTCATCCGAGCTACGGATTATTTTATATTAATTTTTAAAGATTTCAGATCATTTTCTAGAAATTTGCATAATTAAATTAATTTAGAAATTGCAATTATGATGTCAGCGTGACATCAGCATGATGTCAGCAGAACCAAAGGTTGACTGGGTCAAACCTGGCAGGTGGGACCCGTTCGTCATTGACTGCCTATCTAACCAACAGATTAGTTAGATTTGTTAGCTAATTAGATTATTCTAACACTGGTTAATTAAGTTAATTTAATTAATTCGTTAATTATTTAATTAATCTTTTTAATCCTTCTAAAAAAATCGTTTTGGGGCTAGGTCCATTCGGTCAGTGGCCCAGGGCCATTGCGGGTGTGCGGGCGATGCGTTTACGGGCGTGCGGCGCTGGGTGCGGGCGCCCATCGAGGGCGAGGGCGAGGCCGTGGCCTTGGCTGGGCACGCTCGCGTAGCAGGGGGGCTCGGCCAGGGCGGTGGCGTGGTGGCCGGCAGGTTGGCCGCGGGGCAGATGCGGGCCGCCGCCAGCAAGGTCAGGCGGAGGCGGGTGCGGCCAGGGGGCAGCGCGGGCGCGTGGCCACGCACGGGCGAGGGGCGACGGCGAGTGAGCGTGTGCGCGTGCGGAGCACGGCGACCGCGACGACGGGGAGAGAGGGAGAGGCCAGGGGGGTGCTCACGGCGCGGAGTAGGGTTCGGGGCAGCGGGCTCGGCGGAGGTCGGGGAGGTCCGACGAGGGAGAGGATGAGGACGAAGTCGGCGGTGGTGGCGCGGGCTCCGGGCGGCGGTGTCCAATCGACGAGGGGCGGCGCGGATCGATCTGGCGGCTTCGGGGATGGTGACGGGGCGAGGCGACGTAGCAGTGGCGCGGCAGTGGCGGTGTCGATAGCTTGGGCGAGGGGGACCCGGTGGAGGGGCGCCCTGCAGCCACGGCGGACGCCATGGCCGCAAGGAGGAGGGCTCTGGTGTGAGCTCCTCTGCTCGTCGCGGGTGCAAGGTTGTTGGCTATTGCGGTCGCGCTGGCCGGCAGCTTGACGAGGAGGCTCGGGCGCGCTTGGAGACGAACGGAAGGTGGAGGAGAAGACCAGGGGTGGTGGTTGCCTTGCCGGCGAACAACGGCTGCGACCCGCCAGGGGAGAGGTGCGGGGAAGCGGGGGAGGAGAGTAGAGATTGCGAGGGGGGGTATGAGGCGCCTCGCCTCTGGTCTAGGTGTGCGGCGGCGCGAGGGAGATGGAGAGGGATCGAGCGAGAGGAGTGGGGGTCGAGTGGGTAAGGCTGGCTGCGGGCTAGGTTAAGGAGGGGAGCCAGGCTGGGCCTAGTTGTTTGTTAGATGGGCCAAGAGCCCAGTAGATTAGTTAGTTTAGTTTTTTTAAATATATTTACTATTTTCGTTAATCCTATATTGCATTATATTTTAAGTCTAAATGGTCTTTGTTAAATGAGAGACTTGTCATAAAAGTACTTTGCAATATTATGGGGTTGTCCGCTAGGCTTGGGGGAAATTAAAAAAAATGTCTAGCCTTTTGTTAATTCTTGAAAAAGCCAAAACTAGAGCTATTGGCCCTGTTTTATTTAGGTTAGGAGCATCTACTTACTTCCACAGACTTTTGTTCTTATATGACAATTAGTTGGTGAATTTTTGCAACCCTGCGAACATTTTTATTTTATCATTTTAAGAAATAATAATTTGACTTCATTTTTAAAATTGAATCTGAATTCGGTTTGGATCAAAGTGAGGTTTAGTAAGTTAATCGCGATGACATGGCACCATTTGTGTGTGGTTACTGTAGCTTAACTACCGGGTGTTACAAATCTCCTCCACTACAAGAAATCTCGTCCCGAGATTTAAGAGGTAGAGAAGGGGGGGAAAGGTCTAGTTACGGAATGCTAACGGATCTCCTCGCTCTTGGTTCCTCTTCTCGAAGTGGGCGATCCATCATATTGATGTCTTCCCTTTTGTGCCCCAACTCATCACGATGAAGTCGGCATCTTTTCTTCGGGGGGTTCCATCGTACTTACGAAAGAATAAAGGGGTATTCCGGGAGAACAAACCTGTACAAGGTTGACTATCTGGTCGATAACATCGGGGACGGTGGCAGAAAGTAACTCTCGAATTGAAAATTAAGAAAATATCGAGAGCAAAGTAATGAGGTTTCATGGGATGTTTCGAGCGAGCAGGCAACCGTTCGATGCCTGAAACAGGGCTCGAAAGGGGCTCAAAGCAATGGGAATAAGTGTTGCGTCTGATACCAGAATAGATCTCTAAGCAGGTGGCCCGTGAAGTACATATGAAGTCAAGCGCGAGGAATAACTTTGACAATAGGTTATACAGGAGAGTCAGGTTTCGATCCTGTGGAACTGTGGGTTATGGGCCCACCACGTGGTTAAAGTAGGAAGGGCATTGACATCTTGCACGGCCATGATAGCAAGGCATGTCAGTGAATAACCGGTCAGTTATGTTGGTAGCATCATTGGTACCAAGGGCGAGGGACAAAGAGAACCATTTTCCTGCTCGTTGAACGAGGCGGACCATTAGGCAAAGTTCTCGTCCATCGGTGGATACCAGAATGTCATCAACAATAGTAACAGGGTCTTACTGACAGAGTTATACACCGAGGTGTTTACATAAGCAGGAGAATATTCCTGCTTAGATCGTATAGATCACAAGAAACGTTAAACCAACCAATGGAAGGGAAAATACGATTATCAGATTAAACAGGACAATGGAAAGGAAATTGTGTTTAAACACATATTTCAAGGGTATATCCTACCCAAGGACAAGCAGAGCATGATATCCAGGATAGGATGTAACGTAGAAAAGCTATTTAGGTAAGGGAGAGAAATTTCATGACATTACCCATACAACGGTGTTTGGATAATTTAGCAGGAAACATTTAGCATTGGCTTCAAATGTCCTTGTTGACAATCGGAGTACCACAAACATGCTTCGAGATAGCATTACATGGTCTTCAAGCAAAGGTCAGACTTTGGATACTCAATGGATTCATCAGGAACAACTTATAGAATAAGTCTTTCAATTTCCTCATGGAAGAATGGTTAACATTGCTAAAAGGGAGAACTATGACAATAGGCCCTCTAGCCAGGTGTGCTAGGCATTCCATCACCTTACTGGGTCACATAAAGACCAATGTTATAACTCTTGAAAATATGTTCCAACCATCATATCTGACCGAGATTCAGATCTGATTGGTGTCAGGATACCTCTGACTTAGGATGCCAGAGAAGAAAAGGTGCAACACAAATTGACGAGATGGCAATGTAAGATTCTCAAGAAATGAACTATGGGAGCGAGTTCTGAAACCAGAGTTCATCATTAAACCAAGGAGAGGATGAGGGGGTGGCTGATGAACTCAGCGACAGTTCCTCGAGACTTCCAAAAGAGGGGTTTCCACAATTATGTGAACAAGGAGATAACATTAGTCAGATCAAATGATATTATGATGTATGCTCGAGGAAATCATACACAATTAAAAATTGGTTGAAAGGTGCACCCGACATATGGGCTTAGGTAGCACGATCAATGTTAGAATGGTGATTCAATTATCGGAAGACTTAGAATGAAACTATCGCCCATTCACTTCAAATCAATAGGGTTGCTTAGAAGTTTTGAATTCACACGTCATAGCTCAATTGTCGGTATTCCAGTCAAAAACAATACGGGGACCAAGGAATGTACGGAGATGGCGAGAAGTATTATCATACCAAGAATTTTTAAGAGGTGGTGAAATTCTCACAACATTCTTGACATAAAAGATGGCAATACTCCAAGGTAAAGGAGACCAAATGCTGGATAGCAAGGATCTCAAGGTATAACACAAAACACGAACAAGTTTGTGTTGAACGGGAGGCAATCGAGTGGTCGATGATAACACAAATCATCGAGGGCAAGGATGGTATTTCTCATCAGGAATTCAATTGATATCCTTGAGGAGCTCGAAATGTTGATGATGATCATGACGATTTCTGTCGAGAGGTTTCATGGAGATGTAATCGGTCGGCGATGACATCAAGTCAAACGAATGATGAAGCGAAAGGTTATTGGAACCATGGGTACGACACAAACTTGAAATCAAGTTTGTTGTTTGAGGTGAAACAATAAGACAAGGAAGATCGACGTAAGCTTAGCCCATCGTCGAAATTGTGCTCCGGAAAGAAGGACCAGGTAGCACAATTAAAACTTGGCACGATAATGATATAGCCGAGTAGGCTCGGAATGACGTGATCGAGTTCAGACTCGTAAGTAATCAAGGTTACCAAGAGTTTTTGAATCGTAGTGCGGACTCAATTCACTTGTCGGTGTCCTTGAGGGGTTCTAACAACTGAGAACCCGTTGGAAAAATGGAATCGGCAAGAATATTAGTTGATGAAGAACTCATAAGAAGTTATGTATCCCGTGGTATCCTCGAGATACCAGGGGGTAATACTCGACGACAGATCAAAGTAGAGGTTGGACTGGGGTATTGCTCTGCAGAAGACAAGTGCTTAAACTTGCACGAGAAACGGTACCTAAAAGAGAACATGGTCGAAACCACGATTGCAAAAGGCCAGATCCCAGATATAATATGAACTTATACCAAGGGAGTAATTAATTTAAGAGAAGCTTTAATAATAAGATCTACATTGTGTCCATGGGCATGAACACAAAGTTCAAGGTCGACTCCCACTTCTTCAATGCATAACCTTACATTTACCTCCCCTTTTCGAAGTTGTAGTGTTGAAAAGTTATCTGACGAAGCGTCAGCAGGGTATAACCCGCATAACTTTCGAGGTCACGCAAATTAAGGAAGGCACAGGTTCAACCCGTCAGGGTATCGTGGAAACATATACCACAAGCTTTGAGAGTAAATATTACCAGCTCGAAAGCAGAGCATGGTTGGCAAAAGGAGAGGATACAAATTACCAAAGGCATTATGTATCGGAGAAAGAACTCACAAGGTGATTAATTATGAAGGACATTGTCGGATAATAATCCAACAGTGGATATGGTGATCCACAATGGAGCTGATGTGAGTATCGATACCCAATCAGAGGAAGAAAGAATGCAAATGCATCGTTTTACAGAACATCTGAATAATTCAACGTTTAAATAACAAAGGATTTATGATTTTCAAATCAAGGGATCAGGAGCAAACGCTCTGATCAAGGACGGACAAGTTGAATAGACTTAGGGGTACAATCGATGGCAATCTGATTGGCCGAGGACCAGCTCACGTTTTAAATGACATCTGAGCTGGAAGGATGAATTCTATGATCTGAGTGAGGATTGCGAGCATTCGCAACATATTGAGTCAATGGACTCAAAATGATATTGACAAAGGTTGCCAATAAGACTACTATACTTATGGGATTAACCATAATGCAAGCAAGCAAGAATTTCAGGAGCAATAGGTTGCTCAGGATTTTCGGAAGACCGAATGGTATTTCGAAGAATTTTGTGAACTGCATAAATATCTGGGGATGAGCGGATACTCGATAAATGTGAGTAATTATCCGTAGTGGTATGCATGTGGCAAAGAACTGCAAGGCAGTAGGCACAAAGTATTCTTGGGGTATCTTATAATAACAAGATCGACTGGGAATAAAAGTAAGCACGACAGTTCTAAATACTTACCCATAGGGATATTTCGGTGGTAGGGAATTGCAAAAGCAATGGCATAAGGTTTTGGGAGAACATCGGAGAGTATTGTCAGAACCTTTTGTTGAAGCAGTCGATCATCTATAATGAAGGGGCTCTTCGGCAGGAAGTGGTAACGAGATCCTAATGTTAGATTTAGAAAAATTCATTTAACCCGAATAGAAGAGAGTTCAGAGTCCCAGAGTAAGGATCGAGGAGTAAAAGATCCTAATACCACCCAGATGGCGACATGGGCCCGTAAGCCGCACAACCATGTTAGTAAAAGTTTTTCAATGACTAGACTCGACTTCGGCCAAGGAGTTGGAAAGGGGGATTCCTACAGGCAGTCGGCTCTGATACCAACTTGTGACGCCCCCGATTTAATCGTACACTAATCATACACGCAAACGTGTACGATCAAGATCAGGGACTCACGGGAAGATATCACAACACAACTCTACAAATAAAATAAGTCATACAAGCATCATATTACAAGCCAGGGGCCTCGAGGGCTCGAATACAAGAGCTCGATCATAGACGAGTCAGCGGAAGCAACAATATCTGAGTACAGACATAAGTTAAACAAGTTTACCTTAAGAAGGCTAGCACAAACTGGGATACAGATCGAAAGAGGCGCAGGCCTCCTGCCTGGGATCCTCCTAAACTACTCCTAGTCGTCGTCAGCGGGCAGCACGTAGTAGGCACCTCCGGTGTAGTAGGAGTCGTCATCGACGGTGGCGTCTGGCTCCTGGGCTCCAACATCTGGTTGCGACAACCAGGTAGAAGGGATAGGGGGGAAAAGAGGGAGAAAGCAACCGTGAGTACTCATCCAAAGTACTCGCAAGCAAGGAGCTATACTACATATGTATGCATTGGTATCAAATGGAATAAGGGTATCATATGTGGACTGAACTGCAGAAAGCCGGAATAAGGGGGGGATAGCTAGTCCTTTCGAAGACTACGCTTCTGGCAGCCTCCGTCTTGCAGCATGTAGAGGAGAGTAGACTGAAGTCCTCCAAGTAGCATCACATAGCATAATCCTAACCGATGATCCTCCCCTCGTCGCCCTGTGAGAAAGCGATCACCGGTTGTATCTGGCACTTGGAAGGTTGTGTTTTATTAAGTATCCGGTTCTAGTTGTCATAAGGTCAAGGTACAACTCCAAGTCGTCCTGTTACCGAAGATCACGGCTATTCGAATAGATTAACTTCCCTGCAGGGGTGCACCACATAACCCAACACGCTCGATCCCATTTGGCCGGACACACTTTCTTGGGTTATGCCCGGCCTTGGAAGATCAACATGTCGCAGCCCCACCTAGACCAACAAAGAGGTCAGCACGCCGGTCTAAACCTAAGCGCCCAGGGGTCTGGGCCCATCGCCCTTAGCACACCTGCAGGTTGCGTGGGCGGCCGGAAGCAGACCTAGCCTAGTAGGCGTTCCAGTCCAATCCAGCGCGCGCCGCTCCGTTGCTGACGTCACGAAGGCTTCGGCTGATACCACGACGTCGAGTGCCCATAACTGTCCCCGCGTAGATGGTTAGTGCGTATAGGCCAGTAGCCAGACTCAGATCAAATACCAAGATCTCGTTAAACGTGTTAAGTATCTGCGAACGCCGACCAGGGCCAGGCCCACCTCTCTCCTAGGTGGTCTCAACCTGCCCTGTCGCTCCGCCTCAAAGTAACAGTCGGGGGCCGTCGGGAACCCAGGCCCACCTCTACCGGGATGGAGCCACCTGCCCCTTCAGCCCCCATCTCCGAACAGTATCACAGGTAAGGTAACTGTGTAAAGTATATGTATATGCCCGTGATCACCTCCCGAAGTGATCACGGCCCAGTAGTATAGCATGGCAGACGGACAAGAGTGTAGGGCCACTGATGGAACACTAGCATCCTATACTAAGAAGTAGGATAGCAGGTAATGGTAACAACAGTAGTAGCAAGGACAGGCTATGCATCAAGATAGGAATAACGGAAAGCAGTAACATGCTACACTACTCTAATGCAAGCAGTATAGAGAAGAGTAGGCGATATCTGGTGATCAAAGGGGGGGCTTGCCTGGTTGCTCTGGCAAGAGAGAGGGGTCGTCGATGTAGTCGTACTGGGTAGCAGCGGCGTCGGTCTCGGTGTCTAGCGGAAGAAGAGGGGGAAGAAACAATAAATATAATGCAAACAATTGCATGACGATGCATGACATTATAAAGCGTGATGCTAGGTGTGCCCTAACGCGGTACGAGGTGGTACCGGTGAAGGGGGGAAACATCCGGGAAATTATCCCCGGCGTTTCGCGTTTTCGGACAAACGAACCGGAGGGGGAAAGTTGCGTGTTCGCTATGCTAGGGATGCGTGGCAGATAAACGGGCTGCGTATTCAAATTCGCCTCGTCGTTCTGAGCAACTTTCATGTACAAAGTATTTTCATCCCAGCTACGGATTATTTTATATTAATTTTTAAAGATTTCAAATCATTTTCTAGAAATTTGCATAATTAAATTAATTTAGAAATTGCAATTATGATGTCAGCGTGATATCAGCATGATGTCAGCAGAACCAAAGGTTGACTGGGTCAAACCTGGCAGGTGGGACCCGTTCGTCATTGACTGCCTATCTAACTAACAGATTAGTTAGATTTGTTAGCTAATTAGATTATTCTAACACTGGTTAATTAAGTTAATTTAATTAATTCGTTAATTATTTAATTAATATTTTTAATCCTTCTAAAAAAATTGTTTTGGGGCTGGGCCCATTCGGTCAGTGGCCCAGGGCCATTGCGGGTGTGCGGGCGATGCGTTTACGGGCGTGCGGCGCTGGGTGCGGGCGCCCATCGAGGGCGAGGGCGAGGCTGTGGCCTTGGCTGGGCACGCGGTGGTGTGGTGGCCGGCAGGTTGGCCGCGGGGCAGATGCGGGCCGCCGCCAGCAAGGTCAGGCGGAGGCGGGTGCGGCCAGGGGGCAGCGCGGGCGCGTGGCCACGCACGGGCGAGGGGCGACGGCGAGTGAGCGTGTGCGCGTGCGGAGCACGGCGACCGTGACGACGGGGAGAGAGGGAGAGGCCAGGGGGGTGCTCACGGCGCGGAGTAGGGTTCGGGGCAGCGGGCTCGGCGGAGGTCGGGGAGGTCCGACGAGGGAGAGGATGAGGACGAAGTCGGCGGTGGTGGCGCGGGCCCCAGGCGGCGGTGTCCAATCGGTGAGGGGCGGCGCGGATCGATCTGACGGCTTCGGGGATGGTGACGGGGCGAGGCGACGTAGCAGTGGCGCGGCAGTGGCGGTGTCGATAGCTTGGGCGAGGGGGACCCGGTGGAGGGGCGCCCTGCAGCCACGGCGGACGCCATGGCCGCAAGGAGGAGGGCTCTAGTGTGAGCTCCTCTGCTCGTCGCAGGTGCAAGGTTGTTGGCTATTGCGGTCGCGCTGGCCGGCAGCTTGACGAGGAGGCTCGGGCGCGCTTGGAGACGAACGGAAGGTGGAGGAGAAGACCAGGGGTGGTGGTTGCCTTGCCGACGAACAACAGCTGCGACCCGCCAGGGGAGAGGTGCGGGGAAGCGGGGGAGGAGAGGAGAGATTGCGAGGGGGGGGGGTATGAGGCGCCTCGCCTCTGGTCTAGGTGTGCGGCGGCACGAGGGAGATGGAGAGGGATCGAGCGAGAGGAGTGGGGGTCGAGTGGGTAAGGCTGGCTGCGGGCTAGGTTAAGGAGGGGAGCCGGGCTGGGCCTAGTTGTTTGTTAGATGGGCCAAGAGCCCAGTAGATTAGTTAGTTTAGTTTTTTTTAAATATATTTACTATTTTCGTTAATCCTATATTGCATTATATTTTAAGTCTAAATGGTCTTTGTTAAATGAGATACTTGTCATAAAAGTACTTTGCAATATTATGGGGTTGTCCGCTAGGCTTGGGGGAAATTAAAAAAAATGTCTAGCCTTTTGTTAATTCTTGAAAAAGCCAAAACTAGAGCTATTGGCCCTGTTTTATTTAGGTTAGGAGCATCTACTTACTTCCACAGACTTTTGTTCTTATATGACAATTAGTTGGTGAATTTTTGCAACCCTGCGAACATTTTTATTTTATCATTTTAAGAAATAATAATTTGACTTCATTTTTAAAATTGAATCTGAATTCGGTTTGGATCAAAGTGAGGTTTAGTAAGTTAATCGCGATGACATGGCACCATTTGTGTGTGGTTACTGTAGCTTAACTACCGGGGTGTTACACATCATTAGTTGAATGATCTGATTGACATGACCCATTCCATTAGCTTAGAACCCGATCGTTTAGTATGTTGCTATTGCTTTCTTCAGGACTTATACATGTTCCTATAACTATGAGATTATGCAACTCCCGTTTACCGGAGGAACACTTTGGGTATTACCAAACGTCACAACGTAACTGGGTGATTATAAAGGAGTACTACAGGTGTCTCCAATGGTACATGTTGGGTTGGCGTATTTCGAGATTAGGTTTTGTCACTCCGATTGTCGGAGAGGTATCTCTGGGCCCTCTCGGTAATACACATCACATAAGCCTTGCAAGCATTACAACTAATATGTTAGTTGTGAAATGATGTATTACAGAACGAGTAAAGAGACTTGCCGGTAACAAGATTGAACTAGGTATTTGATACCGACGATCGAATCTCGGGCAAGTAACATACCGATGATAAAGGGAACAACGTATGTTGTTATGCGGTCTGACCGATAAAGATCTTCGTAGAATATGTAGGAGCCAATATGGGCATCCAGGTCCCGCTATTGGTTATTGACCGGAGACGTGTCTCGGTCATGTCTGCATTGTTCTCGAACCGTAGGGTCCACACGCTTAACGTTACGATGATAGTTATTATGAGTTTATGCATTTTGATGTACCGAAGGTTGTTCGGAGTCCCGGATGTGATCACGGACATTATGAGGAGTCTTGGAATGGTCGAGACATAAAGATTGATATATTGGAAGCCTATGTTTGGACATCGGAAGTGTTGCGGGTGAAATCAGGATTTTACCGGATTACCGGGAGGTTACCGGAACCCCCCGGGAGTCATATGGGCCTTAGTGGGCCTTAGTGGAAAGGTGAAAGGGCTGCCCATAAGGGCTGCGCGCCTCCCCCTCCCCTAGTCCTATTAGGACTAGGAGAGGTGGCCGGCCACCCCTCTCCCTCTTTCCCCCTTGGGAGTCCTAGTTGGAATAGGATTGGGGGGGGGAGTCCTACTCCCGGTAGGAGTAGGACTCCTCCTCGCCTCCATAGGGCTGGCCGCACCCCTCTCCCTTGGCTCCTTTATATACGGAGGCAGGGGGCACCTCTAGACACACAAGTTGATCATTGAGATTGTCCCTTAGCCGTGTGCAGTGCCCCCTGCCACCATATTCCACCTCGATCATATCGCTGTAGTGCTTAGGCGAAGCCCTGCGTCGGTAGAACATCAAGATCGTCACCACACCGTCGTGCTGATGGAACTCTTCCCCGACGCTTTGCTGGATCGGAGCCCGGGGATCGTCATCGAGCTGTACGTGTGCTAAGAACTCGGAGGTGCCGGAGTAACGGTGCTTGGATCGGTCAGATCGGGAAGAAGACGTACGACTACTTCCTCTACGTTGTGTCAACGCTTCCGTTGCGATCTACAAGGGTACGTAGATCATACTCTCCCCTCGTTGCTATGCATCACCATGATCTTGCGTGTGCGTAGGAATTTTTTTGAAATTACTACGTTCCCCAACAGCCAGGTGGAGAGCTTCTTCTTCAACTTATGCACCACGGGTATGAGCACTGATGTGAGCTTCTTCTCCAACTGATGCGACAAATGAGCTTTAAATGAGTCAGAAATAGAGCCATCGACCTCCCAAAGCTTAAATATTACTCGCCCTCGATCAAGAAAATTGAGTAAGTATGCTAATTGTTTCTAGCTCTTAAGCTTACATTGAAGATCCCTGCAAAAATAGCTTACATTGAATACCAACCTCCAAAAATGTATACTTATCCTTCCTGCAAGCTTGAGAAGTTAACTAGCATGGGAGTAATACATGCAATCCTTTTAGTCCCACTGCTATGAAGAAAGAATAAATATTCTTATGGAGTCAAAATTTCCATTGCCAAGGTTTAGAGCGGATGACAATATTATGTTGGTAACAAATCAATGTCCGTCATAGACAAAAGAAATTATGCATTAGAGATCACTTCAAAAACACCAATCTGAAGCATACCAGGTAAAATAGTAAAAATCGTTTGTCTGCGTTAGTCAGCCACTCAACTACATATACGAAGCTGAGTGCAAGCATATGCCTCACACTTATTGAGAAAAAAGAATAATGATTTGAGTTCTAAAAAGTCAAAAATAAACAAAGTATTGCATCGTTTGGAAGATCCAACCGTTCATATTATGCAGAATTGTCAGGATTGCAACCCCTCAAACTTTTAGCTCAATCCAATTGTTCAAACTCCGGGAAACGTCCAAAAAGTGCATCAATTTACGAATATTTTTTCTGCATTAGACATATCTGATCCGAGTTCATCTTTGCCATGAGCGACCTATCAGACTACTTCTGTTTAAGGAGGATTTTTGTGAGGTCATATGCTATGTTCTCAAGCACTTGCGTGCAAAATTTGGTCCTATTGTGAGGTGCTCTTCACCGTCGCGTCGGTATCTCACCGGGCCGACCTCATTGCTCCACAGATTCCGACCCGTTGAAAGGGCAACTATCCCTGGGTGGTTTTGGTAATTCCTAACAACATATAGCTCACTGAACTAATGCTATTTCAAGATGATCATTTCAGAAAGTTCAATGTTTGGCATGGCATGGATTAGGAACGTGGACCCCTCAAAATGCTAAGGACACAAATTGGCTCAAGCTCAAGACTCTACATTTTCATTTTAGTGATCCAAGATCACATTGAGTCCATAGAAAAAGCCAATACTATTAAAAGGGGATGAGGTGTTGCTTAATGGCTAGCTTGCTCAAAATGCTTAGTGATATGCTCCAAAAGCCCTCAACCACTTCCTCACATCCACATATGTCCCAAACCAAAAGTCTAACTCAGTCCCACCGATTTGATCTATTCGGCGCCACCGAGTTCACTTGACATAGCCACTGCCAGAAACCCTAGTCACTTCGGTCTCACCGATAGGGATCTCGGTCTCACCGAGATGGGATTGCAAACTCTCTGTTTCCCTTCGTAACGTTTCGGTCCAACCGAGATGAGCGATTGATCTGTAACATCCCAAATTTTCAATTTGAAATGTTATACATTAGATCATCATGCATATCATATTTTATTTTGCTTTTGGTTTTGATCCTAGAAAATCCTAAGCAACTCAAGGACCCACGGAGAGAGTTGGGGATTTCGTTATTTACATATTTGAGTTTTCTCAAATTATGTAAACAGGATCATTTGATTTTATTTATTTTATCATCAATTATTTCTATTACAAAATTATGAGAGGGAATAAAATGACTTTCCCAAAATATAGAAATATTGAGGATTTAATAAAAAAATCAAATAAGTTTTATTTCGGAGTTTTTCGGTATTTTTAATTGAATTGAGGAAAAATGCGCGTTTTTCAAAGTTGTAGTTTGGGCCCAGATAAATGTTCACTTTATCGGGCTTGATTTTAGAAACCCGGCAAAATTTATTTCGTGATTTTTGGAGTCCGTTTAGTATTTCTTTTTATTTTTCTTCCAAGCGGAATTATTAAAAAAAAACCCGGAACCGACTTTGGGCCGTACTCGGCCAGGACACCGCCGGCCAAGGCTACATAAGCCGCCGCCCCGGGGCCCGAAAGCCCAGCCGCCAGCCGCCCCTGCCCTAACCCTAGCCGCCGCCTCCAGCCGCCGCCGCCGCCAGCTGCCGCCGCCGCCCCGCCGCCGACTCGCCGGAGTGCGCGCCGCCCGAGGTTCGCCGCCGCCTCATTTTCCGTGCTGTTTAAAAAAAATCTGTTCGTCGTTTTTCTTTTTCGTCGGATTTTTCGCGGTTATTTTCTGATCGCGATTTCTGATCCGATTTTCGTTTTAGTATAACTTTTTGCTCGTTTATCGGAATCAGGCGATTCAAGCGCCTGGAGTTTCGTCTCGAAACCCTCTTTCCGAATAATCAACTTAAACATGTTTTTGCTACTGTAAAATTTGCCCTAGATCCAGATTACTAGAATGAAGTTGTTTTCTTTCGCCGTTTGATTTCTTTTGCTTCGTTCGATTTGATTCTTTTTGCAAACCAGGGTTCTTAAGTTGAACTTTCTGGTTAGATCTTCTATTTGAGTTTTACCTGTGCATTAGATGAGTACTTATTGTATGCTTGTTGTTTGTCTGCGATAGAATACCCGGAGTGCGCCGCCTGTTACTTCGAATCTCTAGGTTACGCGGATCATCAGCAAGGCAAGTAACACTTTGATCATACCTTTTCTACAACCCAGTTTTATTGCATTAGATCAATCTTCACACATTGCATGATTAGGATCTAATAAAATTATGGGATGGGAAGTAGATGAGGTAGTACCTATTACCTGTTTATTTTCAAACCTTTGGGAGTTACTTCTACGTTTGCTCATTATGCCATGCTATGCTAGTAGACGTGGATTGGGTGAGTGATATCCATGACAGATGTGAGATTGATAATTAAGGGTTTATCTAAGGTGGCAACCTAACACACATCTGGGTGGATTGAGGCACCTGGGGTTACCAGGACTTTCCTGTTTTTATTTGGACCGCCACCCAGGCCCAAAGGGATCATGAGATTATTCATACTAGAAACTTCCGTGTGCAGCCACAAGCCATTATGGGCTCTGGCATAGTTGACTAAGTTGTGAGAACTCTTACAGGGTAGACTAGCAGATGTAGGGGAAAGTAGGTGTACCGGTCTATCCGTCGTAAGGTGCTAGCGCTTCTGAAAGACTGTGTCTCGGTCATCCGTCTTCTCAAACACCCTGTAGTGCGAGAAACCAAACGGAGGCGATCGAGTCTTGTGGGGAAAAGTGTGCAAACCTCTGCAGAGTGTAACAAACTAATCATGGTTAGCCGTGTCCCCGGTTATGGACATCTTGAGTATCTAGTACCTGGATTATCATGTGAATCTCAACATGTTACTCTAAATTAATTTTGATGGGTTTTAATGATGTTACTTAATTGGGATTGAGAATGCTATCAACCATTCTCAATGTTTAACAACCACCATGATAGTAATTAATTTTATTCCTTTGAAGTAGGGAAAAATTGGCTTTACGCAAAACTGTAACCATAGAGCTTTCCACCAGCCAAATATGCATATAGTATAGCTGTTGCATTCCATTACTCTCTATGTGTTACCTTGCCAGCATATTCCATGTGCTGACCCATTTTCGGGCTGCAACGTTAATGTTGCAGACTTTTCATACGATGATTGAGGAGTTTTAGGTCGTGGTTCTATACTCAGTGATGCCGTTGGAGTTGATGGACTCACTTATCTTCCAAGCCTTCCGCTATTATCATTATTAGATGGCCTTAAGCCATATTTATTGTAATAAGTTCTCTTTTGAGACACTCGATGTAATAAGTGTGTGATTGCTACTCTGCTATAAATCCTCCGAGTACTGTGTGGTGTCAGCATTACTGATCTAGGGATGACACCGGAGCACAGAGATCAGACTGTTTGAGGTCTGGTCGCTACATGATCCCACCGAGTTCGCAATGCAAACTCTCTGTTTCCCTTTCGTAACATTTCGGTCTCACCGAAATGAGCGAATCAGTCCCATAGAGTTTGCCTGACTAACTCTCTGTTTGCCTATTACAGAAATTGGTCCTACCGAGTTTATGTGATCGGTCTCACCGAGATTACATTATGCCCTAACCCTAATGAAATCGGTCCTACCGAGTTGACATGTCGGTCCCACCGAAAAGCCTAACGTTCACATTTTGAACTAAATCCGTCTGACCGAGTTTCATGATTCGGTCCCACCGAGTTTGGTAAATTGTGTGTAACGGTTACATTTTGCGTGGAGGCTATTTATACCCCTCCACCCACTCTTCGTTCATGGAGAGAGCCATCAGGACGTGCCTACACTTCCAACATACATTTTCTGAGAGAGAACCACCTACTCATGTGTTGAGACCAAGATATTCCAATCCAACCACAAGAATCTTGATCTCTAGCCTTCCCCAAGTTGCTTCCCACTCAAATCATGTTTCCACCAAATCCAAATCCGTGAGATAGAGTTGAGTGTTGGGGAGACTATCATTTGAAGCACAAGAGCAAGGAGTTCATCATCAACACACCATCTATTACCTTTTGGAGAGTGGTGTCTCCTAAATTGGTTAGGTGTCACTTAGGAGCCTCCGACAAGATTGTGGAGTTGAACCAAGGAGTTTGTACGGGCAAGGGGATCGCCTACTTCGTGAAGATCTAACCTAGTGAGGCAAGTCCTTCGTGAGCGATGGCCATGGTGGGATAGACAAGGTTGCTTCTTCGTGGACCCTTCGTGGGTGGAGCCCTCCCTAGACTCGCGCAACCGTTACCCTTCGTGGGTTGAAGTCTCCATCAATGTGGATGTACGATAGCACCACCTATCGGAACCACGCCAAAAATCTATGTGTCTACATTGCGTTTGCTCCCTCTAAATTCCTCCCTTTACCTTCATGTGTAATGTTTTACATTCCACTGCTATACTCTTAGACTTGCATGTGTAGGTTGATTGCTTGACTTGTGCTAAGTTGCTAAAATCCCCCTCTAGACATACTTTCGATCCTACAAGTGGTATCAGAGCTTTGGTCTTCATTTGCCTTGATTTCTATAGCTATTGGTGATCATAGCCTTGGTTTCACAACCTAGGATAGTATGGCGTCTAGCGAGGGAAATTACCACCATAGAGGTCCTTACTTTGATGGTACTAATTTTGCTAGTTGGAAGAATAAGATGAGAATTCATATTGTTGGACATAACCCCGCTGTTTGAGCTATTGTGTGTATTGGCTTGCAAGGTGAATTCTTTGGTGGAAGAGAACCGGACCATGAAGCTACCGCGGAAGAGTTGAAGATGCTGCAATACAATGCTCAAGCTTGCGATATCCTCTTCAACAGATTGTGCCCCGAAGAATTCAACAAAATCAGCCGTCTTGAGAATGCAAAGGATATTTGGGATACTTTGATTGACATGCACGAGGGTACCGACTCCGTCAAGGAATCCAAATTGGATGTGCTTCAAAGTCAGCTTGACAAGTTCAAAATGAAGGATGGTGAAGGTGTCGCTGAAATGCACTCTAGGCTTGCTCTCATCACAAATGAGATTGTCGGCTTATGAAGTGAAGAGATGACCGATAGATTCATCATCAAGAAGATCCTAAGAGCCCTGGATGGAAAATATGATACCGTGTGCACATTGATCCAAATGATGCCAAACTACAAAGATCTCAAGCCAATGGAAGTCATTGGAAGAATTTTTGCTCATGAGATGTCACTCAAGGATAAGGAAGAGCTTCACAACAAGTCAAGCGGTGCTTACAAAGCCTCATGTGATACTCCTACATCATCAAGTGAGAAACAAACCTTCAATGAGGAATTGAGCCTAATGGTGAATAATTTCAGCAAGTTCTACAAGAGTAGAAGCAAGGAAAGAAGTTCCAAGTCAAGGTCCTACAATGAAAAAAGATTTTCAAGTCATGAGCGTAATTGCTACAATTATGGAAGACCCGGACACTACTCCAATGAGTGTACGACTCCCTACAAAAGAAGAGAAGATTCACCCAAAAGGAGAAGTAGAAGAGAAGAATCACCTCCAAGAGAGATAAGGAGTAGAGATGATCGTTATGAACGAAGAACATCACGGAGAAGCAAGGACTCAGAAAGGAAGGACAAGTCATCAAGGAGCTACAAAAAATGAAGACATCAAGCTCATGTTGGTGAATGGGTATCTGGCTCCGACTCCGACAATCACTCCGAGAGAAGTTATCACTCCGACTCCGAATATACTCAAGATGAAGGTGTTGCCGGTCTAGCACTTGTGTCAACCAACTCCTACGACATATTTGACTCACCAAATGAAGGAATTGGAAGATGCTTCATGGCTAAAGGCCCAAAGGTATCACACCCCGAGTATGTTGATTTCAATAGTGATGAAGATGATTTGCTAGGTGATGATGATTTACTTGTTGACAACTCTACTGATGAAAACTATGATGAACTTGCTATTAATCATGCTAATCAAGATAAAACGAATGATGATGATAAAAATGAGATTGAGCGTCTAACTAAATAACTAAACACTGTTAAGTTAGCTCATGAAACTACCTTGAAAGATCATCGAGAACTTTTAAAGACTCATGAGAAGCTACGCTTTGAAAAGCTCAACCTTGAGCAAGAGCATGGGTTCTTAAAAGCAATCAATGATGATCTTCGCAAGAAAAGTTCTTCTTACATTGCCAAGCATTTACTCTTGTCTACTTACATGCCATAAGTAAAATCTAGCAATAAGAGCAAGAAAGATTCTTCTTCTAGTAGTAACAATAATCATGTTAAATCCAATGTTGTTGCTTCTAGTAGTTCTCTCGATTCCACTAATGATTCTCTTAGCGAAGTAACACTTGAGCAAGAAAATATATTATTGAAGGGAATTATAGAGAAAGGTGTGTACAAGAGCCTTGCTGGAAGTAAGCAATTTGAGGAAATTGTACGCAAGCAAGGAAGGCACCGGAAGAATCAAGGTATTGGTTTTGAACGAAAGTTCAATGCCAATGGAGTTGAGTGGGAAGAAGATCAATACCCCAAGACAAAGTTTGTTCCTCAATAAGAGAAGTATGATCCTACTTCCTTCCAAGGAACACAAGCTCAAGATGATCTTCCAGCACAAGACCACAAGCAAAAAGGCAAGGACAAGCTTCAAGAGGAGATTGATGCATTTGAAGAATCTCCTAAGGCCTTGGTCAAGTGGGTTCCCAAGACTACATCAAATTCTACTTCATCAAGTATGACTACAACTCCAAGGATTCACATCAAGATGATGTGGATCCTGAAGAAGAAGAACTAGAGAGTTCTTGAGGGTGACTCCGCCAACATACTTCACTCATATCATCTTGGCAAGGACAAGTGCAAGCAACTTCCACATTTTGCACTAGTTCAAGGAGTCACAAACCCTCTTGTTGGTAAGACAAGGGACAAGGTAACCTAATGCTTTCATGGACATCATCTTGTGTGAACATCACTCTATGTCTATGGATATCCTTGTTTATTCCTTGTGGGACTAACCCGTGTAGGTATTGAAAGTGCAACTCACTCCAATGGATTGCTCCAAATGATCTAAATCAACATTGAGCACCCACATCTTCAACATCTACATGAAGTCATCATCGACAAAACCCAAGGTTAGTTCATCCCTCTTAGGGGGATATCACATCTAGGGGGAGCTTTACTCAAATCAATTAAGCTAAAGCAACTCTAATGGTTTGAACACAACAATGCTTTATGTAAAAGTGGTAACCCCACTTGTGCTTAAACGGTGAGTATGACCTATGGTCAAATGTTCTCATTTGACTCCTAAGTCAATATACTCATATATAGATGACCTAGTCATCGCCAATTGCTTGATAGATGCTAGAGTGGTTGTGCATGCTTTGTCACATATTTCATTTGTCATTTCAATGTGTGAGCATGTTGATTGCATATTTTACTCATTCAAGGACATCCATTTGTTGCTTTGATTGTTTGGCCTTTTTCTTTTGCCAAATGGATGGACAAGAATGCCTAAGAACTTCCTCTAGCTATCTATGCTTTTATCGTCTCAAACTCTATTCATGCTACATCACAAAGTTTGATCAAGTCAGATTCGAACCACTCTGTGTGAGGAGCACTCGGAGTCCCAGATTCATCATAGACTTAAACTTTCAAAACCTCTCTGTGCATTTCGGTCTGACCGATCTATCCACTTCGGTCACATCGAGTTCACTGAGTTGATCTAGGTTTTCAATCTCGGTGCAACCGATTAGAACTTTTCGGTCAAACCGAGTTGCAGTAACCGCTTGCGATTCTGCATCTCGGTGCCACCGAGTTGTTCCACTCGGCCACACCGACAGGGTCAGGATATATATACCGACGGGTGATATTTTGGAAATTTCTTCAAAACCCTTCATCCCGCGCGTGTCCTGCTCTGCCGCCTCGGGTCTCCGGATCGTCTTCTCATCGCCAGCGACCTCCCGCCGCTGGTTTCCATCGCTGTCAACGGATTTCAACACCGCCGTTGCCGCCGTAGCAAACTCATCGCCGAACTAGGGTATGGGTTCGACTTTTTGTGCTAATTCCTGATACGTCTCCAACGTATCTATAATTTTTGATTGCTCCATGCTATATTATCTACTGTTTTGGACATTATTGGGCTTTATTACCCACTTTTATATTATTTTTGGGACTAACCTATTAACCGGAGGCCCAACCCAGAATTGTTGTTTTTTTTTTGCCTATTTTAGGGTTTCGAAGAAAAGGAATATCAAACGGAGTCCAAACGGAATGAAACCTTCGGGAACGTGATTTTGTCACCGAACATGATCCAGGAGACTTGGACCCTACGTCAAGAAATAAAGGAGGAGGCCATGAGGTAGGGGGCGCGCCTACACCCCAGGCGCGCCCTCCACCCTCGTGGCCCCCCTGTTGCTCCACCGACATACTTCTTCGTCCTATATATACCTACGTACCCCCAAATGATCAGATACGGAGCCAAAACCCTAATTCCACCGCCGCAACTTTCTGTATCCATGAGATCCCATCTTGGGGCCTGTTCCGGAGCTTCGCTGGAGGGGGCATCCATCACGGAGGGCTTCTACGTCAACACCATAGCCTCTCCGATGAAGTGTGAGTAGTTTACCTCAGACCTTCGGGTCCATAGTTATTAGCTAGATGGCTTCTTCTCTCTTTTTGGATCTCAATACAAAGTTCTCCCCCTCTCTTGTGGAGATCTATTCAATGTAATCTTCTTTTTGCGGTGTGTTTGTTGAGACCGATGAATTGTGGGTTTATGATCAAGATTATCTATGAACAATATTTGAATCTTCTCTGAATTCTTTTATGTATGATTGGTTATCTTTGCAAGTCTCTTCGAATTATCAGTTTGGTTTGGCCTACTAGATTGATCTTTCTTGCAATGGGAGAAGTGCTTAGCTTTGGGTTCAATCTTGCGGTGTCCTTTCCCAGTGACAGTAGGGGCAGCAAGGCACATATTGTATTGTTGCCATCAAGGATAACAAGATGTTTTTTTTATCATATTGCATGAATTTATCCCTCTACATCATGTCATCTTGCTTAAGGCGTTACTCTGTTTTCATGAACTTAATACTCTAGATGCATGCTGGATTGCGGTCGATGAGTGGAGTAATAGTAGTAGATGCAGGCAGGAGTCGGTCTACTTGTCTCGGACGTGATGCCTATATACATGATCATACCTAGATATTCTCATAACTATGCTCAATTCTGTCAATTGCTCAATAGTAATTCGTTCACCCACCGTAAAATACTTATGCTCTTGAGAGAAGCCACTAGTGAAACCTATGGCCCCCGGGTCTATCTTCATCATATTAATCTTCCAATACTTAGTTATTTCCTTTGATTTTATTTTATTTTGCATCTTTATCACAAAAACACCAAAAATATTAGTCTGTCATATCTATTAGATCTCACTCTCGTAAGTGACCGTGAAGGGATTGACAACCCCTTATCGCGTTGGTTGCGAGGAGTTATTTGTTTTGTGCAGGTACAAGGGACTCGCGCGTAGCCTCCTACTGGATTGATACCTTGGTTCTCAAAAACTGAGGGAAATACTTATGCTACTTTGCTGCATCATCCTTCCCTCTTCAAGGAAATCCAACGCAATGCTCAAGAGGTAGCAAGAAGATTTCTGGCGCCGTTGCCGGGGAGTCTACGCAAAAGTCAACATACCAAGTACCCATCACATACCCTTATCTCCCGCATTACATTATTTGCCATTTGCCTCTCATTTTCCTCTCCCCCACTTCACCCTTGTTGTTTTATTCGTCCTCTCTCTCTATCCTCCCTCTCTTCCTCTATTTGCCTCCTTTTGCCTCCTGCCGTTATGTCTGAAATTGGGGAAATTATTGCCGTGGACAACAATAATGTCATGAAAGATTCTGATGCTCCTGCTGAAGAACCCCCTATCTTACATACAAATAAAATTCCGTATTGGTAGTGGTAATATTATTGGAAAAGGAGTTATCCAAGATTTCTTTACTTGTGCCGGTGCTTTACCTTCTATGGGTAGTTCTATCCTTCATAGAACTAGTAGTCTTGCAGACACTATTGCCATGCTTGTAGTTGAACTTGAAAGACAATTCATGCACTTGCACCCTTGCATACAAAGAATTTTCCTAGAATTTTCTAATATTGAGCATTCTTCTGTTAAGCGTGCCGCTACTATCTTTTTGGCTCATGATTTTAGATTCATAATAAAAGAGGCCAAAGTAATCTTTGCACATTATAGGGTGGACGCTTGCCATCCTCCCATAGAGGCTATCCTTTTTGACCAAGAAGAAATGATGCATTTTCAATCTCTAGACTATGTTGCTTTCAATGAAAATCTTAGAAAAAGGGTTCCTACCAATGTTCTAGTTGATAGAATTTCTGAACTTAATGATGATTTGGATATTCGAAATAATGAACTAGGTTATTCTCTTTAGTATAGGCTCACAAAGTTTTGTCAAAAGAATGATTATAATGATGAATTGGTTGTGCAATACGAAGGGCCAAAGGAGGAACCTATACCTCCCAAAGTTGATCTTGAGGACTTTTGTCCCATTATATTTAGCCATTTCGATTACTTTTGCTTGCCTCAAAGAAAACTTTCTGCCGAACATAGAGAATATGAAATGAGTTTTAATGATCTATCTTACTACTATGGCCATTTTGATTACTTTTGCTTGCCTCAAAGAAAACTTTCTGACGAACATAGAGAATATGAAATGAGTTTTAATGATCTATCTTACTACTATGGCAATACCTAGATCTATCCTTGCTTTTTATGCCTAGCTAGGGGCGTTAAACGACAGCGCTTGTTGGGAGGCAACCCAATTTTATTTTTATTCCTTGCTTTTTGATCCTGTTTAGTAATAAATAAATTACCTAGCCTCTGTTTTGGTTGTGTTTTTTGTGTTTAGTTAGTGTTTGTGCCAAGTAGAACCGTTGGGAAGACTTGGGGAAAGTCTTGTTATCTTGCTGTAAAAGAACAGAAACTTTAACGCTCACGAGAACTGCTGCCATTTTTATTTGGAAAGTGATATTTAGTTAATTCTTTTTGAATATGATTAATAGATAAATTCCCCACGTTCAAAAATTTATTTTAGAATTTTTGAGGTTCCATATCTTGCGCTAGCTACAGATTACTACAGACTGTTCTGTTTTTGACAGATTCTGTTTTTCGTGTGTTGTTTGCTTATTTTGATGAATCTATGGCTATAAAATAGTTTATAAACCATAGAAAGTTGGAATACAGTAGGTTTAAAACCAATATAAATAAATAATGAGTTAATTACAGTACCTTGAAGTGGTCTTTTGTTTTCTTTCGCTAACGGAGCTCACGAGATTTTCTACTTTAAGTTTTGTGTTGTGAAGTTTTCAAGTTTGGGCAAAGATTTGATGGATTATGGAACAAGGAGCGGCAAGAGCCTAAGCTTGGAGATGCCCATGGAACCCCCAATATAATCTAAGGACACCTAAAAGCCAAATCTTGGGGATGCCCCGGAAGGCATCCCCTCTTTCGTCTACTTCTATCGGTAACTTTACTTGGAGCTATATTTTTATTCACCACATGATATGTGTTTTGCTTGGAGCGTCTTGTATGATTTGAGTCTTTTCTTTTTAGTTTACCACAATCATCCTTTCTGTACACACCTTTTGATAGAGCCATACATGATTTAGAATTTGTTATAATACTCTATGTGCTTCACTTATATCCTTTTGAGTTATATAGTTTTGCTCTAGTACTTCACTTATATCTTTTAGAGCACGGTGGTGGATTTGTTTTATAGAAACTATTGATCTCTCATGCTTCACTTAGATTATTTTGATAGTATTAAATAGCATGGTAATTTGCTTAAATAATCCTAATATGCTAAGCATTCAAGATTAGTAATTTTTTTCTTATGAGTGTTTTGAATACTAAGAGAAGTTTGATGCTTGATGATTGTTTTGAGATATGGAGGTAATAATATCAAAGTCATGCTAGTTGAGTAGTTGTGAATCTGAGAAATGCTTGTGTTGAAGTTTGCAAGTCCCGTAGCATGCACGTATGGTAAACGTTATGTAACAAATTTGAAACATGAGGTGTTCTTTGATTGTCCTCCTTATGAGTGGCGGTCGGGGACGAGCGATGGTCTTTTCCTACCAATCTATCCCCCTAGGAGCATGCGCGTAGTGCTTGGTTTTTGATGACTTGTAGATTTTTGCAATAAGTATGTGAGTTCTTTATGACTAATGTTGAGTCCATGGATTATACGCACTCTCACCCTTCCATCATTGCTAGCATCTTCGGTACCGTGCATTGCCCTTTCTCACATTGAGAGTTGGTGCAAACTTCATCGGTGCATCCAAACCCCGTGATATGATACGCTCTTTCACACATAAACCTCCTCATATCTTCCTCAAAACAGCCACCATACCTACCTATTATGGCATTTCCATAGCCATTCCGAGATATATTGCCATGCAACTTTCCACCATTCCGTTTATCATGACACATTCATCATTGTCATATTGCTTAGCATGATCATGTAGTTGACATAGTATTTGTGGCAAAGCCACCGTTCATAATTCTTTCATACATGTCACTCCTGGTTCATTGCATATCCCGGTACACCGCCGGAGGCATTCATATAGAGTCATCTTTTGTTCTAGCCTCGAGTTGTAATCATTGAGCTGTAAATAAATAGAAGTGTGATGATCATCATTTTCTAGAGCATTGTCCCAAGTGAGGAATTAAAAAAAAGAAGAGATAAAGGCCATAAAAAAGAAGAGAAGGCCCCCAAAAAAGAGAGAAAAAGAGAAGGGACAATGCTACTATCCTTTGCCACACTTGTGCTTCAAAGTAGCACCATAATCTTCATGATAGAGAGTCTTTTGTTTTGTCACTTTCATATACTAGTGGGAATTTTTCATTATTGAACTTGGCTTGTATATTCCAACAATGGGCCTCGTCAAGTACCCTAGGTCTTCGTGAGCAAGCAAGTTGGATGCACACCCACTTAGTTTCTTTTGTTGAGCTTTCATACATTTATAGCTCTAGTGCATCCGTTGCATGGCAATCCCTACTCCTTGCATTAACATCAATCAATGGGCATCTCCATAGCCCATTGATTAGCCTCGTTGATGTGAGACTTTCTCCTTTTTTGTCTTCTCCACATAACCCCCATCATCATATTCTATTCCACCCATAGTGCTATGTCCATGGCTCGCGCTCATATATTGCGTGAAAGTTTATAGGTTTGAGATTCCTAAAGTATGAAACAATTGCTTCGTTTGTCATCGGGGTTGTGCATGATGAGAGCATTCTTGTGTGACGAAAATGGAGCATGACTAAACTATATGATTTTGTAGGGATGAACTTTCTTTGGCCATGTTATTTTGAGAAGACATAATTGCTTAGTTAGTATGCTTGAAGTATTATTATTTTTATGTCAATATGAACTTTTATCTTGAATCTTTCGGATCTGAATATTCATACCAAAATTAATAAGGATTACATTAAAATAATGCCAAGTAGCACTCCACATCAAAATTATCTTTTTTTTATCATTTACCTACTCGAGGTCGAGCAGGAATTAAGCTTGGGGATGCTTGATACGTCTCCAACGTATCTATAATTTTTGATTGCTCCATGCTATATTATCTACTGTTTTGGACATTATTGGGCTTTATTATCCACTTTTATATTATTTTTGGGACTAACCTATTAACCGGAGGCCCAGCCCAGAATTGTTGTTTTTTTGCCTATTTTAGGGTTTCGAAGAAAAGGAATATCAAACGGAGTCCAAACGGAATGAAACCTTCGGGAACGTGATTTTCTCACCGAACATGATCCAGGAGACTTGGACCCTACGTCAAGAAATAAAGGAGGAGGCCACGAGGTAGGGGGCGTGCCTACCCCCCAGGCGCACCCTCCACCCTCGTGGGCCCCCTGTTGCTCCACCGACATACTTCTTCATCCTATATATACCTACGTACCCCCAAACGATCAGATACGGAGCCAAAACCCTAATTCCACCACCGCAACTTTCTGTATCCACGAGATCCCATCTTGGGGCCTGTTCCAGAGCTCCGCCGGAGGGGGCATCCATCACGGAGGGCTTCTACATCAACACCATAGCCTCTCCGATGAAGTGTGAGTAGTTTACCTCAGACCTTCGGGTCCATAGTTATTAGCTAGATGGCTTCTTCTCTCTTTTTGGATCTCAATACAAAGTTCTCCCCCTCTCTTGTGGAGATCTATTCAATGTAATCTTCTTTTTGCGGTGTGTTTGTTGAGACCGATGAATTGTGGGTTTATGATCAAGATTATCTATGAACAATATTTGAATCTTCTCTGAATTCTTTTATGTATGATTGGTTATCTTTGCAAGTCTCTTCGAATTATCAGTTTGGTTTGGCCTACTAGATTGATCTTTCTTGCAATGGGAGAAGTGCTTAGCTTTGGGTTCAATCTTGCGGTGTCCTTTCCTAGTGACAGTAGGGGCAGCAAGGCACATATTGTATTGTTGCCATCGAGGATAACAAGATGTTTTTTTATCATATTGCATGAATTTATCCCTCTACATCATGTCATCTTGCTTAAGGCGTTACTCTGTTTTCATGAACTTAATACTCTAGATGCATGCTGGATTGCGGTCGATGAGTGGAGTAATAGTAGTAGATTTGGTCTACTTGTCTCGGACGTGATGCCTATATACATGATCATACCTAGATATTCTCATAACTATGCTCAATTCTGTCAATTGCTCAAGAGTAATTCGTTCACCCACCGTAAAATACTTATGCTCTTGAGAGAAGCCACTAGTGAAACCTATGGCCCCCGGGTCTATCTTCATCATATTAATCTTCCAATACTTAGTTATTTCCTTTGCTTTTATTTTATTTTGCATCTTTATCACAAAAATACCAAAAATATTATTCTATCATATCTATTAGATCTCACTCTCATAAGTGACCGTGAAGGGATTGACAACCCCTTATCGCGTTGGTTGCGAGGAGTTATTTGTTTTGTGCAGGTACAAGGGACTCGCGCGTAGCCTCCTACTGGATTGATACCTTGGTTCTCAAAAACTGAGGGAAATACTTATACTAATTTGCTGCATCATCCTTTCCTCTTCAAGGAAATCCAACGCAGTGCTCAAGAGGTAGCAATTCCTTACTCCGATTCTTAGCACAATGCAATGCCATGTTCTTTACCATGTATGAGATCAATCTATCCAGAGAAAACATCCAGTAGATTAGGTTTGATTCAAAAATTTAGGGTTAGGTTTCCGCCGAACTCATCTCGGACTGACCGAGTTTTAGAAATCGGTCTCACCGATTTGGCTTAGGCCATTGCACTTGCACTTTTCGGTCTGACTGAAAGTTGCAAATCGGTGTGACCGAGTTCAAATCTCTGTGAAACCCTAGCAATCTCGGAGTCACCGAACTGTGTCTCGATCTGACCGATTTCACTAGTTTAGACTCCAAAAGTTGCTTTGGTGTCACAGAGTTTAACAAATCGGTAGCTCCGAAATGCCTTCTGTGGAAAAGGAAAACTAAGTTTTTCACTCATCAGTTTTGCTTATCACACCCGATCATCACGTGGTGTTTGGGCACGATGAACTTTGGCAACGGTGCATACTTAGGGAGAACACTTTTATCTTGAAATTTAGTGAGAGATCATCTTATAATGTTACCGTCAATCAAAGCAAGATAAGATGCATAAAAGATAAACATCACATGCAATCAATATAAGTGATATGATATGGCCACCATCATCTCGTGCTTGTGATCTCCATCTCCGAAGCACCATCATGATCACCATCGTCACCGGCGTGACACCTTGATCTCCATCGTAGCATCGTTGTCGACTCGCCAATCTTATGCTTCTACGGCTATCGCTACTGCTTAGTGATAAAGTAAAACATTATAGGGCGATTGCATTGCATACAATAAAGCAACAACCATATGGCTCCTGCCAGTTGCCGATATCTCGGTTACAAAACATGATCATCTCATACAATAAAATTTAGCATCATGTCTTGACCATATCACATCACAACATGCCCTGCAAAAACAGGTTAGACGTCCTTTACTTTGTTGTTGCAAGTTTTATGTGGCTGCTACGGGCTTAGCAAGAACCGTTCTTACCTACGCATCAAAAACCACAACGATAGTTTGTCAAGTTGATGCTGTTTTAACCTTCGCAAGGACCAGGTGTATCCACACTCAGTTCAACTAAAGTTGGAGAAACTAATACCCGCCAGCCACCTATGTGCAAAGCACATCGGTAGAACCAGTCTCGCGTAAGCGTACGTGTAATGTCGGTCCGGGCCGCTTCATCCAACAATACCGCCGAACCAAAGTATGACATGCTGGTAAGCAGTATGACTTATATCGCCCACAACTCACTTGTGTTCTACTCGTGTATATGACATCTACGCATAAAACCTGGCTCGGATACCACTGTTGGGGAACGTAGTAATTTAAAAAAAATTCCTACGCACACACAAGATCATGGTGATGCATAGCAACGAGAGGGGAGAGTGTTGTCCACGTACCCTCATAGACCGAAAGCGGAAGCGTTAGCACAACGCGGTTGATGTAGTCGTATGTCTTCATGATCCGACTGATCAAGTACTGAACGTACGGCACCTCCGAGTTCAGCACACGTTCAGCCTGATGACGTCCCTCGAACTCCGATCCAGCCGAGTGTTGAGGGAGAGTTTCGTCAGCACGACGGCGTGGTGACGATGATGATGTTCTACCGACGCAGGGCTTTGCCTAAGCACCGCTACAGTATTATCGAGGTGGACTATGGTGGAGGGGGGCACCGCACACGGCTAAAAGATCAAACGATCAATTGTTGTGTCTCTAGGGTCCCCCCTACCCCCGTATATAAAGGAGCAAGGGGGGAGGTGCGGCCGGCCAGGAGGGGCGCGCCAGGAGGAGTCCTACTCCCACCGGGAGTAGGACTCCCTCCCTTTTCCTTGTTGGATTAGGAGTGGAGGGGGAAAGAGGAGGGAGAGAGGAAAGAAAGGGGGCGCCGCCCCCCTCTCCATGTCCTATTCGGACTAGGGGGGAGGGGCGCGCGGCCCTGCCCTGGCCGCCTCTCCTCTTCTCCACAAAGGCCCACTATGGCCCATTAAGCCCCCGGGGGGTTTCGGTAACCCCTCGGTACTCTGGTAAAATCCCGATTTCACCCGGAACACTTCCGATATCCAAATATATGCTTACAATATATCAATCTTCATGTCTCGACCATTTCGAGACTCGTCGTCATGTCCGTGATCACATCCGGGACTCCGAACGACCTTCGGTACATCAAAAACCATAAACTCATAATATAACCGTCATCAAAACTTTAAGCGTGCGGACCCTGCGGGTTCGAGAACTATGTAGACATGACCGAGACACGTGTCCGGTCAATAACCAATAGCGGAACCTGGATGCTCATATTGGCTCCCACATATTCTACGAAGATCTTTATCGGTCAGACCGCATAACAACATATGTTGTTCCCTTTGTCATCGGTATGTTACTTGCCCGAGATTCGAACGTCGGTATCTCAATACCTAGTTCAATCCCGTTACCGGCAAGTATCTTTACTCGTTCTGTAATACATCATCCCGCAACTAACTCATTAGTTGCAATGCTTGCGAGGCTTAAGTGATGTGCATTACCGAGAGGGCCCAAAGATACCTCTCCGACAATCAGAGTGATAAATCCTAATCTCAAAATATGCCAACCCAACAAGTACCTTCAGAGACACCTGTAGAGCACCTTTATAATCACCCCGTTACGTTGTGACGTTTGGTAGCACACAAAGCGTTCCTCCGGTAAACGGGAGTTGCATAATCTCATAGTCATAGGAACATGTATAAGTCATGAAGAAAGCAATAGCAACATACTAAACGATCGAGTGCTAAGCTAACGGAATGGGTCAAGTCAATCACATCATTCTCCTAATGATGTGATCCCGTTAATCAAATGACAACTCATGTCAATGGCTAGGAAGCATAATCATCTTTGATCAACGAGCTAGTCAAGTAGAGGCATACTAGTGACACTCTGTTTGTCTATGTATTCACACAAGTATTATGTTTCCGGTTAATACAATTCTAGCATGAATAATAAACATTTATCATGATATAAGGAAATAGATAATAACTTTATTATTGCCTCTAGGGCATATTTCCTTCAGTTAGTGCATTGCAACCAGAGCCATCATGCATGAACACACCAGCACGATGGAGATCTCGGATGTCCAACCCACCAAGGGATATTGGGCTACGCACCAAGCATCGATGCCTGCCAGGTGGAGAGCTTCTTCTTCAACTTATGCACCACAGGTATGAGCACTGATGTGAGCTTCTTCTCCAACTGATGCGACAAATGAGCTTTAAATGAGTCAGAAATAGAGCCATCAACCTCCCAAAGCTTAAATATTACTCGCCCTCGAGTAAGAAAATTGACTAAGTATGCTAATTGTTTCTAGCTCTTAAGCTTACATTGTAGATCCCTGCAAAAATAGCTTTCATTGAATACCAACCTCCAAAAATGTATACTTATCCTTCCTGCAAGCTTGAGAAGTTAACTAGCATGGGAGTAATACATGCAATCCTTTTAGTCCCACTGCTATGAAGGTGAAGAAAGAATAAATATTTTTATGGAGTTAAAATTTCCATTGCCAAGGTTTAGAGAGGATGACAATATTATGTTGGTAACAAATCAATGTCTGTCATAGACAAAATAAATTATGCATTAGAGATCACTTCAAAAACACCAATCTGAAGCATACCAGGTAAAATAGTAAAAATCATTTGTCTGCGTTAGTCAGCCACTCAACTAGTGCAAGCATATGCCTCACACTTATTGAGAAAAAAGAATAATGATTCGAGTTTTAAAAAGTCAAAAATAAACAAAGTACTACATCGTTTGGAAGATCCGACCGTTCAGATTATGCAGAATTGTCAGGATTGCAACCCCTCAAACTTTTAGCTCAATCCAATTGTTCAAACTCCGGGAAACGTCCAAAAAGTGCATCAATTTACGGATATTTTTTCTGCACTAGACATATCTGATCCGAGTTCATCTTTGCCATGAGCGACCTATCAGACTACTTCTGTTTAAGGAGGATTTTTGTGGGGTCATATGCTATGTTCTCAAGCACTTGTGTGCAAAATTTGGTCCTATTCTAAGGTGTTCTTCACCATCGCGTCGGTATCTCACCGAGCTGACCTCATTGCTCCACAGATTCTGACCCGTTGAAAGTGCAACTATCCCTGGGTGGTTTTGGTAATTCCTAACAACATATAGCTCATTGAACTAATGTTATTTCAAGATGATCATTTCAGAAAGTTCAATGTTTGGCATGGCATGGATTAGGAACGTGGACACCTCAAAATGCTAAGGACACAAATTGGCTCATGTTCAAGACTCTACATTTTCATTTTAGTGATCCAAGATCACATTGAGTCCATTGGAAAAGCCAATACTATTAAAAGGGGGTGAGGTGTTGCTTAATGGCTTGCTTGCTCAAAATGCTTAGTGATATGCTCCAAAAGCCCTCAATCACTTTCTCATATCCACATATGTCCCAAACCAAAAGTCTAACTCGGCCCCACCGATTTGATCTATCCGGCGCCACCGAGTTCACTTGACATAGCCACTGCCAGAAACCCTAGTCACTTCGGTCTCACCGATAGGGATCTCGGTCTCACCGAGATGGGATTGCAAACTCTCTGTTTCCCTTCGTAACGTTTTGGTCCAACCGAGATGAGCGATCGGTCCCACCGAGTTCGCAATGCAAACTCTATGTTTCCCTTTTGTAACGTTTCGATCTCACCGAAATGAGCGAATCGGTCTCAATGAAATTAGCGAATTGGTCGCACCGAGTTTGTCTGACCAACTCTCTGTTTGCCTATTATAGAAATCGGTCCTACCCAGTTTATGTGATCGGTCTCACCGAGATTACGTTATGCCCTAACCCTAATGAAATCAATCCTACCAAGTTGACATGTCGGTCCCATTGAAAAGCCTAATGTTCACATTTTAAACTAAATCGGTCTGACCGAGTTTCATGATTTGGTCCCACCAAGTTTGGTAAATTGTGTGTAACAGTTAGATTTTGTGTGGAGGCTATTTATACCCCTCCACCCAGTCTTCATTCATGGAGAGAGCCATCAGAACGTGCCTACACTTCCAACATACATTTTCTGAGAGAGAACCACCTACTCATGTGTTGAGACCAGGATATTCCAATCCAACCACAAGAATCTTGATCTCTAGCCTTCCCCAAGTTGCTTTCCACTCAAATCGTCTTTCCACCAAATCCAAATCCGTGAGAGAGAGTTGAGTGTTGGGGAGACTATCATTTGAAGCACAAGAGCAATGATTTCATCATCAACACATCTATTACCTTTTGGAGAGTGGTGTCTCCTAGATTGGTTAGGTGTTACTTGGGAGCCTCCGACAAGATTGTGGAGTTGAACCAATGATTTTGTACGGGCAAGGGGATCGCCTACTTCGTGAAGATCTACCCTAGTGAGGCAAGTCCTTCGTGAGCGATGGCCATGGTGGGATAGACAAGGTTGCTTCTTCGTGGACCCTTCTTGGGTGGAGCCCTCTGCGGACTCGCGCAGCCATTACCCTTCATGGGTTGAAGTCTCCATCAACATGGATGTACGATAGAACCACCTATCAGAACCATGCCAAAAATCTCCATGTCTACATTGCTTTTTCTCCCTCTAAACTCCTCCCTTTACCTTCATGTGCAATGTTTTACATTCCGCTGCTATACTCTTAGACTTGCATGTGTAGGTTGATTGCTTGACTTGTGCTAAATTGCTAAAATCTGCCAAGACTTAAAATTGGGAAAAGGCTAGATTTTTATTTGGTCAAGTAGTCTAATCACCCCCTCTAGACATACTTTAGATCCTACACATGTGCCTTCATCCCGCACCATCGCTTCGTCGAGCCAACGTCGACCAAGTTTTGTGATCACCTTGGCGGACCGCCCTGCACTAGCATCCCACACCATTGCTTCGTCGAGTCGACGTCAACTGATACATCTCCAACATATCTATAATTTATAAAGTATTCATGCTATATTTACATCATTTATATATGGTTTGGTGCACTTTTATATTATTTTTCTAGACTAACCTATTAATCTATTGCCCAGTGCTAGTTCCTGTTTTCTACTTGTTTTTGGTTTTACAGAAAATCAATATCTCGGAAGGTCGAAATACCCCGGGGATTTAATATTTTGGGCGAAGGAATTAACACAAAACTATGCTCGAGGGCCCCACAAGGACATGAGGCATGGCCAACCCTTGGCTGCGCCATGGGCCCTTGTGTCTAGCCCCTCAGTAGGTTGGAGCTCTTCTTTCGCTGCAATAAAGCTAATTTCCACAGGAAAATCCACTCAAAATTTTCAGCCCGATCGAATTTACGGATCTCCAAGTATCAAATAAACAGTGAAAGATAAAAAAAAAGTCACAAAAAACAAAAGATAGAAGAGAGATTCAATCTAGGCGAGACCTCCCTCTCTCCTGAAGGGCCAAGGAAGAAGAAGAAGGTTCCTCCTCTCCTCCGGTGTTACCGAGACACTGCCGGGGATATCTCCGTCATCACCATCACCAACAACTCCTCATCCGTTCTTATGATGGTGTGTGAGTTGTTCATCCTCAGGGCTGAGGTATGTACCAGTAGCTATGTGTTTGATCTCTCTCTCTCTCTCATGTTCTTGATGGACTCGATCTTGATTGTATGATGTGTTTTATTAATAAAGTTGGATCATATGATGTTCTTCCCCCTCTATCCTTTTTGTGGTGAATTGAGCCTTGCTCTTTCAAGTTTCTTTATGTTGGATTTGAGATTACATGATGTATGTCTAGTAATTAACTTGCGGATACCCAAGGTGTTTGGATGTCAGTTCTTGAGAGAGCCAATTATCGCAGACACTGAGAGGCTCTCGGCAATGTCTGAAGCAGGAAGGCCTAGGTATGCTCAGATCTCTTGATTGCATGCACTGAAGATGGAAGAACTATCCATAACCTCTACAAGGGCAATATCATGGCCATGTTAAGAAGCCTACCATCATTCTTGAAGTAGTTGCATCACATGATCTCTAGATTTGGCACACTTTTTTTACATTGCCGGGTCTCACAATGACATCAATGTGCCGTAGCGGTGTCCAGTGTTTGTTAGGCCGACTGAAGGGAAAGCTCCTCCTTGCAACTATATTGTCAATGTACATGAATACAACATGGGCTACTATCTGGTTGATAGTATCTATCATTCGTGGACTACCTTTGTATAGACCATCTCTGAGCCGGTTGGTCAGAAAAAGGTCTCTGCCCGAAGACAAGAAGCAGCTAGAAAGGATGTGAAGAGGGCATTTGGAGTGCTTCATGTCCGTTTTGCAGTTGTTCGTGGACCTGCTAAAGAATGGGATTTGAAGACCCTGTGGGAGGTGATGACATGTTATGTGATCATGTACAACATGATCGTCGTGGAGGATGAGGGTGAAGATGCTGTCGCAGCTATTGAATTTGAGAGTATGGTTGATCCTATTGAACTTCCAAATCAAAATGCATCAACAAATTCAGCACCGAGCAACTCATGATCAACTCAAGAAAGATTTGATTGCACACCTATGGGCCATTAAAAGGAGCAAATAGACCACATGTGCTAATTGATTTCAAGTTTGAACTACTCTAGTTTGAAAACTTTGTTGGATTGTAATATTTAAATTACAACTATTGTCGCATTTGAACATTTTCAATCATCTTTGATTTGGTATGCGATTATTTTGAGCTTGCGAACTTTAAAAAAAAAGAGGCGGAAGTTTAGGGGACAATTTTGGATGACCGGCTCCCGCAACATTGTCATCGGACTGGTCCTCACCAGTTCACATATTGATATGGTGTCCGATTTAAAGAAAGATGCCCAATAAAAGGTCCTCACAAGGCAACTAGATTCAATGCAAGAATGGATTGCGACAAGGTGACCCGGTTTCTCCCTACCTCTTCCTCATCGTCGCTGACCTGCTTCAACAGCTCATCCTCCAGAACTCCGAATCTGCTCTTCACCACCCCATCTTTTCCCACCTGCCTCCCACTGTCCTCCAATACATTGATGATACACTCATCGTTGCAGCCGCCTCCCCTGCCGCTGCTGCCCTTAAAGTAACCCTAAACTATTTTGCACACGCTACGGGCCTTGCCATCAACTTCTCCAAAACCACTCTAGCCACTCTACACACAGAGGAATCCATGACTGCCACCATTGCCCTCGCCATGGGCTGCTCATGCGCCCCTTCCCTCAAACTTACCTCGGCCTTCCCCTCGCCCCGACTAAACCTCCCACCAATGCCTTCACCCCGTTGATAGAACGATCTCGAAAACTCCTTACGGGCTGGCGCGCAAAACTACTCGACAAGGGCGATCGGCTCATCCTCATTTCTGCAGTTCTAGACTCAATTCTCACCTATTTCATGTCAGTATTTCGCATCCCCAAAAAAACACTCAAAACAATAGACTCTCTGAGAAGGGTTTTTTTTGGGCAGGAGATGACGCTTGCTCAGGTGCTCAATGTCTTATTGCATGGAAAAATGTGTGCTTACCAAAAAAGTTTGGTGGTTTAGGGCTTAAAAACCTGTAGGTCCAAAACAACTGCATCCTTATGAAATTTGCTGCCAAAGCTCTCTCCTCTGCCCAGACACCTTGGCTAGAGTGGCTTGATCTCCAACACCCCAACGCCCTAGTCTCCTCACCCCCTCAAACCTCCTTTCTTTGCCGCACGATTTCACAGCAAATCCCTACCCTACAGACTATAACATTTGTGCTAACAAACAATGGCTCACATACATATTTCTGGCTCGACACTTGGCTGACTCCACAACCACTTGCCATCACCTTCCCCCACCTATTTTCACACTCCACCCTAGAGCTGGTTAAAGTGGCTAACATTTTGAATTTCGGTATCCAAACTAACCTCCGTAATCGTGTCTCTCTCACAGCAGAACAAGAGCTTGTGTCGCTTGTGGCTATTTTGCAGGACTTCATGCCCTCGGCGGAAGAAGATCAACCGTTCCTACGGCATGGCATTGGTTTCACCACCAAGCATGCGTACGGTGCCCTCATGGCTCGGTCAGATAACGATCTAGTTGCTCCTCTCATTTGGAGCGCCAAGGCTTCGCCTGGCTACTCTTCAAAGACCGCCTCAATACCAGGGATCAATCTTGCACATAAGCATATAATCTTTTCAGATATATGCCCCCGGTGTGCTAGGTTACCCGAAGACTCCAGCCACCTCTTCATCACATGCCCTCTTGCCAATAGAATTTGGCAACGCCTTGAGGTCCTGCCATAGGCCGACGACCTCATGGACCTCTGGGACGTCACTCTACCTCCTCACATCTCTAACACGGCATGACCCTTGGTCCTTATGGCTTTACTATGGAAGATATGGGCATCACGTAATGACATGGTGTTTAGGACGGTGGATCAAAGTTCTGTAATAACCCTTAGGAACCTTATTTCTGATTTGGACCTGTGGTCTCATCGTCTTGTGGAAACACAAGAAAAGGAGGACGTCTTCACGTGGCGTTCCTATCTCCCTGCACGTTGCACCGTGCCTACGTAATTCTGTACTTACTGCCACGACAATCCTTTGAGCAATATATTCATGTGGGGGAGCCCCCGCGCGATGATTCTCAAAACAAAAAGAAGAATTACCAGCGGAACTAAAGGCTCCGAAAGTGGACTCTCCTTAATAAGGACTACCACGATACTCTGAAGAAGTACCATCCTACCTGTCTGTTGTCAGCTTGGTGGCATTGTTGAAGTTCCTAGGGTAGAAGAAAAAGGCCAAAAGTGAGAGGTGGCTGGGATGTGACCCACATGCTAGCTGTGTTCCAAGAAATGGCCCCCCCTCTAGATTCCACACGCACAAGGTACACAACACATACACTGTGGGAAGTGTGTGTGATTAGGATATGGCAACAGACACACCCATCTACCAATCATTGCAAATGGGAAGGTAACAAAGCTCATGATTAACACTGATTGATGCAAGTGGGTCTTGGTTCTAAGCACTCACTACCTACCCAACGGCTGTAATTTCTTCTCTTGCTTTTGTAGGTGCTGCCATTAATGATTGAAGCCACGGTTTCTCTGGTTCAACTGTGCAGTAGGATCAGCTACATTCATTGAGGAACAGCACACAGATACACAATCTGACAATATGTTTTTGGATCTTTGACCTACCGTATTTTGATCCACTGTTGGGGAAATATAGTACATAAGATGTGGGCTCATAATGATATACTAGAGGAACATGTATGTTGCCATTGGCTGGAGTAAAATACTAGAGGCATCCAAAACAGAAACAAGATCAAAGACATAGTTGATCTAGGAGATAATTTGAACACTCAAAGGGAAGGTAACTTTGTTTCTTCTCTGAATTCTCATGCTTTCCGAGTTGAGAAACTAGCACTACATGCTTTCTACAGTCAGGGCATGCAAGCAGGAGTTCATCACACAATCCCTGGCCCCTCTTTGCCCTTTTTCAACACACATATTACACCCAAATTCATACCCTGCCATGCCACTGCATCTGCACCCCAAAGCCTGAAACCTGCTGGTTTCTCGTTTGTCATGTGGTAATGATTGTTGTAGTTTCTGAGCTGCTGTGCAGGGAGAAGAGAAAAAAGGGCGGAGCGGCTGGCGTATGTACAGAAGGCAGGGGCAGGCACATTTATGGTTCAACCTTCATGTGGTTTACTGTCGTCGCCGGCTGGCCACTGCCTGCATTCAATGACATGGAACGGGCCAAACAGGGCAACCTCAGCACAGAATCCAGAACCGGCCGTTTTCAGGACATGAAGAGACCAAGGAAAGGTGATCTGGTATTTTCACTCGCCATAGAAAGCTTGGGGTTGCTGGCTATGGCTGCTGCTGGCTCCCCCCATCTGCACCACTCTCTGGAGGTCTTGCTCCCAGCTGAAGGTGCCTTCTACCTCTGCCCCGTGGCCGTGGCCGGCCGCGACGGCGACGGGTGAACCGGCGTAGGAGAAGCCGGGCACTGCCATCTGGTTCATCTGGAAATAGTTGTGTGCAAGGTTATCTCCCTCGCATCAATTTGAGTGGTGGTCTGGCAGAAGTTCCGGTGTGGAGATTGACGGCAAAGTTCGATTTTTTATATACGTGTCATATCATATGAACTCTCACCTCTTTGGACGGGATGTACTGCTCGTCGAGCTCCAACTGAGGATTCATGGTCGACAATTTCATGGATAGAAACTGAAGGAATGCACAAATTATTAGCTAGTTCAGTTCTGAAAGAAAGAAAGTTCAGTCTTGCGACATGCATGCTGCATCTTAGGTGGTTACTAAAGTATACCTCGACCTGACGCTGCAGCGACTGGACGTAGTTGATGATCTCGTCGAGCATGAGTGCCTTGCCGGTGATCTGTCCACCGCACATCCGCATGTGATGGTTAATAATTAAGCAGCTAAAAAACGCAAGGAGAAACACTTAAACAAACCGAAATTTGACCGCCGCCGCAATAATTGTGCACTAAAGTAATCGTGCGCGCCACCTAAACCACCCGCACCTTCCATTGATTAACTAATCATCCTCCACCAAAAGCCGGAACGTCGCAACTAATTATGACTACCGCTGCTAGCTTAGCTAGCTCTTGGACCACTACGTTCCAAATTACTAAATTACTGCCTCCAAAGCCCAGACTTCACCATAGCTAGCTCGCTTTCTTCCTACTTTCGGTGGAGGAGTCGCTCTAGCTAGCAAAAAGTCCAACTACTATAGAATTACATCCTCAGTAGCGATTAGTAGCTAGTAATGAACTTGTCCAAAAAAAGAGCTAATGAACAAGTGGTAGCTGACAACAAGATCAAGCAGTAGTAAGCAGTACTACGAATTTCGTTTGTTCAAATGTATTTTAGACATGGATGGACACAGTCTCCAAAACGCTATCTATGCGTACTCGCCTTCACATGCATGCTAACCTTCCAAGTTAACAGAATTTGACCTTAAGGAAATTGCGGCTCGGGTGCGTTCATACATGCATAAACACATACAGTAGTACAACCTCCGTTCCCAAATACGAGTCTTTTTAGAGATTTCAACAAACGACTACATACAAAGTAAAATAAGTGAATCTACATTCTAAAATATGTCTACATACATCTATATGTTATAGTTCATTTAAAATATCTATATGTTATACTCAGACTTATACTTGGAACGGAGGGAGTACCTTGTTGCAGCTTGGCACCAGGGACTGCAGCAGCTTCATCCTCTCACCGATCTTCTCCCTCCTCACCTACCAAGTAAGAACAAGCGAAGTCTTTACACTTGAAAATTTTGAATAACAACAACAAGGTACTAGTACTAGTACGCTCAAGTGATTAGTATGTAAATTGCAGTGACGTGCATTTGGATTTGGGAATTAATGTGTAGTAGTATCTAGGATAGGTAGGAGGTCGGTAGGTACCGTACCCTCTCGGCGAGGCTGTGACTATCGGTTGCCTGCCCCCTCCTCGCCCTCACATGGATGTAGTCCTTGGCCGGCTCCGCCTTCTCCTCCTCCACCGCCCCGGCGTTTTCCTCGTCGCCGCCGTCGGCGACCCTCGGCCGCTTCGGCGGGCTCGTATTCATTGCCGCCATCTGCATTTGCGCCAATAATTTATATATTATCCACGGAGTTACTTGGCATAGTATCACCAACGAACTGGGCCTTGATTGATGCCAACATCTGTGAAATGAGAGGGAGAAGAAGAACTGACGGAGCAACTGGGCTGTACTGCGGGTAAAGAAGCCTTCGCCTTGCCCTTCGCCGGGGCCGCCTTGCGCTTCCGCGCGGAACCGGCGGCGCCCTTTTTCGTGGGCGGCTCCTGCATTGCGGGCTGGCTGTCCGTCTCGGGGCTCATCTCCAGTTGGGCGTTCTGATCCAATGGCGCCGTCGCGGCAACGCCGGAGGTGTTGCCAACGAGCGACTTGCTGCTTGACACCCGGGATAGCCTGCCTGTCTCCAGCGCAGCGATGGCGCCGTAGCCCCGGAACGCCTGCGGCGCCCCGCGTGGAGGGGAGCTGATAGGCGTGCTGTAGCAGGAGTTGTTGGCGCTGGCGCCGTTGCAGATGCTGCCGAGCCGGCCGATCAGGTCGCCGATGGCGACGTCATCCTCGCCGCCGTGCGCGAAGCCTAAGCCTCCGCCGGCGGTGGCGCTGGCAGGAGAAGAGACCAGAGAACTGAGCGCGGAGTCAAAGTGTGCCGTGGTGGCTGAGGAGTCTACTGGAAGATGCTGGTCCACCCACGGCAGCCCGAAGGCCATAGCCGCGGCGGCTTCGAACCCTGAACGGGGCGGCTGCACGTAAGATGCGCCAAGGAACGGCGCGGCCAGACCGGAGGAAAGGTACTCGCCGGGGAAGAAGTGCTCGTTGGCCATTGGAGACTTGAGTGTGCGTTGGCGTGCTCGGGTGAGAGGAGGGGAGAAGAGAGGGGAAGAGGAAGGCTGTGGAGGTTGGGGACGAGGAGGTAGTTGACCGTTATATATGGAAACGGGTGGGAAATGACCGTATTGGTGGGTGTGGCACGGTGAAAACTTACATCCGCCTTCTGATCACTGGTCACTCTGTTCTCTATGTTCTCCTACAAACATACACATTTTTATTTTTATATTTTTCAAGGAAACATAGTCTTCAGGCTCTTTGATTTAATTCACACGATAGGAAAAGAATACTAGGACACGGATTTGATGAGCATGGTTCCACGCGCATCTTTTATGAATAGTAAATTCAAAAAAAATATTAGGAAAAAATAAAAAATCTGAATATTTTTTGTAACATACTTAGTCAACCGGTATACCCGCATATGAAGTTTCACAAAGAATTTAAATCCTTGTTATTCGGGGCAAAAGTGACAAAGTCGAAGCAATATTGAAAAAACATTGTTTAATGAATAGTAAGGTCCCAATTGTCAATTGTTCACTAAGAATATCATGGGTGTCAATACTTCATGAAACTTCACATGTGAGTAGAATGGCCGATCAAGTTTGTTACCCTAGAATTTTAGATTTTTTAAATCTTTTAAGTATTTTTTGAACTTACTATTCACGTGGGTGCGCGTGGAACCATGTTAACCTTTGTATTTTTGGAAAATACTAACACTATAAACTAATTCAAGATATTTTAGATTACTGAAAAGAAGTATGATGGAAAAAATAGAGGATTCCTATGCCCTGCCTATTTGAACCTTATGGATTAAAACAGAAAGAAATTGGTACAAGTGTCTTTTACATGAAGCATTTGATCTTTTTTCAAGAGCTCAGACTTCATGCAAAATTTCCAATGAAATAAACTAGGAAAACTTCCTTAAGAATTATTCCCACGGATTGTATTCCTGCAAATTAAACAACATCTACTTTGCTTAGTTGCTTTTATTTATCTTAGTTTAATTTAGTGCATTACCTTATACATAAAATAACAAAATAATTTTATTTCAGCATGCAGTAGATTTTTTTTACTTAGTTATAATGTGTTTCACTGCACACCCGCAAAAAATAATAATAACAAGTTTCATTGCTAAGAATAGTAAGCTATGTGACTACAAAACTACCAATAATGATCACTTCATGAGTACACTTATTGCTCCACCTGAAACTAAGGTTGATTCCTTCAAAATCATTTATTGATTTATTGAGGCACTTTCAATGAAGATAATGCTTCTCAGTTGCATATTTTTTTGGAAAGTTTGTGATAAGCAGAAATATAAAGAAGTTTAGGCTGATTATGCCAAGTTATAACTTTTTTAATAAAGAGCAAGAACTAAAAAATGGTTGTTGTCTTTTCCAAAAGTTACTGTTAGCTCAACCTAGAAATCTTATCATGAATTTCAAACAACTTGATCATGAACATTTAGCTCAAACTTTGGACTAACTATGTGTGATGCCCGAATAGTTACGCTACAATAATTCCCTATTAACGATGCCACGTCACCATGATTACTATTTTTAATCTCGCGATGAATCAAATCCCGTTCGACTTTAAATTTAAAATAAAGTTAAACGATAAATTTTTTCAAACATTTAAAACTAAAATGTTCTAAATGTGTCAAATAAATCATAAGTAATTATGGTGGAGAAACCATTTTTTTGTAAAGTGTTAAATGCCCTAACCTAGTTAAAGTAGTGGCTAAAATAATAATTTAATAGCTTTTTAAATTATAACAATATTAAACTAATTTACTTTGGGTCCAAACTAAGTTTGGCAGTGGCCTATATTAATTATACTAATTTGGGTGCTAACTTGGTATTTTATAAAACTAAAATAAATAAAACTAGAAATAAAACAAAACATGTAAAAAGAAAAAAAACAAAGCAAAATAAAGAAAAGAGGCCTACCCCCCTACTGGGCCTCATGGCCCTACCGAGCAGGCCGGCCCAGCTGGCTCCTCCCTTGCTTAACCCCCACCCCGGACCAACCCTAACCCACCGAGACCCCACTCCCCCACTTGCCCCCACTCTCCCACGTCTCCCCCACCTCTCGGTCCCGTTCTAGATCGAGAAGGGGTGAACACCCACGACGCTGCCGGTCCTCGTTGAGGGAGTCCTGGATTATGGGGTCCTCGTTGAGGGAGTCCTGGATTATGGGGTCCTTGGGTGTCCGGGCTATGTGACATGGGCCAGACTGATGGGCCATGAAGATACAAAGTAGAAGGCCTTCCCCCGTGTCCAGATGGGACTCTCCTTTGCGTGGATGGCAAGATTGGCGTCCGGATGTATAGATTCCTTCTTCTGTAAGTCGACTTTGTACAACCCTAGGCCCCTCCGGTGTGTATATAAACCCAAGGGTAGAGGCTATCAGAATTTACATAGGCTAGACAACTAGGGTGTAGCCATTACGATCTCAAGGTAGATCAACTCTTTTAACCCCTATACTCATCAAAGTCAATCAAGCAGGAAGTAGGGTTTTACCTCCATTAAGAGGGCCCGAACCTGGGTAAACATTGTGTCCCCTTTTGTCGGCGTTCTGGGAACGGGGGTCCCCAGATTTGCCTGCCTGCGGCCCGCGGCGTGGCTGGGCTGGCAGGTCTGTACGGCCCATCTTCATCGACAAGACATTCAAGACCCTCGCGAGGGGCCAAGCCTCGCGAGGTGGACGACGCAAGACCCCCTCAGGAGCGGCCTCGCCAGGCAGGCTCACGAGGGGCGGAGAGATCAAGGCTAGGCAAACCTCGCGAGGTCCTCGTGACGTGAGCCATGACGATCGAGACCAGGCGGGCACCAGCGCGCGCAGTGTCCTTGCTTCCTCTTTGGTGCCAAGGGGGCAAGCGCAGGCGCGGAGTACTGAGGCATCAAGCAAAGGTTTCCATATTGGTGCAACAAGACCAAGACCAGAAGGACGGCAGGACGGAGGTCACCATGGAGCCCAAGACGGCGTCATCACCAGAACCTTTGGCAGGCGAAGACCACCTTTTGTCAGGATAACTTGTACTAGCTGTCCCCTTTCGAATTGGCCGTTGTTGGCTCCCTTTCCACTCAATATTTGGGGAGAGGACCAGGGCCTATATAAGTAGAACTAGCCACCACAGTAGAGGGGATCGACCTCATCACAAATCAAGAGCGGATCCAAGATCATCTCACCCACACAAGTTCACCAAGCACAAGAACACCTCACCCTCAGGAGGCTGTTCTTCCTCCTTGTACTGTTCATCAACAACCCAAGAGGCAATCCACCACCACCACACTGGAGTTGGGTATTACACCACAATGGTGGTCCGAACCAGTATAAATCTTGTGTCTTTCTATGTTGTGAGTTCGTCGAGTTCGTCCGCAAGATCTTAGAGAGCTAGGGCGTGGATCGATAGGGAGAAAACTTTCACGCGCACCCCAGCGTTCGAACCTCAAGGGTTTTGCCGGAACCCGTGATCCGACATTTGGCACGCCAGGTAGGGGTGCACCAGAGTCTCTTCCCCGCCAATCGACCCACCGACGCTCCGTGGCCCCGATGTCAGGCGACCCAAGGGCCGACTCCGACAGATGGGCAGCATGTCCAGCCCGGGCGACGCCACCTGCCCATGAAGACCTCAACCCCGCGTTCCAGGCGGCGCTCGCGCCGCCTAATGCAGTGGGGCGTGGGTGGCGCGGCCAGGCGTCATCCACCCCCACTCCACGACAAGCGCGAGCCGCTACAAGGGCCGCAAGCCATGCCGCGGCAACGGCGCCACACACCCGGCGAGAGCAGGCGAACATGCGGGCCGCGCTCACGGTGGCGCGGGAGTTGCTACGGTGCTGGCTGATGGAGAGCGGACGCGACACACTGCTGGAACGTGTCGCTGAGCTGCTAGATGCGGCGGCGTCAGGAGCGCCGCCTTTCTGCTATCTGCTTCCTTCCTGAGCCGCTATTGGACCTCAAGACGGGCCTCGCTGTGACCGCGCGCCCTCGGGTGCACCTGGGGGCTTCGTCGACACCAGGACGGCCGGCGGCGACAGGGGCCCCGTTGCCTCCGCACCGCCTTTGATGAGCATGGGCACGAGCATTGCCCCCCATGGCCCCAGTGAGGCGTCGCGCTGTCATCCTCAGGACACCGTGCTGGGTCGGGCGACGTGGAGCGTGGGGAACTACGACAAGGTGTTCGAGGTGATAGCCCCGGAATCCTATGTGCCCCGCATGATGAACCAGGAGTACATGCCGGAGGACGACCCTGGCTCATTTCTCGGGCCAGGTTGGGAGGAGGAGGCATTAGGAGCTGAAGCCTTCCGAGAGCCGCCGGAGAGCCCCGCCAACCGCGCCGTCGACAATAGATACATGGTACCACTAATCCCTCAGGAGAAAGCTTACGCTAACCATGAGTCACAGATGAACCAGGCCACGGTGCCGAACGGTGGCTCCGGCACGACGATGCCCACCCCGAAAGGAGAGACCCACTGGGGGCTGCGCAGAAGGGGCCAGGAGCAAGGCCCCTCCCCATGTCGCGGGGAGCAAGGCAACGCCCGGAGGTAGGCCCTCTACCGGGGTGGCGACCGCGACCTTTCCCCCGGTAGAGGACCCGTGGTCGCCGAGGGCGCCACTGGCGTCCCCTCTGCCCTCGTTGGGCCGTCCCGGTTTCTGGTCGTCCCAGCGGTGGTAGGGGTGGCGCAAGGCGGGCCCTCACCTGGCGATATGAAGCAAGGCCGGTACCTGTGAAGCAAGGCCCAGTGCCTGTGAAGATCGCCGCCCGTGACACTCTCACGTAATAATGAGTGGGGCTGTACACGCCCCGGAGTCTCCGGAGAGCCGCCCTTGGGCCTCGGGGGCTCCCTTCCACGCCTAGTGGCAGCACTTAGCTCCGCGCTGGTGAGAAGACGTCGAAGACTAGACTAGGCGCCGGACGCGGCCATTTGCTTTGGATCTCTTTTCTGTAACCCTGCCTTCTGGATTTGGATTTAAGTTGAAGTAGAATTTTCATTTGATTCGCGCGGGGGGATGCCTTTTCTCGTTCGAGTTATTTCTCGCAGTCTCGTTCTTGCCTTATTTCGGAGTTCGTGCTAGTCGATCCCCCTCGCGAGCCGGGCTAGGCATGAAGCACACGAGCCACGCACGTGTCAAGCCGTGGCGGCCGCTCGCTTATCACACGGCCCTCTCGGGCGTGGCGACGAATTCATCAGGAGCTCCTCAAAAACCTGCAATCTCTCGGGCCGGTTTTGGGCTCGTCCAAGCTAAGGCAAACCGCAACAACAACCTTGCCCCGGCATGCTTAAGCTCATGAAAACGCGTACTCAATTTAGCACGAAAGGATAAAAGCTGCGATTGTTTACATGAGGGGCTCCCCCTCTCAAAATGCTCTTACAGTCTTCTAGGGCCATGCCCAAGTTTTTACAGGATAAATAACAGGGAAACAAGGAATCAGCCGGATACGTCGCTCGCCGCGCCCCCCATGTCATCTTCAGACGCGCCGCTGGCGTCACTGTCACCATCATTGGCGTTGCCTCCACCTTCGCCGGCATCGACGTCGCCGTCATCAACCACGTCACCTTCGTCCGCCGCAACCACAACTCTGTCATCGTCAGAAGCGAAGGCCCTGACCAGCACATCCACGTGGTCTTCAACCCATCGCGCCAAGTCGCCCTGGATGGCTTCCGACACGGGAGCAATAGCGGCGTCAAAAACAAAGTTGAGATCAATGTTCCGGAGGTGGTTGAAGACGCGGGAGAACGCGCGCCCAAGCAGACTGCGACTTCTCTCTTCCACAAGCTGGCGAGCCCTATTAGACCGGGCTTCCAGGCGCGTCACCACATTGGTGAAGAAGGTCAGGCGACTGGCGTAGTCATTCGAGTGGGGCGGCGGTGCATTCTCGTCATAGATGAAGCCCAGGGCGGCATTAGCCCTGTTCCGGAGGCCCCGAAGCATGGGGGCGTGCTCGCGCTCCAGCGTCCGCCGTTGAAGTACTTCCTCCGTGTTTTGCCGCGCGACGGCCTCGGCGTCATCAACCCGTCTCTGAAGAGAAAGCAGCTCTGCGCGGGAGGAGGCCAAGTCCGCCTGCGTCGTGGCTAGGGCGGCTGCCATGGCCTCCTTACGCCTCTCCGCCTCATCTATTTTGGGCCGGAGAGTGGCGGTCCTGCCCGCTGCCTCAGTTCGCGCAACCTTCAGCTTTAGGACGTCCTGACCTTCAAGATCCGTGCGAACCTCGGCCACCCAGCGGTCGACTTCCTCCTGGACCTTGGCCTCGCGAGCCCCGACGACATCTTCCGCTTGGGCAACTTGACGCTCCCTCGTCTCCAGTTGCTCAAGCTCGAGGCTACGCTCCACGGCTTCTAGAACCAACACCTCCTCGCGCTTCCGGACCTCATCTTCCTCGGCAGGCGTCCCCCTCAGCGACGCGAGGGCGGCTTTGCACGCCTCCACTTGCTGCTCGAGGGACGCACCCCAAGCGTGGAGCTCCCACACACTCTTCTCCGCAGCCTCGCGACGGCGGTCAGCTTCACGAGCCTCCTCCAGAGCTCGGGAGCAGGCCTCACGGGAGGCCGCGAGGGAGGCCTTAGCCTTCATATTTTCTAGCTCGCGCTGGTGGCGCCCGAGGTTGATGGCCATTTTCAGCCTGTGCCACTCCTCCGCCAACCGAAGACCCTCGGCCTCAAGGTGCGCGTCAACACCCTCAAGTTCTTCGCCGAGTCGGTTCATCGCGTCCGTCGCCTCCTGGAAGAGCTCATGATGAATGACGCTCCGCCCGCGCTCGAACTCGAGCACACGACCCATCTCGCCCTCTGCCACGGGGACTGTGGGCGACGCCCAGCGCGGCGCGGCCCCAGGCGCCGGCCGGCCCTCGCGAGGGGCCCGAACCGAACAAGGCATGCTGCTTAAAGAAGACCCCAGGGTCGAGGCCAGCCAGCTGCCGACCGTGACCAGGGGAGGAGCCCTTGGCACGCCTGCTGCGCTCCGAGCGAGGCCGCGAAGGAAGGACGACGAAGGCGCAAGCTCGGAGCGCCTTGATGATGGACCAACTCCCACGACTGACCCCATGCCGTGGGCAGCACCCGAACCTGCAGCGCTGGAGCTTGGCGGGTGCGACGAGACAAGAGGGAGCTACTTCCCAGGAGATTTCACAGCCTTGGCAGAAGGGGTCCTGAGGGGACAATCGTCAGGAAGGGAAGACAACACACAGAAGATCACCAAAATAAGGTACTTACTCGTCGATGACGATGTACTTTCGTCGCTTCAACGGCCTGAAGATACCGCTGCCGCTCGGAGATCCTTTCCTCTTGCGGAGCTCCTCAAAGTCCACGCAAAACCGAAGCACTGAACGTGGCGGCCAGTACGGGGTGTAGCCGGAGAAGTGCTCGGGAGAATGACTTCAAGGGTGCCCGGCTGCGGAGAACAGTCGGGCGCCTTCTCACCGCGACCTCCCGAGGCCTCCAGAGTTTCGGCCTCAGGAGCCGCGTGCTGCATCACCTCAGCGACCGGCGTCCCAGAATCACGGGATCCTGAGGACGACGCCTCGGGAGCCCCAGGCGGCGTCCGCACATCAGCACTCGTGCCGCCAGCCTCCGGCGACGCTCGTCCCCCTACACCCACATTCAGGACGAGCTCGGCACCAGCGACGAAGAGGGGAACCACGCCGACAGGGTTCTCATGGGACCCCACCAGGCCGTCCGGACGCAGCCCCCACTCGTCAAAGGAAGGCATGCTCCCCGTGAATTCAGCCTTATTCCTGTAGCGGTACAACAGACAGTTCTTCCCAGGCAAGTCATCCGGCGAAGGGACACCTGTCAGGACCTTGAGCACCGTTTGCCGTGCCACAAGGGGAAGCCCGGACTCTTGAAACCTCATATGGTCCTGACTGCTGAGCAAGGCCCACATCGGGCGAGAATGGTGCTGAAGCGGAGCAACCCGGCGCCTGATAAACTCCCTCACCACCATCGGCGCGGTCACGACGCGGTCCTTCAGCATCCTTAGCCTGAGCCAGACAAGGACAAATACCCACTGTGTACGAAATTCACTCGTGGATGGAGGAAGCTCGAAGTCGATCCCCACGCTCGCCGTCACGACCACGGCCTGGAAGCTCACACACCCCGAGCTTTGCCGGGGATCAGTCAGATGCAACGAGAAGAAATGGCGGAGAAGGGCCACAGAAGGAGCGATGCCCACCATGGCTTCACACACGAAGGCAAAGACGGCAAGAAGAGTCACAGATTGGGGGTCGAGATGCAGCATATGGATGTGGTAGTGTTCAAGCACCGCGTTGAAGAAGGCAGAGAAAGGGGGAATCAGGCCCGCCCAAAGGGCATCAATGAAGATTGGGACCTTGGTGACCATCCGAGCGATGCAAGCACGAGATGCAGGCCAAGCCACCGTCTCCCCCCATTCGTTGAAACTGGTGGCGAGCATGGGACACACTGATACGTCTCCAACGTATCTATAATTTTTGATTGCTCCATGCTATATTATCTACTGTTTTGGGCAATATTGGGCTTTTTTTACCACTTTTATATTATTTTTGGGACTAACCTATTAACCGGAGGCCCAGCCCAGATTTGCTATTTTATGCCTATTTCAGTGTTTTGAAGAAAAGGAATATCAGACGGAGTCGAAATGGAACGAAATCAACTAGAGAAGTTATTTTTGGAAAGAAAGCCACCCGATGGACTTGGACCCCACGTCAAGGAAGGAACGAGGTGCTCACGAGGGTGGGGGGTGCGCCCCCCCTAGGGCGCGCCCCCTGTCTCGTGGGGTCCTCGTGGCTCCCCTGACGTACTTCCTACACCTATATAACTCCACGTGACCTAAAACTTCCAGAACGCAAGATAGATCGGGAGTTCCGTCGCCAGAAGCCTCCATAGCCACCAAAAGTCAATCGGGACCCTGTTCCGGCACCCTGCCGGAGGGGGGAACCCTCACCGGTGGCCATCTTCATCATCCCGGTGCTCTCCATGACGAGGAGGGAGTAGTTCTCCCTCGGGGCTGAGGGTATGTACCAGTAGCTATGTGTTTGATCTCTCTCTCTCTCTCGTGTTCTTGAGATGATACGATCTTGATGTATCGCGAGCTTTGCTATTATATTTGGATCCTATGATGTTTCTTCCCCCCTCTTCTCTCTTGTAATGAATTGTGTTTCCCCTTTGAAGTAATCTTATCGGATTGAGTCTTTAAAGATTTGAGAACACTTGATGTATGTCTTGCCATGGATATCTGTGGTGACAATGGGATACCATGTGCCACTTGATGTATGTTTTGGTGACCAACTTGTGGGTTTCGTGACATTGGGAACCTATGCATAGGGGTTGGCACACGTTTTCATCGTGATTCTCCGATAGAAACTTTGGGGCACTCTTTGAGGTCCTTTGTGTTGGTTGAATAGATGAATCTGAGATTGTGTGATGCATATCGTATAATCATACCCACGGATACTTGAGGTGACATTGGAGTATCTAGGTGATATTAGGGTTTTGATTGATTTGTGTCTTAAGGTGTTATTCTAGTACGAACTCTAGGGCTGTTTGTGACACCTATAGGAATAGCCCAACGGATTGATTGGAAAGAATAACTTTGAGTTCGTTTCGTACCCTACCATAATCTCTTCGTTCGTTCTCTGCTATTAGTGACTTTGGAGTGACTCTTTGTTGCATGTTAAGGGATAGTTATGTGATCCAATTATGTTAGTATTGTTGAGGGAACTTACACTAGCGAAAGTATGAACCCTAGGACTTATTTCCACACATTGCAATACCGTTTACGCTCACTTTTATCACTTGTTACCTTGCTGTTTTTATAATTTCAGATTACAAATACTATTATCTACTATCCATATTGCACTTGTATCACCATCTCTTCGCCGAACTAGTGCACCTATACAATTTACCATTGTATTGGGTGTGTTGGGGACACAAGAGACTCTTTGTTATTTGGTTGCAGGGTTGCTTGAGAGAGACCATCTTCATCCTACGCCTCCTATGGATTGATAAACCTTAGGTCATCCACTTGAGGGAAATTTTCTACTGTCCTACAAACCTCTGCACTTGGAGGCCCAACAACATCTACAAGAAGGTTGTGTAGTAGACATCAAGCTCTTTTCTGGCGCCGTTGCCGGGGAGGTTAGCGCTTGAAGGTATATCTTTAGATCCAGCAATCGAGTCTTTTAGTTTCTTGTTTTATCACTAGTCTAGTTTATAAAAGAAAATTACAAAAAAATGGAATTGAGTTTGTCTCATACGCTTCACCTTTTTAATATCTTTCGTGAGTATGATGGAAAGGATAATTTTGCTCAAGTGCTAGAAGAAGAAATCTATAAAATGTTTGGCACTAAATATTTGAATGATGAGCATGATTGCAATGTTGTTAGTACGAATTCTTTGAATATCCATAATACTAATGATGATTGCACTAGTTATGATGAAAATACCTCCTATAAACATGTCAACTTTTGTGGAGTAGACTGGGTTTGCAAGTACACACCAAATAGGGAAGATAGATATTGCAAGAGGCATAAGTACTTAGAAACCAAATCGTTGCAAGAAAGCCTAGATGAGTGTTGTCACATCCCTAGTTCTATTATGCTCTGAGCTAGCTAGTCATGTGTTGCATCATGTTTATATTCTTTCAAATTTGAATTGGGGATTGTTAAACCCTAGCACCAAATGAAATGCAACTAGGATAAAAATAAAAATATTTTCAAAGACCCCAAAATGCCCTTTGAAAATGTTCATGATTTATGATAAAGGTGAAAATCTCTGCCAAAAATGATGAGCATATTTCTTGGCCATTTATGGATTTTTGAATTAATTCATATTGTATTTGAGTTGGAGCAAATATATGTTACAAATATATTTAATGCTTCAATAATTCTGTTATTTTGTGAGGGGCTCTAGAATATTCCTTTCAGTCCCTGCAAAAATTATCAGAAGAAACAAAAATGATTTAGTGCTTGAACTAAATCAAAATAGATCGAAACAAATAGAAAACGGCAACTAAAATAGAAAACAGAAAGGAGAGAGAAAGGTTTTACCTGGCGCTTACCCACAGCCCCGAGGCCCAGCACTGCGCAGCCTAGGAGCTGGCCCAGCCCACCACCGCCGTCGTCCTCCTGGCGCCAGTCGGCCAGGCGTATGGCCAACACGCGCGCACGGGCAGAGCGCCACGCCACCAGCTCGCCTGCCTGCCTCCCCTGCCAGCGCGACGCCGCGTTGCCTCTCCTCGGCGCCGCCCCGTCCTCCCTGGCCTATCCACTTCTCCTCTCCTCTCCTCTGCTCTCTTCCTCGCGGCCGCCCGAACAAGCCGGAGTGCGCCGACGAGCTCCACCGCAGCCACCATGCCTCCGTCGCTTCCCCGACTGGTCCACGAGCTCCGCGATGTCGTCCTAGACCCCCTCACCGAGCCATGCCCCGCCGGACACCCTCGAACGCCGACCACGCCGTCTTCTTCAACCTCGGTCCGCCGAGATCGACCTCGCCGCCCTGCTCAGCTCCGACTTCCCCCGAGCCTGCTTCAACGGCCGTCGCAACTGCCGTGAGCTTCTACGCCGCCTCCCCCTCTTCTTTGCTTTGTTTGCGCCCTCTAACCGCCTCCTCCACCGGAGCCGAGACGCTTCGCCGCAAGAGCTCGTCGCCGGCATTGCTCCGGTGACCATTTAGTCAGGCGGGGGTGCCTAACGCACTCACCGCACCTCATAGCGCCTCGCTAGTGCGTCCATTTCCTCGCTAGCTCGCTGCAGCAGCAAAACCACCAACGGCCGAGCTCCGACTGCCGCCCGGCTCGATGCCGTCGTCGTTCCCGGCCACCCCAGCACCAACCAACGCCACCGTTGGATGCGCCACACCGCCAGCTACCCGTAGCACCCACCCGTGCATTGAACCGTGGCCGTAGCATCGTTTTCGACGCTCTCCGCCGTCTCGGCCTCGCCGGCGTCGAGTCACCGACAGGTTTGACCTGTTCGACCCGGGGTTTAACCTCCCTAGGGTCAACACATGTGGGCCCCGCCCCTGACTAGATTAGTTTAGGACTAATTACCCCCCCCCCCGCTGACACTGACAGTGGGCCCAGTGGCTGTTAATTTGATTAGTTAGATTTAATTAACCCTGTTAGTTAATTGTGTCACTGACGTGCCGACCCCACTGGTCAGGTTTGACCTAGATCGGGTCAGTTGACCTGCTGACGTCACAGTGACATAGTGCTGACGCCATAACTCATTTTCTGGATTAATTATAATTCAGAAAATTCCTAAAAATGTTTAAAACTTCAAAAATTCATAGAAAATCAACCGTAGCTCAGAATGAAATAAATTATATATGAAAAATGATCAGAAAAATCCAAAGAATCTGTTTATGGCATTTGCATGCATGTTAGAGAAACTTATATCCTCTGTTTAGGACAATTCAATTAAATGGCATTTAAGAAAGCACATATAGGGTTTGAATTTGAACCTAGGGTTCAAACCAACTTCATTTAATATGGTTGCTAGTTGCATTAGTTCAATCAACATCATATTGCCATGTCATGAGCATGCATCATATTGTTGCATTGCATTGATTGTGTTTCCTTCTTTATTGCCGGAAGTTGCCCCCTGTCGATAGACGTGGTTTCGACGGTGAGTTCGATGACACCGATGAAGAGCTATACTATCTTCAGAAGTGCCAGGCAAGCAAAACCCCCTTGTTCATTCCGATACAATCCCCCTCTCTTGCTCCTGCTCTCTTTTACTGTATTAGGACAACACCGTTTCAACTGTTACATGCTGCGGTAGCTGAACCCCTTTCCTCTGGATGACCTGTCATTGCCACAGTAATTAGATGAAACCCACTGGCATGAGTAGGAGTTTTTTGAGCCCTGATGTGCCTACTCATTCATGCTTGTTTGTCATGCCTGCTATTGCATAGAGTTGTGTCAGGTCTGATTCATCGGGGATGAATCGGAGGTGTGTGAACATGTCCTACTGTTGAGAGCTAAGTGTGTGAACATGATTTGGTAAAGGTATCGATGAGAGGCCATGTAGGAGTACATGGTGGGTTGTTTCATTGAAGCCGTCCTTAGGAACCGAGTTCTGTGTTTGTGATCCATGAAACAACTACTACCACACATTGGGCCCTGAAATATGACCCCGCTTGACTTACTGACCCCTCTCGTCCTCTGTCCAGGAGTTGCAAATAGTTTCTGGTGTTTATAGGTTATGTGTTGGCGGCCGTGCGTAGCGTTGACCCTAGGGGTGGGCTATGATGCGGTAGATACACCGTGGCCGGGTATGCCGGGCGCCCGTTTGGCGTCTCGGGACCCTATACACATCGTTTGGGGCCGTTGAGGACACCCCGGCCGGATTTCCTTGCGGATGGAACCCGAATAGGCGATAAACCTGGACTAGAGACTTGTGCGGTTAGTCAGGTCGTGGTCTACACCCACGTCGGCTTTCGCTTGAAGTCTGCCGAGCACATGTCGTGTGCAGACGCTAAGTGGTGGAAACATGTGTGACGAAGTACACCCCTGCAGGGTATAAAACTATTCGAATAGCCGCGTCCGTGGTAAAGGACTTCTGGGTTGCCTATAACAGCTCATAGACAAGTGGAAGTGGATACTCTAAAATGCGCAAGATAAGCATGAGTGCTATGGATGGCGTTCTCGTAGGTAGACGGTAGCGGATCCATAGTGGTGTATTGATATGGTGAATATGTGGACTCGTGTGCGCCACCTCAAAAGAGTTGCTTACAGTCGTAGTTCAGGTTAGCCACTGAGTCAAAGCAGGCTTGCTGCAGTTAAACCCCACCATCCATTTGTTGATGCCGATGCATATGTAGCTAGTTCTGATGTAAGTCTTGCTGAGTACTTTTGTACTCACGTTTGCTTAATTTATGTTTTGCAGAGAGACTTCAGTCTCACTAGTAGTTCCGCGTGGACTTCGACGTTTAGCTTGATACCTCAGCTACGATCTTGTGCCCTCGACAGGATCTGGTAGATAGTCAGGCTTCTTAGCCTTTTTCATTTGTAGATGTCTGTACTCAGACATGTTAAGCTTCCGCATGTGCTTTGATTTGTATGCTATGATTGTTGGGTCATGAGACCCATGTTTGTAATATCTCGCTCCTCGGAGCCTAATGAATAAATACTTGAGTCGTAGAGTTATGTTGTGATGCCATGTTGTATTTACACATATCGAGCATATTGTGTGTATGATTGAAATGCTTGGTATGTGTGGGATCCGACAATCTAGTTGTTTATCCTTGGCAGCCTCTCTTATGGAGAAATGTAGTCTAGTGCTTCCATGAGCCATAGTAGTCCGCTACTGCCCGGTTCACCGGAGTCCTGCTAGCCCAGCACTACTCTCAGGACACTTGACTGGCCGGCATGTGTTTCACTTCGTTCCTGTGTCTATCCCTTCGGGGAAATGTCACGCGGTGACATCCGGAGTCCTGCCTAGCCTGCTACAGCCCGGGTTCCCCGGAGTCCTGTTAGCCCAGTGCTACAGCCCGGACTCACTCGCTGATGACCGACATGCTCGATGTGATTCATGTATGCCTGTCCCCATAGGTTAGTGCCACTTTGGGTTCACGACTAGCCATGTCGGCCCGGGTTCTCTGTCATATGGATGCTAGCGACACTATCATATACGTGAGCCAAAAGGCGCAAACGGTCTCGGGCCATGGTAAGGCGACACCTGTGGGGATACCGTGCGTGAGGCCGCAAAGTGATATGAGGTGTTACCGGTGTCGGGGGTTAGGTGCGACATATGCCAAAGGATGGCTTATCATGGTGGGGGCGAGTAGAACGTCGCCGGTGCCTGGAAACGGGATGAGGCGAAGACATGCACGCCGGCGAATCTTACCCAGCTTCAGGGCTCTCAGGGGAGATAATACCCCTACTGCTGCTCTGCGGGGTCTCCGCATGATCACTATGGCCAAGTGTTTACACGATTGCTCCTTGAGCTATTTTCTGGAGGTAGGAGAAGGCAAGGCTAGCTCTCTCCCTCCTATATGATCTGGTCTAGAGCTAATGGGTTCCCACCCTTTGCATGGGTGCCCTGGGGGGTTTATATAGGCCTACCCCCCAGGGGTACAATGGTAATCTGGCTGGACGCGGGCCCAGCCGTCAGCACCTCTGGCCTCCGTCTTCCCCGCCGACTTCTGGGGCCCGCCGACTGGTGGGCCCCGCCGACTGGCCTGGTACGGAGCCGACAAGCCGCGTCCGCCGCGGGCGGGTCTTGCCGGCTGCTGATTACTGTAGCCGTGCTTCTGATGACGCGGGCTTGATCATGGGGTCGTGGCAACAGCCCCGCCGCCTGGCGGGCAATCACTATTGCCACTTTCCATCACATCTTGATTAATGGCGCGTGGGCCCTGGGGGAGGGCTCGGCCGACTCCCCGGGGCCGGCTCCCGACGGGTCCGACTGGTGGTCCTCTTGCCATCTCCTGGGGTCTCACTGACTGGTGGGACCCGCTGCCTCCGGGCCGTACAGACAAGCCGTCGTGGGTGCAGGATTTGGTCCCGCGGTGCTGATGTAAAGGCCGGCATGGCAACAGTGCCACGCCACACGGAGATCTTCCGGGGTATGGCGTGCTGTGGCCATGCCTGCCCTTGGTAAGGGGCGGGAGTGGGCTTCACTGTAGCCACTCCCCTGCCCCGTCCCACTTGATGATGTCATGGGGTTTGTTGGAGTCGCAGGCCGACTCCCCAAAGCCGGCTTCTCTGGAAGTTGCCAGTCAGGAGTCGGCTTTCCCTGAAGTCGTCCCTAGGACTCAGCCATGAGTGGTCAGTCGGCCATCTTGCCGTCGACTTCTCGAAGGCGGCTCTTCGTCCTGGGGTCTTGAGGGGCGCAGCCTGCCCCGATGTCTTGAAAGGTTCTGGGGCTCGGGTTGGCCTACCCGTGGCCCATTACTCCGACAATAGTCCCCGAAGCTGGTGAGGCGCCGCGGACGATCGGCCGAGAAGCCTCAGCAGTTTCTATTTCCGGGTGCTCAACACATGGTTCTTGGTTGACTTCTGCCGGGCCGGCTAGAAGGAGTCGGACTCGCCCAACTCTGACTCGCACAATATTTCGAACGTCGCGGCGGGATCCAAGTAGCGTGCTGGCTAAGCCTCCGGGCCGCCGCCCGTTCTAGGCCTATCATGCGATAACACGTGGCTGGGCCATACTGCCAGCCTACGCGCGCGACGGGACATGCCCGTAGGCGGAGCCCGCCACTACCGCGCCTCGGCGCCCGAGCGGATCCGCTGCGGCCCCGGCGGACGGTTGGGATTCCCGTGGAGTTACTGCGTGCAGTAACTTTGTCATGGAACGTGGGGGTCGTGGGGCCGTGGGCGCAGTAAATCCCACGACCGCCCCCTCGGCTTCGCAGCCCGCGAGGCTATAAGTAGGGGAGAGAGGGGGGCGTGGCGGAGCACGCGCGCCCCTCCTTCCCACTACTCCTCGCTCTCCTCCTTCTCACCGCCCCTCGCTCTCCTCCTCCTTCTTCTTCTTCGCACCGCCGCGCGCCCAAGCTTCGATGAACGCCGCGGCGATCAGCTCGCGATGAGCTCTTCCTCTGCCGCCATGCCTCCCCCGGTGCGCTCCGGCACCTGGGACGGCTCCGAAGTTCACGACGACCACATCGAGTTCCTCCGCAAGACTCGCCGGCTCCCTGGCGAGGATCACGTGCGGGTGCGTCTTGCGCCGAGGGGGGAGATTTCCCCCGCGCCGCAAGAGGGCGAGCGGGTCATCTTCCGCTCGCACTGCCTGCACGGGTTGGGGCTGCCAGCGAGCAACTTCTTCCGCTCCTTCCTGGAGTTCTACGGCCTCCAGCCGCACCACCTCACGCCCAAAACGGTGGTGCTGCTGTCCGCCTTCGTGGCCTTGTGCGAAGGCTTCCTCAAAGTCCTCCCCACCCTCGAGCTCTGGGGGGAGTTCTTCTTCTCCAAGCTCGGCACCCAGGCTGCAGGCGTGCCGGCTCAATGCGGCACTTTCATCGCCATGCAAAGGTCGGGGGACGACAACCCCTTCCCCTCCATCTCGCTGATAAAGTCGGTGAAGATGTGGCAGAGATCGTACTTCTACGTCAGGAGCATCTCCGCGAGGGGCGACTGGGTCAACCTGCCGGCTTTCGAAGCCGGCCCGCTGGCTGGGAGACTGCACAATTGGTCGTACCGGGCCAAGTCGCTGACGCCTGCGGGAGCCGGCGCCATCATGCGACTCCGAGTGCTGACGCAGTCGGAGGGCTTGACTGGTCCAGACTTGCTGGCCGCCTTCGTGGCGCGCCGAGTTCTCCCGCTCCAAGGCCGCCCCCATATGATATGCCAAATGAGCGGGCACCGCGACCCGAGTCGGATGTGCACCAAGGACATGCCTCACAAGGAGGTGGCCTTCATGGTGAACTACCTCTTGAACAGCAAGCTCCTGGAGGATTGGCGGTTCGGCAAGGAGGCGTACTCCCGCGCCAACCCCCTGCCCGTGGTGAGTTGCCTTTTCTTTCTTTCTTTGGATTGTCTTCTTTCTCGCCGAGTTTGTTTTGACCAACCGGCTTTGGTCAGAATCCCCTCCTCCATCCACCAGCTGGCACCTCGGGGCTGGCCCGCAAATTCCTTGCCAACCGGGCGGAGAGCGACGTCGACGACCCCGATCTGGGGGCGGCGGCTCTGGAGGACGACGACGAGGGAGGAGAAGGAGCAGCAGGCGACTTCAGGCCTTCGGCCACTTTCGCCGACTGGCCTGACGATGATGCCGAGGGAGAAGTCGCCCCCCACCATTGGCCAGGAGCCAGCCAGCCTGGCGCGGGCTCTTCTGCCGCGCCAGGTGCTCCAGGCGGCAGGAAGAAGCGCAGGGCCGTGCCGACTTTGTTCGACAGTCGGCCGAAGAAGCCCAAGGGTTCGGCTGCTGCGACCCGGCGGGACGAGGCGGTTGCGAAGGCCATCCGCTTCCGTAAGAAAGTGAAGAAGCCGCCATTGGTCTCCGCGTGAGTATCCTATATCAATGCTTCATTATTTCGTTGTGGCTTTGTCTGAGTCTTTTGCTTGCTTCCCTTTCTTCAGGGCTCCCCTCACTCTTGAGAGGGTCACCACCGCCTCCGTCATGGGGTCAGCGGAGACGTCCGCCACCACTCGGCGGATTGACCCCGCTGCTGAACTCCGGGAGGCGACAGAGCGGAATGCGCAGGAGAAGCGCAACGAAGAAGAGGCCGCTCGCCTGGAGAAGGCGGAGGCCTCCACCAAGAAAAAACTGGCGGAGGCCAAAGCCGCCGCCGTGACGAAGCGGCAGGCTGAGGAGGCCGCACGCCACCAATCGGCGGTGTTCGTCACCCTGCTGAACTCTGCGCCGCCGCCTCCGGAGTTCACGGGGCAGACTGGGGAAGCCGGCGGCGAGAACCCCGTCGTGGAGAGGGAAGGCGGCGACCCCTCTACGCCAGACGTGATCGTTCCACCGCCGCCTCCGCCGCCGTCTGAGAGCGCGCAAGGAAAGCAGCCAGCGGACCCTCTAGTGCCGCCGACCGAAGACGAGACTGTGGCGAGGTTACTCCTCCAAGTCGGCTTGCCAACGCGCCACCATCTGGAGAAGGCGACTTCTGCACCCCGCCCCCTGGAGGCCGGCACCGCCAGCTCGGCGATCCCAGACGCCGAAGCGACGAGCGCCGCGCCCATTGGGTGGGTGCGAGGAGGCGGCACAGGGCCGCTGGACCAGGCGCTTCTGGCCGTCCAGGCGAAGCTTCATGCTGAGGGCGACGCTCTCCAGAATTGCACCAAGGCGTACCTGGCATCGCGGGCAGCCGTCCGGGTATGTTTTTTTCCTTTGGTCCTTGTTTTCTTGTTCCTCTCTGTGGGGGCATGCCAGCGCACCCACTGGGTGTAGTCCCTGAGTTTCGGGCTGGCTGCTGAGCAGGCGGCCCGGAACTCTAATTGATGAACTCTGGGTATTAACTTTTTCTCTGAAACACTTGACGCAGGATTACCACAACCTCCGCGCCACTGCCTTCAACCGTAAAGTTGAAGAGCTAGGCAAGCAGACCACCGATTTGTCGGAGAGCCGGAGTAAGTCCTTTTTCTTCTTTACGGGGGCGCGCTGGCGCACCCGCGGGCTGTAGTCCCCGAGATTCGGGCCGACTGCTGAGCAGTCGGGCCGGATCTCCCCGGCGACCTTCTTTATTGATGACTTAACGCCTTCTTTCTTCCTTCTTTTCAGGAGCCAACGCTGCTCTTCAACAACAGTTGAGCGAAGCCAACTCCGCATTGCGCGCCAAAGGGGAGGAGTGCAGCAAGCTCGCAACAGAGTGCGATCTGCTGGCCACTCAATTGGCAGAGCAGAGGGAGCTGCTTGTGAAGACGCAGAGGGAGGCGGAAGAGACGGAAACCGCCCTCCTGGCCGAGTTCGCGAGCGAGCGCTCCTCCTGGTCTGACAAGGAGGCGATGCTGGCCTCCGGCTTCCATGAGATTGAAGACATCGTTGATGGTGAGTTTCTTTACTTTCTTTCTTCGAGCTGCCGATTATAAGTCGTGCCGACTCCTGGTTTTTGACTTGCTTCTTCGTTTCTTCTGTCTTGGCAGACTTCTTTCCTGGGCACTCGCAGGCCGCCATCCAAGCCATCGAGGCTGACCGTGAAGGTCGGAGGGCGGAGGGCGCAGAGATTGCCGCCGCCGCCCCCCGAACCCTTGACGAGCACATCTTGAGCATCGAGGCTCGCCTTCAGCCGACTCACCGGATGCTGCGCCGGCTTCAGCATGTTGGTGCCCAGGCCATTGCCGCCCTGTGGCCGGACATGCAGGCTCCGCACACCCCCAGCCTGACGGCCGACTGGTCGTCTTGAGGCCTGGAAGGGTTCTTCGGCCCGAGCCGGAGCACGCCGGGCCTCGGAGTTCATCAAGGCGTGGTATCCGGGGCTGGATCTAGACCGGCTGACCACACTTCGGTCGGAGGCTCAGCCGGAGCTGGCAGCTGCGGAAGACGCCTTCGTTAAGCATGCTGCGGCGATCGCCGAGTACACCGACACCAGCATCTTCGTCCCCGAGCGGTCTAAAGACGGCTAGGAGCTACCGCCAGAGTGGTTTGGGATGAACCCAGACTACGGTGAGGACTCGGCGGAGGTGATTGGCTCCAACGTCGAGGAGGAAGGCGAGGCGGAGGACGGAGGCGAGACGGAGGCACCAGAAGACGGAGCAGACGACCAGCCTCAACTCAACCGCGCCTCCAGCAAGGAGCCGCGTGCGACCGAGCCGCCTGCCGCCGGAGGCGATCAAGCCGAGACTACCTAGCCGGCCGCCCTGACGCCTGACGCTGCCGCCTCCTCCGACCCTCCGAATCCGTCTGCTGCTTCCTAAGCTGCCGCTTTATCTTTATTTTATCTGCTTCAGTAGTCTTTGAAGAACTTGTTAATTCGCACAATTCCACCCGCGGGGTGTATTTTGAACTTCTGCTCAAAGATTCGGCCAAGGGCCTACGTTATGTAAATATATTTATCCAAGTTCTATCTTTTCTTGCTCATTGCTCTTTTGGCTTTTTTCCTTTGCCGCTTTCTCTTAGTTGCCTGCCTTGCCAATCGGACAACCGCTCTGCGGACTGCCGCTGGATCAAATGCTTGGCTACTTTGGGAAGGCAAGTACTTAGCCATTTTTAAGAGTTTTTGAGCAAGTTGAATAGAAGGCGGCAATCCGACTATTCGAGAGTCGGTTTGCGAAAAAGGGCTGGAAGCCGTGTTGAGCTATGTTTTAAGCGAGTCCTTAGCCATTTTTCATGCGAACACCCATTCTACCTTACTTCTGCCCACCGTACAGTCGCTCTGCGAGCTGCGGCTTCTGACAGGAGACGGTTTAGGTGTTACACACTACTTGTCCGGCTGCAGGAAGCATTTCACAGTGCAAGGCGGCAAGTCCCCGGGCCGACTTGTCGAGCCCGGTGCCAAGCGGCATAACGAAGAGTAACATACTTGTAGGCATGATTTTTATCATACAGACAAAGGAGGGAAATCCCTAAGATCGTCTCGGGGGGCCCGAAGTCTTGGTACTTTAATACAAAAGGTACCATGGTACATACTGCATCAACTGTAAAATCTTCGGAGGAGATTTGTATTCCATGGCCGCTCTGTCTCCTTGCCGGAGTCGTCCCTCTTGCGTGCTCGGGGCTTCTGAGCGTCGATCAGGTAGTAGGAGTCGTTGCCGAGCACCTTGCTGATGATGAAAGGGCCTTCCTAAGGCGCGGACAACTTGTGCTGGCCGGCTGTTCGCTGGATCAGCCGAAGCACAAGGTCGCCTTCTTGGAATGATCTTGGCTTGACCTTCCTGTTGTGGTATCGGCGCAGGCTCTGCTGGTAGATGCTGGACCGGCTGAGTGCCAACAGCCGGCCCTCTTCCAGCAGATCGACGCCGTCTTGTCGTGCTTCTTCTGCTTCCTCCTCGGTGTACATGGTGACTCGTGGGGAGTCGAACTCTATGTCCGTTGGGATGACGGCTTCGGCACCGTAGACGAGGAAGAAAGGGGTGAAGCCGGTTGACTTGTTTGGAGTCGTGCGCAGACTCCAGAGGACGGCTGGTAGCTCGTCGAGCCAGTAGCCAGCCGAGCGCTCCAGAGGCTCGATCAGCCGGGGTTTGATGCCGGACAGGATGAGGCCGTTTGCTCGCTTCACCTGGCCGTTTGGCTGTGGATGGGCGATGGACGCTAGGTCCAGTCGGATGCCCTGTGTTGCGTAAAAATGGGCCAAGCCGCCTTTGGCAAAATTTGTGCCGTTGTCGATGATGATGTTGTGTGGTATGCCGTACCGAATTGTGATATCGGAGATGAAAGTCACGGCAGTCGGACCGTTCAGCTTCTTGATTGGCTTCGCTTCTATCCACTTGGTGAACTTGTCCACTGCAACAAGTAAGTGAGTTAAGCCACCTCGTGCTGTCTTGAATGGTCCCACCATGTCTAGACCCCAAACTGCGAAAGGATAGGCAATGGGGATGGTCTTGAGTGCAGAAGCCGGCTGGTGCGGCTTGGAGCTGAACTTCTGGCACCCTTTGCATTTTGGACCAACTCCTTGGCCTCTTCTAAGGCAGTCGGCCAGAAGAAACTGTGTCGAAAGGCTTTGGCGACGAGTGCTCTTGAAGCCGCATGGTGGCCGCACTCGCCTTGATGGATGTCTTTGAGAATTGCTTGGCCTTGCTCTGGCTCTACGCAGCGCTGGTAGACACCAGTGACGCTGCGCCTGACTAGCTCTCTATTGATTATGGTGTAGGCTACCGCTTGGCGTTGTATTTGCCGAGCTGAGGTCTCATCAGTCGGCAGCTCTTTGCTCACCAGGAATTTGAGGATGGGCTGGGCCCATGAGGGTACTGCTATTTCTTCGACTGCCAGAACTGCGACTTGGATGAGGGCGGTTGGGCTGGGAGGCGGCGGGTTGGAGTCAACTACCGCTTGCTGGGTTAATGAAGTCCCCAGGCCGACTAGCGCAGCCCTTGGGTCGAGTTCTGGAGTCTTCGAGTCCGCCGCCGCAGTCCTCAGGCCGGGTTCGACTGTGGCGGCTTTAGAGCCATCTGCCAAAATCCCCGTACCGTCTGCCGGGGCTCTGGAGTCGGATCCGACATCTTCGGGAGGAGCCGGCACAAAGATGGAGTCTGATTCTGGTGAAGGCTTGACAGACGGCTTGAGGAGGTGTTGAAGGGCGACGCCGGATGGTATTGCTTGGCGGGTAGAGCCGATTCGTGCCAAGGCGTCTGCTTGGTCGTTGTCGTTTCTTGGCACATGGAGGAACTCACACCCTTCGAAATACCCGCTGAGTTGCTGCACGAGGAAACAGTAACTCGCCATGTTTGCATCTTTCATGGCCCAGTCGCCAGATGGCTGCTGGACCACTAAGTCCGAGTCGCCATAACACAAGATCCGGCGGATGCCAAGTTCTTTGGAAAGCCAGAGCCCGTGAATGAGCGCCTCGTACTCGGCGATGTTGTTGGAGGCAGCAAAATGGATTTGCAGTGCATATTTGAGCTTGTCGCCTTTAGGAGAGGTTAGGACGACGCCGGCTCCCAAGCCGGTGCGCATCTTGGAGCCGTCGAAATGCATCCGCCAATGGGTGGAGTCAGGCGCTGGAGGTAGGTACTGGGTCTCGGCCCAGTCGACGAGGAAGTTGGCCAGTGCTTGTGACTTGATAACGGTGCGGGGCTGGTAGTGGATGGTGTAGGGAGCCAGCTCTATGGCCCACTTGGCCACTCGGCCAGAAGCATCTCGGCTACCAATGATCTCGGCAAGCGGGGCCGTGTAGACCATCGTGATTGGATGCTCTTGAAAGTAAGGCTTCAATTTCTTGGCAGTAAAGTGTACGCCATAGCACATCTTCTGGTAGTGGGGGTAGTTCTGCTTGGAGGTCGACAGTACTTCGCTCAGGTAATATACCGGTCTCTGGATAGGTAGTGCCTTGCCTTCCTCCTTGCGTTCCACTACAATGACCGTGCTGACTACCCGGTTGGTGGCGGCGATGTACAGGAGCATAGGTTCCTTGGGAGTCGGAGCCGCCAGGACGGGTGGAGTAGTCAGCATCTTCTTCAACTAGAGAAAAGCTTCGCCCGCCTTATGGTTCCACTCGAAAAAAGTGGTCTTGTTCATGAGTTGGTATAAGGGGAGAGCTTTCTCGCCCAGCCGACTGATGAATCGGCTGATGGACGCCAAGCAGCCGGTGAACTTTTGCACATCCAGCAGTCGGCTGGGTACCTCCATTCTCTCAATGGCGTTGATCTTTACAGGGTTGCATTCTATGCCGCGTTCAGAGACTAGGAAGCCAAGGAGCTGGCCGGCTGGTACTCCGAAGACACACTTCTCGGGATTGAGCTTGATCTGGAATCGGTGCATGTTCTCAAAGGTCTCCTTGAGGTCTTCCAGCAGTGTTCCACGCTTTTCCGTTTTCACCACCACGTCGTCCACATAGACGTGGGCGTTCCTGCCGAGCTGCTTGAGGAGGCACTTCTGCATGCAACATTGAAAGGTGGCGCCGGCATTCCTTAAGCCGAACGTCATGGTGAGGTAGCAGAAGGCTCCAAACGGCGTGATGAAGGCAGTCTTCAGTTTGTCAGCCGGTTTCAGCTTGATCTGGTGATATCTTGAGTATGCATCCAAAAAACTCAACAACTCGCATCCGGCTGTGGAGTCTATCACCTGATCGATTCTTGGTAGAGCAAACGGGTCCTTGGGGCAGGCCTTGTTGAGGCTCGTGTAGTCAATACACATTCACCACTGCTTGTTCTTCTTCAGTACCAGGACCGGATTTGCTAGCCATTCTGGAAAGAACACTTCCATAATGAAGCCGGCTGCTAGGAGTCGGGCTATCTCTTCTCCGACAACTCTTCTCTTCTCTTCTGATAGGCGGCGCAAGGGCTGCCTGACTGGCTTTGCATCAGATCGGACATGTAACTTGTGCTTGGTGAATTCCGTCGGTACACCTGGCATGTCTTTGGGGGACCATGCGAAGATGTCCCGATTGTCACGGAGGAAATTGACGAGCTCGCCTTCCTATTTGCTGTCGAGGTTTGCACCTACGATAGCGTACCTCTCTGGGTGCTCCGGATCCAAGGGTATCTTCTTTGTCTCTTTGGCCGGTTTGAACGAACCTTCAGCCTCCGACTCCTTCGGGTTGGGCGATACCTCTGGCTGCTTGCCAGCCATCGCCACAACTCACTCAAGGAGCCGCTTCTCGGCCGTGATTACCAGGGACTCGGCCAGCCGACTGCTCTCAGCCGCGCAGGCAGACGACCTCCGGTAGTCGCCGACCACAGTCAGAATTCCCCTGGAACTGGGCATCTTCATCTTGAGGTAGGCGTAGTGGGGGACCGCCATGAACTTGGCCAAGGCGGGTCGGTCGAGTAGCGCATGGTATGGGCTCTCGAGGTCCACCACCTCAAACCAAACAGACTCTCGGCGGAAGTGATCTTTGTCTCCAAAGAGGACGTCCATCAGGATCTTGCTGATTGGTGAGCAGGAAAGCCCAGGAACAATGCCGTGGAACACAGTCCGGCTGTGCTGAAGCTGTCTTTGCTTGATTCCTAACTTCTCCATGGTGTCCTTGTACATGATATTGATGCTGCTGCCTCCGTCTATCATAACCCGTGAGAAACGCGCGGCTCGTCTATCCATAGCAAAGGTGGCGTCCAAGACCAAGGCATAGGAGCCCGGACTTGGCATCACCTCTGGGTGGTCAACCCTGCTCCAGCTGATGGGCTTCTCGGACCAGTGCATGAACTCTGGTGTCTCTGATGCTACCGCATTCACCTCTTGTCTCTGCAGCCGCCTGCTGCGTCGATCATCAACCATACTGGTAAACACCACGTAGGCTCCGTGTTCTTCAGGGTATTCGTCTTGTACTGCGCCGACTGGCCTGACAACTGGCTGCTGGGGTGGAGGCGGTTGCCCAGCAGGCGAGGGAGGCAGGAGGCCGTCTCCCTTGGCGATCCTGGTGAGCCAGTGGCACTTCCGGGTGGTGTGATTCGACGGCTTCGCGCCGCTATGGAACTTGCAAGGTCCATCCAGAGTCTGCTCGTAGGAGAAGGCCGGCAACCAGTTTGGCTTGCCGCCTTTCTATCGCTTGGGCGGAGGCTGCCCATCCGGCTGCTGGGCTTCAACGGTCGCGACCTGCCGGCTGTTGGAAGCCTGTGGGGCCTTGCGCTTGTGGTCACCCTGCTGTTGTCGCTGGTTGGCGTCTCCCGCCGGAGTTCTTGGAGCTTGAGGGGCCACTTTGCCAGTTGTGCTGATTTGAATCTCCGCCTTCATGGAGGAGTCGGCCGTGGCGTACTTGTCCGCTATGATCAGTAGCTCGTCGAGGGTTTCTGGCTCGTCATAGAGGAGCTTGTGCTTGAGGAGGGTGCCTTCTCTGCACCCGGCTGTGAAGTACTCGATGGCCTGCACCTCGTGCACTCCCTCGCAGGAGTTCCGAAGCTCGGCCCAACGTGTGAGGTAATCGCGAGTCGACTCGTCGGGGCCTTGTACGCACAAGGAGAGCTGACGAGGCTTGGGAGGACGCTTGTACATGCTGGTGAAGTTGCGGACGAACGCTTCGGTGAAGTCGACCCAGCTGTTGATGCTGCGGGGCTTCAGGCTGTTCAGCCATGTTCGGGCCGTGCCCTGGAGCATGAGCGGAATGTACTTTACGGCGACACGCTTGTTGCCGTTTGCTATGCTGACAACCGTGGAGTAGTCGACTAGCCAGTCTTCCGGCTTCACGGAGCCGGTATACTTGGGCGTGTCTCTTGGGAGCGTGAACCCTATGGGAAAGGGCTCGTCTCGAATGCGGGGCCCGAAACAAGGCGGACCCAACTCGTCTTCTTCTTCCAGCGCTAGGGATCGGTGAAGTCGGTCGATCCGGTGGCGGGCATCATTCTCTCCAACTCCCTCTCGCCAGCCAAGGCGGTCGCCGAGAGTCGGATGGTCAACAGGCGTCGGGGAGACTCGCCTTTCCTTGCGAGGAGGGGGAGGCGGACAGTCGTCCCGTTGTTCCACTGCTCTCGGGCAGCCGTCTCGGTCGCGCTCTATGGTAATGCGAGTCCGACTGTGGCTGATAGACGGATCCTTGTCTCTTCTTCCTCGGGCGCCGCCAGTCGGCGTCCGAGACGTCGCGCCTTGATCTCAGCGAAGGTCGTCGTTTTGCCGCTGCGGCACCTCCGTGCGGCAGTCGGCCTTGTTCAGCGCGGCAGCCGCGTCGAGGAGCCGCTGGACTCGCTCCATCATCAGGCGGCGTTCTTCGCCCTCGAAATTGTCCAGCTCATCCGCCGCTGCCTGGGCGGCTCGGATGTTCTCCGCTGGTGTAGCGTACACAGGGCGGCTTGCCCCAAACAGGTTGGCGATGGCTACGCCGCGCTGCTGGACCGCGCCAAGGCGGCTGGGCCCCACCGGGGCCGGCGAGCCGCCGACGGCGCGATCCATCTCCCGCCGGTAGGCTTCTGACAAGCGTCTCATGCTGGCCAGCTTCTTCGCGCCTTCAACGAGCTGAAGGCGGCGCGCCTCCAACGTCTCCGCGTGAGCGTCTTCCGGAATGGGCGCAGTTAGGTCTTGTAGCGCCGCGCCGAGTGAGTCGTGCGCTCCTCCGCCGGGGAGCTCGTCATGATTGATGACGAGCACCTCGGTGATGGTGCTTCCGTCGCTCTCCACGCGAGGGAGAGGTTTGTCTTAGACCACCACATTAGTGGGGAACGCGTCGAGCGACGCGGTGTCGGAGTCGACCAGCATCGGGTCGGTGGAGCCTACAGACTCCAAGTCTACGACAGGCTTGCCGGAAACATGGAGTTGATCGAGGAGGCCCGCGAGGAGGCTCTCGGAGCCGCCCGTGCCTGCGTTGGATGCAGGTTCGTCTGAGAGGCGAACCTCGCTGACAAGTTCAGCCAGGCAGCTGGCTACGCAGGCGATCTCAACACCGTGCAGCGCGTCGATGCAAACTCCGTCTGGCGTGCCTGGCTGGCTGCGCTCGCCAGGGAGGAAAAGGGTTCCCGTCCAGAACAGGTCTCCGGACGGTGGTGCACCAGGCCCCACGGTGGGCGCCAAATTAGGGGTTAGGTGCGACATATGCCAAAGGATGGCTTATCATGGTGGGGGCGAGTAGAACGTCGCCGGTGCCTGGAAACGGGATGAGGCGAAGACATGCACGCCGGCGAATCTTACCCAGCTTCAGGGCTCTCCGGGGAGATAATACCCCTACTACTGCTCTGCGGGGTCTCCGCATGATCACTATGGCCAAGTGTTTACATGATTGCTCCTTAAGCTGTTTTCTGGAGGTAGGAGAAGGCAAGGCTAGCTCTCTCCCTCCTATATGATCTGGTCTAGAGCTAATGGGTTCCCACCCTTTGCAAGGGTGCCCTGGGAGGTTTATATAGGCCTACCCCCGAGGGGTACAATGGTAATCCGGCTGGACGCGGGCCCAGCCGTCAGCACCTCTGGCCTCCGTCTTCCCCGCCGACTGCTGGGGCCTGCCGACTGGTGGGCCCCGCCGACTGGCCTGGTACGGAGCCGACAGGCCGCGTCCACCGCGGGCGGGTCTTGTCGGCTGCTGATTACTGTAGCCGTGCTTCTGATGACGCGGGCTTGATCATGGGGTCGTGGCAACAGCCCCGCCGCCTGGCGGGCAATCACTATTGCCACTTTCCATCACATCTTGATTAATGGTGCGTGGGCCCCGGGGGAGGGCTCGGCCGACTCCCCGGGGCCGGCTCCCGACGGGTCCGACTGGTGGTCCTCTTGCCGTCTCCTGGGGTCTCACTGACTGGTGGGACCCGCTGCCTCTGGGCCGTACAGACAAGCCATCGTGGGTGCAGGATTCGGTCCTGTGGTGCTGATGTCAGGGCCGGCATGGCAACAGTGCCACGCCGCACGGAGATCTTCCGGGGTACGGCATGCTGTGGCCATGCCTGCCCTTGGTAAGGGGCGGGAGTGGGCTTTACTATAGCCACTCCCCTGCCCCGTCCCACTTGATGAGGTCATGGGGTTTGTTGGAGTCACATGCCGACTCCCCAAAGCCAGCTTCTCTGGAAGTCGCCAGTCAGGAGTCGGCTTTCCCTGAAGTCATCCCTGGGACTCGGCCGTGAGTGGTCAGTCGGCCATCTTGCCGTCGACTTCTCGAAGGCGGCTCTTCGTCCTGGGGTCTTGAGGGGCGCAGCCTGCCCCGATGTCTTGAAAGGTTCTGGGGCTCGGGTTGGCCTACCCGTGGCCCATTACTTCGACAACCGGCAAGATCGATGTGACTTGGAATTGGGGTCCTAACAAGTGTGCTGAAAGATTCAATATTTTTCGTGCCCCTTGTGAACTTTGCAATGAACATGGTCATTTAAAGCTCCAATGCTATTTGTTTCATGATCAAGTCGTGTCCAAACATTGTGATAATTTGATTACCCTTGAGCATCATAAAGAGCTTAGCCTTCTTTTGGGTTATGAAGAAATGAAACATATAACTGAGGGTATTCCAAAGTTTAATCTTGATTGAGTTCTTGATTTTGATCTAGAGAAAATTTATATGTATTGTGCGATGAATTGCATTGATAATCCTTATATTGCCTACTTCATAAAGAAAAGAAAACAATTAGAAGATGAAGAGAATACTAATGAAAGGGAATAGACTTCCCAATATCCTCCTATTATTTCTTATGATGAATCAGGTAATGTTGAGGATATCACTACTGGGCGTAAACCGGCCTATCTGGGCCGGGTTAACTTCTTCAGTAGTTAACTATGTTGAAACCCAAGAAGGCAGATGAGGGCTCAAGGCCCATAGTCGGTTCAAGGCCTCTAGCCGTAAACCGGCGTTGGTATATAACTTGTATTGTAAGTTAGGAATAAGTAGAGACCAAACCGGACACATCTATGAGCCGGTATTGGGAATCTGTGAACCGACGGGCGTCACCCGTGTATATAAGGGGACGACCCAGCGGCGGTTCAGGACAACAGACAACAACTCGAGACATAGGCGAAGCTTGTTTGCTCCCTAGTCATTGAAACCCCATCAATCCCATCACAACTAGACGTAGGCTTTTACCTTCATCGAAGGGGCCGAACTAGTATAAACTCTCTTGCATCCCTGTGTCCGATTTAACCCGTTCAAGCTAACCCGTCGCGATGGCTCCATGACTAAGTCCTTTCTCTAGGACATCTGTCGTGACAAAACCACGACAGTTGGCGCCCACCGTGGGGCTATCGCACGATGGTTTCAAGTTCTTGGAGGGCCGCTTTGAAGGACTTGAGGGCTACGCTGTGGGCCGGATGACTAAGAGTCGTCGTGGCAAGCTCTACATCGATGATGCAGGCTGGGGCCCCGAGGCCGGCTCAGTTGAGTACGGGTACCGGGTCCCCTTTGGTGGCATACATGTTTTCATCGGCAAGATCGGTGAACCAGGCCCTGAGCCGGACATCTGCACCGACCTCGTCGAAACGGCTCAGCGTGCACGGTCCGCCCAGGTTAAACTGGCCGTGAAGCGTGCCTTCGTGGGAGTCATCCATGGAGGAAGTTACGAGGATGGATCAGAATCTCGCGGCGAGACCGTCGTTTATTTCGGCGATGAGTCATCAACCGGAGAAATCGAATCTCTATATTAGCTACAAGATGGCCGGATTGGGGGCTGTTCCAATGGCGACAGTATTCCGGACCCCTCTGATCTACCCAACCGAGTTGGAATATTCATGGATGGCACACAAGCAGCGCTTCATTCTTTGACCGCTGCGCCAATAACCTCCGGTTCAGCAGCGGCAACAGCTGCCGGGGCAGGAAGCTCTGCATGCCCGCCGGCTCAAGTTCTATCAGATCTATTTGATGCATTGGCTGTGCTTATGGCAGAAGCTAATCCGGCGAATCAGGAAGTCCACAACATGGAGATTGCGAAGGTGAAGGAACAGATCACCCAGGCCAAGGTGGACCTGGCAGCTGAGAGTGCCAGGATGACCACGGAGCGGGCCGCTTTAGACGCACAAGCCTACAGGCTCATGTTGGACCAGAACGCGTCGCATGAAGCCATGAAGAGGAAGTACCGATCCCGTTTGCCTTCGGTTTTCGAGGCCAGAGACCTTTTCAACACCCCAGGAGCAGGAACCAGTAATCCGCTGGAGAAAACCGGACGGAAGCTCCGGGGACCGGTGCACCGGTTCAGCCCCGTCCGATGAATCCGCCTCGTCAAAACACTGTTATACCTCAGGCTGCTTCAACACCTCCGGGTCACTACTCCAACCCAATGGACAATCTCGTTGCCGCTGCTGCACGGTTGGAGGCCATTCAATTGAAGGTGACTCACCGCAGGCGGTAGAGACACGACGGGTCAAAGAGCTTCTTAGTAAAAGCTTTGGACCAACAGGAAGCATACTCATACAGCCGCGACCGGATCCACTCGACCCCTCGCCCAAGCCGGAGCTATAGCAAGCGTATGGATGAACCGGCAGTGTCAAGTAATGAACGACGTGGAGCACCCCGTGGCAACAACCCGGTGGGTGGTGCTGATAACGCTCAGGAAGTGGTGGACCGGGCCCGAGCGCGCAGGGAGGCTGAGTTAGCCGCACAGTATCAGGCTTGGCAGCTTACGCCGGTTCGTCCAACTATTTCGGTCGAACCCGGTGTTACTTCTAGCTCTTTGGGGGTGCCTTGCCTTGTCCCCGCTTTACGCAATGTGCGCCTGCCCAAGGATTTCAAGGGCCCACACAAGGTACCAAATTACACGGCGGATCAACCCCCAGAGACATGGGTGGAGAGCTATGAGATGGCCATGGAGATGCTTGATGTAGATGATGCGGCATGTGCGAAGTACTTCACCATGATGCTTGAAGGAACGGCCCGCACTTGGTTAAAAATCTTACCGGCCAATTCTATCAGTTCATGGGCCCAATTACGAGCCCGGTTTATCAGTAATTTCAAGGATACATGTAAGCAACCCATGTCGATAGTAGACTTAGCTGCCTGTGTCCAGGAGGAAGGAGAATCGACGACTCATTGGGTGCGCCAGGTCTCACAAGTGTTGCATTCATCAGACTGCATCAACGCTGACACCGCAGTCTTAACCCTAGAAGGCAACTGCCGGTTTGGGCCCCTAAAGCTGAAGTTGGGATGGATGAAGCGCCATTGCACTGACATGGGGACCCTCATGGCCGCTTTGGTAAAGTATGCTGATTCTGATAGCACCAAGGATCCTGAATCTGATGATGACAAGGCAGGGAAGGGAAAGAGGAACAACAACTCCAAAGGTCAGCAGCATCACTTGGCAGGCAATGGTGGTGGAGGCAAGCGTAAAACGGATGGTAACATGGACTTTGTGGCTAATACCAACACGCAGGACAAGGGCCAGCAACGTAAGGGTAAACCGCAAAATCACAGTGGGGCACCCAACCCTAACCCGGACTGCCTAAATTATCTACTGAGCCAGCCCTGTCCAAGACATGGGACGAAGGAGATGCCAGCAAACCACCTTTGGAAGGATTGCTTTATTATGCAGGAGTTCAATAATTCTAATGCTTTCCGGTATGATCACGGCTCCGGCGGTGGCTCAGGATCCGGGCCGGGTTACGATGAAGGAAATTCCGGTTCATGATTTAATGGTAATCCGGGCGGACATAATAATCAAAATAATCAGAACAACCAGGGTGGTTATAACCAGCAGTAGCAACAGTCAGGTTACCAGAGCAACCCAAAGCAATTGAATAGTGGGCAGTACCATGTCTTCACCACTAGCTTGGACAAGCGAGACCGGAAGGTTCAGAGGCGGGCAGTCAACTCTGTTGAACCGGCCGTGCCCCATTATCTATGCTGGTCTGAACAGCCAATCATATGGAGCAGAGAGGATCACCCTCCCTAGGTTGATAATCCGGGTCAGTTGGCTCTGGTGGTGGCGCCTCAGGTGGGAGGTTACAAGTTCACCAAAGTGCTTATGGATGGAGGGAGCAGCATTAATATCTTGTACTATGAGACCTTCCGTCGTATGGGACTAATAGATAAATATCTCAAACCATCTAATATGGTGTTCCACGGTGTGGTACCTGGCAAGTCAGCATATCCTGTTGGTAAGATAGCTCTGGAAGTGGCCTTTGGAGATGATCATGATTCCAGGTAGGAAACATTGACGTTTGAAGTGGTGAAATCCAAAGTCCATATCACGCCCTGTTTGGGCGACCGGCCTACGCCAAGTTTATGGCACAGCCCTGTTATGTGTATTTGCAGCTCAAGATGCCGGGTCACAAGGGGACAATAACGGTTCACGGAAGTCGTAAAATTGCTTTGGAGTGCGAGGAAGGAGATGCGGCCTACACAGAGTCGGTTTGTGCCACCGAGGAGCTGAAGTATTATAAGGAAAATGTTGATCCGGCGGACATGACTCCATTAAAGAAGCCAACTACAGAGCATGATTCGGCCCTGAAGTTCAAATCGGCAGCAGAAACTAAGCTTGTTGACTTCGTACCTGGCGATTCGTCCAAGCAGTTCAGCATCAGTGCCAACTTGGATCCGAAATAGGAAAGCGCGCTCATCGAGTTCATCCGTGAGAATCGGGACATTTTTGCATGGAATCCCTCTGACATGCCAGGTGTACCGAGGCAACTCGCTGAGCACACCCTTAATGTGGATCCTAAATACAAACTGGTGAAACAGTTCCTCCGCCGGTTTAACAAAGAAAGATGCAAGGCGATTGGAGAAGAGGTAGCCAGGCTCTTAGCAGCTGGTTTTATTGTTGAAGTTTTTCACCCTGAGTGGCTTGCCAATCCGGTGCTAGTCCTTAAGAAAAACGGCACCTGGCGCATGTGTGTGGATTACACGGATCTTAATAAGGCTTGTCTAGCAGATCCTTTTGCCCTCCCCCGTATTGATCAAATTATTGATGCTACGGCGGGTTGTGAGCGTTTAAGTTTTTTGGATGCATATTCTGGCTATCATCAGATCAAAATGGTAGTTAAGGACGAGGAGAAGACGGCATTCATAACTCCCTTTGGAGCCTTCTGCTATGTGTCTATGCCCTTTGGGCTCAAGAGTGCCCAGGCAACTTATCAACGGTGTGTGCAAAATTGTCTTCACAAGCAGATTGGCCGTAATGTACATGCTTACGTGGATGATATCGTGGTTAAGTCCAGGGAGAAGGAGACTCTGGTTGACGATTTGAAGGAAACCTTTGATAACCTTAGGACGTACAAGATGATGCTTAATCCGGACAAGTGTGTCTTTGGTGTACCGGCAGGCAAGTTATTGGGTTTTCTGGTGTCCAACATGGGAATTGAGGCTAATCCAGAGAAGATCACAACCATCACCTCCCTGGCTAAACCGAAGTGTATCAATGATGTTCAACGCCTGACAGGCCAGATTTCCGCGTTAAGCCGGTTTATCAGCCGCCTTGGTGAGAAGGCAATCCCTTTGTATCAGATGTTGAAGAAAACGGATCAGTTTGTCTGGAGTTCCGCTGCTGATGAAGCATTTGAGGACTTAAAGCGACAATTGGCCAATCCGCCTGTGCTCGCCGCTCCCATTGACAAGGAGCCGTTACTGCTATATGTTGCTGCTAATGCTCGTGCGGTCAGCGTGGCTATTGTGGTGGAGTGAAAGGAGGCAGGTAAGGAGCATCCGGTTCAACGTCCGGTCTATTATATCAGCGAGGTACTCATTGAGTCCAAGCAAAGGTATCCGCATTGGAAGAAGCTGGTGTACGGAGTTTTTATGGCAAGCCGGAAGCTTAAGCAATACTTCCAAGGGCACCCAATTACGGTGGTCAGTTCTGCTCCTTTGGGGGATATCATCCAGAACTGGGAAGCGACTGGCCGGATTGCCAAGTGGGCTATAGAGCTTGGGCCGCACAGATTGAAGTATGCGCCTCGGACGGCGGTTAAGTCTCAAGCACTTGTTGATTTCATCAATGATTGGACAGAAATGCAAGCACCTGAAGGAAAGCCGGATCACACATATTGGACCATCCATTTTGACGGATCCAGGCAATTGGAAGGCTCGGGGGCTGGAGTCGTATTAACTTCCCCATGAGGTGATAAGTTTTGTTACGTTCTCCGCTTAATGTTCCCTTGTACTAACAATGCAGCTGAGTATGAAGCCTTGCTCCATGGTCTCCGGATGGCTAAGGAGATGAACCTAAGTCGATTTAAGTGCTTCGGTGACTCGGACCTCGTGGCTCAACAAGTATCTGGCACTTGGGACTTCAAGGACCCACTCATGGCAGCATATCGTCATGAGGTGGATATTGTTGCAGGTCAGTTTAAAGGCTATCAGGTGGACCACGTGGACCGACCGAAGAATGAAGCGGCGGACGCTTTAAGTCGGCTGGGCTCTCAGTGCAAACCGGTCCCGCCCAATGTTTTTCTGGATGTGCTGCACAACCCGTCGGTCAAGCTCCCTGGTGAAGCGGATTTGGCTATTCCTGATCCGGAGGCTCAATTGGTGGCAGCTCTTCATGTCATTCCGTATTGGACGCTCCCTTACCTGGCGTACATGAACCGGGGTGAGTTACTAGAGGATGAGACTCTGGCCCGACAGATAGTCCGGCGGTCCAAGTCCATGACTATTGTCAATGGCGAGTTGCATCATTGTAGTGTATCAGGGGCATTTCAACGCTGTGTGTCTCCTGAAGAAGGCTGTGAAATTTTGCGTGAGATCCACGAAGGAGATTGTGGTCACCATGCCGGTTCAAAATCTTTGGTAGCTAAAGCATTTCGTCATGGCTTCTATTGGTTAACTGCTCATGCTGATGCGGAGGATCTGATCAGACGATGTGACGGTTGCCAAAAGTTTTCAAGACGTGCTCATGTGCCGGCTCAAGAATTGAGAATGATTCCAATTACTTGGCCGTTTGCGACTTGGGGGCTAGATATGGTTGGGCCTTTCAAAAGGTCCAAAGATAAGAAGACCCACCTCCTGGTGGCGGTTGATAAGTTTACAAAGTGGGTGGAGGCAGAACCTGTTAGCAAGTGTGATGCGGCCACGGCGGTTTAGTTCATCAAAAAAGTGATTTTCCAGTTTGGCTTTACACACAGTATCATCACAGATAATGGTACCAATTTGTCCAAAGGTGCCATGAAGGAGTTCTGCGAACGGGAGCACATCCGGCTTGACGTTTCATCAGTGGCACACCCACAGTCCAATGGTCAAGAAGAAAGGGCTAATCAAGAGATCTTGAAAGGCATCAAGCCCCGACTTATGGTTCCTTTGCAGAGAACACCGGGTTGTTGGGTAGAAGAGTTACCACCTGTGTTATGGAGCATCAATACTACACCCAACAGATCAACAAGATACACACCGTTCTTCATGGTTTACGGAGTGGAGGCGGTTCTCCCCTGTGATATCCGTCATGATTCACCTCGTGTGGCGGCTTATGTTGAAGCGGACAATGAGATAGCACGGCAAGACGCTTTGGACCTGTTGGATGAAGAACGTGACATAGCAGCCGCCCGCTCGGCGATTTACCAATAGGATCTTCGTCGTTATCACAGTCGCCGAGTCAGAACCAGAACCTTTCAGGAAGGAGATTTGGTGCTTCGGCTCATCCAAGATCACACTGATATGCATAAGCTATCCCCACTTTGGGAGGGACCTTTCGTGGTCAGCAAGAATCTGCACAACGGTTCATACTATCTGATTGATATTCGAGAGCATAAAGACTCACGTACATCAGAGGAGGAGACCAACAGGCCATGGAACATAGCTCATCTTCGGCCTTACTATACCTGAGCCATTGGCTCTACTTATGTACATATTATGATAATGTATATATTATGATTAAATATAATAAACTAGAGCCTCAGCTAAAGCGGGGTATCTGTTCTTTTACATCATGTGTGGTTACACAGAGTTGTTCTAAAGCGGCCTCCGGTTTACCCCTTGAGTTAGCTTTTCAAAGCATCATGTTATATCACTTGGGGGCTTAGTCGTGTCCGAACCAATGCAACACCTCTTGATAGACGAAAGCCACCAGATCACTTGGGGACTTGGTCACGTCTGAACCAGTCACGCCTCTTGATCGGCCTAAGGCCACAGAATCACTTGGGGGCTTGGTCGAACCTGAACCATTGCCATGCCTCTTGATCGACATAAATGCCACGGTTTCATTTGGGGACCTGGCTGACTTGAACCGTAGCTACACCTATCGGGAGCTTGGTCGTGTCCGACCATGGTAACGCCATCTGATCAGCTCAAATAAGCCTCTTTTTGCAAACGGTTTTATCATTGCCTTTGCTTCACAATTTTCTTTGATAGATATTTCTTTCTTTTTGTTGCGTTTTTTAACACCGACAAAATTTTAAAACCGGTTCACACTGTCAATTGACGGAACACGGTTCATTTTTAATCCAGAGACTATTTGCCCGGTTTGATTTTTTGTTAACATCCTATTACGGAGTAACACGATGCTTTATTATAACCCGGCACGGTTTACATGGTAAACCGACATTATATATATACAGGAGCTGCTATCTACTCCAACAGTGTGGGTTTATGAAACCCCCGTTTCAAGATTGGCTAAGCCAACTTCATGCCCAACGATGGCAGGTATCATGTATCTCAAAGATTTGATCATATGTTTACATTTCAGATATTTTGATTTCACATATGCAGACATCATACTCCGCTTGATGGTACAACCGCGGTGGCACTTTAAGATTTTTATATTGCAGAAAATACTTTGGAAAGTTCATCACCCAAAGGAAGAACAAGTTGCAGTAATTGTGCACAAAGGCATATCAAAATCAAGAGTATCGGCTAGCCTATTACAAGGCAACATGGTGCCCAAAACAAGATCATTGTTTTTTCAAAGGAGAATCAGTTTAAACCGGCTTCCGGTTCAAGCTTGGTCACCAGCCTGGCCTGATGGTTGTGGGTCATCCCGCGCCGCTTCAACTTCAGTTTCTCTACCCAGCGGCTGGAAATCAACTGTTGTCCAGTCGATTCCCATTAATGCTTGAAAGACAGCTTCATCATGGATCAGCAACGACGGTTCAATATCGGGAGCGTAAGTATGCTTACGGATTGGAGGGATAAGATTTCCCGCTTCATGAATTGGTGCAGCTACTCGCTTGTTTTGATTGTCATATTGGGCTTGATAATGAGACAAGTTTGCTTCTTCAGCCAATTGACAAGCTAGCGGACGCACCTCCCAGTTTATTGCTCGCAGATCCGCTTCACTAAACTCTGACCCATCTTCCTTCAAGCTGGGATAGCCCTGAGCCGCTTCAATAGGATCAAAATCCGACACCCAAGCTTTTGCCCGGATTAAGGCATTGATCGCACCGGTTTGAGCAGCAGATTTCTTCAGCTCTTCAACCTGGGCAGGAAGCACCGACAGTTTCTGCAGAGTGTCCTGAATCAAAGTGGGCGCCGGCTTGTTGTGGGATGCAGTACAGATGATCCGCTGTGCACCAGTGTACAGTTGTTCGATCAACGTATAGGCGGCTTTCAATTTCTTCCGCACATCTGACCCCAAATGACCAATGCGTGTCCCTGAAATATCACAAAGGGTTAACAAACCGGCAGCTCTGTAAGACAGTAGAATCAATTCAGAAATCAAACCGGCTTACCAAAGATAGCAGCGGTCATGGCATGCACGTGCCGCTTTATGCTGGTCAGTTCATCCACCACCTGTTTTAGTGCAGCCTCGGCGTCTTCTGCTCGTTTGGTTAAAGCGGATTTTTCAGTAGCCCAATCCGCCCGCTCCTTCTTGAAATCCTTCTTAAGCTGTTCCATGATGCTTAAGGCGCTGGTCAACTCCTCTTTTGCTTTTGAGGTTTTAGTCTGTTGGGACTTCAGATTTTCTTGGAGATTGGCGATTTGGGTCTCTTTTGTCTTCAGCTCAGCCTGCATACAGACGGTTATATGATTCAGCAAGCAGTGCAAGAATTGAAGCACCAACCACATAACAAGTTATGCACTTGGCGCTTGGGGGCTAATGCCGATTTGATCTTCATATTTCACTTGATTATAAAGTCCCAGGCTCAATACAAGTATTCAACTTGGCACTTGGGGGCTAATGGCTATTTGTTCAAATAAGTTCTGATGCGGCGATATTAATTACTTAAAGTCCTGGTTTAACTACACTAAGTTGAACCGGCCCTTGGGGGCTACATCAGCGAATTTCGAGGCATTAAGATTTATATTAGTAAGTCCCGGTTTGAAAGAAGATTACAAACCGGTCCTTGGGGGCTAGGCGAGTCAGCAAGAATTGAAGCATACAAGCAGGAAAGAGCATATGGAAGTTACCTCATATTTATCTTTCATCATGTTAACCAGGCCGGCTTCATAGTCACGACTGGTATACAGCCGGTTCAGATAGCTGGAATGGATGTCTTGGGTGTTCAGAGCAGCGTAAGTCACTAGATCAACATTCCACTTGCCCTTGCCAAAGGCAGCAAATTCTTCCTTGCCAGTATGTTTAGACAAAGCGACAGGATTGCTTGGCTCTGTATGGACAATGCCAGTAATAACAACTTCATCATCCTTGGCGTCGCCGGTTTGCATTGGGGCCGTCAGTTTATTAGTAGACTTGGATGGACTGGTGGATTTCTCAATCCGGATGGGGCTTCTGGGCTGGTCAACAGGACCGGAGGTATCAACATGTCTCTCTTCAGTAATAAAATCGTCATCTTGTGGTGGTGGGTCGTTTGGCACATCCTCACGGATGGCCGCTTCAGGGTTGAGTACTCTGTCCAGTTCAGGAATAACATCTTCTGCAGCCGCTTTATCTAGGCGAGCCTTCTTGCTTGGCTTAGGCTTGGCCCTGAAAGGAGTAAGAAAGGTCAGTACAGTATATGCTACAAAGTAATACACCAGAAGCATTATGGTAAGTATGGCTTACCCAAGCACCATTTTGAGCGGCGGCAGCTGGGTAGCTGATGACTCGCCAGATGATGAATGGGAAGTGACCTGATAATCAGAGTTAGATGGATTAAGAGGTTGACGAAAACAGCCCATTTTAGGACAAGCACTGACAGGCAAATTAGAGACCTCTGAATGGCGTTTCCAAACCAGACTATTCGGTAAACCGGCGGAGGTAACTACCTGGCCACTATATCGGGTCGTGCGGCGAGCTTCGTGCTGTTGGGTCTTCATAAGAAATTTGGGATTCAAGTAAGCAAGAGGATGAGAAAATTTAACCTTCCGGTTTGCCTTACGGATTTTTAGTGAAGGCAAGGGATCTGAATCGGAGGAAAGAATAATTACCTCTGCAACATCAGCATGACTGGCTTCGGCATCATCCTGACAAATATCATCATCAATAAGGCGGGTGAAAAATAAGCCAAGTGAATCACGTTCTACCTCAAGGTCCGGGTTACCCACATCGTCATCAGCGGCCGGATCAGAGGATGCAGTGGTTCTTTTCCTGTGGGTAGTCTTCTTCACAGCTTTAGTCTTTTGCCAGATTGATCTTTCCGGTTTGTCTGGTTTTTCTGGTTTCTCCTGCGGCAGTTTCTTGCTCCAAAATGGATCATTGCCCTATTTAAACAGGCATTGATATTAAGCAATGACCAGATATATCAATAACAGGTTCAGAAAAAAAGAACAATCAAACTCTTACAGCTGGCGGTTTGTTGGTGGCACAGAAGGGAAGCAGGCCGGTTCGAGCACAGACGTGTTCCGGTTCATTCAGCATTTTATTCACAGCCTCTGTGATTTCTTCGTCGGTAAGCTGGATGTTAGCATGTCGCAATGGGTCATCAACACTGCTAGTATACTCGCACATCAAACCGGGGCGCTGACTAAGGGGCAGTATGCTCCACGATATCCAACAGCGAGCGAGATCAACTCCTGTTAAACCATTGGCCATGAAGGCTCTGAGTTTGGACAGTTGAGGAGCGTATTTGCTTCTCTCCTTGGTAGTCAACCTTTGCGGAAAGGGGTGTGTATTGCTAAGCCGCTTCGGACGAAAGCCAGGAAAAGGATTTTCACCAGCAGGGGAGGTGTCTCTGCAATAGAACCATGTTTGATTCCACTCTTTGGGGTGGCTGTGCAGCTTGGCGTGAGGGTATGTGACCTCTTTCCTCTTCTGAATCGCCACACCGCCCAATTCAGTATTGGAACCGTCAGAAAACTCAGTACGGCGGTTTAGATGGAAACAGTCTCTGAACAACTCCACTGTGGGCTCCTCTTGAAAAAACACCTCACAGAGCACTTGGAAGTGACACATGTTTGTAATAGAGTTGGGACCATTGTCTTGTGGGTGGAGTTGAAAATCGGCTAAAACGTCCCGATAAAATTTAGAACCGGGCGGCTTAAAGCCCCGGGATAAGTGATCTACGAAAACGACGACCTCTCCTTCTTGAGGTTTGGGTGGGCATTATTTGCCAGGAGCTCTCCAATGGATGGTGTTTTTGCTGCCTAAAGCGCCGATCAGGACTAAATTATTCAGTTGAGTCTCTGTGACGCGAGAAGGAACCCAGTTGCACTCATATACTTGCTTGGCCATGATGAAATCTACAAGATAGGTAATTCCGGTTCAAGAATGCATTTATTAAAGTGCACTGGTATGTACAATGTTAAACCGGAGACAGCTCTATCTAAACCGGAGTTTTATGAAGCAACAACATCTGGTGGTTCAACAAGGGGACTAATGGTATATACCGGTTTGGCAATTTTTCTACAAAGTTAAACCGCCGGATCTAAGCATTGAAACCGTTGAGATTGCAGATAGATAAGTGTACAGAAACAGATTTCACAAGATTTCTCTACAGCGACGGATCTGAAGCAAGTTCAGAAAAGAAGGAAAATATTCAAGGTTCAAAAAAGAACAGTACCGAATCAATGGGTAGAGATACATGTAGATCTATGGTCTTGAGGCATATAAGTAAAGGCGGATGCTAAGAACTACCGCTACACAGAGCAAAGGTTCACAGGTTCATCTAGGATCTATCATATGAGTACGAAGCGGACGATGAACACTGAAGAACTTGGAAACCCTAGAACGGATCTACGGAGGAAAAGGTGAAGAACTCACCGGAGCCGAGGAAGAAACAGAAGGTCGCCGCGATGCTCTGGTACAATCAGGGTGATGCAGCGGCCAAGGTTGGAGCAGAAGTCGTCGACGGCGGCGGAGCTCCGAAGCTGGACGACGCGGGGAAGACGAAGCATAAGGGCACGAAGGGGAAAAAGAAATGACCCTTCAGTCTTATTTATAAGGCAAGGGGCATGTGTCAGGCGCGAAAATCAAGGAACCATGGGTCTGGAAACGGAGCTGTCGCCTCAATTGTCGCAGACCTATTAAACAAAAAAGGTATCATGGATAAGTTTCTTTATAATAGGTGACGTCACGCCGGTTTACAACGACCAGAGAAGATGACGTCACGGCGATTCAACAAACTACAAGAAGGTGTTGAAGATGAAGATTTTTGCTAAGGATTGACATGAACCTGTTCAAATCAATCTCGGGCCTAATGTTGAGGATATCACTACTGGGCATAAACCGGCCTATCTGGACCGGGTTAACTTCTTCAGTAGTTAACTATGTTGAAACCCAAGAAGGCAGATGAGGGCTCAAGGCCCATAGTCGGTTCAAGGCCTGTAGCCGTAAACCGGCGTTGGTATGTAACTTGTATTGTAAGTTAGGAATAAGTAGAGACCAAACCGGACACATCTATGAGCCGGTATTGGGAATCTGTGAACCAACGGGCGTCACCCGTGTATATAAGGGGACGACCCGCCGGCGGTTCAGGACAACAAACAACAACTCGAGACATAGGCGAAGCTTGTTTGCTCCCTAGTCATCGAAACCCCATCAATCCCATCACAACTAGACGTAGGCTTTTACCTTCATCGAAGGGGCCGAACTAGTATAAACTCTCTTGCGTCCCTGTGTCCGATTTAACCCCTTCAAGCTAACCCGTCGCGATGGCTCCACGACTAAGTCCTTTCTCTAGGACATCTGCCATGACAAAACCACGACAGGTAACAAGGAGGAGCCTCCTATTCAACCAATCTCATTAATAAGGAGCTCCAAAAAGAGGATTGAACCCACACATGATGTGGTGAAGAAGAAGAAAAGAAAAAGGAAGAGAGGTAAAAAGGTATCTCTCCCAAATAAAGTTGCTCCTATTACTATTGTGCCTCATGAAAATATAATTGTGGAAGATAATGATACTTCTTATGATCTTGAAAATCTTTTTGGCACTTGCTTGGAAGAATATAATAATTGCTATACTATTGGTGCTATCCATGCTATTAATGATGAGAGTGATTATGCTTATGATACGAAAAGGCCCAAGCTTGGGGAAGCTATGTTCGATGAGTATGACATATTTGAGAATATATTTGCTGCAATTAATGTTTGTCCAAAGCTTGGGGATGCTACGTTTAATGATGATATTTTTAGCCTTCCATGTTTAGATATGCAAAGTGATTATGATGAGAACAAAGTTGCTACTTATGATGATTATTGTGATGAAACTTATGCTATAAAAACTAGTGATTATATTTATAAAACTTGTCATGATTATGGTTACCCCTTCTCTGAACATTACTCTCTTAATGTGGAAACAATTTATAGTATCCAAGTCTCTTATGATACTCCCACTATTATTCATGAGAAGAATTTTGCTTGTGTGGAGAGTAGTAAAATTTCTATGCTTATAGATCAGGAAAAGAATGCTTTAGGTGCTGGTTATATTGTTGAATTCATTCATGATGCTACTGAAAATTATTATGAGGGAGGAATATATGCTTGTAGGAATTGCAATAATATCAAGTTTCCTCTCTATGTGCTTAAAGTTTTGAAGTTATGCTTGTTTTACCTTCCTATGCTAATTGATTATTGTTTCCACAAGTTGTTTGCTCACAAAATCCCTATTCATAGGAAGCATGTTAGACTTAAATGTGCTAGTCATACTCTTCATGATGCTCTCTTTATGTTTCAATTCTTATCCTTTATGTGAGCATCGTTGAAATCATCATGCCTAGCTAGGGGCGTTAAACGATAGCGCTTGTTGGGAGGCAACCCAATTTTATTTTTGTTCCTTGCTTTTTGTTACTTTTTAGTAATAAATAATTCATCTAGCCTCTGTTTAGATGTGGTTTTATGCTTTTAATTAGTGTTTGTGCCAAGTAGAACCTTTGGGAAGACTTGGGGGAAGTCTTGTTGATCATGCTGTAAAAAACAGAAACTTTAGCGCTCACGAGAACTGCTACCATTTTTATTTGGAGAGTGATATTTAGTTAATTATTTTTTTAGATGATTAATAGATAAATTCTTCAGGTCCAGCTATTTATTTGATAATTTTATGAGTTCTATAAGTATACGTTTGATCCATATTACTACAGCCTGTTCTGTTTTTGACAGATTCTGTTTTCGATGTGTTGTTTGCTTATTTTGATGAATCTATGAGTAGTATCGGACGGTATGAACCATAGAGAAGTTGGAATACAGAAGATATTACACCAATATGAATTTAGAATGAGTTCATTACAGTACTTTATGATGGTGATTTGCTTTCTTATACTAACGGAGCTTACGAGTTTTCTACTTTAAGTTTTGTGTTGTGAAGTTTTCAAGTTTTGGGTAAGGATTCGATGGACTATGGAATAAGGAGTGGAAAGAGCCTAAGATTGGGGATGCCCAAGGCACCCCAAGGTAGTATTCAAGGACAACCAAGAGCCTAAGCTTGGGGATGCAGCATTCTTTACAGACTATCCTGTTTAGGCAGATTGCTGTTATGTTTGCATTGTTTGCATATGTTTGCTTCTTTAATGATTCTATTTGAGGATAGGACTATTAAATATTCAGAGGCATTTAGTATGCAATGTTGAATAATAATTTTAGTGATTTGCTACAGTAGAGTATGATAAGGTTTTAGCAATGGTTTATACTAACTTATCTCACGAGTCCTTGTTGAGTTTTGTGTGGATGAAGCTTTTGAGATTTAGGGAGACCATGATATGAGAGGAATTAAGGAGACACAAAATCTCAAGCTTGGGGATTCCCAAGGCACCCCAAGATAATATTTCAAGAAGTCTCAAGTATCTAAGCTTGGGGATGCCCCGGTTGGCATCGCACCTTTCTTCTTCAAGAACTATCGGTTAGTATCGGTTGATCCTAAGTTTTTGCTTCTTCACATGATGTTTGCTATTCTTAGAATGTCATTTTCTTTTGCTTTGCTTGTTGTTTGAATAGAATACCAATATCTGAAATTATTAAATGTTAGAGAGTCTTCACATAGTTGCATAATTATTCGACTACTCATTGATCTTCACTTATATCTTTCGGAGTAGTTTGTCATTTGCTCTAGTGCTTCACTTATATCTTTTAGAGCATGGTGGTAGTTTTATTTTGAAGAAATATATGAACTCTCATGCTTCACTTAGATTACTTTGAGAGTCTTAAATAGCATGGTAATTTGCTTAAAATCCTAATATGCTAGGTATACAAGATTAATAATAGAATTCTCTTATGAGTGTGTTGAATACTAAGAGAAGTTCGATACTTGATGATTGTTTTGAGATATGAGGATGGTAATATTAGAGTCATCCTAGTTGAGTAGTTGTGAATTTGAGAAATACTTGTGTTGAAGTTTGTGATTCCCGTAGCATGCACGTATGGTGAGCCGTTATGTGATGAAGTCGGAGCATGATTTATTTATTGATTGCCTTCTTTATGAGTGGCGGTCGGGGACGAGCGATGGTATTTTCCTACCAATCTATCCCCCTAGGAGCATGCGCGTAATACTTTGCTTTGATAACTTGTAGATTTTTGCAATAAGTATATGAGTTCTTTATGACTAATGTTGAGTCCATGGATTATACGCACTCTCACCCTTCCACCTTTGCTAGCCTCTCTATAGTACCGCGCACCTTTCGCCGGTATCATACACCCACCATATACCTTCCTCAAAACAGCCACCATACCTACCTATTATGGCATTTCCATAGCCATTCCGAGATATATTGCCATGCAACTTTCTACCGTTCCGTTTATTATGACACACTCCATCATTGTCATACTGATTTGCATGATCATGTAGTTGGCATCGTATTTGTGGCAAAGCCACCGTTCATAATTCTTTCATACATGTCACTCATGCATCATTGCACATCCCGGTACACCGCCGGAGGCATTCATATAGAGTCATATCTTGTTCTAAGTATCGAGTTGTAATTCTTGAGTTGTATGAAAATAAAAGTGTGATGATCATCATTATTAGAGCATTGACCCAGTGAGGAAAGGATGATGGAGTCTATGATTCCCCCACAAGTCGGGATGAGACTCCGGACGAAAATAAATAAATAAAAGAGGCCAAAGAAGCCCAAATAAAAAAAAGAGAAAAGAGGCCATAAAAAAGAGAAGGCCCAAAAAATAAAAAAAATAAAAAAAATGAGAGAAAAAGAGAGAAGGGACAATGCTACTATCCTTTTACCACACTTGTGCTTCAAAGTAGCACCATGATCTTCATGATAGAGAGTCTCCTATCTTGTCACTTTCATATACTAGTGGGAATCTTTCATTATAGAACTTGGCTTGTATATTCCAATGATGGGCTTCCTCAAAATTCCCTAGGTCTTCATGAGCAAGCGAGTTGGAAGCGCACCCACTAGTTTCTTTTGTTGAGCTTTCATATACTTATAGCTCTAGTGCATCCGTTGCATGGCAATCCCTACTCACTCACATTGATATCTATTGATGGGCATCTCCATAGCCCGTTGATACGCCTAGTCGATGTGAGACTATCTTCTCCCTTTTTGTCTTCTCCACAACCACCATTCTATTCCACCTATAGTGCTATATCCATGGCTCACGCTCACGTATTGCGTGAAGATTGAAAAAGTTTGAGAACATCAAAAGTATGAAACAATTGCTTGGCTTGTCATTGGGGTTGTGCATGATTTAAATATATTGTGTGGTGAAGATGGAGCATAGCTAGGCTATATGATTTTGTAGGGATAGCTTTCTTTGGCCATGTTCTTTTGAGAAGACATAATTGCTTTGTTAGTATGCTTGAAGTATTATTATTTTCTATGTCAATATGAACTTTTGTCTTGAATCTTTCAGATCTGAATAATCACATCACAAGTAAGAATAATTACATTGAAATTATGCCACCTAGCATTCCACATCAAAAATTATCTTTTTATCATTTACCTACTCGGGGACGAGCAGGAATTAAGCTTGGGGATGCTTGCTACGTCTCCAATGTATCTATAATTTTTGATTGCTCCATGCTATATTATCTACTGTTTTGGGCAATATTGGGCTTTATTTTCCACTTTTATATTATTTTTGGGACTAATCTATTAACCGGAGGCCCAGCCCAGATTTGTTGTTTTATTCCTATTTCAGTGTTTTGAAGAAAAGGAATATCAGACGGAGTCGAAATGGAACGAAATCAACTAGAGAAGTTATTTTTGGAACGAAAGCCACCCGATGGACTTGGACCCCACGTCAAGGAAGGAACAAGGTGCTCACGAGGGTGGGGGGCGCCCCCCTAGGGCACGCCCCCTGTCTCGTGGGGCCCTCGTGGCTCCCCTGACGTACTTCCTGCACCTATATAACTCCACGTGACCTAAAACTTCCAGAACGCAAGATAGATCGGGAGTTCCGCCGCCAGAAGCCTCCGTAGCCACCAAAAGTCAATCGGGACCCTGTTCCGGCACCCTGCCGGAGGGGGGAACCCTCACCGGTGGCCATCTTCATCATCCCGGTGCTCTCCATGACGAGGAGGGAGTAGTTCTCCCTCGGGGCTGAGATTATGTACCAGTAGCTATGTGTTTGATCTCTCTCTCTCTCTCGTGTTCTTGAGATGGTATGATCTTGATGTATCGCGAGCTTTGCTATTATATTTGGATCCTATGATGTTTCTTCCCCCCTCTTCTCTCTTGTAATGAATTGAGTTTCCCCTTTGAAGTAATCTTATCGGATTGAGTCTTTAAAGATTTGAGAACACTTGATGTATGTCTTGCCATGGATATCTGTGGTGACAATGGGATACCATGTGCCACTTGATGTATGTTTTGGTGACCAACTTGTGGGTTTCGTGACATTGGGAACCTATGCATAGGGGTTGGCACACGTTTTCATCGTGATTCTCCGATAGAAACTTTGGGGCACTCTTTGAGGTCCTTTGTGTTGGTTGAATAGATGAATCTGAGATTGTGTGATGCATATCGTATAATCATACCCACGGATACTTGAGGTGACATTGGAGTATCTAGGTGATATTAGGGTTTTGATTGATTTGTGTCTTAAGGTGTTATTCTAGTATGAACTCTAGGGCTGTTTGTGACACCTATAGGAATAGCCCAACGGATTGATTGGAAAGAAGAACTTTGAGTTCGTTTCGTACCCTACCATAATCTCTTCGTTCGTTCTCTGCTATTAGTGACTTTGGAGTGACTCTTTGTTGCATGTTAAGGGATAGTTATGTGATCCAATTATGTTAGTATTGTTGAGGGAACTTACACTAGCGAAAGTATGAACCCTAGGACTTATTTCCACACATTGCAATACCATTTACGCTCACTTTTATCACTTGTTACCTTGCTGTTTTTATAATTTCAGATTACAAATACTATTATCTACTATCCATATTGCACTTGTATCACCATCTCTTCGCCGAACTAGTGCACCTATACAATTTACCATTGTATTGGGTGTGTTGGGGACACAAGAGACTCTTTGTTATTTGGTTGCAGGGTTGCTTGAGAGAGACCATCTTCAACCTACGCCTCCTACGGATTGATAAACCTTAGGTCATCCACTTGAGGGAAATTTGCTACTGTCCTACAAACCTCTGTACTTGGAGGCCCAACAACGTCTACAAGAAGAAGGTTGTGTAGTAGACATCACACACCTTGTCCATGGCCTCGTCGTTGAGCACCAAAGATCAGCCGACTGCAGGCTCGGCGGCTGGAGGCGCACTTGGCGGAGACAACGGCTTCTTCCCCTTGTCTGCTTGTTTCGGCGCCATGGCGATGAAATAGGCGGAGTGCAGGTTAGATTGGAGAGGTGGGGCTGAGTCTCGAGGAAGCAGAAGGACTGTGGAAGCAAGACGTGGGCAATGGGAGAATACCTGTGTAGGTTGCGAAGGTCGCATAGCCAGGAAAATTCAAAGGCAGCACGGGGAAGCGGAGATGCCCATGTCCAATCAACTGCCATGCGTCAACCGATGCCGCAGACTTTTGGGGCCCGCGGCGCTCCGCACTTGACCTTTTGGCTTCGCCTCGAAGCCAAGCCCGAGCGCGCCTTGGGCTCGGGGGCTACTGTCGGCATTCTAGGAACGGGGGTCCCCATTTGCCTGCCTGCAGCCCGCGGCATGGCTGGGCTGGCAGGTCTGTACGACCATCTTCATCGACAAGACATTCAAGACCCTCGCGAGGGGCCAAGCCTCGCGAGGCGGACGACGCAAGACCTCCTCAGGAGCGGACTCGCCAGGCAGGCTCACGAAGGGCGAAGAGATCAAGGCTACGTAAACCTCGCGAGGTCCTCGTGACGTGAGCCATGACGATCGAGACCAGGCATGCGCCAGTGCGCGCAGTGTCCTTGCTTCCTCTTTGGTGCCAAGGGGGCAAGCGCAGGCGCGGAGTGCCGATGCATCAAGCAAAGGTTTCCATATTGGTGCAACGAGACCAAGACCAAAAGGACGGCAGGGCAGAGGTCACCATGGAGCCCAAGACGATGTCATCACCAGAACCTTTGGCAGGCGAAGACCACCTTTTGTCAGGATAACTTGTACTAGCTGCCCCCTTTTGAATTGGCCGTTGTTGGCTCCCTTCCCGCTCAATATTTGGGGAGAGGACCAGGGCCTATATAAGTAGAACTAGCCACCACCGTAGAGGGGATCAACCTCATCACAAATCAAGACCGGATCCAAGATCATCTCACCCACACAAGTTCACCAAGCACAAGAACACCTCACCCTCAGGAGGCTGTTCTTCCTCCTTGTACTGTTCATCATCAGCCCAAGAGGCAATCCACCACCACACTGGAGTAGGGTATTACACCACAATGGTGGCCCGAACGAGTATAAATCTTGTGTCTTTCTGTGTTGTGAGTTCGTCGAGTTTGTCCGCAAGATCTCTGAGAGCTAGGGCGTGGATCGATAGGGAGAAAAATTTCGCATGCACCCCAGTGTTCGAACCTCAAGGGTTTTGCGAGAACCCATGATCCGACACCTTTGTCTCCTATTACCTTTGATCCTCAGATGCACAGTTCGGGACCCCCTACCCAAGATCGGCCGGTTTTGACACCGACATTAGTGCTTTCATTGAGAGTTCCACTTTGTCGTCAGCAGAAGGTTCGATGGCTCGTTCAATCATCAACAATGACGCTGTTTCCAGGGAAACCTTCCTCCCTGGTCAACTTTTCGTGTTCGGTGGCTTCGCTCTACGCGCCAATTCGATTGGTCACCTCGAACAAATCGACATCTACGCCCCTGGTCATCAGATCAGATTCGGGAGCCTGAATTACGTCGCCGATGTCTGAGGAGACTTGATCTTCGAAGGGTTCACGGCCTCGACCATTGTCCCTTTGTTCCAAGAGGGAAACTCATCGGACTCGTCATCAGGAACTGCTTAAGGACCAACTATCATCCCTGCCTTGGCCTTGGATCCAGGGCAGACTACTTCATCCGAAGATGGGTATGTAAAACCCATTGGACCCTCTCCTACCATGGAACTTTTCTCCGGAGACGCGGAGGCAGCTATGTCTTCGGCGAGCCTGGAGTCAAACATGACTCTCCCTATCATCGGACAGCCGAACCCGCCTCAGGATGCAAACTCCGAACTCTCGAGGCCCGCATCTGGTGAGCACAGCCTAGAATCTGCCGTGCCTAGCCCTGTAGGTCCTCGGACCCCCGTCCGGCCTTCACTCTTAAATGAGGCCCTAGACTTAATGCGATCCCTCGCCATTACGGAAGCGTCACCTCCAAACTACGGCCAGCCCGGACTAGGGGCTGAGAGCGGGGAATTTTACGTCCCACCCACCACCCACTTAATAGCCACTGTCGAGGATTTGACCGACATGCTAGATTATGCCTCCGAAAACATCGACGGTATGGACGACTGAGGGAGTCCTGGATTAGGGGGTGTCCGGATGGCCGGACTATACCTTCAGCCGGACTCCTGGACTATGAAGATACAAGATTGAAGACTTCGTCCCGTGTCCAGAAGGGACTTTCCTTGGCGTGGAAGGCAAGCTTGGCGATACGGATATGCAGATCTCCTACCATTGTAACCGACTTTGTGTAACCCTAACCCTCTCCGGTGTCTATATAAACCAGAGGGTTTTAGTCTGTAGGACAACATACAGAACAACAATCATACCATAGGCTAGCTTCTAGGGTTTAGCCTCTCCGATCTCGTGGTAGATCTACTCTTGTACTACCCATACCATCAATATTAATCAAGCAGGACATAGGGTTTTACCTCCATCGAGAGGGCCCGAACCTGGGTAAAACTTCGTGTCCCTTGCCTCCTGTTACCATCCGGCCTAGACGCACAGTTCGGGACCCCCTACCCGAGATCCGTCGGTTTTGACACCGACATTGGTGCTTTCATTGAGAGTTCCTCTGTGTCGTCGCCGTCAGGCTCGATGGCTCCTACGATCATCAATAGCGATGCAGTCCAGGGTGAGACCTTCCTCCCCGGACAGATCTTCGTCTTCGGTGGCTTCGCACTGCGGGCCAATTCACTTGGCCATCTGGAGCAGATCGAAAGCTACACCCCTGGCCGCCAGGTCAGATTTGGAAGTTTAAACTACACGACTGACATCCGTGGGGACTTGATCTTCGACGGATTCGAGCCACTGCCGAGCGCGCCGCACTGTCACGACGAGCATGATCTAGCTCTGCCGCCGAACAGTGCCCTGGAGGCCGCACCCGCTTCGGCTTTGACCCTTAATTCGGAGCCTACTGCGCCGATCGAGGATGGGCGGTTGGACGCCGCCTCGGGGGCTGCGATCCCAACGGCGATCGAGCCGAACACCAGCCCCGCACTTCGCAAGACTCGTGACTCCAGGGAGCCGGACTCCTTTCCGGACTCCGAACCCTCCGCGCCCCTGCCGATCGAATCCGATTGGGCACCGATTATGGAGTTTACTGCCGCGGACATCTTTCAGCACTCGACTTTCGGCGATGTTCTGAAGACACTGAAGTCTCTCTCTTTATCAGGAGAGCCCTGGCCGGACTATGGTCAGCAAGGTTGGGATTCGGACGATGAAGAAATTCAAAGCCCACCCACCACCCACTTTGTAGCCACTGTCGACGACTTAACCGACATGCTCGACTTCGACTCCGAAGACATCGACGGTATGGACGCCGATGAAGGAGATGATGAAGAACCAGTGCCTATCAGGCCCTGGAAAGCCACCTCGTCGTATGACATATACATGGTGGACACCCCAAAAGAAGGAGATGGCGATGGAACAGCGGAGGATGACCCCTCCAAGAAACAGCCTAAGCGCCGGCGTCAGCGGCGCCGCTCAAAATCCCGCCAAAACAAATACGGTGATTCCAGCACGGGAGATAATAATACTCCGGAAAGTGCCGAAGAAAACCCCCTCCAGCAAGATTTAGCATAGGAGGATGGAGAAACCAGCCCTCATGAGAGAGCGACAGACAGACAGGTCGAGGACGATAATTATATGCCTCCCTTCGAAGATGAGGCAAGCCTCGACGATGACGAATTCGTCGTGCCAGAGGATCCCGTCGAGCAAGAGCGTTTTCAACACAGGCTTATGGCCACGGCAAGAAGCCTCAAGAAAAAACAGCAACAGCTTAGAGCTGATCAAGATTTGCTAGTCGACAGATGGACTGAAGTCCTTGCGGCCGAAGAGCATAAACTCGAACGCCCCTCCAAGAGCTACCCAAAGCGCAGGTTGCTACCCTGATTAGAGGAGGAAGCACTTGATGCGGCCGACCGGCCACCTCGTGGCCGCGACAGAGAGGCCTCTCGGCCCTCCACTCAAGCCGCACCCCGTACCAAGGCATGGGAATATGCGCCGGACTTACGAGATATGTTGGAGGACAAGGCAAGGCAAACAAGATCGATCTACGGATCGCGTGGGCGCCCCACGGCTCAAGACGGTAACCGTCACGCCGGCCACAAATTCGGCAGGGCCGAACACAGTAGACAAAGCTCATTGGAGCTACGTCGTGATATAGCCCAGTACAGAGGCGCCGCACACCCACTATGCTTCACAGACGAAATAATGGATCATCAAATCCCCGAGGGTTTCAAACCCGTAAACATCAAATCATATGATGGCACAACAGATCCTGCGGTATGGATCGAGGATTATCTCCTTCATATCCACATGGCCCGCGGCGATGATTTCCACGCCATTAAATACCTCCCACTCAAGCTTAAAGGACCAGCTCAGCATTGGCTTAACAACTTGCCAACAGGATCAATCAGTTGTTGGGAGGACCTGGAAGCCGCATTCGTCGACAATTTCCATGGCACTTATGTGCGACCCCCAGACGCCGATGACCTAAGTCACGTAATTCAGCAGCCAGAGGAATCGGCCAGGCAATTCTGGACACGGTTCCTAACAATGAAAAATCAAATAGTCGACTGTCCGGACGCTGAGGCCCTAGCAGCCTTCAAGCACAATATCCGTGACGAGTGGCTTGCCCGGCACCTTGGACAGGAAAAGCCGAAATCTATGGCAGCACTCACGACACTCATGACCCTCTTTTGCGCGGGAGAAGACAGCTGGCTTGCTCGTAGCAACAACATGACCAAGAACCCTGGTAATTCGGATACCAGGGACAGTAGTGGCAGGTCGCGTTGCAACAAGCAGAAGCGCCGCATTAACGGCGACAACGCTGAGGATACGACAGTTAATGCCGGATTCAGAGGCTATAAATCCGGTCAGCGGAAAAAGCCATTCAAAAGAAATCCTAGGGGCCCATCCAGTTTGGACCGAATACTCGATCGCTTGTGCCAGATACATGGCACCCCCGAAAAGCCGGCCAATCACACCAACAGGGATTGTTGGGTGTTCAAGCAGGCAGGCAAGTTAAATGCCGAAAATACAGACAAGGGGCTACATAGCGATGACGACGAAGAACCCGGCCGCCGAACAACAATGGACAGAAGGGGTTTCCCCCACAAGTGCGGACGGTGAACATGATATACGCAACCCACATCCCCAAGAGGGAGCGGAAGCGCGCGTTAAGGGACGTATACGCGATAGAGCCAGTCGCCCAAAGTTCAACCCATGGTCCTCCTGCCCGATCACCTTTGATCGAAGGGACCATCCCACTAGCACCCATCATGGCGGATTCATCGCATTGGTTCTAGACCCAATTATTGACGGATTTCATCTCACTAGAGTCCTTATGGACGGCGGCAGTAGCCTGAACCTACTTTACCAGGATACAGTGCGGAAAATGGGCATAGATCCCTCGAGGATTAGGCCCACCAAAACGACCTTTAAAGGCGTAATACCAGGTGTAGAGGCCAACTATACAGGCTCAGTCACACTTGAAGTGGTCTTCGGATCTCCGGATAATTTCCAAAGCGAGGAGTTAATCTTCGACATAGTCCCATTCCGCAGTGGCTATCACGCACTGCTCGGACGAACCGCATTCACCAAGTTCAATGCGGTACCGCACTACGCATACCTTAAGCTCAAGATGCCAGGCCCTCGAGGAGTAATTACGGTCAATGGAAACACCGAACCCTCCCTCCGAACGAAGGAGCACACGGCGGCCCTTGCAGCGGAAGTACAAAGCAGCCTCTCCAGTCCGGCCATTAAATGTCCGGACACCGTCAAGCGCACCCGGAGTAACCTACAACAAGACCTCCTGGCACGCTCCGAGCAGGTGTAGCAATGCGGCCCCAACCCCAGCCCTCGCAAAAATGTGGAACCAGTACTTCGCGTACATAACTACGCTCTAGAAATACCATGGGTACAGGGGGAGGGGCACCATCAGGGCACACCCAAGACACGGCTTAAACCGCACCAGGGGCTGCCGATTTTTTAATTTTCTCTTACTTTCAGGACTCCACTCTTCGGAAGGCCTGTTCGGCAGTTCAATTGCCGCACAAACGATGCAAGAACTAGGGAAGCAGACAAGCCATGCCGCATTACGGAACTCCCAGGTGGTCTCTATCACGAGCAGTATACCTGTTTCACATACCATTCCGCAGCCTGCCCCTGGAACGGACATGTTAAAATAGTCCAAACTTTTGCTTATCACATTATTTGTATCGTTCTGCTTCGATCACAGCCCTTTTTAATAAACAATACATAGCTTCTGTCTATTTTTGCATTACCTTTTTTTTACAAATATATGTTCCTTAACGACATGTTGCACCCGTACACTTTGGTACGGCAAAAATATGCCAGGGGCTTTAATACCCCTCAATATGGTGTGAGAAGTCCGAACACTTTAACAAGTGCGGCACCCCAAACTTATAGCATTATATGCATCGGCTCCGAATCATGTCTTGGGTCAATAGTTGGGTTTACCCAGCTCCTATGTTTTGGTGCCTTACGTTCCGCTATATTGACTAAGGTAGCACTAGGAGAACCACTGCGATTGTGCCCTAGTTGAGCTGGGTCGAGCACCTCAGTGGAGAAAGCTAAAACTGACTGTCATGATGAAGCGAGAGCTGGTCGCTGTTCGAGAGGTTTTTCGAGTCCCTAAAGACTTATGCCGCTTAGAGCGAGGAGCCGGCTCTGTCCGGCCAAGGCGTGGATAGCACCTCAAACTCGGTTTTCCGAATACCAGGGGCTTCGCTGAAATTTAAAATTATAGAATTCTATGGCTAAGTGAGAGTGTTCACGCATTATAGTCCGATTGCCTTGTTCGTTGGGCTGAGCGCCTCCCTCGAAGGACCCAAACATGGGAAAAAGAGCGCTCAGGTTTATCCCCGAACACCCCAGCACTAGCGGCACGGGGGCAGAAGCCGATGACTTGGCATCTCTCAGAATTGATAAACAGCCGCACAGAAGGTAATATTTTAAATTCCAACAGCATTGCTTAGCGCATATGAACAAGTTTTCAGCGCACAAGACAAAACGAGCAAGTTTCACTCAAAAATTACATCCCTAGAACATTCATCCGCCACAGGGCAGGCACCCTTCAGAACATCCTTATAATAATTCTCGGGCTTGCGATGCTCTTTCCCCGGCGGTGGCCCGTCCTTCACAAGCTTCTCAGCATCCAGCTTGCCCCAGTGCACCTTAGCACGGGCAAGGGCCCTACGGGCACCTTCAATGCAGACGGAGCGCTTGATGACTTCGAGCCTTGGACAGGCCTCCAGCAGCCGCCGCACCAGCCCGAAATAGCTCCCAGGCAGAGCCACTCCAGGCCACAGCCGAACTATAAGGCCCTTCATGGCCTGTTCGTCCGCCTTGTGGAGCTCGACCAGTTGCTTCAGCTAGTCGCTCAGGGGTACGGGGTGTCCGGCCTCAGCATACTGAGACCAGAACACCTTCTCTATCGAGCTGCCCTCCTCGGCTCGATTGAACGTGGCAGCATCAGACACACTCCGGGGAAGATCTGCGGACGCTCCTGGAGAGTTGTGGATTCGGGTAAGTAACAAGTAACTCATGTTTATGTGTTTGCTTTGCATAAAGAATGCCTTACCCGTCGCTATCTTCTTCACCTCATCCAACTCCTGGAGGGTCTTCTGGGATTCGGCCTTGGCAGACTTGGCATTTTCAATAGCCGCCGCGAGCTTGGATGCTCGCGTCTTTGAGTCCAGCTCCAAACTCTCATGTTTTTCATGAGAACCTGGAGCTCTTGCTGCACCTTGCCAACCTGGGCCTCGTACTTCTCCCGCTCGGTGCGCTCCGTGGCCGCCCTCTCCTCGGCCTCGACCAGCGCTTGCTTAAGGGTCGCCACCTCAGACGTGGCCCCTACAATAGCCATGATAATCCTGTCATTTTTTGCAATTGCACCTTTTTATATATATTTAAACAAGGTATTTCTTACCTTCATTGTCCTTGAGCTGCTTCTTGGCACGCCCGAGCTCTTGCTCGGACCGCTCGAGGTTCTGCTTTAGCGTGTCCACTTCCGCAGTCAGTGCGGCGGATGCAAGCAGAGAAGCCTACATACGCATATTGACTCCTTTTTGTTAGACTCCTGCGAATTTTATTTGATCCTCTATTCGGCTTTTCTTCCCGAACGCCAAACAGAGCATCAGGGGCTACTGTCTATGTGGTAATATTATTTACACATTCTTTACTTACCTCAAAGCCTGTTAAAAGGCTAGCACAAGCTTCAGTCAGTCCGCTCTTGGCGGACTGAACCTTCTGGACCACCGCACTCATAATGGTGCAGTGCTCCTCATCAATGGAGGCGCCTTGGAGTGCCTCCAACAGATTGTCCGGCGCCTCTGGTTGGACGGGGGTCACCGGCACGGTGGGTTTGCTCCTCTTGGGAGGAGGTCCCCCACCAGATTCTGGAACCTTTGAAGGTTCTAGAGCGGTGTTCGGCCTAGAGCCGGACTTGGAGCCCTGAGGGGTTTTATCCCATTTACTCCTGGTGTCCGGGAGGTCGCCTTGTGGCGCCTCCAGGACCACCTCCTCCCGGCTTGGAACCTGTTGAGACAGCACTTCGGCGTCGTCCACAGGGCGGGGGGAGGAAGCCGTCGGAAGAAAATTCACATCCGACGAGTCCAGTGAGCCGCTTGACGATGCGTCGAGCCGGTCTTTGGGTGGGCTGCATAATCATATTCGACATAAGGGAAAGCTGTGCAATAAAGGAATACTATGAATTACTCTGGTATCCGGATACTTACGATTTCGCCAGGGGCTTGGCCCTGGTCGGCCACTCTTCTCCGCAGTCGTCGGCGTCGGTGGAGTAGTCCGGAGGAAGGGTTCTCCCCTTCTTGGACCCTCCGGCCTTCCCAGAGAGGGCGGCCTTCCTTTTCTTCTCTCCTCCCGCTGGAGGGGGAGAGGTCTCTTCTTCTTCCTCCTCGTCTTCATGGGAGGAATGCGCCTCGAAGCCGTCGGGTGATGAACCCGACACCTCCTGGCACCGGGCACTCTTTCGAGTCCCCGCGGCCTTCTTCGTGGCCTTCTTCTCCAGCACCACATAGGGTGCCGGAACTAGCAGCTTCGCCAAGCGGGCATCAACTGGGTCTTCGGGCAAGGGAGCCGGACAGTTGATCTGTCCGGACTTCGCCTTCCAACTCTGTCAAAGGGAAGGGAGCTTAGATCCCACATTGAGTTAAACTATGGAAAACCAATACCCTATAAAAAGGTACAAACAACTTACCGCGCTAGCGTGACGCTGCGCGCTGAATCCGCGATCCTCGGTGGCGGATGCGGGAGCCTCGGCGCCCTTGAAAAGCACCTTCCAGGCATCTTCGTACGTAGTGTCGAAGAGCCTGCTCAGAGTTCGGTGCTGCGCCGGGTTGAACTCCCACAGATTGAAGGCCCGTTGTTGACACGGGAGGATCAGGCGGATGAGCATAACCTGGACTACGTTGACGAGCTTGAGCTGCTTGTCCACCAGGGTTTGGATGCATGTTTGCAGTCCAGTTACCTCTCCTTTGTTGCCCCACGACAGGCCCGTCTCTTTCCAGGACGTGAGCCGCGTTGGGGGTCCGGACCGGAACTCGGGGGCTACGACCCACTCAGGGTCGCACGGCTCGGTGATGTAAAACCACCCCGATTGCCACCCCTTCAGGGTCTCCACAAAGGAGCCCTCAAGCCATAAGACGTTGGGCATCTTGCCCACCATGGCGCCTCCGCACTCCGCCTGGTTGCCGCGCACCACCTTCAGCTTGACATTGAAAGTCTTGAGCCATAGGCCGAAATGGGGGCGGATGCAGAGGAAAGCCTCGCACACGACGATAAACGCCGAGATGTTGAGGATGAAGTTCGGGGCCAGATCATGGAAATCCAGGCCGTAGTAGAACATGAGTCCCCGGACGAATGGGTGGATCGGAAAGCCCAGTCCGCGGAGGAAGTGGGGAAGGAACACTACCCTCTCATGGGGCCTTGGGGTGGGGAGGAGCTGCCCCTTTTCGGGAAGCCGGTACGCGATGTCGTTAGACAAGTATCCGGCCTTCCTCAGTTTTTTGATGTGTCCCTCCGTGACTGAGGAGACCATCCACTTGCCTCCCGCTCCGGACATGGTTGGAGAAGGTTGAGGTAGGGAGTGCGGACTCGAGTGCTGGAGCTCGAGTGCGCGAGAATGGATGAGCAAGGGAGGAAGAAGGCATAGGTGAAAAGGGGGATCCTTATCCCCTTATATGGGTGGACGCGACTATGCGTCCCCACCAGCCTGGTAAAACTCGCTTATCTCCCAAGCGCTGTAATCAATAGCGCGGTTGGGTTACCCACGCCCGTATTGATGAGAATCCCGGAATAAGGGGACACGATCTCTGCTTTAACAAGATGTGCCAAGGAAACCGCCTCGCATGACGCACTGAGGTGGGATAATGAAACGACTCAGATAAAGGCTTGGCCGTGGTGTGTCACACTACGGAATACGTCAGCAAATTAGATTTGTGTAAATATTATTCTCTCTATGGCAATATGTGGAAACTTATTTTGCAGAGCCGGACACTATCTTTGTGTTCAAAATCTTCTATGAAGTACCTGTAGGAGGAACCCGCCTTGCAATGCCGAAGACAATCTGCGCGCTGGACTCGTCGTCATTGAAGCCTGGTTCAGGGGCTATTGAGGGAGTCTTGGATTAGGGGGTGTCCGGATGGCCGGACTATACCTTCAGCCGGACTCCTGGACTATGAAGATACAAGATTGAAGACTTCGTCCCGTGTCCGGAAGGGACTTTCCTTGGCGTGGAAGGCAAGCTTGGCGATACGGATATGCAGATCTTCTACCATTGTAACCGACTTTGTGTAACCCTAACCCTCTCCGGTGTCTATATAAACCGGAGGGTTTTAGTCTGTAGGACAACATACAGAACAACAATCATACCATAGGCTAGCTTCTAGGGTTTAGCCTCTCCGATCTCATGGTAGATCTACTCTTGTACTACCCATATCATCAATATTAATCAAGCAGGCCGTAGGGTTTTACCTCCATCGAGAGGGCCAAACCTGGGTAAAACTTCGTGTCCCTTGCCTCCTGTTACCATCCGGCCTAGACGCACAGTTCGGGACCCCCTACCCGAGATCCGCCGGTTTTGACACCGACAACGACGATGACGGAAACAAACAAAGCCAAGACCCACCATTCACCGGACGCTGGATGGCTACCTCCACATATGATGTATATATGGTGGATACACCCAAAGAGGATGACGACGAAGGCAGGAAAGATCCGAGTGAGGAGAAGCCCGCGGACGCACCACCAAAATGTTGACATCAGCGACAATCACGTCGCGAAAAGGATAGTAATACCAGCACCAGAGACAATAACACTCCAGACAATGCCGAGGATCCCGAAGACCCCGTCGAGCCTATGTCCAAATAGGATGATTGGGAGGAGGGACAAGTTAACCCCGATGAGCCAGTCGGGAATGAGGATTCGGAAGATAGTAACTATATACCGATCTCCGAGGATGATGTCAGCCTCGTCAACGAAGACTTCATCGTGCCAGAGGAACCCCTCGAGCAAGAGCACTTTAAGCGTCAGCTAATCGCAACTACGTGAAGCCTAAAGAAGAAGCATCAACAGCTCCAAGCTGAACAGGATACCCTCAACGAAAGATGGACCCAAGTCCTAGCTGCCGAAGAATACGACCTCGAGCGCCCAACAAAGAGTTATATGAAGCATCGGCTAATACCACAATTCGACGAGAAGGCCCTTGAGCCAATACCATCAAGATACGACCGCGCTGATGAACCAGACCGACCACCACGTGAGCGAGATAAAGCGACTACTTATTTTGAACACCAGCCCCTACCACCTCGTTGTCGAGGCAAAGAGGTAGCAGCTCCGGGCTATACCTATGACTTACGCCAGGACCTGGACAGTAGAGCCGGCCAGGCCAGATCAATCTATGGATCAAGGGGGCGTGCCCGAACGCAAGACGACAACCATCAAGCCTGGCGCGATAGGCATAACCTCACCTGGGCCGAAAACCGAATATGGATGTCATCCAAACTCCGTCGCGACGTTGCCCGATACAGAGGCGCCGCACACCCCTTATGCTGTACCAATGAGGTAATGCAGCACTAGTTCCCAGAAGGGTTTAAACCCGTAAACATTGAAGCATTGGATGGAACGACTGATCCCGCGGTGTGGATTGATGACTTTCTCCTCCATATTCACATGGCTCACGGCGATGATCTCCACGCCATCAAATACCTCCCCTTAAAACTGAAAGGACCAGAACGACACTGGTTAAACAGCCTCCCAGAGAACTTCATTGGTAGCTGGCAAGATTTGGAGGAAGCATTTAGAGACAACTTCCAAGGCACCTATGTACGGCCTCCGGATGCCGATGACCTTAGTCATATAGTCCAGCAACCCGAAGAGTCAGCTTGCAAACTCTGGACTAGGTTCTTAATTAAAAAGATCCAAATCATCGACCGTCCGGATGCCGAAGCCCTCGCGGCCTTCAAACATAGTGTCTGTGACGAATGGCTCGCCCGACACCTTGGCGAAGAAAAGCCAAAGTCCATGGAAGCCTTTACCGCACTTATGACCCGCTTTTGCGCGGGAGAAGACAGCTGGTTAGCTCGTAGAAGCAACAATACCAGCGACCCTGGCACCTCCGAAGCCATAGATGGCAACGGCAGGCCACGACGCAACAAACACAAGCGTCTAAGCAACAATGAAGATACCGAAGACACGACGGTCAACACCGGATTCAGTGGTGCTAAATCTGGTCAGCAGAAAAGCCATTCAAAGGAAATAAAGATGGTCCATCCAATTTGGACAAAATACTCGATCGGCCTTGCCAGATTCATGGCACCTCTGATAAGCCTGCCGACCACTCCAACAGAAATTGTTGGGTCTTTAAACATGATGGTAAGTCAAACACTGAACATAAGGGGAAAGGACCGCCAAGCGAGGATGATGAAGAGCCCCGCCCACTGAACACAGGGGGGCAAAAGAAATTTCCCACTGAGGTGAAAACAGTGAACATGATCTACGTCACGCATATCCCCAAGAGGGAGCGCAAACGCGTGCTAAGGGACATCTACGCCGTGGAGCCAGTCGCCCCTAAATTCACCCCATGGTCGGATTGTCCGATCACCTTCGATCGCAGGGACCACCCGACCAGTATCATACATGGAGGTTCGGCAGTTCTGGTCCTCGATCCAATCATTGATGGACACCATCTCACTAGAGTCCTCATGGACGGAGACAACAATCTTAACTTGATTATCAAGACACGGTCCGCAAAATGGGTATTGACCCATCAAGAATCAAGCCTACTAACACCACCTTTAAAGGAGTGATACCCGGTGTAGAAGCCCGCTGCACGGGCTCAATAACATTGGAAGTAGTCTTCGGTTCACCGGATAACTTCCGAAGCGAAGACTTGATCTTCGACATCGTCCCCTTCCGCAACGGTTATCATGCACTGCTCGGACGAACCACCATCGCCCGCTTCAATGCGGTCCCGCATTATGCTTACTTAAAGCTCAAAATGCCTGGACCCCATGGCGTTATCATAGTCAATGGAAACACGGAGCACTCCCTCCAAACTGAGGAGCACACTTTGGCACTCGTGACTGAAGTGCAGAGCGGCCTCCCTAGGCCGAACACCTCATCGGCCATCAAGCCCCCGGACATTGTTAAACGCGTCTGGTCTACTCTGCATGATGACAACTCGGTGACTCCAGAGCTAGACTAGCAGTTTTGCCTTCGTCGATCACCACGCACATCCGCGTCATATGTACCGCGTGTGCATAATTACGCACTCAAAATACCCTGGGCAACGACGGAGGCACAATACAGATAGGTCCGTAGTGCGACTCGAACCTATGTGACCTTGACCCTTTTTCCTTTGATCCTTTTTTTCAAATACCACAGGTGCATTAAAGCCTAGCTACTTCACGGTCGTGCAGGGACTCTTTCCGGGCCCATTTTCGTATAAACGACCATGGACCGTTCCTCTCAAGGAATCTTTTCCACAAGGACAAAAGCGACACAGACGTGCGGCAGGGCACCAATGAGATCTTCAAGACCATCTTTTTTAGGCCCCGTATACAGCTTTCCCTTGTGTACAAATTTTGGCATGTAAAATAGCCTTGGCACTATCTGTAATAGCATGTCTTGACATATCAAACAGATTACAATGAAAACAGGTTTTTACCTACCCTCGTTCAGTCTTGGTTTGTTTCGTAATCTGCATTCCTCGTTTGTGCTAAGATTGCCACATATACATTCTGGTACAGTTTCAATACTAGGGGATCTATCCGGGCATACATATTTTCAAAAAAAGAAGTCCGAATACTTTTAGAAGTACACTTTGGCGTCTCAAACATTGCATTATATGCATCAGCTCCGAATCATGTCTTTGGTCAATAGTTGGGTTGCCCGGCTCCTGTGACCTTACGCTCTGCTCGTTCGGCTAAGGTGGTAAAGGGAGAACTACTGCGATTGTGTTTCTGGCTCGTCCGGTCAGGCACCTCAGTAGAGAAAGCCGAAAACTGACTGTCACGACACAACGAGAGCTGGTTAGCGATTCAGTGACTCACCATAAATCTCTTGCGATTTCTTCCGTACTATACGAAGGACTGGCCTTCATCCAGTCACGCACCTAAGGAATCCAAGTTTGGATAGCCGCATACGCACTAGGGGCTAGTTCCTAGTCCCATTGTCAAACTTCAATGGCTAAGTGAGAGTGATAAAGCCGCATAGTCTGATTGCCTAGTTCGCTGCGCAGACACCTCCTTTACGGACCAAGACGTTGGGTCAAGTGTGGTCGTGCGCTATACCTAACACCCCTGTAGCATCTACGTGGGGTCTGAAGCCGATGACTGGAAACTTTCAAGATTAATAAACGGCCGCACAGGAGGAAAGTAATTCCAGATAAAAGGCACAAATATATTACAAAGCCTTGGTTCGTAAAACAACGTCTGGGCAGCCTGAATACATTCACTCAAACATGATATTCTTCGAGCATTGACCCTCTATTAAACGGGCACCCTCTAGGACGTCCTCAAAATACCGCTCTGGCTTGTGGTGGTCCTTGCCTTCCGACAGGCCCTCGACCGGCACGACAACGACCTTCATCTTCGCCCAGTGCATCTTGACACGGGAAAAGGCCATCCGCACACCCTCTATGAATGCCAAGCACTTCACAGCTTAAACTCGATGTAGGGAGTCGCCAAGCCGCTTGACCAGGCCGAAGTAGCTGCTAGGAATGGGTTCGACTAGCCATAGCTGGACTATAATGTCCTTCATGGCCAAACCGGACATCCTATGCAGCTCCGCCAGCTACATCATATGGTTGTTCAATAGTGTTGGATGCTCTGGCGCCAGGTACTATGACTAGAAGAGCTTCTCCATCGTGTTCCCATCTTGGGCCCGAAAATACTGTGCGGCGTCGGCAGCGCTCTTCAGAAGATCCGCAAAGGTGTCCGGAGAACTCCATAGTCGAGTGAGCAAGGCATATTTCTGACTTCCAAATTTACTCTGCAAAAGAAAGGGCTTACCAGCCGCTATTTGTTTGGCCTGCTTGATCTCCTCGCGAGCCGCCCGAGATTCGATCCGCGCTTCCTTGGCCTCCTGGAGAGCCTTAGCTAGATCGACTGCTTGGGCCTTATTCTTCACCTCCAAGGACTGGCACTTGCCGGCGGCGTCCTTGAGCTCTTGCTCCACTTCAATCACCCGCTCGTCATACTGGTGGGGGGAAACTTGCTCGGACTTTAAGTCCGTAGTGGCTTTATCAGTGACCGCTTTGCTCACCCGTGCCTATTCCTTGGCTTGGGCAAGGGCGCTCTTCAGGGTCTCGACCTCGGCCACACTACCTGCAATAATGATCAAGGCATCGCATGAGGTTAAACTCTGCATTGGCATATCACTTCAGGTGTGTGAATACTTTTTCAAACATACCTTGCGCCTCATCGAACTGTTTGTTAATGCGGATGAGATCCTCATCGGCCAGCTTTAGCTTCCGCTGAAGTTTGGACACTTCAGCGGCCTGGGCGGTTGCCACTAACAGGGAGGCCTGTTTACCAATAGAACAGTACGTTACCTCCTGCAATTATTATTTGATCCTCTGTTCGGTCATTTTTCAAAACCGAACAGAGTCTCAGGGGCTACTATCTATACACATGCATAATTTTCATATGAAAAGCGGCTAAGAATATTACATCGCATACCTCGAAGCCTGTTAGCAGGCTGGTGTAGGCTTCATTCAACCCACCCTTGGCGGACTGAACCTTCTCAACCACCATACCCATTAGGGTACGGTGCTCCTCCATGATGGAAGCACATTGTAGTGCTTCCACCAGAGTGTTCGGCGCCTCCGGACTAGATGAGGTCATTGTCGGAATACGCGCTCCCCTTCCTTTGAAGAGGTTGTTCGCTTGATTCTGGAGCCACATGGGTCTTCGGAATGGTGTTCGTCTAGGGGCCGAACTGGTGAGGGCCCCCGTCGCCAGTCTCCATGGGGGTCGCACCCCCCGTGTTCTCGGCAGCCCAGGCATTACCCTCTAGCGTCGTCTGGGCGACCCCCCACCTCTCCGTGGCCCGGAGAGGTCCTTTGGGACAACACCTCAGCGTCAACCGCGGTGGTAGGCGGAGAGGCTCGCGGAGGCGACTCGCTCTCCACCATCTTCGGCGCCAAAGAGTTCCCCTTAGATGACGATTGTTGGGGGAGGCCACAGGCCGGACTGCAACACGTAACATGATGTGTTATAATTACTCATAAAAAACTAGATAAGCGTTAGAGTATCCTTTGGCACTTACGATGTGGTCGGGGGCTTTTCCCTGGGGCGCCATGTGGGGGAGTGTCCGGCATCCGTGTCCGAACCGTCTGAGAGGGATATCTTCCATCTCTTGGACGCCTCTGCCTCTGGATCTACGGAGGCTGCCCTTTTCTTCTTCCTCCCCTGAAGGAGAGAATCACTTTATGCCTCCTCCTCCTCTTTGTCTTCATCTCCCTCATGGGAGAGGGAGCTTCGGTCTCTTCGGACACTACGACTGAAGTCCCTTTATGGCGGAGGCCACCTTTGGCCTCCTTGCTCTTTTTCTCGGCCTTCTTCTCCGACGCCTGATAGGGCGCTGGGACCAGCATCCTCGTTAGCAGAGGAGTAGCTGGGTTTTTGGGTAGCGGCACCGGACACCTGATCCGCTTTGCCTTCGCTATCCAACCCTGAATGAGAAATGGACATCTCAGTATACCCTTTGACCTATGGACTTAAATTGTGTTCGGAACTAAAATGCTTCCCGTAGTAGCTGGATTCGCGCTGTCGAGACCGATGTCTTTGGTCTTCTCCAGCCATGTCTTCTGGGCCTTGAAGAGCAACTTCCAGATCTCTCCGTGTGTTGTGCCAAAGAAGCGCTGCAGGGTCCCAGGGGCCTCCGGATTAAACTCCTACATACGAAGAGGCCGACGTTGGCATGGGAGGATCCGGCGGAAGAGCATTACCTGAATCACGTCAGTGAGACTGGTGTTTTTGTTTATCATACTCTTGATGCGCTTTTGCAGCAGAATCACTTTGTTGGTCGACCCCTAGTCCAGACCCTTGTTGGTTGATAACCCACAAGTATAGGGGATCGCAACAGTTTTCGAGGGTAGAGTATTCAACCCAAATTTATTGATTCGACACAAGGGGAGCCAAAGAATATTCTCAAGTATTAGCAGTTGAGTTATCAATTCGAACACACCTGGAAAACTTAATATCTACAGCAAAGTATTTAGTAGCAAAGTAGGATGGAAGTAACGGTAACGGTGGCAAAGGTAACAATAGCAGTTTTGTAGTAATTGTAACAGTGGCAACAGAAAAGTACCTAGCAAAGATCAATATGTGAAAAGCTCGTAGGCATTGGATCAGTGATGGATAATTATGTCGGATGCGATTCCTCATGCAACAGTTATAACATAGGGTGACACAGAACTAGCTCCAATTCATCAATGTAATGTAGGCATGTATTCCGAATATAGTCATATGTGCTTATGGAGAAGAACTTACATGACATCTTTTGTCCTACCCTCCCGTGGCAGCGGGGTCCTATTGGAAACTAAGGGATATTAAGGCCTCCTTTTAATAGAGTACTGGACCAAAGCATTAACACTTAGTGAATACATGAACTCCTCAAACTACGGTCATCACCGGGAGTGGTCCCGATTATTGTCACTTCGGGGTTACCGGATCATAACACATAGTAGGTGACTATTGACTTGCAAAATGGGATCACGAACACACATATATTCACGAAAGTATAATAGGTTCAGATCTGAAATCATGGCACTCGGGCCCTAGTGACAAGCATTAAGCATAGGAAAGTCATAGCAACATCAATCTTAGAACATAATGGATACTAGGGATCAAACCGTAACAAAACTAACTCGATTACATGATAAATCTCATCCAACCCCTCACCGTCCAGCAAGCCTACGATGGAATTACTCACGCACAGCGGTGAGCTTCATGAAATTGGTGATGGAGGAAGGTTGATGATGATGATGGTGACGGATTCCCCTCTCCGGATCCCGAACGGACTCCAGATCAGCCCTTCCGAGAGAGATTAGGGCTTGGCGGCGGCTCCGTATCGTAAAACTCGATGAATCCTTCTCTCTAATTTTTTCTCCCCGAATGTGAATATATAGAGTTGGAGTTGATGTCTGTGGAGCCTCAGGGGGCCCACGAGGCAGGGGGGCGCGCCCCAGGGGGGTGGGTGCACCCTCCACCCTCGTGGATAGGGTGTGGGCCCCCTGGCCTTGATTCTTTCGCCAGTATTTTTTATAAATTCCAAAAATATTCTCCGTGAAGTTTCAGGTAATTCCAAGAACTTTTATTTCTGCACAAAAATAACACCATGGCAATTCTGCTAAAAACAGCGCCAGTCCGGGTAAGTTCCATTTAAATCATGCAAGTTAGAGTCCAAAACAAGGGCAAAAGTCTTTGGAAAAGTAGATACGTTGGAGACGTATAAACTCCCCCAAGCTTAAACCTTTGCTTGTCCTCAAGCAATTCAGTTGACAAACTGAAAGTGATAAAAAAACCTTTTACAAACCCTATTTGCTCTTGTTGTAAATATGCAAAGCCAACATTCAAGTTTTCAGCAAAGATTATGAACTAACCATATTCACAATAACATTTAGGCCTCATGTTTACTCATATCACTGACATAATCAACTAGCGAGCAATAATAATAAATCTCGGATGACAATGCTTTCTCAAAACAATCATAATATGATATAACAAGGTGGTATCTTGCTAGCCCTTTCTGAGACCGGAAAACATAAATGCAGAGCACCCCTGAAGATCAAGGATTGACTAAACATTGTAATTCATGGTAAAAGAGATCCAGTCACAGTTATACTCAATGTAAATTAATAGTAATGCATGCAAGTGACAACAATGCTCTTCAACTGGTGCTTTTTAATAAGAGGATGATGACTCAACATAAAAGTAAATAGATAGGCCCTTCACAGAGGGAAGCAGGGATTTGTAGAGGTGCCAGAGCTCGAGTTTTGAAATAGAGATGAATAATATTTTGAGTGGTCTACTTCCATTGTCAACATAACAACCGAGAGATCTCGATATCTTCCATGCTACACACATTATAGGCGGTTCCCAAACAGAATGGTAAAGTTTATACCCCCCACCACCAACAAATAGCAATCCATGGCTTGTCCGAAACAACGGGTGCCTCCAACTAAGAACAATCCTGGGGGAGTTTTGTTTGCAATTATTTAATTTAAGCATGGGACTGGGTATCCTGGTTACCATCCATTTTCTCGTGAATGAGGAGCGGAGTCCACTCCTCGTGAGAATAACCCACCTAGCGTGGAAGATATAGACAACCCTAGTTGATACATGAGCTATTCGAGCATACAAAACAGAATTTCATTTGAAGGTTTAGAGTTTGGTACATACAAATTTAATTGGAACGGCAGGTAGATACCGCTCATAGGAAGGTATGGTGGACTCATATGGAATAACTTTGGGGTTTATGGGAGTGGATGCACAAGCAGTATTCCTGCTTAGTACAAGTGAAGGCTAGAAAAAGACTGGGAAGCGACCAACTAGAGAGCGACAACAGTCATGAACATGCATTAAAATTAATCAACACTGAGTGCAAGCATGAGTAGGATATAATTCACCATGAACATAAATATCGTGGAGGCTATGCTGATTTTGTTTCAACTACATGCGTGAACATGTGCCAAGTCAAGCCACTCAAATCATTCAAAGGAGGATACCACCCTATCATACCACATCACAAGCATTTTAATAGCATGTTGGCACGCAAGGTAAACCATTATAAACTCCTAGTAAATTAAGCATGGCATGAGCAACTATAATCTCTAATTGTCATTGCAAACATGTTTCATTCATAATAGGCTGAATCAGGAATGATGAACTAATCATATTTACAAAAATAAGATAGGTCGAGTTCATACCAACTTTTCTCATCTCAATCAGTTCATCATATATCGTCATTATTGCCTTCCACTTGCACGACCGAATGGTGTGGATAATAATAATAGTGCACGTGCATTGGACTAAGCTGGAATCTGCAAGCATTCAATACAAGGGAGAAGACAAGGTAATATGGGCTCTTGGTTAGATCAACAATAATGCATATGAGAGCCACTCATCATTTTCATCATGGTCTTCTCCTCTCGACCCAAAGAAAAGAAAGGAAATAAAACTATTTACATGGGAAAGCTCCCAACAAGCAAAAGAAGAACGATAAATCTTTTTGGGTCTTCTTTTAATTACTACTACTACAAGCATGGAGTAAACTGGCTAAAAGCTACAATTGATTTTTTTTTTCGTAAGGTTTTTCAAACACACAAGAAGAAGGCTTAGAAAAGAAAATAAACTAACATGGATAGTACAATGAAAAAGTGTGAACACAAATGTAATGTCTGTGAGAAAAACGTACTCCCCCAAGCTTAGGCTTCTGGCCTAAGTTTGTCTAGGGCCATGGCTCAAAGCTGCCCTCTCTGGTGTACGGAGGAGTGTCCTCTGGGTGCCACTGGTTGGCGATCTCCTCCGGATCCCACTAATAAACATACTATCGATAAGGGTCAAGGGGTGGCTCCGGCTCAGGCTCTAGAGCTGGTGTCAGGCTCCAGTATGCATAAACGGCCTCCAGCAAGATGAGGTATGTGCCTGAAAATATGTTAAACAAACAGGGCGCAGGCAAGGTAATAACCTCATAGTGAGTTTTGCCAAAAATCAAATTATACTTAAGCAGTTTCTTATTATTTTTAACAATAATGTAATGTGCTACCATACTCTTATAATCTAGAAAAATAGGGGGCAACAACTTTTCTTCTTTCTCGTAATGCCTAATAGGTATGTCAAAGTGTGCAACAAGGCGCGAAGCAAAGATGGCGCCGAAGATGGGGCCCTTTGCACGGTTCAGACTTAATCGTTTAGCAATAATAGCGCCTAAACTAAAAGTTGTATCACGAAACAAAGCATGGTGCAAAATAACAATATCAGGGGCACTAAGATTTACACTGTTCCCACGACCAATCAAGCATCTACCAGCAAATATTGCAAAGTAACATAGAACAAGAGAATGTATGCTAGTAATTCTTGCATCGGAAACTTTCCTCGTTTCCCCTACATCAATTTCATCAATAAATCCCTCCACATCATTACGGTGTGGTTCCTCAATGCTGCCGACAAAGGGTATCTTGCAGACCCGACAAAAATCACGGAGTGACATCTCCTTAACCTCATCATATAAATGAAACTCCACTAAAGGTGGCAATTTCTTAGCATGAAAATAGAAATTTTGCACGAAAATATTAGTGAGTAGGAGATACTGTTCGCACTGGTTGTGGAGGAAGTCGGTGAGGCCTGCATTCTCAGCCAAGTGATAAAAATCATCATAAATTCCAGCGGCTCTCAAGAACTCATCACAAGGCCATTCACACCGCCAAACCTCTGCAGTGCGAGGAAGATTATATTTGGGATTCTTATTCTCTTCACTTTGCTTATCCTTCGAGCTTCGGCGTGAAGAGCCCCTCAACAATCTCTTCATCATTTTCTTTCTCTGAAAAATTTCTGAAATTTGTAGTGACTCAAAATAAAAGTGAACCAAACTCAACAAGATTAATAGAAACTACTCCCACAAGTGCCTAGAGGCTATATCGTGCATTAAAACTACTTTTGACCACATAAATTTGACATGCAAGCTCAAGAACAGGGTCACCTAAGCAGCAAAAAATTGCAATAAATAAAGCACTAGAACAAAAACTAATTGGACCATTGGAGGAGTCACATACCGAAGAACAATCCCCCAAAGCAGTTTTGTGAATGGAGCTCTGAGCAAGGAGATAAAAAAAGGCAACAAGATGAGCTAGAATACGGGTTTGAGCTGTGGGAGGATTTTTTCTGGAGGAAGACGAAGTATGTGGGTGCTGGAATAAGTGGAGGGGGCCCACGTGGGGCCCACGAGGCAGGGGGCGCGTCCTGGACCCTCGTGGACAGGTGGTGTGGCCCCCTGGTGTGTTCTCGGTGCCAATAATTCTTAAATATTCTAGAAAAAAATCATATTTCATTTTTAGGACATTTTGAGAACTTTTATTTTGGGGGTATTTTTTATTGCAAGGATAATTCAGAAAACAGAGAAAAAAAATACTATTTTTGCTTTATTTAATCTAAATAACAAAAAGTAAAAGGAGGGTATAGAGAGTTGTGCTTTCTAACTTCATCCATCTCATTCTCATCAAAAGGAATCCACTAACAAGGTTGATCAAGTCTTGTTAACAAACTCTTTCCGAATAACATGAAACCGGAGAATTTTTTAATAACACTAAGTTACCTCAATGGGGATATGCATGTCCCCAACAATAAGAATATCATATTTCTTTTTGACAGTAGGAAGAGGAAATTCAAAACCTCCAATAGTAATTGTTGAAGTTTTTCCAATAGAATTTATACTGTGGACTTGAGGTTGTTTCCTCGTAAAATGTACCATATGCTCATTACCATTAACATGAAAAGTGACATTACCTTTGTTGCAATCAATAATAGCCCCTGCAGTATTCAAAAAGGGTCTACCAAGGATAATCGACATACTATCGTCCTCGGGAATACCAATAATAACAAAGTCCGTTAAAATAGTAACGTTTGCAACCACAACAGGCACATCCTCACAAATACCGATAGGTATAGCAATTGATTTATCAGCCATTTGCAAAGATATTTCAGTAGGTGTTAACTTATTCAAATCATGTCTACGATATAAAGAGAGAGGCATAACACTAACACCGGCTCCAAGATCACATAAAGCAGTTTTAACATAGTTTCTCTTAATGGAGCATGGTATAGTTGGTACTCCGGGATCTCCTAGTTTCTTTGCTATTCCACCCTTAAAAGTATAATTAGCAAGCATCGTGGAAATTTCAGCTTTCGGTATCTTTTTTTATTTGTGACAATATCTTTCATGTACTTAGCATAAGGATTCATTTTAAGCATATCAGTCAACCCCATATGCAAAAAAGATAGGTCTAATCATTTCAGCAAGGCGCTCAAAATCCTCATCAACCTTTTTCTTGGATGGTTTAGGAGGAAAAGGCATGGGTTTCTGAACGCATGGTTCTCTTTCTTTACCGTGCTTCCTAGCAACGAAGTCTCTCTTATCATAGCGTTGATTCTTCGATTGTGGGTTATCAAGATCAACAGCAGGTTCAATCTCTACATCATTGTTATTGCTAGGTTGAGGATTGACATGAACATCATCATTAACATTATCACTAGGTTCATGTTCATTACCAGGTTGTATTTCAGCATCAGAAATAGAAATATCATTGGGATTCTCAGGTGTGTCAACAACAGGTTCACTAGAAGGATGCAAAGTCCTATCATTTTTATTTTTCTTCTTTTTAGAAGGATTAGGTGCATCAACATTAGTTCTTTGAGAATCTTGCTCAATTCTCTTAGGATGGCCATCAGGGTACAAAGGTTCCTAAGTCATTCTACCCCCTCTAGTCACAAATCTAACAACATTATCATTTTTCTTATTATTTAATTCATTGAGAAAATCATTCTGAGCTTTAAGCACTTGTTCTACTTGCGTGGTAATCATAGAAGCATGTTTACTAATAAGTTTAAGCTCACCTTTAACTCTAGACATATAATCACTCAAGTGTTCAATCATATAAGCATTACATTTCAATTGTCTACCAACATAAGCATTGAAGTTTTCTTGTTTAACAATAAAATTATCTAACTCATCTAAGCATTGGCTAGCAGACTTATAACGAGGAATATCACCTTCATCAAATCTATAGAGAGAATTTACCTTTACTACCTGTGTCGGGTTATCAAGACCATGTATCTCTTCAATAGGTGGTAAATTCTTAACATCTTCAGCTTTAATACCCTTTTCTTTCATTGATTTCTTTGCCTCTTGCATATATTCAGGACTGAAAAATAGAATACCCCTTTTCTTCAGAGTTGGCTTAGGGGTTGGTTCAGGAAGTGTGCAATCATTATCATTACTCAATATATTATTCAATAGCAATTCAGCTTGCTCAATAGTTCTTTCCCTGAAAACACAACCAGCACAACTATCCAGGTGCTCTGTGGAAGCATCGGTTAGTCCATTATAAAAGATATCAAGTATTTCATTTTTCTTGAGAGGATGATCAGAAAAAGCATTAAGTAATCGGAGAAGCCTCCCCCAAGCTTGTGGGAGACTCTCTTCTTCAATTTGCACAAAATTATATATTTCCCTTAAGGCCGCTTGTTTCTTATGAGCGGGGAAATATTTAGTAGAGAAGTAATAAATCATATCCTGGGGACTATGCACACAACCAGGATCAAGAGAATTAAACCATATTTTAGCATCACCCTTTAATGAGAACGGAAATAACGCAAGGATATAGTAGTAACGAATTTTCTCCTCATTAGTGAACAGGGTGGCTATATCATTTAATTTAGTAAGATGTGCCACAACAGTTTCAGATTCATTGCCATAAAAAGGATCAAATTCAACCAAAGTAATTATCTCAGGATCGACAGAAAAATCATCCTTATCAGAAATACAGATAGGTGAAGTAGCAAAAGTAGGGTGATATTTTATTCTAGCATTCAAAGACTTTTCTTTCAGCTTAGCTAACAATTTCTTAAGATCATATCTATCTTTGCAAGCTAAAAGATCTCTAGCAGTTTCTTCATCCATAACATAATCCTCAGGCGCATCAGGAAATTCATATTTAGGGGGAGAATCTTCATCATCACTTTGATTAATATTACCAGTTTCAGTAATTTCATTCTCTCTAACCCTAGCAAGTTGTTCATCAAGAAATTCACCTGGCGGCACAGTATTATCAAGCATACCAGTAGTTTCATCATAAGCATCATGCATAGCAGAAGTGGCATCAGCAATAACATGCGACATATCAGAATCAATAGCAGGAGTAGGTGTCGCAAGTTTACTCAAAACAGAAGTTGAATCAAGTGCAGAGCTAGATGGCAGTTCCTTACCTCCCCTCATAGTTGAGGGAAAATCTTGGTTCTTTCATCTTTCAAGTTTCTCATAGTGATCAACAGATATAAATCCCAAGTGACTCAAAGAATAGAGCTATGCTCCCCGGCAACGGCGCCAGAAAATAGTCTTGATAACCCACAAGTATAGGGGATCACAACAGTTTTCGAGGGTAGAGTATTTGACCCAAATGTATTGATTCGACACAAGGGGAGCCAAAGAATATTCTCAAGTATTAGCAGTTGAGTTGTCAATTCAACCACACATGGAAAACTTAATATCTGCAGCAAAGTATTTAGTAGCAAAGTAGGATGGAAGTAACGATAACGGTGGCAAAGGTAACAGTAGCAGTTTTGTAGTAATTGTAACAGTGGCAATGGAAAAGTAACTAAGCAAAGATCACTATGTGAAAAGCTCGTAGGCATTGGATCAGTGATGGATAATTATGTCAGATGCGATTCCTCATGCAACCGTTATAACATAGGGTGACACAGAACTAACTGCAGTTCATCAATGTAATGTAGGCATGTATTCCGAATATAGTCATACGTGCTTATGTAAAAGAACTTGCATGACATCTTTTGTCCTACCCTCCCGTGGCAGCGGGGTCCTATTATAAACTAAGGGATATTAAGGCCTCCTTTTAATAGAGTACCGGACCAAAGCATTAACACTTAGTGAATACATGAACTCCTCAAACTACGGTCATCACCGAGAGTGTAGCGACCTGACCCGAATGGATCAAGTCTCTGTGCTTAAGTGTCATCCCTGGATCGGTATGCTGACACACACAGTACTTGAGGATTTATAACAGAGGTAAATCACATGTATAAAATAACGTAAATACTATTACCTCGATCCAAATAGCGGAAGTAACAAGGTTGTGGATTCCCATCAACACCAACGGCAAAGTTGAGTGTAGAAATCGTAACCCTAACGTATCACTTACTCGTCGTAAGATATCCTACAACTTGAGACGTTGCAGCCACAAAGGGTCAGTACATTGAATGTACTGGCAAATTCACACCATAGAGAGAAATGATGAACAATGGCTATCACTACATGCATATTTGGCTGGTGGAAAACCTCTATGGTTATAGTTTTTGTGAAAAGCCAATTTTTCCCTACTACAAAGGAATAAATTTTATTTAACTATCATGGTGGTTGTTAAACATCGAGAATGGTTGACAGCATTCTCAATCCCAATTAAGTAACATCATTAAAACCCAACAAAATTAATTTAGAGTAACATGTTGAGATCAACAGGATAATCCAAGTACCAGAGACTCAAGATGTCCATAACCGGGGACACGGCTAATCATGATTAGTTTTGGGGCATTTATAGAGCAAAGAGGCGGTCCGGGGGGCACCCGAGGTGGGCACAACCCACCAGGGCGCGCCTGGGCCTCCTGGCGCGCCCTGGTGGGTTGTGTCCTCCTCGTGGCACCCCCAGGTGTAACCAGTGCCCATTGCCTTCCTTCTGGCCCATAAAAAACCTCTGTAAAGTTTGGTGGCATTTGGACTCCGTTTGATATTGATTTTCTGCGATGTAAAAAAACATGGAAACAACAACAACTGGCACTTGGCACTATGTCAATAGGTTAGTACCAAAAAATAATATAAAATGACTACAAAATGATTATAAAACATCTAAGATTGATAATAAAACAGCATGGAACAATAAAAAATTATAGATACATTGGAGACGTATCAAGGCAGCACCTCGAAATGCGAAGCGGGAGGCTAAAAATGGTTTGAAATGATAAAGAGGCCAGACGTAACGTTTCGCCAAAAAAGTTGTCAGTAGACACACTATACTTTGATTAAGTATCTTACCTTTGTGGTTGAGGGTTGTGGCTGTTATACAAAGTCGGATACATATCTCTTATTCAGAAGTTTGCTTTGAAGTATTCGGAGGAGGAACCCAGCTTGCAATGCCGAAGACAATCTGTGTGCCGAACACAACGTCATCGAAAGACTGGTTCAGGGGCTACTGAGGGAGTCCTGGATTATGGGGTCCTCGAGTGTCTGGGCTATGTGACATGGGCCGGACTGATGGGCCATGAAGATACAAAGTAGAAGGCCTTCCCTCGTGTCCGGATGGGACTCTCCTTTGCGTGGATGGCAAGATTGGCGTCTGGATGTATATATTCCTTCTTCTATAAACCGACTCTGTACAACCCTAGGCCCATCTGGTTTCTACATAAACCGGAGGGTTTAGTCCGTAGAGGCTATCAGAATTTACATAGGATAGACAACTAGGGTTTAGCCATTACGATCTCAAGGTAGATCAACTCTTGTAACCCCTATACTCATTAGAGTCAATCAAGCAGGAAGTTGGGTTTTACCTCCATTAAGAGGGCCCGAACATGGGTAAACATCATGTCCCCTTTGTCTCTTGTTACCTTTGATCTTCACACGCAGAGTTCGGGACCCCCTACCCGAGATCGGCCGGTTTTGACACCGACACTCGTCATCGCCCACACGCTCTCCGTCCTCCTCGCACCCTGTTGAGGCGTCCAGGAGCTCCGCCAGCGACCGCTACGTACTCCTCGACCACGAGCTCAAGACGACCCCCTACATCATCGGGATTGAGCTCCATTTACCTCGGACCACCGCCGGCATTCGTCTTTGATTCTGGCGCCGTCGAGCCCTCCCCGAGCCCACTTAGCACCTCTACATGCTCAATATGAGCCCCTTTGTCGATCCCTCACCTTTCCCCGTCATTTTCTTCACTGCAAGTCTCCACCCCACAGCCATGCTCGGAGCTCCACGTCCACGAACCCCTAGCCACGTCCCCGCCTCACCTGGCCACCCTATGCGTGCCCCGTCAGCCGGCTCCCGTGCGCCCCTTGTCCGCCCCTCGCGCTCGTATGTCTGCCTGGGTCGTGAAGACGAGAAGTGAATGGAAGGTTATGCATTAAAAAAGTGGGAGTCGACCTTGAACTTTGTGTTCATGCCCATGGACCCGATGTGGAACTTATCATTGAAGCTTCTTGCTAAATATTTAATCATTTGAGTAATTCTTTAAGTGTCATTAAATTGGATACCTTGCAGTATGGTTCCGACCATATTGTTCTTCTTTGATCCCATTTCTCGGGCAAGTTTAAACATTTTTCTTCCGCGGATCAATACCCCAGTCCAACCTTTACTTTGATCTACCGTCGCTACATTCTGGTATCCCGAGAATATCATGGAACTGCGTAACTTCTTATGGGTTCTTCATCAACTGTTATTTCTCACCAATTCCAATTTTCCTGGGTTCTGGGTTGTCGCCATCCGAGAACACCAAATAGTGACTCGAGTTCCCACTCTGATTCAATAACTCTAAGTAATGTTTGTTGCTTATGAGTTTAATAATCCTTCAGGTCATCCCAAGCTTGATCGGCTATATCATTATCATGCTAAATTTTAACTGTGCTACCTGGTGCTTCTTCCCGGAGCACAATTTTTGACGATGAGCTAACCTTACATCGATCTTCCTCGTCATGTCATGTCGCCTTGAACAGCAAGCTTGAATTCGAGTTTGTGTCATACCATTGGTTCCAATAACCTTTCGCTTCATCATTCCTTTAACTTGATGTCATCGCTGTTCGATTTCTTCTTCATGGAGCCTCTCGACAAAAGTTGTCCTGATCATCATCAACATTATTAACTCTTCCAGGATATTGATCGAATTCATGATGAGAAGTACCATCCTTGCCCCTCAATGAATTGTGTTATCATCAACAACATTATTGCCTTCCCTCCAACACATACTTGTACGTGTTATGGAGCTCCTTGATATCTAGCTTATGTTATGTTCTACCTTGGGGTACTACCGTCTTTTATGTCAAGAATGTCATGAGGAATTTCACCACCCCTTAATAATTCTTGATACAAGTGATACTTATTACCATCACCATTTTTTTCTTGGTCCCCATGTTGTTTCTAACCGTGATACCAACAAGTGAACGGTGCTGTTTGGATTATGTACTTCTAGCAACCCTATTGCTTTGAAGTTAATGAATGACAGTTCATTCTTAGACTACTGGTTATTGAATCACCATTGTAACATTGATCATGCTACCAAAGCCCATATCTCGGGTGCACCTTTCAACCAATGTTTAATTGTGTGTGTTCTCCTCGAGCATACATCATTATACCGTATGATTTGACAATTGACATCTCCTTGTTCACATAATTGTGGAAATCCACCTTTTTTGGAAATCTTGAGGAATTGTCGCTGAGTCCATCAGCTACCTCCTCATCCTCTCCTTGATTAATGATGAACTCTTGTTTTGGAACTTGCTTCTATAGTTCATTTCCTAATAATCTTATAATGCCACCTCGTCAATTTGTGTGTACCTTCTCTTCTCAGGCATCCCAAGTCTGCGGTATCCTGACACCAATCAGATCTGAATCTCGGTCAGATATGACGGTTGGAACATATTTCCTATAGTTATAACATTGGTCTTTTTTATATGACCCGGTAAGGTGATGCCATGCCTAACACACCTGGCCGGAGGACCTATTGTTATAGTTTCTTTTTTTGCAAGTTAGCCCTTCTCCCATGAGGAACTTGTAAGACTTATTCTATAAGTTGTTCCTGATGGATCCTTTGTGTATCCAAAGTCTGACCATTGCTTGAAGACCATGTCAATACTATCTCGAAGCATGTTTGGGGTACTCCTATCATCAATAAGAACATTTGAAGCACAATGCTAAATTTTCTTTATCAATTATCCAAACACTGTTGTATGGGTAATGCCAAGAATTCCTCTCCCCTTACCTAAATGGTTTCTACTTTCTATCCTATCATGGACATCATGCTCTGCTTATCCTTGGAAAGGATATACAACCGGAATATGTGTTTAAACACATTTTCCTTTCCATTATTCTGTTTAAATTGAAAATCACATTTTCCTTTCTGTTGGTTTGTTTAACCTTTCTTCTAACTTTTTTGTGATCTAAGTAGTAACATTTCCTTGCTTATGTAAACACCTCGTTGTACAACACTATCAGTACGCCCCTGTTACTATTGTTGATAACTGTCGGATGTGGGGTTCCAGCAAACCCTTAAGGTTCGAACACTGGGGTGCACACGAAGTCTTTCCTTCCCACCAATCTACGCCCTAGCTCGCTAAGATCTCGCGGACGAACTCGACGAACTCGCAACACAGAAAGACACAAGATTTATACTGGTTCGGGCCACCGTTGTGGTGTAATACCCTACTCTAGTGTGGTGGTGGTGGATTGCCTCGAGGGCTGATGAAGAATAGTTACAGGGGAAGAGCAGCCCCCTGAGGTTGAGGTGTTCTTGCGAGTAGGCTCTCGATCGGGTTGGGTCAAGCTAAGATGAGATGAGATGATGATCCGCCGCCCTCTACTATGGTGGCTAGCTCTACTTATATAGGCTCGGGTCCTCTTCCCAAATATTGAGCGGGAAGGGAGCCAACAATGGCGTGCCAATTTGAATGGGGACAGCTAGTACAAGCTATCCTGACAAAAGTGGTCTTCGCCTGCAAAAGACTCTGGCGGTGACGCCGTCTTGGGCTCCATGATGACCTCCGTCTTGCCGTCCTTCTGGTCTTGGTCTTGTTGCATCGAAATGGCAACCTTTGCCCGATGCCTCGGTACTCCTCGCCTGCGCTTGCCTCCTTAGCACCAAAGAGGAAACAAGGACGCTACGCGCGCTGGCGCCCGCCTGGCGCCCGCCTGGTGTCATGCGTCATGGCTCACGTCATGAGGGTCTGGTGAGGTTTGCCCCGCCTTGATATCTCTGCTCCTCGTGAGCCTGCCTGGCTAGGCCACTCCAGAGGAGGTCTTGCGTCGTCTGCCTTGCGAGGGTCTTGGATGCTTTGTTGGTGAAGATGGGCCGTACGGCCTGCAGGCTCAGCCACGCCGCGGGCCGCAGGTATTCAAGTCTGGGGACCCCCGTTCCCAGGACGCCGACAGTAGCCCCCGGGCCGAAGGTGCGCCCGGGCTTGGCTTCGCGGCGAAGCCAAGGGCCAAGTGCGGAGCACCACAGGTCCCAAAAGCCTGCAACCTCGATTGACGCGTGGTTGGTAATTGGACGTGGGCGTCTCCGCTTCCCCACATTGCCTCGGCAACTGCTCTACTTGTCAGGTCCCTGCGACATGCAAGGAAAACCATCATTACCTGTGATCGTGGGAGACGCCGGTTGGCCTTCCCTTGATCTAATGGGGAGGGGGGCGGAGCCCCCATTGCCCATCTCTTCCTTGCTTGTTTGCTCCTTCCTCCTTGCTCCATCACTTGCAGTGACACCCATGGCACCATGAAGGATGTTCTCCGCTGCCGAGAAGGGGAAAGCCCCTTGCGAGCGACCCGGCTCCCCGGCGCCCAAGCGCGGCCACGGCCGCCCGTGTAAACATGCCGCGACCCCCGCCGTGGCCCATTGTCAAGACGGCTCCATGTCACACGGAGTGGGCCATCCCAGCCATGGCAGTCCAATTGATGAGGGGAGGCACGCCATGGTGGCGCGGTCCCCTCGTCCGCGCTTCCACACGGCGGAGGTGTCGCCGGAGTTCGTCGTCTAGTCGGAGAACTCGGCCGACAACTGGCTCCAACTCCCGCGCTTCTTCGCCGGTGAACTGCCGGCCTCTGGCCCAGGCGGACTCTGGCTGTAGGTGGATGGCTGCTGCAGCAAGGCCTCTTGGGTTGCGGTCGAGACTTCCGCCGCGGGCAACATAGCCCTGGCCCGCAGCTGGCAGACATTCGCCCGCGCGCGCGGCCTGGGCAGGCGGTGCACCCTCACTTTAGGTACGATGGGGGGTCGACCCTTTATGTGAGGGTGTTTGGGGAAGATGGTCGTCGCGCCAGGTGCTGCCTCGAGGCGAACGACAGTGAGGAGCTACTCGGCCTTGGGGACGGTCGCGACGAGGACGAGGGCGAGCCCGCCCTCGTCGGCGATCGTGTCACGTCCAGCTACGGCGACTCTTCCTCCGGCTATAGCTCCAGCAGTGGCGGCTATGCCCAGCCACCACGCCGCCGCGCCCGTTTTGAAGGCGGCAGTGGGTCGTCTCGTCGCCGCACCTCCGTGAAGCGTGAGGAAGGATCTGGCTAGGCTCGGGGTAGTGCTAGGTGCCTGTCCTCGCGGATCGCTGCAACGCTACTTTTGTTTTGCTCTTTTCCTGCATCAAGAATGAAACCAGCATGGGCCCAGGGGGGCGTGTATCGAACTATGGTTCCTTGGTTATATCAGTATGCGTGTTGTTCTCGGGTTGTGTCATTATTTTACGCAAAGAGAACTTAACCTGGCATACTCAGGCCGTCCTCTTCCTCGTGAAGCGTTTATTTCCTCACATTCATCTTGCCTTGGTGGCCTGCATTCGCTCAGTAACCGCGAAAAAATCATTAGGAAGTGCATTAAAAGATGGTGGTGCTCATCCTGGCCTTGTCCTAGCACTTTTTGTCGTGGTACCCGAGGGGCACGAACTAGGAGAGGTGCGCCAGCTTTTGGGCTCGAACGAGGGTGGCTCGCGAGAAGGAAGAAAGGAGGAAAAATGCTCGCGAGGGCACCTGCCTAGCCCCCTCACAAGGCATGCAAGAGAGAGAACACAAGCAAATTCGAGATGGAAAAAATGCAGTGAGAAGCGAGGGAATCAAATCGGCAAGGAATGCCAAGGGAAAACTTTGATTGAGGAAAAGTGAGTCAACTACGGAAAGCAAATGAAAAGCCGCGTCTGGCACCTAATCTAGTCTTCAAGTCTTCTCACCAGCGCGGAGCTAAGTGTTGTCCACTAGGCGTGGGAGGGAGCCCCAGGGCCTGAGGCCGGCGCTCCTGAGACTCTGGGGCGTGTACAACCCCACTCATTATTACGTGAGAGTGTCACGGGCGGCGATTCTTCACAGGCACCGGGCCTTCTTCACAGGCTCTGGGCCTTTCTTCTCAGGCTCCGGGCCTTTCTTCTCAAGTTCTGGGCCTTTCTTCATGGATAGAACTTCCGGAGGTGCTGGATGTTCCAGGCGTTCTGGATAGGTATCCCGTCCCGCGTCTCCAGGCGCGCTGCACCCGGCCTGGAGACATGGACGACCTTAATGGGCCCTCCTGATACGTCTCCAACGTATCTATAATTTTTGATTGCTCCATGCTATATTATCTACTATTTTGGGCAATATTGGGCTTTATTTTCCACTTTTATATTATTTTTGGGACTAACCTATTAACTGGAGGCCCAGCCCAGATTTGTTGTTTGAGGCCTATTTCAGTGTTTCGAAGAAAAGGAATATCAAACGAAGTCGAAACGGAACGAAATCAACTGGAGAAGTTATTTTTGGAACGAAAGCCACCAGATAGACTTGGACTCCACGTCAGGAGATACGGGAGGTGCTCACGAGGGTGGGGGGCGCGCCCCCCTGCCTCATGGGGCCCCCGTGGCTCCTCCGACGTACTTCCTGCACCCATATATATCGTCGTACCCTAAAACTTCCAGAAGGGACAACAGATCGGGAATTCCGCCGCCAGAAGCCTCTGTAGCCACCGAAAACCAATCTAGACCCGTTCCGGCACCCTGCCGAAGGGGGCAATCCTTCTTCGGTGGCCATCTTCATCATCCCGGTGCTCTCCATGACGAGGAGGGAGTAGTTCTCCCTCGGGGCTGAGGGTATGTACCAGTAGCTATGTGTTTGATCTCTCTCTCTCTCGTGTTCTTGAGATGATACGATCTTGATGTATCGCGAGCTTTGCTATTGTAGTTGGATCCTATGATGTTTCTTCCCCTCTACTCTCACGTAATGAATTGAGTTTCCCCTTTGAAGTTATCTTATCGGATTGAGTCTTTAAAGATGTGAGAACACTTGATGTATGTCTTGCCGTGGATATCTGTGGTGACAATGGGATATCACGTGATTCACTTGATGTATGTTTTGGTGATCAACTTGCGGGTTCCGCCCATGAACCTATGCATAGGGGTTGGCACACGTTTTCGTCGTGATTCTCCGGTAGAAACTTTGGGGCACTCTTTGAGGTTCTATGTGTTGGTTGAATAGATGAATCTGAGATTGTGTGACACATATCGTATAATCATACCCACGGATACTTGAGGTGACATTGGAGTATCTATGTGACATTAGGGTTTTGGTTGATTTGTGTCTTAAGGTGTTATTCTAGTACGAACTCTAGGGCTGTTTGTGACACTTATAGGAATAGCCCAATGGATTGATTGGAAAGAATAACTTTGAGGTGGTTTCGTACCCTACCATAATCTCTTTTTTTGTTCTCCGCTATTAGTGACTTTGGAGTGACTCTTTGTTGCATGTTGAGGGATAGTTATGTGATCCAATTATGCTATTATTGTTGAGAGGACTTGCACTAGTGAAAGTATGAACCCTAGGCCTTATTTCCTAGCATTGCAATACCGTTTACGCTCACTTTTATCATTCGTTACCTTGCTGTTTTTATAATTTCAGATTACAAATACCTTTATCTACTATCCATATACCACTTGTATCACCATCTCTTCGCCGAACTAGTGCACCTATACAATTTACCATTGTATTGGGTGTGTTGGGGACACAAGAGACTCTTTGTTATTTGGTTGCAAGGTTGCTTGAGAGAGACCATCTTCATCCTACGCCTACTAAAGATTGATAAACCTTAGGTCATCCACTTGAGGGAAATTTGCTACTGTCCTACAAACCTCTGCACTTGGAGGCCCAACAACGTCTACAAGAAGAAGGTTGTATAGTAGACATCAAGCTCTTTTCTGGCGCTGTTGCCGGGGAGGTTAGCGCTTGGAGGTATATCTTTAGATCTTGCAATCGACTCTTTTAGTTTCTTGTTTTATCACTAGTTTAGTTTGTAAAAGAAAACTATAAAAAAATGGAATTGAGTTTGTCTCATACGCTTCACCTTTTTAATATCTTTCGTGAGTATGATGGAAAGGATAATTGTGCTCAAGTGCTAGAAGAAGAAATCTATAAAATGTTTGGCACTAAATATTTGAATGATGAGCATGATTGCAATGTTGTTAGTACAAATTCTTTGAATATCCATGATGCTAATGATGATTGCACTAGTTATGATGAAAATGCCTCCTATAAACATGTCAATTTTTGTGGAGTAGACTGGGTTTGCAAGTACACACCAAATAGGGAAGATAGATATTGCAAGAGGCATAAGTACTTAGAAACCAAATTGTTGCAAGAAGAGCTAGATGAATGTGCTGAAAGATTCAATATTTTTCGTGCCCCTTGTGAACTTTGCAATGAACATGGTCATTTAAAGCTCCAATGCTATTTGTTTCATGATCAAGTCGTGTCCAAACATTGTGATAATTTGATTACCCTTGAGCATCATAAAGAGCTTAGCCTTCTTTTGGGTTATGAAGAAATGAAACGTATAACTGAGGGTATTCCAAAGTTTAATCTTGATAGAGTTCTTGATTTTGATCTAGAGAATGTTTATATGTATTGTGCGGTGAATTGCATTGAAAATCCTTATATTGCCAATTACATAAAGAAAAGTAAACAAATAGAGGATGAAGAGAATACTAATGAAAGGGAAGAGACTTCCCAATATCCTCCTATTATTTCTTATGATGAATCAGGTAATGAGGAGGAGCCTCCTATTCAACAAATCTCATTAATAAGGAGCTCCAAAAAGAGGTAGGAATTGCAATAATACCAAATTTCCTCTCTATGTGCTTAAAATCTTGAAGTTATGCTAGTTTTGCCCTCCTATGCTAGTTGATTATTGTTCCCATAAGTTGTTTGATCACAAAATCCCTATGCATAGGAAGCGGGTTAGACTTAAATGTGCTAGTCATATTCTTCATGATGCTCTCTTTATGTTTCAATTCTTATCTTTTATGTGAGCATCATTGAAATCATCATGCCTAGCTAGGGGCGTTAAACGATAGCGCTTGTTGGGAGGCAACCCAACTTTATTTTTGTTCCTTGCTTTTTGTTCCTTTTTAGTAATAAATAATTCATCTAGCCTATTTTTAGATGTGGTTTTATTCTTTTAATTAGTGTTTGTGCCAAGTAGAACCTTTGGGAAGACTTGGGGGAAGTCTTGTTGATCATGCTGTAAAAAATAGAAACTTTAGCGCTCACAAGAACTGCTGCCATTTTTATTTGGAGATTTCTATTTAGTTAATTATTTTTGCAGATGATTAATAGATAAATTCCTCAGGTCCAGCAATTTATTTGAGAATTTTATAAGTTCCATAAGTATACGTTTGATCCAGATTACTACAGACTGTTCTGTTTTTGACAGATTCTGTTTTTCATGTGTTGTTTAGTTATTTTGATGAATCTATGGCTAGTAAAATAGTTTATAAACCATAGATAAGTTGGAATACAGTAGGTTTAACACCAATATAAATAAATAATGACTTCATTACAGTACCTTGAAGTAGTGTTTTGTTTTCTTTCGCTAACGGAGCTTACGAGTTTTCTATGAAGTTTTGTGTTGTGAAGTTTCAAGTTTTGGGTAAGGATTCGATGGACTTCTGAATAAAGAGTGGCAAGAGCCTAAGCTTGGGGATGACCAAGTCACCCCAAGGTAATATTCAAGGATAGCCAATAGCCTAAGCTTGGGGATGCCCGGAAGGCATCCCCTCTTTCGTCTTCATTCATCGGTAACTTTTCTTGGAGCTATATTTTTATTCGCCACATGATATGTGTTTTGCTTGGAGCGTCAATTTATTTTGTTATAATTTGCTTTATGTTATTTAGAACAATGTTTTTCATCTTTTATTTCAATAAAAGTGGCATTGATATCCTTTACTATGCCTATGTTACAAGTATACATGTTGCTGTTTGAAAACAGAAAGTTTACCACTGTTGAAATAGTTCCCTAGAAAAGTCAGAATGTGATAAAATGTTGAAACCTTTTGCATATTAAGCTCTGATAAATTTACTACAGTGGGAATTTTCTTTCATAATTTTTGGAGCTAGGTAAGTATGGATGTTGCAGCATTCTTTACAGACTATCATGTTTAGGCAGATTGCTGTTATGTTTGCATTGTTTGCATATGATTGCTTCTTCAATGATTCTATTTGAGGATAGGACTATTAAATATGCAGAGGCATTTAGTATGCAATGTTGAATAAAATTTTTAGTGATTTTCTACAGTAGAGTATGATAAGGTTTTTGCAATGGTTTATACTAACTTATCTCACGAGTCCTTGTTGAGTTTTGTGTGGATGAAGCTTTTGAGATTTAGGGAGACCGTGATATGAGAGGAATTAAGGAGACACAAACGCTCAAGCTTGGGGATGCCCAAGGCAATCCCAATATAATATTTCAATAAGTCTCAGGCATCTAAGCTTGGGGATGCCCCGGTTGGCATCCCACCTTTCTTCTTCGACAACTATCAGTTAGTATCGGTTGATCCTAAGTTTTTTGCTTCTTCACATGATGTTTGTTATTATTAGATGTCATTTTATTTTGCTTTGCTTGATGTTTGAATAAAATACCAAGATCTGAAATTATTAAATGTTAGAGAGTCTTCACATAGTTGCATAATTATTCGACTACTCATTGATCTTCACTTATATCTTACGGAGTAGTTTGTCATTTGCTCTAGTGCTTCACTTATATCTTTTAGAGCACGGTGGTGGTTTTATTTTATAGAAATAGATGAACTCTCATGCTTCACTTAGATTATTTTGAGAGTCTTAAATAGCATGGTAATTTGCTTAAAATCCTAATATGCTAGGTATTCAAGAATAATAAAATTCTCTTATGAGTGTGTTGAATACTATGATAAGTTTGATACTTGATGATTGTTTTGAGATATGAGGATGGTTATATTAGAGTCATGCTAGATGAGTAGTTGTGAATTTGAGAAATACTTGCGTTGAAGTTTGTGATTCTCGTAGCATGAACGTATGGTGAACCATTATGTGATGAAGTCGGAGCATGATTTATTTATTGATTGCCTTCCTTATGAGTGGCGGTCGGGGACGAGCGATGGTCTTTTCCTACCAATCTATCCCCCTAGGAGCATGCGCGTAGTACTTTGTTTCGATAACTAATAGATTTTTGCAATAAGTATGTGAGTTCTTTATGACTAATGTTGAGTCCATGGATTATACGCACTCTCACCCTTCCACCCTTGCTAGCCTCTCTAGTACCGCGCACCTCTCACCGGTACCATAAACCCACCATATACCTTCCTCAAAACAGCCACCGTACCTACCTATTATGGCATTTCCATAGCCATTCCGAGATATATTGCCATGCAACTTTCCACTGTTCCATTTATTATGACACGCTTCATCATTGTCATATTGCTTTGCATGATCATGCAGTTGACATCGTATTTGTGGCAAAGCCACCATTCACAATTCTATCATACATGTCACTTATGCATCATTGCACATCCCGGTACACCGCCGGAGGCATTCATATAGAGTCATATCTTGTCCTAAGTATCGAGTTGTAATTCTTCAGTTGTCCCAGTGAGGAAAGGATGATGGAGACTATGATTCCCCCACAAGTCGATGAGACTCCGGACGAAAAATAAATAAAAGAGGCCAAGGAAGCCCAAATAAAAAAAGAAAGAAAAGAGGCCAAAGAATCCCAAATAAAAAAAAGAAAAAAAGAGGCCATAAAAAGGGTAGAAAGGCCCAAATAAAAAATAAAAAAATGAGAGAAAAAGAGAGAAGGGACAATGCTACTATCCTTTTACCACACTTGTGCTTCAAAGTAGCACCATGATCTTCATGATAGAGAGTCTCCTATGTTGTCACTTCCATATACTAGTGGGAATCTTTCATTATAGAACTTGGCTTGTATATTCCAATGATGGGCTTCCTCAAAATGCCCTAGGTCTTCGTGAGCAAGCGAGTTGGATGCACACCCACTAGTTTCTTTTATTGAGCTTTCGTATACTTATAGCTCTAGTGCATCTGTTGCATGACAATCCCTACTCACTCACATTGATATCTATTGATGGGCATCTCCATAGCCCGTTGATACGCCTAGTTGATGTGAGACTATCTTCTCCCTTTTTGTCTTCTCCACAACCACCATTCTATTCCACCTATGGTGCTATGTCCATGGCTCACGCTCATGTATTGCGTGAAGATTGAAAAAGTTTGAGAACATTAAAAGTATGAAACAATTGCTTGGCTTGTCATCGGGGTTGTGCATGATTCAAATATTTTGTGTGGTGAAGATAGAGCATAGCCAGACTATATGATTTTGTAGGGATAGCTTTCTTTGGCCATGATATTTTGAGAAGACATAATTGCTTTATTAGTATGCTTGAAGTATTATTATTTTTATGTCAATATGAACTTTTGCCTTGAATCTTTCGGATCTGAATATTGATATCACAAGTAAGAAGAATTACATTGAAATTATGCCAACTAGCATTCCACATCAAAAATTATCTTTTTATCATTTACCTACTCGAGGACGAGCAGGAATTAAGCTTGGGGATGCTTGATACGTCTCCAACGTATCTATGATTTTTGATTGCTCCATGCTATATTATCTACTGTTTTGGGCAATATTGGGCTTTATTTTCCACTTTTATATTATTTTTGGGACTAACCTATTAACCGAAGGCCCAGCCCAGATTTGCTGTTTATGCCTATTTCAGTGTTTCGAAGAAAAGGAATATCAAACGGAGTCGAAATGGAACGAAATCAACTGGAGAAGTTATTTTTGGAACGAAAGCCACCGGATAGACTTGGACTCCACGCCAGGAGATACGGGAGGTGCTCACGAGGGTGGGGGGCTCGCCCCCCCTAGGGCGCGCCCTTGCCTCGTGGGCCCCCCGTGGCTCCTCCGACGTACTTCCTGCACCCATATATATCGTCGTACCCTAAAACTTCCAGAAGGGACAATAGATCGGGAGTTCCGCTGCCAGAAGCCTCCGTAGCCACCGAAAACCAATCTAGACCCGTTATGAACCTATGCATAGGGGTTGGCACACGTTTTTGTCGTGATTCTCCGGTAGAAACTTTGGGGCACTCTTTGAGGTTCTATGTGTTGGTTGAATAGAATCTGAGATTGTGTGACGCATATCGTATAATCATACCCACGGATACTTGAGGTGACATTGGAGTATCTATGTGACATTGGGGTTTTGGTTGATTTGTGTCTTAAGGTGTTATTCTAGTACGAACTCTAGGGCTGTTTGTGACACTTATAGGAATAGCCCAACGGATTGATTGGAAAGAATAACTTTGAGGTGGTTTCGTACCCTACCATAATCTCTTTATTTGTTCTCCGCTATTAGTGACTTTGGAGTGACTATTTGTTGCATGTTGAGGGATAGTTATGTGATCCAATTATGCTATTATTGTTGAGAGGACTTGCACTAGTGAAAGTATGAACCCTAGGCCTTATTTCCTAGCATTGCAATACCGTTTACGCTCACTTTTATCATTCGTTACCTTGCGCTTTTTATAATTTCAGATTACAAATACCTTTATCTACTATCCATATACCACTTGTATCACCATCTCTTCGCCGAACTAGTGCACCTATACAATTTACCATTGTATTGGGTGTGTTGGGGACACAAGAGACTCTTTGTTATTTGGTTGCAGGGTTGCTTGAGAGAGACCATCTTCATCCTACGCCTCCTATGGATTGATAAACCTTAGGTCATCCACTTGAGAGAAATTTGCTACTGTCCTACAAACCTCTGCACTTGGAGGCCCAACAACATCTACAAGAAGAAGGTTGTGTAGTAGACATCACCTCCCACATGGGCGAAAGCTTGTGCAGCCCTTCCCTGGAGAGGACCCGCCTTAGGACGAGGTCGCCCACCTCGAGCATCCTGGAGTGGATGTTGCGGCAGTGGTATCGCCGCAGTGCTTGTTGGTACCTTGCTGCCCTCAACACAGCTTCGCGACGGTGTTCCTTCCCCAGCACGAGATCCATCCCCCGCATGGCGTCCTGCCGCGTTTCGTCGAATGCTAGGACCCATGTGGAGCGATGCTTGACCTCGTGAGGAAGGACTGCTTTAGCTCCGTAGACGAGGAAGAATGGAGTCTCGCCTGTTCGCTTGGTGGCGGTGGATCGGATTGACCACAGCACAGACTGGAGCTCGTCGTGCCAGCCCCTGCCGTAGGCCTCTAGCTTCTTCTTGAAGGTCCTGGTCTTGAGGCCCCTCAGGACCTCCGCGTTAGCGCGCTCGGCTTGACCGTTAATCTTGGGGTGGGCCACCGAAGCATAGCAGATCTGCGTTCCAAGGTTAGCATAGTAGGTTTTGAAGAGGTTGCTAGTAAACTGCGAACCGTTATCTGTGATGATGCGGTTGGGGACCCCAAAGTGGCTCATGAGGCCCTTGATGAACTTGACAGCAGAGCCGGCTGGAATGGTATGAACGACTTCCACTTCCTCCCACTTGGTGAACTTATCGATGGTGACGTAGAGATAGCGGTAGCCCCCTGGAGCCCGGGGAAACGGGCCTAGGATGTCCAGCCCCCAAACTGTAAACGGTCATGTGAGCGGGATGGTTTGGAGGCCCTGAGCAGGCTGATGGATTTGCTTGGCATGGAATTGGCAAGCTTCACGGGACTTCACCAGCCCGCCCGCATCGTTGAGTGCTGTAGGCCAATAGAACCCACTGCGGAACACCTTGCCGACGAGGGTCCATGACGATGAGTGATGTCCGCAGTCACCACCGTGTATGTCAACCAGCAACGCCCTTCCTTGATCGCTGGAGATGCAGCGTAGTGTGACATCGTTCGGTCGTTTCCTATATAACTCACCATGTTGGATGCAATATGTCGTGGCCTGCCGGGCCACGTGCTCCGCGTCCTCTTCCTTGTCCGGTAGCGTCCCATGCATCAGGTACTCCTTGAATTCCTTGATCTAGCACTCCTCCTGGGGTTCGAGCGCCAAGACCAGCCGAGCTCCTGAGGTCGGGCCACAGGCTGGGGCTCCCGTGGCCGGGGGCTGTGGGAGTTCCTCCCGAGGCTGAGTCATGCTTGAAAGAGGTGGCGAAGCTGACGGCTTGAAGAGCCGCTCTTCGAAGACGCCAGGCTCTTGCGGTTGCCGCTTGGATGCTCTCCTGGCGATGTCATGGGCTTCCTTGTTGGTGCCCCGGGGCACGTGCTGCAGCTCCAGGCCCGAGAACTACTTTTCCATCTTGCGCACCTCCGCGAGGTAGGGCTCCATGTGCTCGTCCTTCGGCTCATACACCTTGTTGGAAAAGTTGACGAGGAGCTGCGAGTCGCCTTTGACGGTGAGGCGCTTCACCCCTAGAGCCGCCGCAACCCTTAGGCCAGCTATGATGCCTTCGTATTCTGTGATGTTGTTGGAGACCTTCTCGCCGTGCTAAAAATAGAGTTGCACGACGTAGTAGAGCTTGTCCTGAGTGGGCGAGATGAGCACTGCTCCAGCCCCCGCGCCCTGATGCGCGAAGGCGCCATCAAAATACATGACCCAACTATCTGGTGCCTTGCTTCCTGGGGAGGTGGACTGGTCTTCTCCTTCCTCAAGAGCCGGAGCATATGTCCATTCCGCCAAAATCGGCGAGCGCGGCTCCCTTGATGACCCTGGTAGTGCTGAACTCCAACTGGAATGCTTGCAACTCGATGTTCCACTCAGCAACCCTTCCGGCTGAGTTAGGGCTCCTGAGCACCCTCTCCAATGGGTAGGCAGAGACGACCTTGATGGGGTGGCCCTGGAAGTAGTGCCGCAGCTTGCGCGAGGCCACCAAGAGTGTGAGCAGGAGCTTTTGCGGCATGGGGTAGCGCGCCCTCGCGTCCCACAGTACGGTGCTGACGAAGTACACCGGGTGCTCGACGAGGGCTGGCACACTATCGAGGCTCAGGTCCCGCGGAGATTGTGGCATATCCTAAGGTGGTGGGTTTCCTGAGACCTGACCGTCCTAAGGAGCTTCTGCGATGTTGTCCTGTTGAGCTTGGTCTTCCGCCGCTGATGGCTTTGCCGCGCCTTCCCGACCCCACGCTGCATCAGCTCTGGCTTGGAGCGGCACACCCTTGTCTTGGCGCTCCTCCCGAACTGCTACCAGCGTCGCGCTGGCAGAGTACGGGGTGGCGGCAAGGTAGAGCACCAGAGGCTCAAGAGGCCGCAGTGCCACCATCACTCGGGGGGCTGGTGAGGTACTTCTTGAGGTCTTGGAAGGCCCGGTCGGCCTCCGGGGTCCACTCGAACGGGCCCTTCTTCTTCATGAGCTTAAAGAAGGGTAAGGCGCGCTCGCCTAGCTTGGAGATGAAACGCCCTAACGTGGTCACCCGCCCTGCTAGCTTTTGCATTTCCTTGAGGGTCTGCGGTGGGCTCATGTCTTCGATGGCCTTGATCTTCTCCGGGTTCGCCTCGATCCCTCTGTGGGATACGAGGAACCCCAGTAGCTTGCCAGAGGGGACGCCAAACACGCACTTCTCTGGGTTAAGCCTCAAGTTCACTTGGCGCAAGCTCTTGAAGGTCTCATCCAGGTCTTGAATCAACGTCCTCGCCTCGCGAGATTTGACCACTATGTCATCAACGTAGGCCTCTGTGTTTCTACCGAGCTGCCACCCCAAGGCGATTTGCATCAACTGTTGAAAGGTTGCTCCCGCGTTGAGCAGCCCGAAGGGCATGCAGGTATAGCAGTACACCCCGCATGGTGTCAGGAAGGCTGTCTTCTCCACATCCTCCACTACCATCTTGATTTGGTGGTATCCTGAGAATGCATCCAGGAAACATAGCAAGTCGCACGCGGCGGTGGAGTCAACGATTTGGTCGATGCGTGGAAGCGGGAACAGATCTTGGGGGCACACTTTGTTAAGGTTGGTGAAGTTGACGCACATCCGTTCCTTCCCGCCTTTCTTCGGTACTACGACAGGGTTCGCCAGCCATTCGGGGTATCGAACTTCTCGGATGGTACCTGCCGCCTCCAGCTTGTGCGTCGCTTGGATGATGAAGGCCTGCTTCTCAGTGGACTGCTGTCTTGCTCGCTGCTTCACGGGGCGTACGTTGGGGCACACCCTTAGATGATGCTGGATTACCTCTCTTGGGACCCCTACCAGCTGATTGGACTCCCACGCGAATATCTCCTTGTTCGCGCGCAAGAACCTCACCAGAGCTTCTTCTTGTCCTGGGTCAAGGCCGGTTCCTATGGTGAAGGTGGCTCTTGAAGACCCGTCCTCGTCGACCGGCACCTGCTTGGTCTCCGCCTTGTCCTGAGTGAATAGCTGCTTCTTCTTGGTGGGCGCGGTTTCCTTGGCCTCGGGCGTACCGACGCCGGCTGGCTGTGCTGCTGCCGCGGTCTTGAAGGCGAGCCTGAGCGCCACCACGGCCTCCTTAGTATCCCCCTTGATGGTGAGGATGCCCTTGCTCCCTGACATCTTCATGAGGTTGTAGTCCGGGTGAGTCGCCGCCATGAACTGAGCGAGAGCCAGGTACCCGAGGATGGCATTGTACGAAAGACCGATGTGGGCGATGTCAAATTCCACTAGCTCGGTGCGATAGTTGTCTCGCGTGCCAAAGGTGACGGGGAGGTGGATCTGCCCTAGAGAGTGGGCAACTCCACCACCCACTCCTGTGAAGGGCTTGCTGAGGCCGAGCCGTTCGAGCGGCACATGAAGAAGGCTGAAGGCTTCTACGGAGAGCAAGTTGAGGCCGGCGCCACTATCGATGAGGGTCTTGGTGACGGCCACGTTGCAGATGGTGGGCGTGTAGAGCATCGAGAGCATCCCGGAGCCGGCGGTGGAGCCGGGGTGGTCCTCCGAGCCAAAGGTGAGGTCGTCCTCTGGCGCAGCCCAACCCGACGGAGCCCCTAGGTGCTTGAAGGCTGCCCCAATCTGACGAAAGAGAGATTTGACGTGGCGATCTGAAGGCGGTGCTTGGGAGCCACCCAGTGGTGTCGCGACTGCGTGGTGCGCCGGCACCACGTAGCGCGCGGTGAAGAGGTTGCGGAGTTCCCCCCAGGATGCCACCATGGATCCCGGGAGGTTGAGCAGCCAGGCGCACGGCTCGCCGGCGAGGGCCATGGGAAACCATTTGGCCATGATCTTGTCATCACCTCCGGCCTCGAGGACGGCCTCCTCGTACGCCAGCAGGAACGGCGCCGGGTCTGCCGCGCCGTCGTAACACTGCGGCATCTCCGGCTTGAACATGGTCGGCCACTGCACTCGCCGCAGAGCGGGGGCCAGGGCACGGTACCCAGACTCCCTGCTGCTGGTGTTGGCCGCAGAGGTTGGTGGCGAGGCACCTGCCATGGGAGCATAGTACGGCGGTACGGGGCGCTGGTTGGTGGAGAGAAGCCCCGGCGCACCCCTACCTGGCGCGCCAAATGTCGGATGTGGGGTTCTGGCAAACCCTTAAGGTTCGAACACTGGGGTGCGCGCGAAGTCTTTCCTTCCCACCAATCTACGCCCTAGCTCGCTAAGATCTCGCGGATGAACTCGACGAACTCGCAACACAGAAAGACAAAATATTTATACTGGTTCGGGCCACCGTTGTGGTGGAATACCCTACTCCATTGTGGTGGTGGTGGATTGCCTCTAGGGCTGATGAAGAACAGTTACAGGGGAAGTACAGCCTCCTGAGGTTGAGGTGTTCTTGCGAGTAGGCTCATGATTGGGTTGGGTCAAGCTAAGATGAGATGAGATGATGATCCGCCGCCCTCTACTATGGTGGCTAGCTCTACTTATATAGGCCCTGGTCCCCTTCCCAAATATCGAGCAGGAAGGGAGCCAACAATGGCGGGCCAATTTGAAGGGGGACAACTAGTACAAGCTATCCTGACAAAAGTGGTCTTCGCCTGCAAAAGACTCTGGCGGTGACGCCGTCTTGGGCTCCATGATGACCTCCATCTTGCCGTCCTCCTGGTCTTGGTCTTGTTGCACCGAAATGGCAACCTTTGCCCGATGCCTCGGTACTCCTCGCCTGCGCTTGTCTCCTTAGCACCAAAGAGGAAACAAGGACGCTGCGCGCGCTGGCACCCACCTGGTGTCATGCGTCACGGCTCACGTCACTAGGGTCTCATGAGGTTTGCCCCGCCTTGATATCTCCGCTCCTCGTGAGCCTGCCTGGCTAGGCCACTCCAGAGGAGGTCTTGCGTCGTCCGCCTCGCGAGGCTTGGACCCTCGCGAGGGTCTTGGATGCTTTATTGGTGAAGATGGGTCGTACGGCCTGCAGGCTCAGCCACACCGCGGGCCGCAGGCAGGCAAGTCTGGGGACCCCTGTTCCCAGGACACCGACAATAACATTCCGGTAGCCACCGATGGACGAGAACTTTGCCTATTGGTCCGCGTCTTTCAACGAGCAGGAAAATGGTTCTCTTCATCCCCCGCCCTTGGTACAAACGATGCTACCAACATAACTGACCGGTTATTCTCTGACATGCCTTGCTATCATGACCTTGCAAGATTGTAACGCCCCGTATGTAACCTGCCGTATTTGTTTTCCAACCCTTGGCATTTCCGACACTAAGTTATGTTATTTCCTCGTTGTCGGGTTTTTGTCTCCGTGTTGCTTTTGTCTTTGTCATGCATCTCATATCATGTCATCATGTGCATTGCTCAGCCCCTCTTATAGAGTTGCTAGTTGCAGGTGAAGACTGGAGTTTGTTCCTTGTTGGAACATGTTTATTTGTTGGGATATCATTAGTATATCTTGTCTACTTTAATGCATCTATATACTTGGTAAAGGGTGGAAGGCTCGGCCTTATGCCTGGTGTTTTGTTCCACTCTTGCCGCCCTAGTTTCCGTCATAGCGGTGTTATGTTCCTTGATTTTGAGTTCCTTACACGGTTGGGTTATAATGGGAACCCCTTGACAGTTCGCCTTGAATAAAACTCCTCCAGCAAGGCCCAACCTTGGTTTTACCATTCGCCACCTAGCTTATTTTTCCCTTGGGTTCCGCGGACTTAAGGGTCATCTTTATTTTAAACCCCCCGGGCCAGTGCTCCTCTGAGTGTTGGTCCAAAAAAGAGCCACTTGTAGCGCCACCTCGGGGAAACTTGAGGGTTGGTTTTAGTTGTACGTAGTGTTCATCCGGTGTGCCCTGAGAACGAGATATGTGCAGCTCCTATCGGGATTTGTCGGCGCAACGGGTGGTCTTGCTGGACTTGTTTTACCATTGTCGAGATGTCTTGTAACCGGGATTCCGAGTCTGATCGGATTGTCTCGAGAGAAGGAATATCCTTCGTTGACCGTGAGAGCTTGTGATGGGCTAAGTTGGGACACCCCTGCAGGGTTTTGAACTTTCGAAAGCCGTGCCCGCGGTTATGGGCAAATGGGAATTTGTTAATGTCCGGTTGTAGATAACCTGAAACTTAACTTAATTAAAATGAATCAACAGCGTGTGTAGCCGTGATGGTCTCTTTTCGGCGGAGTCCGAGAAGAGAACACGGTCTCGTGTTATGCTTGAACGTAGGTTGTTCTAGGATCACTTCTTGATCATAGTTTCTCGAACGTGCTTTGCCTTCTCTTCTCGCTCTCTTTTGCATAAGGTAGCCACCATATATGCTAGTGCTTGCTGCAGCTCCACCTCATACCTTTTACCCCACTGATAAGCTTAAATAGTCTTGATCGCGAGGGTGTGAGATTGCTGAGTCCCCGTGACTCATGGATTACTTCAAAACCAGATGCAGGGACCGATGATACCATTCCAGAAGAGGCGACTGAGCTCAAGTGGGAGTTCGATGAGGACTCAAGACGTTACTACGTTTCCTTTCCAGACGATCAGTAGTGGATCCCAGTTGGGGCGATCGGGGACATTGTTGCATTTGGGGTTGTCTTCATTTTGGTTCCGTAGTCGGACCTTGATTGTATCTGGATGATTGTAATGTTATATTTATGCTATTGTGTGACGTGGCGATTGTAAGCCAACTATGTACCTCTTTTCCTTATTTAGTACATGGGATGTGTAAAGATTACCCCTCTTGCGACATTGCCTTCAATACACTTATGCCTCTAAGTCGTGCTCCGACACATGGGAGAAATAGCCGCATCAAGGGTGTTACAAGTTGGTATCAGAGCCTTCCCCGACTTAGGAGCCCCCTGCTCGATCGAATCGCTGGCGTTGTTGAGTCTAGAAAAATGTTTTGAGTCTTTTAGGATTATATATATATATCGGAGAGTAGGATTCTTTTTACTCCTCAGTCCCTTCGTTGCTCTGGTGAGGCATCCTGACGTAGAGTTTTGACTCTTCTCTTCTCAAATTTCACTAATTTTTTTAGGATCACGCGGGTATCTTGGAATTGTTTCGATGGTTTTGTGACGAGAACATTGTTCTTGGTGCTTCCTGACATTTAGGGGTTGTGGCAGTGTCCCAAGGAGTTGAGCTCCGAGGGTGTTGTCGTCACAATTTTATCGCTGCAGTTCTGGAATACCTGAGTTTCGCCGATATCGAAAATCTCTTTTATGCAGTTGTTGGTGAGATAACCGCGACGCCACCCAGTACTGGGGTGGGAGTTCAGGAGTATTGCCATAACTCGTATAACGGATGCTTTTCGAAGGTTGAGGTAAATGATTTCCGAAGGTTTCTTGGTTATGTGTTGAAGGATGGATACAGCTGGATGTAGGATTTGCTAGCTTTGGGTGAGATATTATGCTTCCCCTGTATCCCCAACACCTGATTGCATAACCAGAAAGGTTCGGGAGTTTCATAGGTGGGAATTCTTGTAGCTCTAGTATTTCTTCCGCGGATATTTGGTTTGTGATTGGGTAATCCTCACCAAGTATTTGTTCTTGTCCGTACCTTGTTGTTTTGTTCATCTACCACTATCTAAGTGGCTTCTCAATTTATGGAAGTGTGACCATTTAATTTGGAATGCATTCATTCATTCTTGTTCGAATGTTAAGACTACATGTTGCAATTTCGATCCATTTGATTCAGCTTGAATATATGTCTGTCATGATGCTAACGGATGTCACCCTCTTCAGGATGGCTCCTCCAACGCGTCTGAATCCTGAACCACCGCCACCACCTCCACCTCCGGAGGCATGACAAGCAGTGATGACCGCTATCAACGCCAACACGCAGATGCTTATGCAACTCTTGCAAGAGCGCACCCAAGCAAATCAAGGCCATGACAACAATCAGAATCAGTTTGCTACACTCAACCAGTTCCTCGCAAACCAGCCAAAGACCTTTAGTAACTATGTCGAGGCAACAGACACTGATGATTGGCTCGTGGATATCTGCAAGCATTTCGAGTGCAGTAACGTCAGGCCTGAGGACTTTGTCATATTTGCTTCGTTCCAACTCAAAGACCAAGCTGCAGAATGGTATCACCAATACAAAGATTCCAGAGGAGGTCGTGTGATTACCTGGGATGAATTCCGTCAAAACTTCAAAGCTCACCACATTCCTCAGAGTGTTGTTGAGAGCAAGTGTGAGGAGTTCCGCAATCTGAAGCAAGGCAGCTTGTCTATTTATCAGTATAACATCATGTTCCAGAAGCTCGCTCGTTTTGCTAAGCAAGACGTCCCCGACGAGAAGAGCATGATTTATCAGTTCAGAGGTGGCCTCAGAGAAGATCTCCAACTAGCTCTTGTGCTTTTCGAGCCGAAGAAGTATGATGAATTCTACAACATGGTACTGAAACAAGAGACTGCTCAACTCAAGTGCGATGCTTCCAAGAAACGAGTCAGGGATGCAACTCCTTCTTCCTCAACTCAAGTGGCAACTAAGCAGCAAAAGTATTGGTTGCCTCCTCCTCCTCCGTTCCATCAGCCTTATCAGCAGAAGAGCAAAGGTGGCAATGGATCTTCCCACCCACCCAACCCAGGCTTTCAGAACAAGACTCCGTCTCAAGCTCCAAGATCAAGTGCTCTGTATCACCGACCGCTTTCTGAGGTCACGTGCAACAAGTGTCAGCCGAAGGGTCACTATGCCAACAAATGCTTAAATCAAAGGCATCTTCCTCCTCCTCCTGTGAGGTCTGCCAGCACCGCAGTGGTCAAGCATAATCCCAAGCATGCCAAGGTCAACATGATGAACGCAGCTCAGGCAGAGGACTCGTCAGAAGTTATTATGGGTAACCTTCTTGTTAACGATATTCCTACAAAAGTTCTTTTTGACACTGGTGCATCGCTTTCTTTCATTTCAAGACCTTTTATTGCCAAGCATGATTTTGTGACCGAAAAGATTCCTTTCCCATTGAAGATTGTGTCCCCAGGCAAGCAAATGACATCTAACAATTGCGTCCCGGATGTTACTATCATGTTGGGCGACTATAAGTTTCTGTCCTCTCCAGTGGTCCTTGGTAACTCGGATATTGATCTTATTCTTGGAATGGACTGGCTTTCTAAGCACAAGGCTCAGCTTGATTATGCTGCCAGGCAGATTCAATTGACACATTCGTCTGAGGATATAATCGTCTTTGCCGCTCGTGATGATACCATTCGACTGTTTTCTCTCAATGAGAAGGGCGAGCTGGATGCCATCTCTCAGATTCTAGTCGTTTGTGAATATCAAGACGTCTTTCCAGAAGAGCTTCCAGGAATGCCTCCTCACCGGCCAGTTGAATTCGTCATCGATCTTGAGCCTGGCACGGAACCTGTTTGCAAATGTCCTTACAAGCTTGGACCTGAAGAGTTGAATGAGCTGAAGAAACAACTCGATATTCAAGAGCGTATGGGTCTCATCCGACCTAGTTCTTCTCCATGGGGTTGTGCTGTTCTTTTTGTCAAGAAGAAGGATGGAACGGACCGACTTTGTGTCGACTACCGTCCATTGAACAAGAAGACCATAAAGAACAAGTACCCACTTCCCAACATCAATGAGCTTTTCGAACAACTCAAAGGTGCTCAAGTGTTCTCCAAGCTTGACCTCCGTATGGGCTATCATCAGATTCACATTCGTGAAGAAGATATCCCCAAGATAGCGTTCAGAACAAGCTATGGTTCATATGAATACACTGACATGTCTTTCGGCCTTGTCAACGCTCCTCCAACATTCTCTCGCATGATGAATTTCATCTTCAACGCCTACACAAATGACTTCGTCTTGGTCTACCTCGATGACATTTTGGTCTTTTCCGAGAACAAGGAGGATCATGCCAAGAATTTGAGATTGGTTTTGGACAAACTTAGAGAACATCAGTTCTATGCAAAGTTTTCAAAGTGCAAGTTTTGGCTCGATAAGGTTCTCTACCTTGGGCATATCATATCTGCCAAGGGCATAGCTGTTAATCCTGAGAAGGTGTCTGCAATTGTGAATTGGGAACCACCTCAGAACGTGAAGCAACTCCGCAGCTTCCTTGGGCTCGCAAGCTATTGTCGAAGGTTCATTGAGAACTTCTCAAAGATCGCGAAGCCTCTTTCCAACCTTCTCCAGAAGCATGTGAAGTATGTCTGGTCGCCTGAATGTGACATCGCTTTCAATACCCTGAAAGAGAAGTTAGTCACTGCTCCAGTACTGACTCCTCCTGATGAATCCAAACCGTTCGAGGTCTTTTGTGATGCTTCCCTTCAAGGTCTCGGTGCAGTGTTGATGCAAGAGAAGAAAGTTGTGGCCTATACATCTCACCAGTTGAAGCCCAACGAAAAGAACTACCCCACTCACGACCTCGAGTTGGCGGCAGTTGTCCATGCTCTTTTAACATGGAGACATCTCTTATTGGGAAGAAAAGTGGACATCTTCACTGATCATAAGAGTCTCACGTACATCTTCACTCAGCCAAACCTCAACCTCTGACAGACTCATTGGGTCGAAATGATTCAAGAGTATAATCCGAGTATTGAATATACTCCAGGCAAGGCCAATGTAATTGCTGACGCTTTGAGCAGGAAGGCTTACTGCAACAGTTTGATTCTCAAGCCCTACCAACCACAGCTTTGCGAAGCTTTCCGCAAACTCAATCTTCAAGTTGTTCCTCAAGGATTCCTTGCCAACCTCCAGGTCTCTCCTACTTTGGAAGATCAGATTCGCGAGGCTCAACTTCTTGATGCTATGGTGAAGAAGGTTAAGATTGGGATTGCCAAGAGCCACCTAAGTACAAGTGCTATCGCCTTGATGACAAGGATACTCTATTCTTTGAGGATCGCATTGTTGTTACTAAGGGTGACCTTCGTAAAGTCATTATGAATGAGGCTCACAATTCACTCCTCTCTATTCACCCTGGAAGTACAAAGATGTACCATGACCTCAAGTAGTCATATTGGTGGACTCGAATGAAGCGCGATATTGCTCAGTTCGTAAATGAATGTGATGTCTGCAGAAGAGTGAAAGCAGAACACCAACGACCAGCTGGTCTCCTCCAACCTCTTGCCATTCCAGAATGGAAGTTTGATCATATTGAGATGGCCTTCGTGACTGGATTTACAAAGTCCAAGCATGGCAATGATGCTATCTTCGTTGCCATCGAAAAGCTCACCAAAGTGGCTCATTTTCTTCCTATCAAAGAATCTATCACAGCAGCTCAGTTGGAAGAGCTATATACCTCCAGGATTGTCTCCCTACACGGCATTCCGTAGTTGATATCTTCACATCGTGGAAGCATCTTTACCTCCAAGTTTTGGGATTCTTTTCAGAAGGCCATGGGCACCAACATTCGCTTCAGCACAACCTTTCATCCTCAAACTAGTGGCCAAGTCGACTGAGTCAATCAGATTCTTGAAGATATGCTCAGGGCTTGTGTCATTTCTTTCGGTATGAAGTGGGAAGATTGTCTTCCATATACCGAGTTCCCCTACAACAACAGCTTCCAAGCGAGTTCGGGCAAGGCCCCATTCGAGATTCTCTATGGCAGGAAGTGCCGTACTCCTCTTAACTGGTCAGAGACTGGTGAACGCCAACTTCTTGGCAATGAGTTGATCACAGAGGCTGAAGAAATGTGCAAAGTCAATCGTGAAAATCTCAAAGCCGCGCAATCGCGCCAGAAAGTTACTATGATAGCAAGCATCGTGACTTGGCTTTCGAGATCGGAGACCATGTCTACCTCCACGTCTCTCCAATGAAAGGTACTTGTCGCTTCAGTATCAAAGGGAAGCTTGCCCCGAGATACGTGGGTCCTTTCAAGATCATTGGCAAAAGAGGCGATCTCGCCTATCAACTTGAGTTTCCATCCAACTTTGAAAACATGCACGACGTGTTTCACGTGTCTCAACTCCGCAAGTGTTTCAAGACTCCTGACCGCACCGTCAACTTTGAAGAGATTAATCTCCAAGAAGACCTGTCTTATCGTGAGCACCCCGTTGCTATTCTTGAAGAAACTGAGCGCAAGACTCGCAACAAGTCTATCAAATTCCTGAAATTCAAGTGGTCACATCATTCCGATCGTGAAGCCACCTGGGAACGCGAGGACCACCTCCGTTCTGAATACCCGGAGTTTTTCTAGTCCTAGATCTCGGGACGAGATCCTTTCATAGTGGTGGAGTGTTGTAACGCCCCGTACGTAACCTGCCATATTTGTTTTCCAACCCTTGCCATTTCCGGCACTAAGTTATGTTATTTCCTTGTTGTCGGGTTTTTGTCTCTGTGTTGCTTTTGTCTTTGTCATGCATCTCATATCATGTCATCATGTGCATTGCATTTGCATACGTGTTCATCTCATGCATCCGAGCATTTTCCCTGTTGTCCATTTTGCATTCCGGCGCTCCTATGTCCTCCAGTGTCCCTTTCTACCTCTTTCCGTGTGCGGGTGTTAAACATTCTCGGATTGGACCGAGACTTGCCAAGCGGGCTTGGTTTACTACCGGTAGACCGCCTGTCAAGTTTCGTGCCATTTGGACTTTGTTTGATACTCCAACGGTTAACCGAGGAACCGAAAAGTCCTCATGTGTGTTGCAGCCCAACACCTCTCCAAAGTGGCTCAAAACCCACCTAAACCCCCTCCATCATCTAGGTTGTTCGATCACGATCGTGTGGCCGAAAACCGTGCTCAATTTGGAGCCTCCTAGCTCCCTCTACCTATAAATATAGACTCTCCCCCAAAAATTCCGGATCCCTAACCCTAGCCTCGCTCCCTCTCCGCCGCCGGACGAAATCTGCCGGGCCGGACATGTCTGCCGCCACCGCCGCCCACTCTTGAGACTCCACGTGGCGCCCTGCAGCCCCACTTCGCCAGCTCGCCCGGGCCCAGGGAGGGCCCTCGCGGCCCGTAGCCGTCGCGCCGCCCGCGCCTCGTCCCGCCGCCTTCCTCGTCGGCGAGCGCCGCCCGGAGCCGCCACCGCCATCGCCGGTCACCGGCGACGCGCCTCGCCGCGCGCCAACGCCGTGCTGCCGCCTGCCATTCCCGCCGGCCACCGCCGCCCGAAGCTCGCGCCGGAGCCGCCGCGCCCGTCCTCCGCTTCCTCCTGCCAACACCGTCCACCGCGCCGCCCTCGTCGCCGGTGCACGCCGATCCACTCCGTCCTCTCTGGCCGGCGAACCTCGATCCGCGCATCGCTATAGTAAACCCTAGATTCGGATCTGAGAGGTTGACTTTTGCCCCGTTTCAGTAATTTTTTAGTGTTTTTCATCGCATCATATCTTTGCAACCGTGGCTCCTTTTTGGGCATGTAGCATATCAAATTGTTCGTCTCGACGAGTACTTCATTTCATTCCATTGCACCATGTTCATTTGAGTTCATCTTGTTGCCCTAAATGCTGTTGCAAGAGTGCTATGCAATGTTAGTTTCAGGCTCTTATCAGTAATTGGACATTTGTCATTTTTGCCATGATTAATGTGTGCCTCCTATGATCTTGAGCCCTACATGTGTTTTGAAGTACGCCATGTCATCTTTACAGGGGTGTATGCCATGTATTTTTGTGATCTTTGTGGTGACTAGCACAAGCATGCAAAGTAGCTCTCGTAATGTTGCTGATTTCAGGGACTTAGAAATCTTCTAAGTCTTTTCCCTGATAATATTTTTATGCCATGTATTCTTATTGCTATAGAGTGATCCATGCCTCTTTTGAGCATGACCAGTAAGGATGATTTTGAGATAATGTTGTGCTCTATCCATCCATGTCTTTGTTTGCAATTATGGAGTACCCTAGCTTGACTCAATCAAGCTCTACTTTTGCTATAAAATGTTCCTGGCAGATTGTTTACGTGTTAAGCAATTTTGCCGATGTTGTTGTAGCTGATCCGTGCATGCTATGAGGTTGTTCTTGCCATGTTTAGCTTCTATGCCTTGTAAACTTGTTGGGTGTATGCTTAGTTTGTCATGCAATGCCTTGTGGTGAGTGCATCGAGCTCGTAAACATGCCTACATGTATCTGTTTTGCCATGTTCCAGTTTTCTGGTAAGTCTGAATCTGTTAACGAAAGTTGTTATGTTCACATGGTTGCCATTGTATTTTCTGATCCCTTTTGGCTTATGGTCAGTAAGGGACTTTTGTTGTATGCTTTGAGTAGCTTCATGCCATGCTTTGCTTTTCCATGATATGTTCCTGTAGCATGTTGATATCTTGCTCTAAACATTGCTTCCTGATGTTAAATTCCTGACATGTTTAGCCGTGCCTGTAACCTGATATCTTTTGCACTTTTGCCATGCTTGTTTGAACCCGCTATTTATTGATTTAGCCGTAGCTCAGTGTTCATCTTTTGTCAAGCATCTTGAGTGGATCCCTGCCATGTGCTTTGTTGTCATGTTAGAGTGCAGTAGCTTGTTGTTCTTGATGCATTTAGATGGCCTCATGCTGTTAATCGCAGATCGGTGCCATATTTGTTTTGCTTGCCATTTGCAAACCGTGCATCCGATTCCGGTGATCTTTTTATCGATTTCGACCGAAATCAACTCATCTTTAAAGTGGCACTCTTGGTTTTCCAAGTTGAGGCCAGGTTCAACCTTTCCTTTCCGAAACATGCATATGCATTGCATATCACATCCCGCATATCATGCCATGTTTTGCATCATGTTGTTTGTGCATTGCACGTGGTTGATTGTGGTTCCCTTTGCTTGTTGTTCTTGCTTTGGGTAGAGCCGGGAGACGAGTACATGAACGAGGAACCCGTTCAGTACGCTTACGAGGATCAAGCTTACGTCAACTCGGAGAACTTTGCAGGCAAGATGACCATACCCTCGAAATCACTTCTATCTTTGCTTGTTAGATGTTCGCTCTTTTGCTATGCCTATGCTACGATACCTACCACTTGCTTATCATGCCTCCCATATTGCCATGTCAAACCTCTAACCCACCTTGTCCTAGCAAACCGTTGTTTGGCCATGTTACCGCTTTGCTCAGCCCCTCTTATAGCGTTGCTAGTTGCAGGTGAAGACTGGAGTTTGTTCCTCGTTGGAACATGTTTATTGTTGGGATATCACTATTATATCTTGTCTACTTTAATGCATCTATATACTTGGTAAAGGGTGGAAGGCTCGGCCTTATGCTTGGTGTTTTGTTCCACTCTTGCCGCCCTAGTTTCCGTCATAGCGGTGTTATGTTCCTTGATTTTGCGTTCCTTACACGGTTGGGTTATAATGGGAACCCCTTGACAGTTCGCCTTGAATAAAACTCCTCCAGCAAGGCCCAACCTTGGTTTTACCATTCGCCACCTAGCCTCTTTTTCCCTTGGGTTCCGCGGACTCAAGGCTCATCTTTATTTTAAACCCCCCAGGCCAGTGCTCCTCTCAGTGTTGGTCCAAAACAGAGCCACTTGCAGCGCCACCTCGGGGAAACTTGAGGGTTGGTTTTAGTTGTACGTAGTGTTTATCCGGTGTGCCCTGAGAACGAGATATGTGCAGCTCCTATCGGGATTTGTCGGCACAGCGGGTGGTCTTGCTGGACTTGTTTTACCAGTGTCGAGATGTCTTGTAACCGGGATTCCGAGTCTTATCAGATTGTCTCGGGAGAAGGAATATCCTTCGTTGACCATGAGAGCTTGTGATGGGCTAAGTTGGGACACCCCTGCAGGGTTTTGAACTTTCGAAAGCCATGCCCGCGGTTATGGGCAGATGGGAATTTTTTAATGTCCGGTTGTAGATAACCTGAAACTTAACTTAATTAAAATGAATCAACAGCGTGTGTAGCCGTGATGGTCTCTTTTCGGCGGAGTCCGGGAAGAGAACACGGTCTCGTGTTATGCTCGAAAGAAGGTTGTTCTAGGATCATGTAATGCCCTCGATGCGGGTGTATCTCCCACGTGTTGAAGCACGACTTAGAGGCATAACCGCATTGAAAGCAATGTCGCGAGTGAGGTAATCTTCACACAACCCATGTAATACATAAGGGAAAAGATACATAGTTGGCTTACACTCGCCACTTCACACAATACATGAGTTAAAGCATTACATCATCCAAATACACAGAAGGTCCGACTACGGAACCAAAATAAAATAAGACTACCCCAAATGCTACACAGATCCCCGATTGACCCCAACTGGGCTCCACTACTGCTCAACTGGGAACGAAACAACACAAAGGACAAGATCTTCATCGAGCTCCTCCTTGAGCTTGGTTGCGTCACCTGCTCGGTAACATCGGCACCTGCAAACTGGTTTTGGAAGTATCTGTGAGTCACGGGGACTCAACAATCTCACACCCTCGCGATCAAGACTATTTAAGCTTATAGGAAGGGTAAAAGGTATGAGGTGGAGCTACAGCAAGCAACTAGCATATATGGTGGCTAACATACGCAAAAGAGAACGAGAAGAGAAGGCAAAGCACGTTTGAGAGTCTATGATCAAGAAGTGATCCTAGAACAAACTACGTCAAGCATTACTCCAACACCGTGTTCACTTCCCGGACTCTGCCGAGAAGAGACCATCACGGTTACACACGCGGTTGATGTATTTTAATTAAGATCAACTTCAGGTTTTCTACAACCGGACATTAACAACTTCCCATCTGCCCATAACCGCGGGCACGACTTTCAAAAGTTCAAAACCCTGCAGGGGTGTCCCAACTTAGCCCATCACAAGCTCTCACGGTCAACGAAGGATATTCCTTCTCCCAGGAAGACCCGATCAGGCTCAGAATCCCGGTTACAAGACATTTCGACAATGGTAAAACAAGACCAGCAAAGCCGCCCGAATGTGCCGACAAATCCCGATAGGAGCTGCACATATCTCGTTCTCAGGGCACACTCAGATGAGACTAGCTACGAGTAAAACCAACCCTCAAGTTTCCCCGAGGTGGCCCCGCAGGCAGCTCAGTTCGGACCAACACTCAGAGGAGCACTGGCCCGGGGGGGTTAAAAAAGATGACCCTTGGGCAGGCCTACCCAAGGGAAAGAAAAGGCTAGGTGGAGAATGGTAAAACCAATGTTGGGCCTTGCTGGAGGAGTTTTATTCAAGGCGAACTGTCAAGGGGTTCCCATTATAACCCAACCGTGTAAGGAACGCAAAATCCGTGAACATAACACCGATATGACGGAAACTAGGGCGGCAAGAGTGGAACAAAACACCAGGCATAAGGCTGAGCCTTCCACCCTTTACCATGCATATAGATGCATTAATAAAATAAGAGATATTATGATATCCCAACAAATATCCATGTTCCAAACATGGAAAAAGCTCCAATCTTCACCTGCAACTAACAACGCTATAAGAGGGGCTGAGCAAAGCGGTAACATAGCCAAACAACGGTTTGCTAGGACAAGGTGGGTTAGAGGCTTGGCTTAGCAACATGGGAGGCATGATAAGCAAGTGGTAGGTATCGCAGCATAGGCATAGCAAAAGAGCGAGCAACTAGCAAGCAAAGATAGAAGTGATTTCGAGGGTATGGTCATCTTGCCTGAAATCCCGCAAGGAAGAAGAACGAGTCCATGAAGAAGACAAATAGACGTAGACGAACGGGTCCTCACAAACGCGACGTTATCGGAACCAACCCTAAGAAGCAACACCGGAAAGAAGCACACACAACATAGTAAACAACCAACACATGAACATGGTATGATATGCGGGATGCGGTATGCGATGCATATGCATGATTTGGAAAGGAATGATTGAACCTGGCCTCAAGATGGAAATCCAAGAGTGCCACTGGAAAGGTGAGATGATTTCGGTTGAAATCGATATAAAGACCACCGGAATCAGATGCACGGTTTGGAAATGGCAAGCAAAACAAATATGGCACCGGTCTGCGATAATCAGCAAGTAGCCATCTAAATGCATCAAGATAAATATGCTACAACACTCAAATATGGTAACAAAATAAATGGAAGGGATCCACTCATGATGCTTGACAAAAGATGAACACTGAGCTATGACTAATTCACTCATTAACAGGTTCAAACAAGCATGGCAAAAGAGCAAACGATAACAAGCATGGCAAAAGAGCAAACGATCATAGTTTCTCGAACGTAACAGCAAGTAGGAATTTATCATCAGGAAGCAATTTTTAGAGCATGAAATCTACATGCTACAGGAACATATCATGGCAAAGCAAGGCCTCTCACGAAGCTACTCTAAGCATATAACAAAAGTCCCTTAGTGACCATAAGCCAAAAGGGATCAGAAAATACAATTGCAAGCATGTGAAAATAGCAAAAAGAAAAACAGATTCACACTTGGTGAAAAACTGGAGCATGCAAAACAGATTAACAAGTACGCATGTTTACGAGCTCGATGCACTCACTACGAGGCATTGCATGACAAACTAAGCATACACCCATCAAATAGACATGGTATGGAAGCTATACATGGCAAGAACAACAGCATAGCATGCACGGATCAATAGCAACATCCTAGGAAAAATCGCTAAACATGTTAACAATCTGCCAGGAACATTTTATAGCAAAAGTAGAGCTCGATTGACTCTAGCTAGGGTGCTCCATAAGTGCAAACAAAGACATGGATGGATAGAGCACAACATTATTAACAAACATCCTTACTGATCATCCTCAAAAGAGGCACGGATCACTAGGAAACAACATGAACTTATGGCATAAAAACAATAACAAGACAAGGACTTAGTGAAATTCTAAGTCCCTGAAATCAGCATCATTGAGTAAGCTACTTTGCATGCTTGTGCTAGTCACCACAAAGATCACAAAAATACATGGCATACACCCCTGTAAAGATGGCATGGCATTCTACAAAACACATGTAGAGCTCAGGATCATAGCATGCACACATTAATCATGGCAAAAATGACAAAAGGCCATTTGCTGAAACAGATCTGACATAATCATCACATAGCCCTCTTCCAACAATGTTTCAGGCATCAAGATGAGCTCAAATGAAAATGATGCAATGAGATGAAATGATGTACTCGTCGAGACGAACATTTTGATATGCTACACGCATGAATCGGATCGACGATGGTGAAGTTATGATGCGATGAAGTATGCCAAAAAGTTAGGGTTAGGAGGGAAAAAGTCAACCGAGGGGGAGTTTTCAGATCTGAGATCTGGGGCACTGTAGCAGCTTGACTCTCGCCGGAAATGGAGATGGGGCCGCCAGAGTCCGAGGTGGTCGGAGGAGGACTTGGCGCCGCAGTGGGGGAGGTCTCGCCGGAGCCGAAGTGCGGCGAGGTGGCCGCGGCGTCCTCGGGCGGGCGCTTGCCGGCGAGCTGATGCGGCGGCAGCCGGCGATGGCGATGGGGCGAGGCGGCGCAGGCGGCGGCAGGGAGGAGGCGGTGGCCCAGAGTTCGGCCGGCGATGGAGGCGTGGGATCTGGGCGGCGGGGCAGACGCGGGCTGGCGGCGCGGGATCCGGGCCCCGCGGGCGGGATCTGGGCCGTGGCGGGCCTCGGCGATGCGCGGAGGAGAGAGAGTGCGGCGGTGGTGAGGTGGCGGCGCCTGATTCGTCCGGTGCGGCGGCACGGACATTGTCCGGCGTGGGGATATTTGTCCGGTGACACGAGGACAAAGGGATCTAGGGTTAGGGGCGAAATGGACCCGGGATTGAAATGGAGGGGAGTATTTATAGAGGTAGAGGGAGCTAGGAGAGTCCAAATGAGGTGCGGTTTTCGGCCACGCGATCGTGATCAAACGACCGAGATGATGGAGGGGGTTTAGGTGGGTTTTGGGCCACTTTGGAGGGGTGTTGGGATGCAACACACACGAGGCCTTATCGGTCCCTCGGTTAACCGTTGGAGTATCAAACGAAGTCCAAATGGTACGAAACTTGACAGGCGGTCTACCGGTAGTAAACCAAAGCCGCATGACAATTCTCGGTCCAATCTGAGAACGTTTAACACCCTCACATGAAAAGAGGTAGAAAGGGACACCGGGTGACATAGGAGCGCCGGATTGCAGAACGGACAACGGGGAAAATGCTCGGATGCATGAGACGAACATGTATGCAAATGAAATGCACATGATGACATGATATGCAATGCATGACACACAAGCACATAACAAGGCAACAATAGCGAATAACTGGAGGACACCTGGCACATCGGTCTCAGGGCGTTACAGATCACTTCTTGATCATAGTTTCTCGAACGTAACAGCAAGTAGGAATTTATCATCAGGAAGCAATTTTTAGAGCATGAAATCTACATGCTACAGGAACATATCATGGCAAAGAAAGGCCTCTCATGAAGCTACTCTAAGCATATAACAAAAGTCCCTTAGTGACCATAAGCCAAAAGGGATCAGAAAATACAATTGCAAGCATGTGAACATAGCAAAAACATAAACAGATTCACACTTGGTGAAAAACTGGAGCATGCAAAACAGATTAACAAGTAGGCATGTTTACGAGCTCGATGCACTCACTACGAGGCATTGCATGACAAACTAAGCATACACCCAGCAAATAGACATGGTATGGAAGCTATACATGGCAAGAACAACAACATAGCATGCACGGATCAATAGCAACATCCTAGGCAAAATCGCTAAACATGTTAACAATCTGCCAGGAACATTTTATAGCAAAAGTAGAGCTCGATTGACTCGAGCTAGGGTGCTCCATAAGTGCAAACAAAGACATGGATGGATAGAGCACAACACTATTAACAAACATTCTTACTGATCATCCTCAAAAGAGGCACGGATCACTAGGAAACAACATGAACTTATGGCATAAAAACAATAACAGGACAAGGAATTAGTGAAATTCTAAGTCCCTGAAATCAGCATCATTGAGTAAGCTACTTTGCATGCTTGTGCTAGTCACCACAAAGATCACAAAAATACATGGCATACACCCCTGTAAAGATGGCATGGCATTCTACAAAACACATGTAGAGCTCAGGATCATAGCATGCACACATTAATCATGGCAAAAATGACAAAAGGCCATTTGCTGAAACAGATATGACATAATCATCACATAGCCCTCTTCCAACAATGTTTCGGGCATCAAGATGAGCTCAAATGAAAATGATGCAATGAGATGAAATGATGTACTCGTCAAGACGAACATTTTGATATGCTACACGCATGAATCGGATCGACGATGATGAAGTTATGATGCGATGAAGTATGCCAAAAAGTTAGGGTTAGGAGGGAAAAAGTCAACCGAGGGGGAGTTTTCAGATCTGAGATACGGGGCACTGTAGCAGCTCGACTCTCGCCGGAAATGGAGATGGGGCCGCCGGAGTCCGAGGTGGCCGGAGGAGGACTTGGCGCCGTAGTGGGGGGGGGGGCTCGCCGGAGCCGAAGTGCGGCGAGGTGGCCGCGGCGTCCTCGGGCGGGCGCTTGCCGGCGAGCTGATGCGGCGGCGGCCGGCGATGGCGATGTGGCGAGGCGGCGCAGGCGGCGACAGGGAGGAGGCGGCGGCCCAGAGTTCGGCCGGCGATGGAGGCGCGGGATCTGGGCGGCGGGGCAGACGCGGGCTGGCGGCACGCGGGATCCGGGCCCCGCGGGTGGGATCTGGGCCGTGGCGGGCCTCGGCGGCGCGTGGAGGAGAGAGAGTGCGGCGGTGGTGAGGTGGCGGCGCCTGATTCGTCCGGCGCGGCGGCGCGGACATTGTCCGGCATGGGGATATTTGTCCGGTGGCACGAGGACGAAGGGATCTAGGGTTAGGGGCGAAATGTACCCGGGATTGAAATGGAGGGGACTATTTATAGAGGTAGAGGGAGCTAGGAGAGTCCAAATGAGGTGCGATTTTCGGCCACGCGATCGTGATCGAATGACCGAGATGATGGAGGGGGTTTAGGTGGGTTTTGGGCCACTTTGGAGGGGTGTTGGGATGCAACACACATGAGGCCTTATCGGTCCCTCGGTTAACCATTGGAGTATCAAACGAAGTCCAAATGGTACGAAACTTGACAGGCGGTCTACTGGTAGTAAACCAAAGCCGCATGACAAGTCTCGGTCCAATCTGAGAACGTTTAACACCCGCACATGAAAAGAGGTAGAAAGGGACACCGGGTGACATAGGAGCGCCGGATTGCAGAACGGACAACGGGGAAAATGCTAGGATGCATGAGACGAACATGTATGCAAATGAAATGCACATGATGACATGATATTCAATGCATGACACACAAGCACATAACAAGGCAACAATAGCAAATAACTGGAGGACACCTGGCACATCGGTCTCGGGGCGTTACAGATCACTTCTTGATCATAGTTTCTCGAACGTGCTTTTCCTTCTCTTCTCACTCTCTTTTGCGTAAGTTAGCCACCATATATGCTAGTGCTTGCTACAGCTCCACCTCATACCTTTTACCTCACCGATAAGCTTAAGTAGTCTTGATTGCGAGGGTGTGAGATTGCTGAGTCCCCGTGACTCACAGATTACTTCAAAACCAGATGCAGGGACCGATGATACCATTCCAGAAGAGGCGACTGATCTCAAGTGAGAGTTCGATGATGACTCACGACGTTACTACGTTTCCTTTCCAGACGATCAGTAGTGGAGCCCAGTTTGGGCGATCGGGGACATTGTTGCATTTGGGGTCGTCTTCATTTTGGTTCCGTAGTCGGACCTTGATTGTATCTGGATGATTGTAATGTTATATTTATGCTATTGTGTGACGTGGCGATTGTAAGCCATTTATGTACCTCTTTTCCTTATTCAGTACATGGGATGTGTAAAGATTACCCCTCTTGCAACATTGCCTTCAATGCGGTTATGCCTCTAAGTCATGCTCCGACACGTGGGAGATATAGCCGCATCGAGGGTGTTACAAAGATGTCAACGCCCTTCCTTCTTTTAACCCACGTGGTGGGCCCATAACCCATAGTTCCACAAGATTGAAACCTGACTCTCTTTATACACCCCTATTTCCTTAGTTATTTCTCACGCTTGGCCTCGTACGTAATTCATGAGCCACCTTCCGAGAGATCATCAATTCTGGTATCAGAAAGAATACTTATTCCCTTTGCTCTGGACCCCTTTCACACTCCGTTTCAGGCAACGAATGATTGCCTATCCGCTTGAAACTTCTTATTGCACCTTGATACTTTGCTCTTGATGTCTTTCTTAAATTTCAACTCGAGAGATGCCTATATGCCTCGTTCACTGAGATACCCCCAGGTAACTAACAGATGTTGAGCTCCATCCTTCCCGAGTTTTTTCCCAATATCCTGTCGTAAGTACGATGGAGATCCTCAAGAAAGGATGTCGGCTTCATTGTGATGACCTGAAGCAGAGAAATGAAGACATCAACGTAATGGATCGACTGAGGGAGTCCTGGACTAAGGGGTCCTCGAGCATCCGGCCTGTTGGACATGGGCTGGACTGATGGGCTATGAAGATACAAGAACGAAGATTCTCTCACCTGTGTCTGGATGGGACTCTCCTTGGCGTGGATGGAAAGCTTGGCATTCGGATATGAAGATTCCTTTCTTTGTAACTGACTTTGTACAACCCTAGTCCCCTCCGGTGTCTATATAAAACAGAGGGTTTAGTCCATGGGAATAATCATAATCATATAGGCTAGACCTCTAGGGTTTTAGCCATTATGATCTCGTGGTAGATCAACTCTTGTAATACTCGTATTCAGCAAGATCAATCAAGCAGGAAGTAGGGTATTACCTCCATAGAGAGGGCCCGAACTTGGGTAAACATCGTGTCCCCTGTCTCCTGTTACCATCGACCTTAGACGCATAGTTCAGGACCCCCTACCCGAGATCCGCCGATTTTGACACCGACATTGATGCTTTCATTGAGAGTTCCACTGTGACGTCGAAGACAAGATTGATGGCTCACCTTGTTATCAAGGACAGCATCACCTTCGGAGGAGCCCTGGCCTCTGGCCAAACCCTCCTGTTGGGCGGCTTCACCATGACCGCCCGTACGGCCGTCGAGCCAACGATGACTTCTCAGGTCATTCAAAATCACCTCCGTGTTGACTCTGAATACTCCAAACGGATGGATCCGATGGAGTTGTTTTCTTTAAACGAACTCCTAGATCGCATTGCCACCTTGGGGGTTGCTATAGACTACGATCAGATTGGGCTTAAACCCGATCTGAGAGAAATCAAATCTCCGCCGATCACCCATCAGATAGCGGTAGTAGAGGAGCAAGAAAACGACTCTTCCCCTATATTAAGGACGAACTATGTTCGGATTTCCGAGCTCGAAGAGCCAGATACCTGTCCACAGAATGACGCACCCTGTCCTCCGAACCTATAATCAGATGATGGGCCAAAAAATCAGTTGATATCCTAGAGCCCGAACCATTAAGCTTGGAGTTTTCTCAAACTCCGGATCCCAAATTGGGTCAGGGTTCGGATTTAAAGTCACCCAACCACCCAGACATACGCGATCTCATGTACATACAACAGCAGTCTCAGGAAATAGTCCATCACTTTTGGGCTAGATTCCTCCTTGTCAAAGACAAGATTAAGGATTGCCGCGACGAAGAAGCGATCTCAGCATTCTGCAATAATTGCAAGGACGTAGGAATCCTCAACGCCATCAACCGCCGTCGTGTATTACATTTCGCCGACTTGGCAATTATTGTACAGAAGTACTGCACAATGGAAAGCGCCTGGAAAACTCAGGCAACTCACTGGAAACCACCGGTTTCTACTCACCCCTTCGCCCGGGCAAAAAGGATGCATCCTCGCAGGGTACCCGAACCAATAGTAAGGAAATCTAAGCCCATTACGGGGCGCAAAACCGTTCTGGAGGGATGGCTCGATAGGCCATGCAAAATACACACAACACCGGATACCATACCAACCCACAACCTTAGAGCATGTTGGATACTCCGGGAAGTGTCAAAGAGCAACGAGGATATCCTCACCAAAAATATCCCAGAGCAACACCCCCCCAGAAGACAACGACATCAGCATAATGATGGTCTTTGAGACTTTCGCTTCAAACAATCAGGCAAAAGGGCCCCCCATGACCTTGCCGAAGTATGCCAAGTTACCGCAACAAACCCTTGCAACGACACGGCCATAACTTTCAATAGTAGTGACGAACCAAGATTCCGGACAGTCCGGGCACCGGCCTCCTTGGTCCTCAATCCAATTGTGGACGGTTTTTAACTCACCAAAGCACTCATGGACGATGGCAGCAGACTAAACCTCATCTACGAGGATACACTCAACAAAATGGAAATAGACAGGAGCCGCATTGAGCAAACCAGCACGACCTTCCGAGGAATTATTCCCAGTCAGGAGGCATGGTGTGCGGGAAAAATCACACTTGACGTGGTATTCGGCACGCCAGAGAATTATCGGTCAGAAGAGATAACCTTCCAAGTGGCCCCTTTCAACAGCGGATATCACGCCCTATTGGGGCGAGATGCATTTACACGCTTCCAAGCTATACCTCATTACGGGTACAAGAAGCTTAAGATGCCTGGGCCCAACGGAATCATCACTCTTACCAGTGATCCGGACATAGCACTCCACACTGAAAACAAAACTGCATCCCTGGCCCTCGAGGAACTTTCCGAAGCCCTCGCGACCGAAGAGTTAAGCGTGATGTGCTCCACTGTGGATAGGGATGACGTAATCCTGGACAAGCGACCCAAATCCACCTTCTTTAAACCAGCAGACAAAATAGTCAAATTTCAAGTCCACCCGACAGACCCCAAGAAGACAGCATCCATCGGGGCTCAGCTTGACCCAATGGTTGACGCCGCACTACGAGATTTCCTGTGCGAGAACTGGGACATATTCGCCTGGCACCCTTCTGACATGCCAGGAATCCCACGCAGGTTGGCCGAACACAGTCTCAACATACTAAAGGGATATAAACCGGTCAAGCAAACACTGCGGCGCTTTTCCGAACCCAAACGACAAGCTATGGGGGAGGAGCTAGCCAAGTTAATCAAGGCTGGATTTATCAGAGAAATTAAACATCTGGACTGGCTAGCAAACCTGGCGACGGTTCCAAAAAAGGATAAATCCTGGCGCCTATGCGTCGATTTCAAGGACCTCAACAAGGCCTTCCCTAAGGATCCCTTCCCCCTCCCTCGCATCGACCAAATTATAGATCCTACCGCAGGACACGACTCATTGTGTTTCCTCGACGCATACTCTGGATACCATCAAATCAAAATGAAGGAGTCTGACCAAGCTGCAACAGCATTGATTACCCCATACGGGCCATTCTGCTTCAACACTATGCCCTTTGGGCTCAAAAACGCCGGGGCCACCTACCAACGCATGATTCAAACATGCCCGGAGAAACAGATCAGCAAGACAGTTAAAGCATATGTGGATGACATCGTCATCAAAACTAGGCACGTCGAGTCATTGATAGATGATCCTCGTCTCACATTCGACAACCTTCGTACATATGACATCAAGGTCAATCCGGAAAAGTGTGTTTTCGGCGTTCCCACTGGAAAACTGCTGGGCTTCATCGTTTCCAATAGAGGAATTGAAGCAATCCCAGCCAAAATCCGAGCTTTGTCACAATTGGCTACGCCAATAGACCTTAAACAGGTCGAAAAACTAGCCGGATGTGTGGCAGCTTTAAGACGTTTTATCTCCAGATTAGGAGAAAAAGCACTGCCACTCTATCGCCTTCTCCGACGCACCAACTACTTCGAGTGGACGGATGCGGCAACGGCCGGACTGGAAGAAATAAAGGTTCTTTTAGCAAGCAACCCAATGCTGGCCACACCGAATGTCGGCGAACCCATGCTATTATACATATCGGCAATGCACCAAGTGGTGAGCGCGGTGCTCTTCATCGAGCGAGAGGAGGACGGACACAAATTTCCACTTCAGAAGCCAGTATACTATGTATCCACTGTCCTCACACCATGCAAATCTCGGTACCCTCATTATCAAAAGATAGCATACGCGGTCTTCATGGCATCCCGGAAGCTACGACACTACTTTCAAGAGTGCTCAATCACAGTGGCTTTCGAATTACCACTCAATGACATAATAAACAATCGCGATGCCACAGTCCGGATTGCCAAGTGGGCCATTGATCTCCTTCCATTCGACATAACATACAAACCGCGCCGGGCCATTAAATTCCAAGTACTGGCCGACTTCGTCGCCGAATGGACAGAGGCCGAACTCCCTAAAGAGTATGACACATACTCCAATTGGGTAAAGCATTTCGATGGTTACAAAATGCTGGTGGGCTTAGGAGCGGGCGTTGTCTTAACGTCCCCCACCGGAGACATAGTCCAGTACGTACTCCAAATATTATACACAGATTCCAACAATGCAGCTGAATACGAGGCCTTATTGCATGGTCTTCGGATGGCTGTCTCCATGGGCATTCAACTCCTAGAGGTGCACGGGGATTCAAACCTCACAATATCCCAAATAAATGGAGACTTCGACGCCAAAGATCCAAAGATGGCGGCCTATCATAACGTCGTTCTCAAAATGTCAGCTCGGTTTGAGGGGCTCGAGTTTCAGCATGTGGCTCGAGATAGTAATCACGCGGCGGATGTCCTCGCTCGTATCGGCGCTAAGCGCGACCCCGTCCCGCCTAACATATTCGTGGAAAGGCTATTCAAGCCATCCATGGTGTGGCAAGGGGAGAGCGGCAACACCAGTCTAGATCCGATTATACCCCCAGATTCCGAACACAATACCAATATCATTGGGGGCTCAACCACGGAACTAACACCATCGACCCATCTTATCATGGAAATAATTGCCATGGACCGAACCCTTCTTGGCCTACCTTAATAGGCGAGAGCTCCCTGACTACCAGAATGAGGCTCGCCACATTGTCCGGTGTTCGAAGGCCTACAAGGTCCATGACGGAGAGCTCTACAAGAAGAGCGCTACCAGAGTACTTCAAAGATGTATCTCCGAAGAAGAGGGACGACAACTCTTAGCTTAAATTCATGCCGGCCTCGGTGGTCACCACTCCGCGGCTTGGGACCTTGTAACTAAGGCCTTCCGTACAGGTTTCTATTAGCCGACGGCCCGAGTAGACGCACAGGACCTTGTCCAACATTGCGTCAGATGCCAGCTTTTCGCCAACCAAAGCCATATGCCAGCTCTACAAACAATCCCCATCACTTGGCCTTTTGTAGTCTGGGGGCTTGATATGGTTGGACCCCTTAAAGGAGGAAGCCATAAGAAAAATATCAGCTGGTCATGGTAGACAAGTTCACTAAATGGATAGAGGCCAAACCAGTTAAAACGGCCGAAGCCGGGCCAGTGATAGACTTCATATCTGGTGTCGTGCACCGTTATGGTTTCCCACACAGCATCATCACCAATAACGGCTCCAATTTCACAGCCGATGAGGTGAAAATGAGGTGTGCTAATAGGGGCATTAAGTTCGATTACGCCTCCGTCTATCTCCCGCAAACAAATGGTCAAGTCGAACGAGCCAATGGTCTTATTATGAGCGGCATCAAGCCTAGACTAGTGCAGTCTTCGAAAGAATTAGACAAGCATTGGGTTGAGGAGCTCGACTCCGTACTCTAGGGGCTGGGGACCACGCCCAATCGCACTACCGGATATACACCCTTCTTCATGGTGTACGGCGTAGAGGCTGTGCTACCCTGTGAAATTATTCATGACTCACCTCGGGTGCGCATGTATGAAGAGAGAGAGGCCGAGCTTGATTGGTAGGACAGCTTAGATGCCCTGGAGGAGGAGCGCGATGTCGCAAAAGCCCTTTCCGCATTTTATCAACAGCAGGCTCGCAGATATCAAAGCAGAGAAGTGCGGGCCAAGACTTATAATGTTGGCGAACTCGTTCTACGCTTGCCAGAGAAGAAAAAGGACAAACGCAAGCCCAAGTGGGAGGGTCCCTTCATCATTGACGAAGTTCTCACTAGAGGAGCGTACCGCCTACGTGATGCATCAGACAATTGCCTAGAGCCGAACCCATGGAACACGGCCAGACTACGAAGATTCTACGCCTACCGCCTAACTCTTTGTTCGTCTCCTTCTCCCTTTTGTTTCCTTTACATTTTCCTCTCTTTTTGTTTTTAGCTTTAAAGCTTTCGTGCGGCTAAACCACGCACCTACGACGTACACATCTTTAAATATGTATGCCCATAATACCTGGGGGCTTCTTGTACATAAGCTTATTATAATTCTCTGGGCATCAAGCTCACCACATATGTGTTTTTCCCCATATGTACCTTTTCTTCGCCATTATATGCATCGTTATGACTTAAGTTTTGGCCAAGCTGGGTTGTTTGGCTCCTGTGCTTATGCCCTACGTTCCCGTTTGTTCGGCTAGGGCATAAAGGGAGCACCTCTGCTATTGTTACTATCGGTGTCAAAACCGGCGGATCTCGGGTAGGGGGTCCCGAATTGTGCGTCTAAGGTCGATGGTAACAGGAGACAGGGGACACAATGTTTACCTAGGTTCGGTCCCTCTCTATGGAGGTAATACCCTACTTCCTGCTTGATTGATCTTGATGAATATGAGTATTACAAGAGTTGATCTACCAAGAGATCGTAATGGCTAAACCCTAAAAGTCTAGCCTGTCTGACTATGATTATGAAGAGATATGTCTACGAACCTAGCCCTCCAGTTCATATAGACACCGGAGGGATCTAGGGTTACATAAGGTCGGTTACAGAGAAACGAATCTTCATATTTGGACGCCAAGCTTGCCTTCCACACCAAGGAGAGTCCCATCTGAACATGGGTAGAGTCTTTGGTCTTTTTATCTTCACAGCCCATCAGTCCGGCCCATGTCCAATAGGTCGGACGCCCGAAGACCCCTTAGTATAGGACTCCCTCAGTAGCCCCCGAACCAAACTTCAATGACAAGTTTTCTGGTGCGCAGATAGTCTTCGGCATTGCAAGGCGGGTTCCTCCTTCAATGACTTCAAAGTGATGTATTCGACTTTCCATTTAATGTCGTACCCCTCAGCTTCCATGCCTTCCTGACTTTAGCTTCCACGTGGCGAGTGAATATGAGAGGTCGGGGTATTTTTGCACATACTACCCTGACCGTACAAGAGAGGTGCCTATTTAAAGAGAATAGATCTCAGATCCATTCCACACCCCACGGAAAAATCCTCAGAGCTTGCTAAGAAGAACCACCCCAACATGGCTAACGCTCCCAACTCTTCCTCTCGTCCCCATGGCTCCGAAAAGGGTGATTGGGAGAGATGCTCATTATCCCATAGTCAGCTGTCAAAGCTGCAAAAACAGGGCTTTCTTCCTCCCGTGGATCTAGTCCCTGTACGAGCAGGGATGACGTCCTTCAATGGCGGGGTTCAGGCGGACAACTTCCCCAATCCGTTCAGGGGGAACGAGTATGCTCCGTTCCCTTCTTGCTAAGAGGCGTTGGATTTCCAATCCATCCCTTCCTCCGAGGACTTCTGGAGTATTATGGCCTCCAACTGCACAGTTTCACTCCAGCCTCCATCCTGCACATCGCAGGTTATGTTGCTCTATGCGAGCTATTCCTAGGCTGCGAGGCCCATTTTGAATTATGGAGAAAAATGTTCTGCCTCGTCCCTCGTAATCAAGGGGGTCAGTATTCGAAGTGGGAGGAGCCGAAGTGTGGCGTATCACCGGGACCGGATATCTGTCCGGCACACCGAAGAAGGCTTCCGAAGAGTGGCCTTCCGAATGGTTCTATATTGATGACGTCGCTCTTCCTGACCCAGTCCAAATGGGCCTCCCCGATTTTTCAAGCGCTCCGTTGAAGAAACGCCATAGCTGGCGTCCTCGGAGCCTCGAGGAGGAGGATAGCGCAGAAGTCAGTCAGTTGATGGGCAAGATTAAGATGCTCCCCAGTCCGGATTGTCAATAATTGAGGTAATGGTGATCTCCATAGTGTGGGGGGTCCAACCACTCCAATACAGAGGGCTTCCTATGTGGCACTATAATGGGGAAGATGACGCCTCACGCTGCGGTCTGAAGGGTCCGAAAACCCCCGCCGCTTTGGTTAAAATATTGGCTGAATTGTACAAAGGGGAGAAGGAGGAGTTCACTCATCTTGAATGTCGAGATGGATTTTCCATGTATAATCCTCCTAGCTGGGTAAGCTCCAATCCCACCATTTTACTCCTCTCCCTGAATCATTTTCAATGGACAGTAACCTATCCACTCGCTACAGGAATGGTGGAAGGCTATCGAGGGGGTCCATAGCCCCGCTCCCCAGCCAGAGGGTCACAACCGGGACCTTGACCCCGGATTCGAAGAAGATCCAGACATATTTGTGGAGCTCGAAGATGGAGTATTCTTTCAGATGAGTTACGATGGTACGGAAGTACCCATCATCGCCGATTACCCCGATCTCCTCCCTGCTTCGCATGTGAGTAATTTAAAAGACACCTTCTTCGAAAGAGTTTCCTTACTATGCCTCACCCACCACACTATTTCATGTTCCAAAGGGGAGGCGCTCGACGCCACAACGTGCACCAGAAGCGTCTCCAAGGAGAACGGCGCCCGCGCCGAGCATATCTTCGAAGAGGAAGGCAAATGATAACACGGCAGAACCCTCATCAAAGAGGTAAGGATTTCTTTTAAAGAATACATCTTCTGATCACCACATCAAATCGTGATGCCATTCGCCGCATTCTATCAGGAAATGTATCCGCCGAACTGTGTCCGGGGATCCGGCCGGACGTGCATCCACTAGTCAGGTTCCAGACCCTGCGCTAAGGACGGGGGTGACATGGGAGTGGCGCCTAATTGTCCTTCCACAGAGGATTCAGACGATATGTCCGTCACAAACTCTGAAGTGGAGAGCGCCATGAATCATCATTGTCGGAGGGCCGCTCTTCGTGACCCCGGCTTTTCAAAGGAGGCATTTGATGCCTTCAGCTCGGCCGCTGCGTACATCCGAGCTGCTCGGGATGGGCTTGCCAGAGCCACAGACCAGCATTTGAAAGATATGCGGGTAAGTGTAGATTTAATAATCATACACCAGTAGCCCCCGAGACATAAAGCAGTTGATACAACTGATTTAAGGATCATTGTATAATCAGGCACTTACGGAGAAGAACAACCTGTTATCTCAGGAACTAGAAAAGTATCGGACCCAGCTAACTACTGCCAATGCCGAACTGGAGAAATCCAAGAAGGCGTCTCCTGGTAATGTTCCCCTCCATCAAGAAAACATAATGGTATACCAATAATGCTAACACGGTTGCTTGCCTCTTAATAGGATCATTAGAGCAACTGCAAGAGCAACTGAAAACCGCTCAAGGCGGAGAACGAGAAGCCAAAAAACTACTAGCCGCGGGCGAGCGTGTGCTAACATGAGTCGTGGAGGAGAAAAACAAGCTCCAGGATTCCAATACCTAATTGGACGAGGAACTGAAAGATGTACGGGCCCAGCTGGCTGACTCCATAAAGGAGAATAAAAGGCTGCGAGGTGGCATATTCAGTATGTGGTCGAACTTACCTTCGAATAATTCAGAGATAGAGGGGACTGATAAAGTTATGTCTGCAGGTATGCTGATTGGTCGTCCCGAAGAGGAGATGTCCGGATTCTCGAGCGATCTGCTACAAGAGCTGTCGCAAGTGCATGAGCAGGCTCGGCAGGCGATGTGAAGTGTTGCCAAGGCCTTATGGCAATCCTCCTCCCCTCCAGGAAAGATGGAGGAGGTTATACTGCTATTTAAGGGAGCGCGGTGTTGCTTTCGATTGTGGAAGATATCGGCCTGCCGGGAAGGTGCACAAGAAGCCTGGGCCATGGTGAAAACACGGTATACCAAGCTTGATCTGAATCATATGGTCCGGGTCGGACCTCTAGGGTCAGATGGAAAAGAAGTTCCTATTAATTTGGAATATGACCAAGTAGAAGTAGCCGCCAAGTATTCCCAGCAGGATTGTAAGTTAGACAGCCTGCTGGACGGTATAGAGGAGGAATTTTTTGAGTCCAAGTGACTATGTACTTTCCTTGACATATGTAACTCTAGCTGAATTGTGAAACGAATGTCATGGCAGACCTTTTCGCTTCGACCTCTGGACCGGAAGGTGCGGAGTGTTTCCAAATACCTGAGCGGTAAAATAGACCGGGGTATGCGTGGAAACCAGGCGTAGGGGTCATAGTTGCTTGAACAGACATGTTGTATCCGACTAGTTATGTTATATTACATTATGATTGTAAGAAACATCTTCCAGAGAGAATAGTTCCGTTAAGGGTTCCTTTCCCTGGGTGTGCATGGATTAAAATGCATGTCCGAACTATGATTGGAAAAAATCACAGTATATGTAACATCTTGGGGTTCACCATGGGGTTAATGCAAAAACATCTTTAATCCATCGACCGAATATTCCCTTAAGAACGCTAGTTTTCCGCTTCACCCAGTCTGACGTACACATCCGGATGGCCCGGCAGTAACAACCGCAGAGGTGCTGCCTTTATGCCCTAGCCAAACTAACGGGAACATAGGGCATAAGCACAGGAGCCAGGCAACCCAGCTTGGCCAAAAACTTAAGTCATATCGATGCATATAATGGCGAAGAAAAGGTACATATGGGAAAAACACATATGTGATGAGCTTGATGCTCGAAAAGGTAGAATAAGCTTCTGTCCGGGAAGCCCCCAGGTATAAGGGACGTACATGTTCGAGGATGTGTACATCACAGGTGCACGGTTTAGCCGTGCGAAAGCTTTAAGGCTTAGAAAAAAAGGAAGAACGAAAAGAGAGGAAAAAAATAAAGGAAACAACAAGGAGAAGGAGACGAACAAATAGTTCATCGCTATGCATAGAATCTTCGGAGTCTGGCCACGTTCCAGGGGTTCGGCTCTAGGCGATTGTCTGATGCAGCATGCAGGCGGTACGCTCCTCAAGTGAGAACTTCGTCAATGATGAAGGGACCTTCCCACTTGGGCTTGAGTTTGTCATTTTTCTTCTCCGGCAAGCGTAGAATGAGTTCGCCAACATTATAAGTCTTGGCCCGTACTTCTCTGCTTTGATATCTGCGGGCCTGTTGTTGATAAAATGCGGAACGGGCTTTTGCAACATCGCGCTCTTCCTCCAGGGCATCTAGGCTGTCCTGCCGATCAATCTCGGCCTCTCTCTCTTCGTACATGCGCACTCGAGGTGAGTCATGAATAATATCGCAGGGCAACACAACCTCCGCGCCGTACACCATGAAGAAAGGTGTATATCCAGTAGTGCGGTTGGGCGTGGTCCGCAGCCCCCAGAGTACGGATTCAAGCTCCTCAACCCAGTGCTTGTCTGATTCTCTCAAAGACCGCACTAGTCTGGGTATGATGCCGCTCATAATAAGACCATTGGCCTGTTCGACTTGACCGTTTGTTTGCGGGTGATAGATAGAGGCATAATCAAGCTTAATGCCCAGATTAGCACACCAAGTTTTCACCTCATCGGCTGTGAAATTGGAGCCGTTATCGGTGATGATGCTGTGTGGAACACCATAATGGTGCACCATGCTGGATATGAATTCTATCACTGGCCCCGCCTCGGCCATTTTAACTGGTTTGGCTTCTATCCACTTAGTGAATTTATCCACCATGACCAGCAGATACTTTCTCTTACGGCTTCCTTCTTTAAGGGGTCTGACCATATCAAGCCCCCAGACCGCGAAAGGCCAAGTGATGGGGATCGTTTGTAGAGCGGTGGGGGGCATATGGGTTTGGTTGGCGAAGAGCTGGCATCCGACGCAACGTTGGACAAGGTCCTGTGCATCTGCTCGGGCCGTCGGCCAGAAAAAACCTATACGGAAGGCCTTGCTAATAAGGGCCCAAGCTGCGGCGTGGTGACCGCCGAGACCGGCATGAATTTCAGCCAAGAGCTGTCGCCCCTCTTCCTCAGAGATACATCTTTCAAGTACTCCGCTAGCACTTTTCTTGTAGAGCTCTCCGTCGTGAACCTTGTAGGCCTTCGAACGCCGGACAATGCGGCGAGCCTCATTCTGATCCTCTAGGAGTTCTCTCCTGTTAAGGTAGGCCAAGAAGGGTTCGGTCCATGGGGCAATGACTGCCATGATGAAATGGGCCGACGGTGTTATTTCGGTGGCTGAGCCCCCGATGATATCGTTGTGTTCGGAATTTGGAGTTGTGTTTTGATCCGGATTGGTGTTGCCGCTCTCCCCTTGCCACACCACGGATGGCTTAAAAAGCCTTTCTAGAAAGATGTTAGGTGGGACGGGGTCGCTCTTAGCGCCGTTGTGAGCAAGGACATCCGCCGCTTGATTACTTTCTCGAGCCACGTGATGAAACTTGAGCCCCTCGAACCGAGCCGACATTTTTAGGACGGCATTGTGATAAGCCGCCATCTTCGGATCTTTGGCACCAAAATCTCCATTTATTTGAGATATTGCGAGGTTTGAGTCCCCGCGCACTTCCAGGCGTTGTATGCCCATGGAGACATCCATCCGGAGACCATGCAATAAGGCCTCGTATTCGGCTGTGTTATTGGAGTCTGTGTATAATATTTGTAGCACGTACTGGATTACGTCTCTAGTGGGGGACGTTAAAACGACGCCCGCTCCTAATCCTTCCAGCATTTTGGAACCATTGAAATACATAACCCTGTTGGAATATGTGTCGTACTCTTTAGGGAGTTCGGCCTCTGTCCATTCGGCGACGAAGTCCGCCAGTACTTGGGATTTGATGGCTCGACACGGTTTGTATGTTATGTCAAATGGAAGGAGCTCAATGGCCCATTTGGCTATCCTGCCCGTAGCATCGTGGTTGTTTATTATCTCATTGAGTGGTACTTCGGAAGCCACCGTGATAGAACATTCTTGGAAGTAGTGTCGTAGCTTCCGGGATGACATGAAGACCGCGTATGCTATCTTTTGGTAATGAGGGTACCGGGATTTGCACCGTGAGGACAGTGGATACGTAGTATACCGGCTTCTGAAGCGGGAATTTGTGTCCGTCCTGCTCTCGCTCAACAACGAGCATGACGCTAACCACCTGGTGTGGCCGATATGTATAATAACATGGGTTCGCCGACGTTCGGCGCTGCCAGGATTGGATTGCTCTCAAGAAGGGTTTTTATTTCTTCCAGTCCAGTGGCAATGCATTTTCTCCCAATCTGGAGTTAAAGCGGCTGAGAGCTGCCATGCATCCTACGAGTTTCTGGACCTGTTTAAGGTCCGTTGGCGTAGCCAATTGTGAAAAAGCTCGGATTTTGGTTGGATTTGCTTCAATTCCTCTATTGGAAACGATGAAGCCCAGCAGCTTTCCAGCAGGGACGCTGAAAAGACACTTTTCCGGATTGAGCTTGATGTCATATGCACGGAGTGAAGGAAATATGCCCTAGAGGCAATAAGAAAGTTATTATTTATTTCCTTATTTCATGATAAATGTTTATTATTCATGCTAGAATTGTATTAACCGGAAACATAATACATGTGTGAATACATAGACAAACAGAGTGTCACTAGTATGCCTCTACTTGACTAGCTCGTTAATCAAAGATGGTTATGTTTCCTAACCATAGACAAAGAGTTGTTATTTGATTAACAAGGTCACATCATTAGTTGAATGATCTGATTGACATGACCCATTCCATTAGCTTAGCACCCGATCGTTTAGTATGTTGCTATTGCTTTCTTCATGACTTATACATGTTCCTATAACTATGAGATTATGCAACTCCCGTTTACCGGAGGAACACTTTGGGTACTACCAAACGTCACAACGTAACTGGGTGATTATAAAGGAGTACTACAGGTGTCTCCAATGGTACATGTTGGGTTGGCGTATTTCGAGATTAGGTTTTGTCACTCCGATTGTCGGAGAGGTATCTCTGGGCCCTCTCGGTAATACACATCACATAAGCCTTGCAAGCACTACAACTAATATGTTAGTTGTGAAATGATGTATTACAGAACGAGTAAAGAGACTTGCCGGTAACAAGATTGAACTAGGTATTGGATACCGACGATCGAATCTCGGGCAAGTAACATACCGATGACAAAGGGAACAACGTATGTTGTTATGCGGTCTGACCGATAAAGATCTTCGTAGAATATGTAGGAGCCAATATGGGCATCCAGGTCCCGCTATTGGTTATTGACCGGAGACGTGTCTCGGTCATGTCTGCATTGTTCTCGAACCGTAGGGTCCGCACGCTTAACGTTACGATGGCAGTTATTATGAGTTTATGCATTTTGATGTACCGAAGGTTGTTCGGAGTCCCGGATGTGATCACGGACATTACGAGGAGTCTCGGAATGGTCGAGACATAAAGATTGATATATTGGAAGCCTATGTTTGGACATCGGAAATGTTCCGGGTGAAATCAGGATTTTACCGGATTACCGGGAGGTTACCGGAACCCCCCGGGAGTCACATGGGCCTTAGTGGAAAGGTGAAAGGGCTGGCCATAAGGGCTGCGCGCCTCCCCCGTCCCCTAGTCCTATTAGGACTAGGAGAGGTGGCCGGCCACCCCTCTCCCTCTTTCCCCCTTGGGAGTCCTAGTTGGAATAGGATTGGGGGGGGAGTCCTACTCTCGGTAGGAGTAGGACTCCTCCTGCTCCTCCATAGGGCTGGCCGCACCCCTCCCCCTTGGCTCCTTTATATACGGAGGCAGAGGGCACCTCTAGACACACAAGTTGATCCTTGAGATCGTTCCTTAACCGTGTGCGGTGCCCCCTGCCACCATATTCCACTTCGATCATATTGTAGCGGTGCTTAGGCGAAGCCCTGCGACGGTAGAACATCAAGATCGTCACCACGCCGTCGTGCTGACGGAACTCATCCCCGAAGCTTTGCTGGATCGGAGCCCGGGGATCGTCATCGAGCTGTACGTGTGCTAAGAACTCGGAGGTGCCGGAGTAACGGTGCTTGGATCGGTCGGATCGGGAAGAAGACGTAAGACTACTTCCTCTACGTTGTGTCAACGCTCCCGTTGCGATCTACAAGGGTACGTAGATCATACTCTCCCCTCGTTGCTATGCATCACCATGATCTTGCGTGTGCGTAGGAAATTTTTTGAAATTACTACGTTCCCCAATAGTGGTATCAGAGCCTAGGTTTTATGGTTTGATGTTATTTGCACGAGTAGAACACAAGTGAGTTATGGACGATACAAGTCATACTGCCTACCAGCATGTCATACTTTGGTTCGGCTGTATTGTTGGACGAGACGACCCGGACCAACCTTACGCGTACGCTTACGCGAGACCGGTTCCCTCGACGTGCTTTGCACATAGATGGCTTGCGGGCGACTGTCTCTCCAACTTTAGTTGAACCGAGTGTGGCTACGCCCGGTCCTTGCGAAGGTTAAAACGGAGTCTATTGACAAACTATTATTGTGGTTTTGATGCGTAGGTAAGATTGGTTCTTGCTTAAGCCCGTAGCAGCCACGTAAAACTTGCAACAACAAAGTAGAGGACGTCTAACTTGTTTTTGCAGGGCATGTTGTGATGTGATATGGTCAAGACGTGATGAGATATAAGTTGTTGTATGAGATGATCATGTTTTGTTGAAGTTATCGGCAACTGGCAAAATCCTTATGGTTGTCTCTCTATTGCATAATATGCAAGCGCCCAATAACTACTTTACTTTATTGCTATGTGATAGCAATAGTTGCAAGAGCAATTGTTGGCGAGACGACCACGTGACGACACATTGATATAGATCAAGATGATGGAGATCATGGTGTCATGCCGGTGACGATAGAGATCATAACAGTACTTTGGAGATGGAAATCAAAGGCGCAAGATGATGATGGCCATATCATGTCACATATTTTGATTGCATATGATGTTTATCTTTTATACATCTTATCTTGCTTTGATTGACGGTAGCATTATAAGATGATCTCTCACTAAATTATCAAGAAGTGTTCTCCCTGAGTATGCACCATTGCCAAAGTTCGTCGTGCCCAGACACCACGTGATGATCGGGTGTGATAAGCTCTACGTCCATCTACAACGGGTGCAAGCCAGTTTTGCACACGCGGAATACTCAGGTTAAACTTGACGAGCCTAGCATATGCAGATATGGCCTCGGAACACGGAGACCGAAAGGTCGAGCGTGAATCATATAGTAGATATGATCAACATAGTGATGTTCACCAATGAAACTACTCCATCTCATGTGATGATCGGACATGGATTAGTTGATTTGGATCACGTGATCACTTAGAGGATTAGAGGGATGTCTATCTAAGTGGGAGTTCTTAAGTAATATGATTAAATTGAACTTAAATTTATCATGAACTTAGTCCTGGTAGTATTTTGCAAATCATGTTGTAGATCAATAGCTCGCATTGTTGCTTCCCTGTGTTTATTTTGATATGTTCTTAGAGAAAATTGTGTTGAAAGATGTTAGTAGCAAAGATGCGGATTGGATCCGTGATCTGAGGTTTATCCTCATTGCTGCACAGAAGAATTATGTCCTTGATGCACCGCTAGGTGACGGACCTATTGCAGGAGCAGATGCAGACGTTATGAACGTTTGGCTAGCTCAATATGATGACTACTTGATAGTTTAGTGCACCATGCTTAATGGCTTAGAATCGGGCCTTCAAAGACGCTTTGAACGTCATGGAGCATATGAGATGTTCCAGGAGTTGAAGTTAATATTTCAAGCAAATACCCGAGTTGAGAGATATGAAGTCTCCAACAAGTTCTATAGCTAAAAGATGGAGGAGAATCGCTCAACTAGTGAGCATGTGCTCAGATTGTCTGAGTACTACAATCGCTTGAATCAAGTGGGAGTTAATCTTCCAGATAAGATAGTGATTGACAGAATTCTCTAGTCACCATCACCAAGTTAATAGAACTTCGTGATGAACTATGATATGCAAGGGATAACGGAAACGATTCCCAAGCTCTTTGTAATGCGGAAATTGACGAAGGTAGAAATCGAGAAAAACATCAAGTGTTGATGGTAGACAAGACCACTAGTTTCAAGAAAAGGGCAGAGGGAAGAAGGGGAACTTCAAGAAGAATAGCAAGAAAGTTGCTGCTCAAGTGAAGAAGCCCAAGTCTGGTCCTAAGCCCGAGACTAAGTGTTTCTACTGCAAAGGGACTGGTCACTGGAAGCGGAACTACCCCAAGTGATTGGCAGATAAGAAGGATGGCATAGTGAACATAAGTATATTTGATATACATGGTATTGATGTGTACTTCACTAGTGTTTATAGCAACCCCTCAGTATTTGATACTAGTTCGGTTGCTAAGATTAATAACTCGAAACGGGAGTTGCAGAATAAACAGAGACTAGTTAAGGGTGAAGTGACGATGTGTGTTGGAAGTGGTTTCAAGATTGATATGATCATCATCGCACACTCCCTATACTTTCGGGATTAGTGTTGAACCTGAATAAGTGTTATTTGGTGTTTGCGTTGAGCATGAATATGATTTGATCATGTTTATTGTAATACGGTTATTCATTTAAATAAGAGAATAAATTGTTGTTCTGTTTACATGAATAAAACCTTATATGGTTACACACCCAATGAAAATAGTTCGTTGGATCTCGATCGTAGTGATACACATAATCATAATATTGAAACCAAAAGATGCAAAGTTAATAATGATAGTGCAACTTATTTGTGGCACTGCCGTTTAGGTCATATTGGTGTAAAGCGCATGAAGAAACTCCATGCTGATGGGCTTTTGGAATCACTTGATTATGAATCAGTTGATGCTTGCGAACCATGCCTCATGGGCAAGAGGACTAAGACTCTGTTCTTCGGAACAATGGAGTGAGCAACGGATTTGTTGGAAATCATACATACTGATGTATATGGTCCGATGAATATTGAGGCTCGCAACAAGTATCATTATTTTCTGATCTTCACAGATGATTTGAGCAGATATGAGTATATCTACTTGATGAAACATAAGTCTGAAACATTTGAAAAGTTCAAAGAATTTCAGAGTGAAGTGAAAAATCATCGTAACAAGAAAATAAAGTTTATACGATCTGATCGTAGAGAAGAGTATTTGAGTTACGAGTTTGGCCTTCAGTTAAAAACAATGTGAAATAGTTTCACTACTCATGCCACCTGGAACACCACAAGGTAATGGTGTGTCCGAACGTCATAGCCGTACTTTATTGGATATAGTGCAATCTATGATGTATCTTACCGATCTACCACTATCGTTTTGGGGTTATGCATTAGAGACAGCTGCATTCATGTTAAATAGGGCACCATCTAAATCCGTTGAGATGACGCCGTTTGAACTATGGTTTAGCAAGAAACCTAAGCTGTCGTTTCTTAAAGTTTGAGGTTGCAATGCTTATGTGAAAAAGTTTCAACCTGATAAGCTCATACCCAAATCGGAGAAATATGTCTTCATAGGATACCCAAAGGAGATTGTTGGGTACACCTTCTATCACAGATCCGAAGGCAAGAATTTTGTTGCTAAATTCGGAAACTTTCTGGAGAAGGAGTTTCTCTCGAAAGAAGTGAGTGGGAGGAAAGTAGAACTTGATGAGGTAACTGTACCTGCTCCCTTATTGGAAAGTAGTTCATCACAGAAATCTGTTCCTGTGACTACTACACCAATTAGTGAGGAAGCTAATGATGATGATCATGTAACTTCAGATCATGTTACTACCAAATCTCGTAGGTAAACCAGAGTGAGATCCGCACCAGAGTGGTACGGTAATCCTGTTCTGGAAGTCATGTTACTAGACCATGACGAACTTGCGAACTATGAGGAAGCGATGATGAGCCCAGATTCCGTGAAATGGTTTGAGGCCATGAAATCTGAGATATGATCCATGTATGAGAACAAAGTATGGACTTTGGTTGACTTGCCCGATGATCGGCAAGCCATAGAAAATAAATGGATCTTCAAGAGGAAGACAGACGCTGATAGTAGTGTTACTATCTACAAAGCTAGAATTGTCGCAAAAGGTTTTCGACAAGTTCAAGGTGTTGACTGCGATGAGATTTTCTCACTCGTATCTATGCTTAAGTCTGTCCGAATCATGTTAGCAATTGCCGCATTTTATGAAATCTGGCAAATGGATAAACAAAACTGCATTCCTTAATGGATTTACTAAAAAAGAGTTGTATACGATGCAACTAGAAGGTTTTGTCGATCCTAAAGGTGTTAACTAAATATGCAAGCTCCAGCGATCCATCTATGGACTGGTGCAAGAATCTCGGAGTTGGAATATACGCTTTGATAAGTTGATCAAAGCATATCGTTTTATACAGACTTGCGGTGAAGCCTGTATTTACAAGAAAGTGAGTGGGAGCACTACAACATTTCTGATAAGTATATGTGAATGACATATTGTTGATCGGAAATAATGTAGAATTATTCTGCAAAGCATAAAGGAGTGTTTGAAAGGAGTTTTTCAAAGAAAGACCTCGGTGAAGCTGCTTACATATTGAGCTTCAAGATCTATAGAGATAGATCAAGACGCTTGATAAGTTTTTTCAATGAGTACATACCTTGACAAGATTTTGAAGTAGTTCAAAATGGAGCAGTCAAAGAAAGAGTTCTTGCCTGTATTACAAGGTGTGAAGTTGAGTAAGACTCAAAGCCCGACCACGGCAGAAGATAGAAAGAGAATGAAAGTCATTCCCTATGCCTCAGTCATAGGTTCTATAAAGTATGCCATGCTGTATACCAGATCTATTGTATGCCCTACCACTGAGTTTGGCAAGGGAGTACGATAGTGATCTAGGAGTAGATCACTAGACAGCGGTCAAAATTATCCTTAGTGGAATAAGGATATGTTTCTCGATTATGGAAGTGAAAAAAAAAGGTTCGTCGTAAAGGGTTACGCCGATGCAAGTTTTGACACTAATCTAGATGACTCTAAGTCTCGGTCTAGATACATATTGAAAGTGGGAGCAATTAGCTAGAGTAGCTCCATGCAGAGCATTGTTGACATAGAAATTTGCAAAATACATTCGGATCTGAATGTGGCAGACCCGTTGACTAAGATTCTCTCACAGACAAAACATGATCACACCTTGGTACTCCTTGGGTGTTAATCACATAGCGATGTGAACTAGATTACTAAATCTAGTAAACCCTTTGGGTGTTGGTCACATGGCGATGTGAACTATGGGTGTTAATCACATGATGATGTGAACTATCGATGTTAATCACATGGTGATGTGATCTAGATTATTGACTCTAGTGCAAGTGGGAGACTGAAGGAAATATGCCCTAGAGGCAATAATAAAAGTTATTATTTATTTCCTTATTTCATGATAAATGTTTATTATTCATGCTAGAATTGTATTAACCGGAAACATAATACATGTGTGAATACATAGACAAACAGAGTGTCACTAGTATGCCTCTACTTCACTAGCTCGTTAATCAAAGATGGTTATGTTTCCTAACCATAGACAAAGAGTTGTTATTTGATTAACGAGGTCACATCATTAGTTGAATGATCTGATTGACATGACCCATTCCATTAGCTTAGCACCCGATCGTTTAGTATGTTGCTATTGCTTTCTTCATGACTTATACATGTTCCTATAACTATGAGATTATGCAACTCCCGTTTACCGGAGGAACACTTTGGGTACTACCAAACGTCACAACGTAACTGGGTGATTATAAAGGAGTACTACAGGTGTCTCCAATGGTACATGTTCGGTTGGCGTATTTCGAGATTAGGTTTTGTCACTCCGATTGTCGGAGAGGTATCTCTGGGCCCTCTCGGTAATACACATCACATAAGCCTTGCAAGCATTACAACTAATATGTTAGTTGTGAAATGATGTATTATAGAACGAGTAAAGAGACTTGCCGGTAACGAGATTGAACTAGGTATTGGATACCGACGATCGAATCTCGGGCAAGTAACATACCGATGACAAAGGGAACAACGTATGTTGTTATGCGGTCTGACCGATAAAGATCTTCGTAGAATATGTAGGAGCCAATATGGGCATCCAGGTCCCGCTATTGGTTATTGACCGGAGACGTGTCTCGGTCATGTCTGCATTGTTCTCGAACCGTAGGGTCCGCACGCTTAACGTTACGATGACAGTTATTATGAGTTTATGCATTTTGATGTACCGAAGGTTGTTCGGAGTCCCGGATGTGATCACGGACATTACGAGGAGTCTCGGAATGGTCGAGACATAAATATTGATATATTGGAAGCCTATGTTTGGACATCGGAAGTGTTCCGGGTGAAATCAGGATTTTACCGGATTACCGGGAGGTTACCGGAACCCCCCGGGAGTCACATGGGCCTTAGTGGAAAGGTGAAAGGGTTGCCCATAAGGGCTGCACGCCTCCCCCCCTCCCCTAGTCCTATTAGGACTAGGAGAGGTGGCCGGCCACCCCTCTCCCTCTTTCCCCCTTGGGAGTCCTAGTTGGAATAGGATTGTGGGGGAGTCCTACTCCCGGTAGGAGTAGGACTCCTCCTGCTCCTCCATAGGGCTGGCCGCACCCCTCCCCCTTGGCTCCTTTATATACGGAGGCAGGGGGCACCTCTAGACACACAAGTTGATCCTTGAGATTGTTCCTTAACCATGTGCGGTGCCCCCTGCCACCATATTCCACTTCGATCGTATTGTAGCGGTGCTTAGGCGAAGCCCTGCGACGGTAGAACATCAAGATCGTCACCACACCGTCGTGCTGACGGAACTCATCCCCGAAGCTTTGCTGGATCGGAGCCCGGGGATCGTCATCGAGCTGTACGTGTGCTAAGAACTCGGAGGTGCCGGAGTAACGGTGCTTGGATCGGTCGGATCGGGTAGAAGACGTACGACTACTTCCTCTACGTTGTGTCAACGCTTCCGTTGCGATCTACAAGGGTACGTAGATCATACTCTCCCCTCGTTGCTATGCATCACCATGATCTTGCGTGTGCGTAGGAATTTTTTTGAAATTACTACGTTCCCCAACACGGAGGTTGTCAAATGTGAGACGTAAATCGTCTATTAGTGAATCGACGTGCCTAGTTTTAATGACTACATCGTCCATGTATGCTTCAACTGTCTTGTCGATCTGTTTCTCCAGGCATGTTTGAATCATGCGTTGGTAGGTGGCCCTGGCATTTTTGAGCCCAAAGGGCATGGTGTTGAAGAAGAATGGCCCATATGGGGTAATGAATGGCGTTGCGGCTTGATCGGACTCCTTCATTTTGATTTTATGGTAACCGGAATATGCGTCGAGGAAGCACAGTGAGTCGTGTCCTGCGGTGGCATCAATGATCTGGTCGATGCGGGGGAGGGGGAAGGGATCCTTAGGGCAGACCTTATTGAGGTCTTTGAAATCGACGCACATGCGCCAGGATTTATCCTTCTTTGGCACCATCACCAAGTTTGCTAGCCAGCCCGGGTGTTTTATTCTTCTAACGGATCCGGCCTCGATTATCTTGGCTAGCTCCTCCCCCATAGCTTGATGTTTGGGTTCAGAAAAGCGTCGTAGTGTTTGCTTGACCGGTTTATATCCCTTCAATATATTGAGGCTGTATTCGACAAATCTACGTGGGATTCCTGGCATATCCGAGGGGTGCCAGGCGAATATATCCCAGTTCTCGTGCAGAAACTCTCGTAGCACGGTATCTATCGCTGGGTCTAGTTATGCCCCGATAGATGCTGTCTTCTTGGGGTCCGTTGGATGGACTTGGGATTTGACTCTTTCTTCTGCTGGTTTGAAGGAGGTGGATTTGGGTCGTTTGTCCAGGATTACATCGTCCCTATCCACCATGGAGCGTAATGCGATTAATTCTTCGACCGCTAGGGTTTCAGATAATGCCTCAAGGGCCAGGGATGCGGTTTTATTTTCGGCGTGGAGTGCTATGTCCGGATCACCAGCAAGAGTGATTATGCCGTTGGGCCCGAGCATCTTGAGCTTCATATACCCGAAGTGAGGTATATCTTTGAAGCGTGTAAATGCATCTCGCTCCAATAGGGCGTGATATCCACTGTTGAAAGGGGCCACTTGGAAGGTTAATTCTTCGGTCCGATAGTTCTCCGGTGTGCCGAATACCACTTCGAGCATGATTTTTCCCGCGCATTGCGCCTCCCGACTAGGAATAATTCCTCGGAAGGTCGTGCTACTTTGCTCGATGCGGCTCCTGTCTATTTCCATTTTACTGAGTGTATCCTCGTAAATGAGGTTTAGTCCGCTACCGCCGTCCATGAGAACCTTGGTGAGCCGGAAGCCGTCCATGATCGGGCTGAGGACCAAGGCGGCTGGTGGCCGGACTGTCCTGAATTTTGGTTCGTCATCGGCATTGAAAGTGATGGTCGTGTCATTCCAAGGGTTTTTTGTTGTGATTTGGCAGACTTTGGCGAGGTCGCGGAGTGCCCTTTTGTGCTTACTGTTTGAAGTGAAAGTCTCGAAGATCATCAATACTCTGAGGTCGTTGTCTTTTGGGGGATATTGCTCTGGGTTGTTTTTGGTGAGGATATCCTCGCCGCTCTTGGTCACCTGCCGAAGTATCCAACATGCTCTAAGGCTATGGGTTGATATAGTATCCGGTGTTGCGTGTAACTTGCACGGTCCATCGAGCCATCCCTCCAGAACGGTTCCGTGTCCCGTAATAGGCTTATATTTCTTTACCATTGGGCCGGGCGTGCCACGAGGGTGCGTCCTTTTCACCTGAACGAGGGGTTGGGTGGAAACCGTGGTTCCCAGCGAGCTACCTGAGTTTTCTAGGCGCTTTCCACTTCGTAGTACTTGTATACTCTAGTTGCCAAGTCTGCGAAGTGTGATATGCGATGACGGTTGATGGCGTTGAGGATTCCTTCATCTGTGCAATTGTTGCCGAAAGCTGAGATCGCGTATTCGTCATGGCAATCTTCAATCTTATGTTTGACAAGGAGGAATCTAGCCCAGAAGTGGTGGACCATTTCGTAAGACTGCTGTCGTATGCCCATGAGAGCGCTTATATCTGGGTGGGTGGGTCGTTTGAAATCCAAACCCTGACCCAAGTTAGGATCCGGAGTTTGAGGAACTTCCGAACTTAGTAGTTCGGGCTCCTGGATGTCAACTAATTTTTTGGGCTTGTCGTCCGATTCTATGTTCAGAGGACAAGGCATGTCTTTCTGCAGGTAGATGTCCGGCTCTTCAAGCTTGGAGATCCGAACATAGTTCATCCTCAATATAGAGGAAGAGTTGTCGTCTTTCTCCTCTACTACCGCTATTTGATGGGTGATCAGCGGTGTTTTAATTTCTCTCTGGTCGGGTTTAAGCCCAATCCGATCATAGTCTGTGGAGACCCCCTGGGCGGCGATGCGATATAGGAGCTCGTTTAAAGACGATAGCTCCACTGGATCCATCTGCTTGGAGTATTTGGAGTCAACATGGAGGGGATTTTCGATGACCCGAGAAGTCATCATAGGCTTAACTGCCAAACGGGCAGTCATGATGACGCCGCCCAGCCGGAGGGTTTGGCCTGGGGCCAGTGCTCCTCGGGAGGTGACATTGTCCTTGAGAACAAGGTGAGCCATCGATCCTATCTTTCAACATCACAGCGGAACTCTCAATGAAAGCACCAATTAATGTCAGTGTCAAAACTGGCGGATCTCGGGTCGGGGTCCCGAACTACGCGTCTAAGGTCGATGGTAACAGGAGATAGGGGACACAATGTTTACCCAGGTTCGGGCCTCTCTACGGAGGTAATACCCTACTTCCTGCTTGATTGATCTTGATGAATATGAGTATTACAAGAGTTGATCTACCACGAGATCGTAATGGCTAAACCCTAAATGTCTAGCCTGTCTGACTATGATTATGAAGAGGTATGTCTACGGACCTAGCCCTCCGGTTTATATAAACACCGGAGGGATCTAGGGTTACATAAGGTCGGTTACAGAGAAAGGAATCTTCATATTTGGACGCCAAACTTGCCTTCCACGCCAAGGAGAGTCCCATCCGGACACAGGTAGAGTCTTCGGTCTTTGTATCTTCACATCCCATCAGTCCGGCCCATGTCCAATAGGTCGGACGACCGAGGACCCCTTAGTCCCGGACTCCCTTAGTTACTACCGAATCATCTGGATGTGTACCTCAGACTGGGTGAAGCCGAAAGGTAGCATTCTTAAGGGAATATTTGGTCGGCGGACTAAAGACATTTTTACACTCATTATACCATGAACCCCCAGATGTTACGCATACTGTGATTTTTCAATCACAGTTCGGGCATGCACATTAATGCATGTCCACCCAGGGAAAGGAACCCTTAACAGAACTAATCTCTTTGGAAGATGTTTCTTACAATTACAATGTAATATAACATAGCTAGCCGGATACAACTTGTCTGTTCAAGCAACCATGACCCTACGCCTGGTTTCCATGCATACCATGGTCTATATCGCCGCTTTGGTATTCGGAAACACTCTGCACCTTCGGGTCTAGAGGTCGAAGCAAAAAGGTCCGCCATGACAATTTTTTTACAATCCAGCTAGGGATAATTATGTCAATGGAAGTACATAGTCACTTGGACTCAAAAAATTCTTCCTCTATACCCTCTAACAGGCTGTCTAGCTTACAATCCTGTTGGGAATATTTGGCGGCTACCTTTACTTGGTCATAAACTAAACTAACGGAAATTTATTTTCCATCTGACCCTTTAGGCCCGACCCGGGCCATATGATTCGGATCAAGCATGGTGTACCATGTCTTCACCATGGCCCAGGCCTCTCGCACACCTTCTCGGCAGGCTGATATCTTCTATAATCGAGTACGCCGCCGTGCCCCTTTGAATAGCTCCACGAGCTCCACCATACTTCCCGGAGGGGAGGCGGATGTCCATAAAGCCTTGGCAACACTCCGCATTGCTTGCCGAACTCGCTCGTGCATCTGGGACAGCTCTTGTAGCAGGTCGCCTTGAGATCCGGACATTTCCTCTTCGGGACGGCCAGTTAGCATACCTGCAGACATAAATCTGCCAGTTCCTTCCCTCGTCGAATTATAGGGAGGCAAGTTTGAAAAGCATACTGAATATGCCGCCTTTTAGTCTCTTATTCTCCTTCACGGAGTCGGGCAGTTGAGCTCGCACGTCTTTTACTTCTTCGCCCAACAGGGTGTTGGAATCATGCAGCTTATTTTTGTCATCCCTGGCCCGTGTTAGCAGACGCTCGCCCGCAGCTAGTTGCCTTTTGGCCTCTTGCTCACCCGCTTGTTCAACTTTCAGGGCCTCCTTCAGTTGATCCGACGATACTGCTATGAGGAGTACAAAAAGCATTAATATTACTGGTATATGATTATATTTCCTCGATGGAGGGGAACATTAGCAAGAGATGCCTTCTTGGATTTCTCCAGTTCGGCGGTCGCAACAGCTAGCTGAGTCCGACACTTTTCCAGCACTTGAGACAACAGGTTGTTCTTTTCTATGAGCACCTGGTCCTACAATGATCCTTAAATCAGTTGTATCAACTGCTTCAAGTCTCGGGGGCTACTGGTATATAATTATCAGATTTGTACAAATGTGTACTTACCTGCATATCTTTCAAATGCTGGTCTGTGGCTCTGGTAAGCCCGTCTCGAGCAGCTCGTATGTATGCATCAACCGAGATGAAGGCATTGGATGCCTCTTTTGTAAAGCCGAGGTCGCAAAGAGTAGCCCGCCGGCGCCGATGATTCATAGCACTCTCCACTTCAGAGTTTGTGACGGATACATCATCCGACTCCTCGGCAGAAGGACAATCCGGCATCACTCTCGTATCAGCCCTTGCCTTTAAGGCAGGGTCTGGAACCTGACTAGTGGAGGCACGGCCCACAGCATCACCGGACATAGTCCGGCGAACGTTTTTCCTGACAAGACATAGAGGATAGGGTCACTGATTGATGTGACCGCCGGGAGGCATGATTAAAAAAAACCATACCTCATTGATGAAGGCTCTGCCGTGTTGTCGTTAGCCTTCCTCTTCAAAGACTTGCTCGGCGTGGGCGCCGCTCTCTCAGGAGATGCCTCTGGTGCACGTTGAGGCGTCAGGCGCCTCCCCTTTAGAACACACAATAGTGCGGTGGGTGAGATGTAATGAGGAATCTCTTTCGAAGAAGGTGTCTCTTAAATTACTTACATGCGAAGTGGGGAGGAGGCCGGGATAATCGGCGATGATGGGCACTTCCGTGCCATCATAGCTCGCCTGGTAGAATACTCCATCCTCAAGCTCCACAAATATATCTGAATCTTCTCCGAATCCGGGGTCAAGGTCCCAGTTGTGATCCTCTGGCTGGGGGCGGGGCTATGGATCCCCATGGCAACCCTCGGCCGTTCCAGTTGCAAATGGATGGCTTACTATCTATTAAAAATGATTCAAGGAGAGGATTGAGTAAAATGGTGGGATTAGAACTCACCCAGCTAGGATGATTATACATGGAAAATCCATCTTGATGTTTGAGACGAGTGAACTCCTCTTTCTCCCCTTTGTACAGTTCGGCCAATATTTTGCCCAAAGCGGCGGGGGTTTTCGGACCCTTCCGACCGCAGCGTGAGGTGTCATTTTCCCCATTATAGCTCCACATGGGAAGCCCTCTGTATTGGAGTGGTTGGACCCCCCGCGCTATAGAAGTCGCCATTACCTTGATTATTGATAATCCGGACTAGGCGAGCGTCTTTATCTTGCCCAACAATTAACGGACTTCTGCGCTATCTTCCTCCTTGAGGCTCCGAGGGTGCCAGCTGTGGCGTTTCTTCAACGGAGCGCTTGAAAATTCGGGAAGACCCATTCGGACTGGGTCAGGAAGAGCGATGTACTCAATATAGAACCATTCAGAAGGCCACTCTTCGGATGCCTTCTTCATGTGCCGGATAGGTATCCGGTCCCGGCGATGCGCCATACCTCGGCTCCACCCACTTTGAATATCGATCCCCCTTGGTTACGAGGGACGAGGCAGAATAATTTCCTCCATAATTCAAAATGGGCCTTGTCGGTGTCAAAACTGGCGGATCTCAGGTAGGGGGTCCCGAACTGTGCGTCTAGGCCGGATGGTAACAAGAGACTGGGAACACTTTGTTTTACCCAGGTTCGGGCCCTCTCGGTGGAGGTAATACCCTACTCCTGCTTGATTAATATTGATGATATGGGTAGTACAAGAGTAGATCTACCACGAGATAAAGGAGGCTAAACCCTAGAAGCTAGCCTATGGTATGATTGTTTTGTATGCAGTTGATTGCCTACGGACTACAACCCTCCGGTTTATATAGACACCAGATAGGGTTAGGGTTACACAGATTCGGTTACAATGGTAGGAGATCTTGAATATCCGCATCGCCAAGCTTGCCTTCCACACCAAGGAAAGTCCCATCCGGACACGGGACAAAGTCTTCAATCTTGTATCTTCATAGTCCAGGAGTCCGGCCGAAGGTATAGTCCGGCTACCCGAACACCCCCTAATCCAGGACACCCTCAGTAGCCCCTGAACCAGGCTTCAATGACGACGAGTCCGGCGCGCAAATTGTCTTCGGCATTGCAAGGCGGGTTCCTCCTCCAAGTCCTTCATAGAAGATTTGTAAACACCAAGAGTAGTGTCCGGTTCTGCAAAATAAGCTTCCACATATTGCCATAGAGAGAATAATATTAACACAAATCAAATCTGCTGACGTATTCCGCAGTGCGCTATCACACTACGGCCAAGTCCTTTACTCGAATCGTTTTTACTTTTCCACCTCAGCATGTTTTGCGAGGCGGTCTCCTTGGCACGTCTTGTCAAAGCAGAGATCATGTGCCCTTTTTACGGGATTCTCATCAAATACGGACGTGGGTAACCCTAACCGCGCCATTTACCATGGCGCTTGGGAGGCAAGCGAGTTTTGTTAGGCAGGTGGGGACGCACAACCGCATCCGCCGATATAAGGGGATAAGGATCCACCTATTTACCTACGCCTTCTTCCTCCTTTGCCTATCCATCTCCTGCGCACTCGATCTCCAGCGCCCAAGCCCGCACTTCCCACCTCGACCTTCTCCAGCGATGTCCGGAGCGGGAGGCAAATGGAAGGTCTCCTCCATCACGGAGGGCGACGTAAAAAAGCTAAGGAAGGCCGGATACTTGTCAAAAGACATTGCGCACCGGCTTCCCGAGGAGGGGCAGCTTCTCCCCACCCCAAGGCCCCATGAGAGGGTAGTATTCCTTCCCCACTTCCTCCGTGGAATGGGTTTTCCACTTCAACCATTCGTCCGAGGGCTCATGTTCTACTATGGCCTGGATTTTCACGATCTGACCCCGAACTTCATCCTCAACATCTCGGCGTTTATCGTCGTGTGCGAGGTTTTCCTCCGCGTCCGCCCCCATTTCGGCCTCTGGCTCAAGACTTTCAACGTCAAGCCCAAGGTGGTGCGCGGCAACCAGGCGGAGTGCGGAGGCGCCATGGTGGGCAAGATTGCCAACGTCCTGTGGTTCGAGGGCTCCTTCGTAGAGACCCTAAAGGGGTGGCAAGCCAGGTGGTTTTACATCACCGAGCCACGCGATCCGAAATGGATCGCAGCCCCCGAGTTCCGATCCGGACCCCCCACGCGGCTCATGTCCTGGAAAGAGACGGGCCTATCGTGGGGTAACAAGAAAGAGGTGACCGTACTAAAGACATGCATCCAGTCCCTGGTAAACAAGTCGATCAGGCTTGTAAATGTAGTCCAGGTCATGCTCGTTCGCCGAATCCTCCCGTGTCAAAAACGGGACTTTACTTTGTGGGAGTTCGACCCGGCATGGCACCGAACCCTTAACAGGCTCTTTGACACGACATATTAAGATGTCTGGAAGGCGCTAATCGAAGGTGCCGAGGCTCCCGCATCCGCTTCCGAGGACCGCGGATACAGCTCGCAGCGTCACGCTAGCGAGGTAAGCTATTTTCACCTTTTACAGGATGTTCAGCTTTTTTCATAGTTTAACTCTATGCGGGATCTAAACTCCCTTACCTTTGACAGGCTTGGCGGGCGGTATCCAGACCGATTAACTGTCTGGCTCCGCTGCCCGAAGACCCGGCCCCAGCTCTACTAGTGAAGCTGCTGGCTCCGGCGCCTTATGTGGTGCCGGAAAAGAAGGCCAAGAAGAAGAAGACCACGGGGACTCGAAGGAGTACCCGCAACGTGGTGTTGTCGGACTCGTCATCCGACGAGTCCGAGACGCCCTCCTCCCGTGAAAACGAGGAGGAGGAAGAAGAAAACTCTCCCCTCCTAGCGGAGGGAGGAAAGAAAAGGAAGGCCGCCCCAAGGGGGAAGGCCGAAGGGTCCAAGAATACGAAAACCCCTCCGCCGGACTACGTCCCCGACGCCGATGAGGACAAAGAGGAGTGGCCGGACAGGGCCAGGCGTCTGGCGAAATCGTAAGTGTTCGGATACCAGAGTAACTCATGATATTCCTTTTATTGCACAGCTTTCCCTAATGTCGAATATAATCATGTAGCCCGCCCCGGGCCGAACTCAACGAGTCGTCGAGCAGCTCCCTGGATTCGTCGGACGTGAACTCAGTTCCGCCCACTATCTCCCCCCGCACCGCGGACGACGCCGAAGTGGCGTCGCAACAAGCTCCGAGGCAGGAGGAGATGGTCCTGGAGGAGCCGCAAGGCGACCTCCCGGACTCCAGGAGTAAAGGGGACAAGACCCCCCAGGGCTCCAAGTCCGGCTTTGAGCCGGACACCGTGCCGGAATCTTCAACGATTCCGGACCACAGCAGGCGAACTCCTTCCAAGAGGAGCAGGCCTTCTAAGCCGGCAGCCTCCGTCCAACCGGAGGTGCTGGACAATCTGCTGGAGGTGCTTGAAGGCGCCTCCATCGACGAGGAGCACCGTACTATTATGAGTACGGTGATCCAGAAGGTTCAGTCCACCAAGGGCGGACTAAGTGAAGCTTGCACTAGCCTCCTAACAGGCTTCGAGGTAAGTAAAAAATATGTAAAAATATTACCGCATAGACAGTAGCCCCTGATGCTCTGTTTGGCGTTCGGAAAGAAAAGCCGAATAGAGGATCTATTAAATTTCTCAGGAGTCTAACAATAAAGAGTCAATATGCGTATGCAGGCTTCGCTGCTATCCACCGCCGCACTGACTGCGGAGGTGGGTGTCCTGAAACAGGACCTCGGGCGGACCGAGCAAGAGCTCGGCCTTGCCAAGCGGCAGCTCGAGGAGAAAGAAGGTAAGAAATACCTTACTGAAAAGGGTGCCTATAGAGAGGCGTGATTGCAAAAATAATAGGATTGTACTGCTTATTGTAGGGGCCACGACTGAGGTGGCGACCCTCAAGCAGGCGGCTATCTGAGGCCGAAAAGAAAACGGCCGCGGAGCGCACCGAGCGAGAGAAACTTGGGGCTCAGGTCGGCGAGGTGCAGCAAGAGCTTCAGGCTCTCATGAAAAAAACATGAGAGTTTGGAGCTTGAGTCAAAGACCCAAGCGTCTGAGCTCGCGACGGCCCTTGAGACTGCCAAGTCTGCCAAGGCCGAAGCCCAAAAGGCCCTCCAAGTGTTGGAGGAGGTGAAAAAGATAGCAGCGGGTAAGGCATTCTTTATGCAAAGTAGAAATATAAAAGTAAACTACTTGTTACTTACCCGAATCCGGAGCTTTCCAGGGGCATTCGCAGATCTTCCCCGCAGCATATCCGACGCTGCCGCATTCTACCGAGCTGAAGAGGGAAGCTCGACGGAGAAGGTGTTCTGGTCTCAGTATGCTGAGGCCGGACACCCTATGCCCTTGAGCGACTAGCTGAAACAGCTGGTCGAGCTCCACAAGGCGGCCGAACAGGCCATGAAGGGCTTCATAGTTCGGCTATGGCCCGGAGAGGCCCTGCCTGGGAGCTACTTCGTGCTGGTGCGGCGGCTGGTGGAGGCCTGTCCAAGGCTCGAGGTCATCAAGCGCTCCGTCTGCATCGAAGGTGCCCGTAGGGCCCTTGCCCGTGCAAAGGTGCACTGGGGTAAGCTGGACGGTGAGAAGCTTGTTAGGGACGGGCCGCCGCCGGGGAAGGAGCATCGCAAGCCCGAGAACTACTATAAGGATGTTCTTGCAGGTGCCCGCCTTATAGCGGATGAGTGTACCAAGGATGTAATTTTTGAATGAACTCGCTCGTGTTTATCCTGTGCGCTGAAAACTTGTTCATATGCGCTAAGAAATGCTTATTGAATTTAAAATATTATTTTCTGTGCGGCCATTTATCAAAAAATTGAGAGATGGCCAGTCGTCAGCTTCTGCCCCCATGCCACTAGTGCTGGGGTGTTCGGTGATAAACCTGAGCGCTCTTTTCCCATGGTTGGGTCCTTCGAGGGAGGCTCTCAGCACGACGAACCAGGCAATCGGACTATAATGCTTGAACACTCTCACTTAGCCATAGAACTTTATAATTTTAAATTTTGGCGAAGCCCCTAGTTCAGAAGTCCGAGTTCGGGGCGCTATCCACGCCTTGGCTGGGGTTATCTAGCTCCTCGCTCGAAGCGGCATAAGTCTTTAGGGACTCGAAAAACCTCTCGAACAGCGACCGGTCTCTCGCCTCATCATGACAATCACATTTAGCTTTCTCCACTGAGGTGCTTAACCCAGCTCAACCGGGGCACAATCGCAGTGGTTCTCCTAGTGCTACCTTAGCCGATATAGCGGAACGTAAGGCACCAAAACATAGGAGCCGGGCAAACCCAACTATTGACCCAAATCATGATTCAGAGCCGATGCATATAGTGCTATAAGTTCGGGGTGCCGCACTTGTGAAAGTGTACGGACTTCTCACACCATATTAAAGGGTACTGAAGCCCCTGGCGTACTTGCCGTACCACAGTGTACGGGTGGAACATGTCATTAATGAACATATATAAAAAAGAGTAATGCAGAAAATAGACAAAAGCTATGCATTGTTTATAGAGAGGATATTTATCAAAGTCGAACGATACAAGTAGTGCGATAAGCAAAAAGATATTGGACTATTCAGTATGTCCTGAACAGGGGCAGGCCGCGGAATTGTATTTAAAACAGGTATACTGCTCGTAACAGAGACCACCTGGGAGTTCCATAATGCGGCATGGCTTGTCTGCCTCCCTGGATCTTGCATCGTTTGTGCGGCAGTTGAATTGTCGAGCAGGTCGTCCGAAGTATGGAGTCCTGAAAGTAAGAAAAAAATTAAAAAAAAAGAATCCGGCAGCCCCGAGTACGTTTTAAGCCGTATTTTGGGCGTGGCGTTATTGTGCCCCTTCCCCTGTGCCCATGGTATTTCAAGGGCGTAGTTATGTACGCGAGGTACTGGTTTGGCTATGTCGCGAAAGCTGGGGTTGGGGCCGCATTGCTACGCTTGCTCAGAGTGTGCCAGGCGGTCCTGCTGTTGATTACTCCGGGTGCGCTTGGCAGTGTCTGGCTTTTTAATGGCCGGAATGGAGAATTGCCTGAGAAGGCTACTTTGTACCTCCGCTACGAGAGTCGCCGTATGCTCCTCCGTACGGAGGGAACGTTCAGTGTTTCCGTTGACCGTAATTACTCCTCGAGGGCCTGGCATCTTGAGCTTGAGATATGCATAGTGCGGCACCGCATTGAACTTTGCGAATGCGGTTTGTCCGAGCAGGGCGTGATAGCCACTTCGAAACGGGACTATATCAAAGATTAACTCTTCGCTTTAGAAATTGTTCGGGGATCCGAAGACCACGTCAAGTGTTACTGAGCCTGTACAATTGGCTTCTACACCTGGTATAACGCCTTTAAAGGTCGTTCTTGTGGGCTTAATCCTTGAGGGATCTATGCCCATTTTTCGCACTGTATCCTGATAAAGCAGGTTCAGGCTACTGCCACCGTCCATGAGGACTCTTGTGAGATGAAATCCGTCGATGATTGGGTCAAGAACCAATGCAGCGAAGCCGCCATGACGGATGCTAGTGGGATGGTCCCTTCGATCAAAAGTGATCGGGAAGGAGGACCATGGGTTGAACTTTGGGGCGACTGGCTCTATCGCGTATACGTCCCGTAGCGCACGCTTCCGCTCCTTCTTGGGAATGTGGGTGGCGTATATCATGTTCACCGTCCGCACTTGTGGGGGAAAGCCCTTCTGTCCATTGTTGTTCGACGACTTGGGTTCCTCATCGTCGCTGTTCAGCCCCTTGTTTCTATTTTCAGCCCTTAACTTGCCTGCCTGCCTGAACACCCAACAATCCCTGTTAGTGTGATTGGCTGGCCTTTCGGGGGTGCCATGTATCTAGCACAAGCGATCGAGTATTCGGTCCAAACTGGACGGGCCCTGAGTATTCTTTTTGAATGGCTTTTTCCGCTGACCGGATTTATAGCCTTTGAATCCGGCATTGACTGTCGTGTCTTCATTGCTGTCGCTGTTAACACGACGTTTTTGCTTATTCCGACGTGTCCTGCCACTTTTGTCCTTGGTATCCGAATTACCAGGGTTCTTCGGTAAGTTGTTACTGCGAGCTAGCCAGCTGTCTTCTCCCACGCAAAAGCAGGTCATGAGTGTCGTGAGGGCTGCCATGGATTTCGGCTTTTCCCGTCCCAGGTGCCGGGCAAGCCACTCGTCGTGGATGTTATGCTTGAAGGCTGCTAGGGCCTCTGCGTCCGGATAGTCGACTATCTGGTTTTTCTTTGTTAGGAACCGTGTCCAGAATTGTCTGGCCGATTCTTCTGGCTGCTGAATTATGTGGCTTAAGTCGTCGGCATCTGGCGGTCGCACGTAAGTGCCCTGGAAGTTGTCGAGGAATACGGCTTCCAGGTGCTCCCAAGAACCGATTGAGTCTCCTGGCAAGCTGTTAAGCCAATGCCGGGCTGGTCCTTTAAGTTTGAGCGGGAGGTATTTGATGGCGTGTAGATCATCGCCGCGTGCCATCTGGATGTGAAGGAGATAATCTTCGATCCATACCGCCGGGTCTGTTGTGCCATCGTCTGATTCGATGTTTATGGGTTTGAAACCCTCTGGGATTTTATGATCCATTACTTCATTCGTGAAGCATAGCGGGTGTGCGGCGCCTCTGTACTGGGCTATATCACGACGCAGCTCGGAAGAGCTATGTCTGCTGTGTTCGGCCTGGCCGGATTCGTTGTATCGGCGTGAAGATCATTGTCACATGTCGTAGGGCGCCTGCGCGATCCGTAGATCGATCTTGTTTGTCTTGCCTTATCCTCTAGTATGTCTCGTAGGTCGGGCGCATTTTCCCGTGCCTTAGTTGAGCGGCGTCGGGGCATGGCTTGGGTGGAGGGCCGAGAGGCCTCTCTGTCGCGGCCGCGAGGTGGCCGGTCTGCCATGTCATGCGCTGGTGATGTAGGTGCTTCCTCCTCTGATTGGGGTAGCGGCCTGCGCTTCGGGTAACTCTTGGAGGGGCGTTCGAGTTCATACTCTTCGGCTGCAAGGACTTCAGTCCATCTGTCGGCTAGCAAATCTTGGGAAGCTCTAAGCTGTTGCTGCTTTTTCTTGAGGCTGCTTGCCATGGCTAAAAGCCTGCGTTTAAAACGCTCTTGTTCGGCGGGGCCTGATGGTATGATGAATTCATCGTCATCGAGGCTTGCCTCGTCTTCAGAGGGAGGCGTACAGTTATCATCCTCGACCTCTAGGTCTGCCGCTCTCTCATGAGGGCTGGCTTCTCCATCTTCCTATGCCGAATCTTGCTGAGGTGGGTGTTCTTCGGCGCTATCCGGGGTAGTATTATCTCCCCTGCCGGAATCACCATTTTTGCTTTGGCGGGATTTAGAGTGGCGCCGCTGACGCTGGCGCTTTGGCTGTTTCTCGGGGGCGTCGTCCCCCACTGTTCCATCGCCATCTCCATCTTTTGGAGTATCCACCATATATATGTCATATGACGGGGTGGCCTTCTAGCGCCCTACAGGTGCTGGTTCCTGTTCGTCTCCTACATCGTCGTCCATTCCGTCGATGTCTTCGGAGCTGAAGTCAAGCATGTCAGTTAGATCATCGACAGTGGCTACAAAGTGGGTGGTGGGTGGGCTTTGAATTTCTTCATCGTCCGTATCCCAACCTTGCGGACCGTAGTCCAGCCAGGGCTCTCCTGATAAAGAGAGAGACTTAAGAGAATTCAGGATGTCGCCGAAGGGCGAGTGCTGAAAGATGTCCGCGGCGGTGAACTCCGTTATCGGCGCCCAATCGGTTTCGATCGGCAGGGCGTGGGGGGCTCGGAGTTCGGAGAGGAATCCGGCTCCTCGGAGTCACGGGCCATG